>NC_132850.1:11641179-12845554 GCF_048164855.1 Canis lupus baileyi
TTTCTGTTATGAAGTAGGTAGTGGTATAGGAATATTGAAAAGAAAGATTCAGCTTTAACTGGTGTCTTGAGAGTATGGGAAGGGAATAAATAGGATTATGAGGGTAATCAGAAAAGATTTCAAAGGGACCAACTTATGAAATATGAACCAAAATATGGTATGTGAACATAGTTGGTGAGTTTATTCTAGGCAAGGAAAGCATGGAAGCAGGAATGATAATGGGGTATCTGGTGGAATAATGAGGTATATTGCAGTCTTGAGCAGGAAGTTGGGGTTACAGTCCAGCTAGTTGAACAATTCACTTCAGTGGAACCTCTTCTTTTCCACTAGTGACAGGTTCATGCTATGCTTCCTTCCCGTGATCATATCTTAGTTCCTGCCTCTGCCCTTTTATACTCTTTGACCTACTATTTTCACATTACCTTGAGATAGCCAAAAACTATATCCCCACTTTATAGTTGTGAGAACTGACAAAAGAAAATAAGCAACTTACTGATTCATGGAGATTAATGATTGTGGAGGGATCTGTAAAAACTGTCTAGTACAAGTGGCCACAAATTAAGCATTATTTTCCATGTATTTGTCTTAGGGTCTTCTAGCGCATGCTTAAATACTTTTAGCAATGGAACTTATTAATTTTAAGACGTTACTTCAATTGTCCAGCAACTATGAAATTTTATAAATAAAAAATTTTATACACCGACCACATACAAAAAAAGAAGTATCAGTTGTATGTTTTTCCTTATTTTGAGTTGCCACCTGTAAGCTCCATTCCTTTGACCTCACTCTTATTTCAGAGACAGATTTTACAAGTTAAATGTATTTTCTCGACAATTCTTCAGCTATTAAAAGACAGTACTGTTTTTTCTCTCATTTCTTCAGGCTAAACATCTTTAGTTCATTCAACCATTGCATAGAGTTGTATTGAAATTAAAATACATACTGTATGGGAATGCAGTGTATAAATTATGGTGACTATAGTTAACAGTGTTGTATTTATATTTGCAAGAGAGTAGCTTTTAAAAGTTTTCATCACAAGAAAAAATATTATAACTGAGGTAAGTGATATTAACTAAACTTTATGTTGTGCTGCTTATTTTGTAATATACATGTAGATCAAATCATTATGTTGTACACCTTGAACTAATAATTATATCTTAATAAAACTGAAAAATGCATACTATAGATGCTAGTTATTCTTAGTCATATTTGCTGAGACATCACTTTCAGATAACTTTTCTATTTTAGAACTGTGATTCATTTTAGAAGGTCATTGCTGCACATACAGTGTGACACTTACATGAGTGCCCACCTTGGGTTGAGAGACCATAGTTGATCTATCTTCTTCCTTGATTGAAGCATGTCACTTTTTAAAAAGATTTTATTTATTTACTTAGAGAGAGAGAGAGAGAGAGAGAACATAAGCAGAGGAGAGGAGGAGCAGGGGGAGAGGCAGATTCCCTGCTGAGTGTGAAGCCCAACATGGGGCTTGATCCCAGAACCTTGAGATCATGACCCGAGCCATAGTCAGATGTTTAACTGACTGAGTTACCCAGGCACCCCAGAGGCATGTCATTTCCTTTAGTGTAACCTTATATTAGTTTTTCGAACTACTTTTTCATGATGTTTCAGAGTCTCACAGTGAGATGGTGATTGGTATTACTCTATCTCACAAAAAAATAAATATAATCATGTCACTCCTGTGATTGAAAAAAATTTCATGTACCTTATCAACAGGTTAAAAAATAAAAACCAGATGATTATTTCAACAGATATAGAAAACATTTAACAAAATTCAGTGTCCAAAATTCCAAAATTGGAAATAAAAGTAGATTCTTCAACCTGATAAAAAAAATTTATAAAAATTCTACACCTAGAATACTAATGGTAAAAAGATTGAATCTTTTCACCCTAAGATTGAGAACAAGCAAGAATGTTCACTCCTACCACTTCTGTTAACATTGTTATTCAAAGCAACATTGTCATTCAAAAATGACAGAATAATCAATGTAGAAAGGCCCCAAGAATCTACAAAAAAGCTACTAGGAATAATTGAATTTAGCAGACTTATAAGATACAAAGTCAATATACAAAAATCAATGATATTTCTTTACACTGCAATGAACAGTTGGAAACTAAAATTAAAAAAATACTTTTTTACAGTGTCATTTAAAAGACTTAGAGATAAATTTAGCAATAAATATGCAAACAAGACAAATTTAAAAACTAAGCAGAGTATTATATTAATGAATTGTAAGTCTCAATATTGTTAAAATGTCTCTTTTTCTCACATTACTCTATAAAATCAGTATAATACTAATAAAAATTCCAATTTTTTAAAAATAAAATATATTGATGGGTTGATTCTAATACTTAAAATGCAAATGGTATAGAATAGTTAAAACAATTTGAGAAAGAAGAAACTTGGATGTCTCCATACCACATTAAGACTGATTTTAAGACAGTAGCCATGGCAATATCTTTATTTTTTTTGCAAAGAAAGATAGACAGGTAGGTCATTGAGACAGTGTAGGGAATCGAGAAATAGACCCTACATTTACCTGGTCAGCTTTTTACAACTTGCCCAGTTAATTCAACTCTGTGGGGATAGTCTTTTCAACAAATGGACTTCCAAATGCATAATTGGACATCCAAATGAAAAAATACAAAAAACAAAAGTACAAAACAAACAAAAGTAGCAGCAATAGTGGTAGCAGCTTAATCCTTCCACCACATACCAAAATAAACACCAAATAGGGATCCCTGGGTGGCGCAGCGGTTTAGCGCTGGCCTTTGGCCCAGGGCACGATCCTGGAGACCCGGGATCGAATCCCACATTGGGCTCCCAGTACATGGAGCCTGCTTCTCCCTCTGCCTGTTTCTCTGCCAATCTCTCTCTCTCTGTGTGTGACTATCATAAATAAATAAAAATTAAAAAAAAAATAAACACCAAATAATTCACAAACCTAAGTGTAAGAGATGAAACTGTGGAATTTGTGAAAGAAAATATTTGTGACCTTGGGTTATAGGCAAAGATGGTTTGTTTCTTCCCCAAATAGGACACAAAAAGTACAAACTATAAAAGAAAAATTGAAATACTGAACTTCATCAAAATTTATATATACTGCTCTTTGAAAAACCTTCATATTTTTTTAAAAAAAGATTTTATTATTTGAGAGAAAAGAGAGCATGCAAGCAGGGGGAGGGACTGAGGGAGAGGCAGAGAATCTCAAGCAGACTGTGCTGATTTCGGAACCTGATGCACACACAGTGCAATCTCACCATCCTGAGATCATGGCCTGAGCTGAAACCGAGAGTTGGACTCTTAACTGACTGAACCACCCAGGCACCCTGGAAGACATTCATTCTTAAGACAATGTAAAGATAAGCAGAAGGCTTGGAGAAAGTATTTGCAAAACACACCCTTTATAAGGGACTTGTATCCAGAATATCTAAAGAATTCTCAAAACTCAATCTTAAGAAAGAATACTCAATAAAAAATGGGCAAGAGATTCTAACAGAAACTTTAAGAAACTATAGGTAGAAAGCATCATGTGAAAAGGTGTTTAATACCATTAGTTTTTAGGGAAACGCAAACTAAAATCATAATGAGATACAACTAAACACTGTTAGAATGGCTAAATTTAAAAGACTAAATACCAAGGCCTGGCAAGGATGGAAGGAACTTTCATATATTGCCGTTAGGAAAGCAAAATAGTAGGAACACTTTTGAAGACATTTTGATAGAATCTCATCCACAGTGTCAGTATTTACCTGGGGCCACTCCCTAATACCATGCCCACTGTTTCTGTGCCTCCAGCCCCAGAGAAAACCCCAGTGGACTCATGTACCCCTCACGTGGGTGGTCAATGGTAGAAGCCTAGATGACTTCCTTTTACTCTTAAAAGGAAGAAGTGTACTACTGATTGTTGTACTGTGATTAGGGCCCTGCTGGGTCTCTACCTAAATTAAAAGAAAGTATAGCACAGATAAAAAGAGAGACTTCCAAGTCTGTTAGCCTCGATTTGAATCCTTTTAAATTTTAAGTGTATTTCTTTGAACATCTAACATTCCTGGACCCTAGCTTCTTTTTGGCAGAATGGAAAAAGCATCTTCCTTTTTCTGGGTTGTCATGTATATGATCTCAAATAATACAATTAAAAAAGCTTTGTAAATCATAAAAAAAATATTAAATTGAACAGTTTGCAGAGACCCTGAATGGCTGGGTTACAACAGATGATGCTTTGCAAGAACTTGTAGAACTCATCTATCAACAGGCCACATCTATCCCAAATTTCTCTTACATGGGAGCTCGCCTCTGTAATTACCTGTCCCATCATCTGACAATTAGCCCACAGAGTGGCAACTTTCACCAGTTGCTGCTTCAAAGATGTCTAACTGAATATGAAGTTAAAGATCAAGCTGCAAAAGGGGACGAAGTGACTCGGAAACTATTCCACGCGTTTGTCCTCTTCCTGGGAGAACATTACCTTAACCTGGAGATCAAGGGAACAAATGGACAGGTTACAAGAGCAGATATTCTTCAGGTTGGTCTTCAGGAGTTGCTGAATGCCCTCTTTTCTAATCCTATGGATGACAACTTAATTTGTGCGGTAAAATTACTGAAGTTGACAGGGTCAGTTTTGGAAGATGCCTGGAAGGAGAAAGGAAAGAATGATATGGAAGAAATTATTCAGAGAATTGAAAATGTTGTCGTAGATGCAAATTGCAGCAGAGATGTGAAACAGATGCTCTTGAAGCTTGTAGAACTCCCGTCAAGTAACTGGGGTAGAGTCCATGCAACTTCAACATACAGAGAAGCAACACCGGAAAATGATCCTAACTATTTTATGAATGAACCAACATTTTATACCTCTGATGGTGTTCCTTTCACCGCGGCTGATCCAGATTACCAAGAGAAATATCAAGAGTTACTTGAAAGAGAAGACTTTTTTCCAGATTATGAAGAAAATGGGACAGATTTATCAGGGGCTGGTGGTCCATACTTGGATGATATTGATGATGAGATGGACCCAGAGATAGAAGAAGCTTATGAAAAGTTTTGTTTGGAATCAGAGCGTAAGCGAAAACAGTATAGCTAAATTTCAGCGTATCAGTTTTATAAAGCAGTTTAGGTTATGGTGATTTAGCAGAACACAGGAAAACAGGAAAATGTCGCACTTATACCAAATTAAGGATGTTGAGTTATGTTACTAATGTATGCAACTTTAATTTTGTTTAACACTATCTGCCAAAATAAACTTTATTCCCTATAACTTAAAAAAAATTTATGTACTTGGGGTGCACAGCGGGTGTGGCTGGGCATGTGGGGGTGTTAGGGCCCTGCAAACCCGAGGCTTCGGCTCCGAATGGTCAGAGGACCCGGGCTCCACAGGCTCGATCCGGGAGGCAGGTGGGGCCTTTGGAAAGAAAGAGCAAGCTGAAGAGGAACGATACTTCCGAGCACGCACTAGAGAACAACTGGCAGCCTTGAAGAAACACCATGAAGATGTGATCAGTCATCATATAAAGGAGATTGAGCGTCTGCAGAAAGAAATTAAGCGGCACAAGAAGAAAATAAAAAATCTAAAACCTGATGATGATTAAATGCACACAGTTCCCATAGAATGGCTACATATCATCATCCACTTCTATGGAAACATAGTTCTGGTTTTATTATCTGTCTTTGTGCTGCCAACAGATTATAATAAATTGTCGTCAGTGAAAAAAAAAGTAACATGTACTTACCATGTTTTCCATTATCAACATAGACTGTTTATGCTTTTATTCACTATTTCTTGTCTTCTCTTTTAATATCCTCTGCTAATAGATTTTATCTTCTTTGTTTCCCATTCAGTTCTTTACTAGATTTTCTTAAAATCTGTAACAAGTTCCCTATGCCACTCAATATACACGATTAAAATCTGGCACTTAAGAGAAAGCCTTTCAATAGATATTAGTTGCTTAGTTCACCCTTTGTTTATTGAGTCCTGAGATAGAAATTGTTTCTCTCTGTTTATAAAAACTTCATTTCCAGTGTTACAGTAAAATATTTATGAAACACGAAAATATGAAAAGTAATAGTCAATAATTCTGTTTAACTGCAGTCAACATTTTGTTGCATTTATTTCCAGTTTCATTCTATGTCTATTGTATAAATTTATATTTTATAAAATTGATGCTTCATAATCAACTTTTTTTTACTTGTAGCATTATATCATGATCATTTTCCATACTTTAAAATACTCCTGAAGTACAATTTTTAAAGCCTGAACAATGATATATTGGTTGGATCACTTTTTTCCTGCTGTTTGAGTTCCCTCCCATTCCTGATCTTTCACTATAATATGTTTCAGTGAATTTTGTTGAACCTCTGTGATTATTTTTCTTAATATAGATGTCTAGAGGTGCAAGTCTACCTGAGAGGGCACAACCATTTCCATGGTTTAGGCATATTCCACCAAATTATTCATTAGAGAAGTCTTATGGTTTATACTCTTGACAACAGTTTGTGATATTGAAACAAAACTCAAAGGCCTAAACAAAAAGAGCTCAAACTCTAAAACTCTTGTAACAAAAAGCTTCATGACTTTGGGTTTGGCAATAATTTCTTATATGTGATACCAAAAACACAGAAACAAAAGGAGTAAGTGAACTGGACTTCATGAAAATTAAAAACTTGTGTGAATCAAGGATCATATCTACAGAATGAAAGGGCAACCTACAAAATGGTAGAAAATACTTCCAAATCATATATCTGATAAGGGATTAGTATCTGGAATATATAAAGAACTACAGCTCACCAACAATAAAATCCACAAACAATCCAATTAAAATTGTTCCCACCACAAAAAAAGAAGTAATTGTGACCTGATAGAGTTGTTACAATGATAATCAAATTGCAGTATACAGATGTGTCAAATCATACATGTACACCTTAAACTTACACGATGTTATAGGTCAATTATATCTCAATAAAAAATAATTTAAAAAAATAGGCAAAGACTCCACCCCAAAATTGCTAGAATTGATACAGGAATTCAACAAAGTGGCAAGATACAAAATCAGTGTACAGAAGTCAGTTGTATTTCTGTACACTAACAATGAGGCAGAAGAAAGAGAAATCAAGGAATTGATCTGATTTACAATTGTGCCAAAACCCATAAGATACCTAGGAATAAACCTAACCAGAGAGGTAAAAGGATCTATGCTCTGAAAACTGTAGAACACTTATAAAATAAATCAAGGAAGACAGAAATGGAAAAACAGTTCATACTCATGGATTGGAAAAACAAATATTTTTTGTTAAAATGTCTATGCTACTCAAAGCAAACTACACATTCAGTGCAATCTTTATCAAAACACCATAGACATTTTTTATAGAGCTGGAACAAACAATCCTTAAATTTGTATGGAGTCCGAAAAAGAAAAAGACCTCAATTAGCCAAAGGAATGTTGGAAAAGAAAACCAGAACTGGAGGCATCACAATTTCAGACTTGAAGGTGTATTACAAAGCTGTGATCATCAAGATAGTATGGGACTGGCACAAAAATAGACACACGGGTCCGTGGAACAGATAGAGAACCCAGAAATGGACCCTTATTAACTCTATAGTCAACTAATCTTCAACAGAGGAAAGAATGTCAAATGGAAAAAAGTCTCATCAACAAATGGTGTTGGGGAAACTGGACAGTAACATGCAAAAGAATGAAACTGGGCCACTTTATTACTTCATATGCAAGAATAAACTCAAAATGGATGAAAGACCGAAATGTGAGAAAACCATCAAAATCCTAGAGAAGAATGCTGGTAGCAAATCTCTTTGACATTGGCTGCAGCAGCTTTTCTTTTTTCTAGACACATCTCCAAAGGCAAGAGAAACAAAATAAAAAATGAACTATTGGGGCCTTATCAAGATAAAAAGCTTTTGCATGGCAAAGGAAACCGTCAACAAAACTAAAAGGCAACCTATGGAATGGGAGAAGATATGTGCAAATGTCTTATCAGGTAAAAGGCTAGTATCCAAAATCTATAAAGAATTTTTCAGACTCAACACCCAAGAAAAACAGATCCAGTCAAGAAATGGGCAGAAGACGTAAATAGGCATTTCTCGAAAGAAGACATTGAAATGGCCAGCTGGCCAATGCTCAGCATCACTTGGCATCAGGGAAATAAAAATCAAAACCACAGTGAGATACCACTTCACACCTGTCCGAATAGCCAAAATGAACAACTTAGGAAACAATAGATGTTAGTGAGGATGTGGAGAAAGGGAACCTTCTTACACTGTTGATGGGAATTCAAACTGGTGCAGCCCTCTGGAAAACAGTATGAAGGTTTCTCAAAAAGTTTTAAATAGAGCTATTCTATGACCTAGTGATTACATTATTAGGTATTTGTCTAAAGGTTACAAATACAGAGATTCAAAGGGGCACATGCAACCCAGTGTTTATAGCAGTAGTTTCCACAATAGCCAAAATATGGAAAGAGCCCAGATGTCCATTGATAGATGAATGGATAAAGAAGGTGTGTGTGTGTGTGTGTGTGTATACACAATGTATATACAATTGTATATATATAATGTGTATATATAATGGAATATTACTCAGCCATCAAAAAAGAATGAAATCTCACCATTTGCAACGATATGGATGGAACTAGAGGATATTATGCTAAATGAAATAAGTCAGAGAAAGACAAATACCATTATGCATTCACTCATATGTGAAACTTAAGACAAAGCAGATGAACATAAGGAAAGGGAAGGCAAAATAAAATAACATGAAAACAGAGAGGGAGACCAACCATAAGACTCTTAACTCTGGGAAACAAACAGAGGGTTGCTGGAGGGAAGGTAGATGGGGGGATGGAACAATTGGGTAATGGGCATTAAGGAGAGCACTTGAAGTAATGAGCATTGGGTGTTGTATGCAACTGATGAACCACTGGATTCTACCCCTGAAACTAATAATGCAGTATATGTTAATTAAATTGAATTTAAATAAAAAATTTAATAAAAAATTAAGTTAGGAATAAATAAAAATGAAAACAGAAAGAAATAGGCAAAGGACTTGTAGAGATTTCTCCCAAGAAGATGTACAGATGACCAGCAAGCACATGAAAATAGGTTGAACATCGTGAATCATTAGGGAAATGCAAATCAAAATCAAAATGAGATACCACTTCACACCTATCAGGATTATTATTATCAAAACAGTAGGGAAAAACAAGAGTTGGTAAGGACATGGAGAATTTGGAACCCTTGTTCATTGCTGGTAGGAGTATAAAATGATGAAGCCACCGAGGAAACGGTATGGCGACTCCTTGAAAAATTAAACATGGATTTACAATATAATATATTAATCCCACTTCTGAGTATATACCCAAAAGAAATAAAACCAGGGACATTTACAGAAGAACACAAGAAGTAGAAACATCCTAGGATGCTTGGGTGGTTTAGTCAGTTAGGCATCTGACTCTTGACTTTGCTCAGGTCATGATCGTGTGATCAAGCCCTTTGTTGGGCTCTGCTCTGTGGGGAATCTGAGATTCTCTCCCTCTGCCCCTTCCCCTCACGCAATGTGCTTGCTCTCTCTCACACTCCCTCTCAAATATTAAAAAAAATAAAAAATAAAAAGCAAAAGCATCCCAAGGGACCATTGGTTGATAAATGGATAGACAAAATGTGATATATACATGCAATAAGATATTCAGCCTTAAAAATGAATGAAATTTTGCAGTATTCTACAACATGGATGACAATTGAAGACATGCTAAATGAAATAAGCCAAACACGAAAGGACAAATATGTATTATTCCACTTATAGGAAGTACTGATAATAGTCAAATTCTAACAAGTAGAATAGTGGTTACCGGTGGTGGGGTGGGGTGGGGTTGGAATGGGGAGTTATTGTTTAATGGGCACAGAGTTACAGTTTGGGGTGATGGGTATGTTCTGGACATGGATAGTGGTGAAAAGAAAAAAAAGAGCTTTGCTAGTTTGGAAATAAATGATATCTTTTGATTTCAATTCACCATTCTTTCACTACTAATGAGTTAATAATTCACCAGGTTTATTGGCTCTTTTATATGTGAGTTTATATGTTTCTACGGACTTAAAAATTTTTATTTATAAGACAATAAATGAGATTATCATTTCATTATCTGTTTTGTAGATCTTTTCCCAATTTACATTTTTATTTTATTGTGCTTTTGGAGAGAAGGAAGTTTTTTTTTTTTTTTTTTAAATATTTTTTTCTTTATTTATTTATGATAGTCACACACAGAGAGAGAGAGAGAGGCAGAGACACAGGCAGAGGGAGAAGCAGGCTCCATGCACCGGGAGCCCGACGTGGGATTCGATCCTGGGTCTCCAGGATCGCGCCCTGGGCCAAAGGCAGGCACCAAACCGCTGCACCACCCAGGGATCCCGAGAAGGAAGTTTTTTATTTTGATGTTATTGAACTTCTTTGTAGCTTTTCCTTTTATGCTTGTAATTAGGGATCCCTTTCCATTATGATTTATTCAGCTTTTGGATTCTTCAGAGTGCTAAACTTAATGCCTTACACTTAATAGAAACAACATGGATATGAGGTTTTAGATCTGGAAGCCCTTAGAGGCCATTTAGTTTAGCTGCTTTTTATTTTACAGATACGAAAACTTAAAACTCAGGAGGCTGCTCTGCTGTGGTCCCATAGTAGTTAGTAGACCCCACAATAGACGGTGAATGTCTTTTGATGTTCAGTCCAGTCTGTTTTCCACTAAACCTAAAACAATTTTCTTGTATGAATGGCAAACACAGAGTGTCTTTATTCAGGCAAAGGCTCTATAGTACAAGAAGCAGAGAGGTAAATAGCAAATAGTCACATGAAAATTACTTGATAATCCTTATTGACCAGTATGCTTCATAGATGACTAGAAATTTTGCTCCCTAAAAACTTATTTTATTTTTTTAAAAGATTTTATTTATTTATTAATGAGAGACACACAGAGAGAGGCAGAGACATAGGCAGAAGGAGAAGCAGGCTCCCTGCAGGGAGCCTGACATGGGACTTGATCTCAGGACCCTGGGGTCACACCCTGAGCCAAAGGCAGACACTCAACCACTGAGCTCCCCAGGTGTCCCAGAAACTTATTTTAAATACATCTCTTTCTTATTAATTATAACCTTTAGGTTTCTTTCAACATTCAGGGAACATTGATGTTTGCGGGAAAATAAGGACTTATGCCTTTTAATCTCACAGACACAACATTAGCTTTTAAAGTAGTCTGATAGAGTGTTTATATGCATTATTAGGTGTAATTTCAAGTTCTTGTAGGACGCAGTGACACAGTATAAGTAACCTCATAAAGATGAGCAGCATTTTCTAGATCCTTTTGTCTCAGAACCCCTAAATATCCACATGTCTATTATTATTTTGATAATTATATTTGTTATATTAATGATATTTTTGTTCAGATTTATATGTTTGAGCAGCAAGTTATGCAGGAACTGCATCTTTGAATCTGTGAGGACAGAATGTGGTATAGAGGGAGAAGCAATGGAGCATTGCCTTGTAGTCTTTGCCATTAAAGTCCTACTTGTTCTTGGGGAAGTCATATTTCAAAGCAGTTTTATTTATTTATTTATTTTTTAAAGATTTTATTTATTTATGAGAGAGAGAGAGAGAAGCAGAGACACAGGCAGGGCGAGAAGCAAGCTCCATGCAGGGAGCCTGACGTGGGACTTGATCATGGGTCTCCAGGATCATGACCTGGGCCAAAGGTGGCACTAAACCACTGAGCCACCCGGTCTGCCCATCAGAGCAGTTTTAAACAGCCTCTGAGATGGGTTCTTTCTAGTCTTAAAAGTCTAATGTGCTTCTTCTTCTGATACAGAATCTTAATCTGATTTTCCTCAAAATAATAGCTTTCATAGTTCGAGTGAATATTTGTAGGCATAATAGCTTAAAATGTTTGAAATAATGAAGTGATTGGAATTACTAAAAGATTTCTGACTTACAAAAATACCAAGGAAATAAAGGGGAAAGATATTAAGTTTTGAGGATTGTGCTTGGGAAAAATGTGATTTATTATCAGACATTTTTGTTTATCTGACATTATCAGATATTTTTGTTTCTTTTGGGTGATGGGTTTGATTTCCTTATTGTGTCTACTGAAACAGGCTAATCATTTTTCCTTTGGGGGCAGTTTTAACTTTTTGGCGCCACCTTGTGTTGTCATTTTTCAACTTTAATAAATGGCAACAGGTAGCATTACAAGTGTCATTAATATGAAATGTATTCATAGCTTTTTAAAAAATTAATGTGGAATTTGAGGCCCAGAGAAGGCCTATAATTTACTTTAATAATAGTTACTTAGTGATCAAACTGGGATAATGCTTTTTATCCTAGTGATCATAGCATTGCAAAAATATGCTGTATTCTACTTGGATATTGTTAATACAGTCCCAGTATCCAATTTTCACTACACATTTTCCTATGTAAGAGGAAATAATCGGAATGTATTAACAACCATGTTTTAATTTGTTTTGTATTGATAGAATCCACTTTTTCTTCCTCCCATATTTAGTTGCCTTTACAAATTATAAGGTTTAAAACTACATATTCCTTCCAAATGACCTTGAAAGAAAGTAAATTCTGTAGACAGTATATTTGTTAAAACTTTGGAATCTGAAGGAAGATAAAAACAACTATATAAAATATCTGTTTATTAGGTATTTAAATGGCAAATAAAGTGTTTATAAATCTATTTATAGTTTATTATAGTGCAGCAGACTAAATGACCTCTTGCCAATTATTTCTCTGTTGACCAGGCCAAAATCTGTTTAGACTGATTGCTGACTAATGTTTGAGGTAGTCTTTTTTTTCTTTCCTTTTTTTTTTTTTTTTTTTTTAGCTTTGTTTTCACAGAAACTGGAAAACTAGAGAAATGTTGCTGTTAAAACAAAAAAAAAAACAAAATGCAGTGCCTAGGTGGCTCAGTCAGTTGAGTGTTTGACTCTTGATTTTGGTTCAGGTCATGATCTTATTCTTAGGGTCCTGGGATTGAGCTCTGCATTAGGCTCTGTGCTCAGCAGGGAGCCTGCTTGAGAATCTCTCCTCCTTCTACTGACCTTCCCCCCACTCTCATGTTGTGTGTATGTGTCACTCTCTCAAATAAATCAATCTTTTTAAAAAAGAAAATGGGATGCTTTGGGTGGCTCAGCGGTTGAGCGGCTGCCTTCCGCTCAGGGTGTGATCCCAGAGTCCTGGGATCGAGTCCCCACATCTGGCTCCCTGCAAGGAGCCTGCTTCTCCCTCTGTCTATGTCTCTCCCTCTCTTTCATGAATAAATAAATCTTTAAAAAAAGTAAAGATAATTGTACTTGTAGCAGTATTTGTAAAATCCTTATTGATGTATAGAACAAATTATTAGATGAAATAATTTATGGTTCATGTTAATATAAAACCACATGAATACAAATCATAATTTCCAATGTAAAGGTAAGCACTAATTTATAAAACAGAATTAATATGCCTAATAGTAGCTGAATATGCTTTCATGAGTTACACCTCTGGTTAGTTTTTATGAAACTTTTTTCAAACCTACGAAAACATTGGGATTTTTGTTGGCAGTAACTTTGAGAAATAAAAATTATAAGAATTTCTATTTCTGCCCCTGGAGGAATAACTGGTGTGGTGCCCACTGAAAGTACCCATAACACTGGACAAAATATATGAAACAACTATCTTTAGGTATTGGACAACAGGCAATGTAATAGGGCTATGATCCCTGCATAATGGGAAATAAATAGGTCAGCTCAATAGTTTCCTCTGATTTCTGCGTAAAGGAAATTTCTAGACCATTGTTTACAGAAAGGGAACTCAAGCAGTACCTAACAGTCTTGTTGAGATGGGGAAAAAAAAAAAAAAAGCTCAGAGATCCATGATGCTGAGATGACTGGAGTCTTCTGGGCAGAATATTAGAGAGAAGAGAGCTGCAGGAGTAAAACTCCAGGAGTCTGGATTGTGCTCCCCTCAAATCTTCAGCTGAATAGTAATCTGCACTAAGTTGAACAATTCCTTGAGCTCACGGGTAAGGTTAGGAGACTATTAATTTCCTTCCAGCCAGAGGAGACACTGTTAAACATATAGGACAGTTAGTAGAGGCTCCAGAGGAATATTTTCTGTGTTAGTAATTAAAACTGAGAAATTTTAAAAATATTGAATAATTAGTAAATAACAAAAGAGAAGTCATTACATGTTGATATAAATATAATTCTTCATGAAAAATAATTAATTTTCCCAAAAAGGGAGCATTGTTTTACATTTTTTGAAAATTTTCAATGTCTACTTATTATAGAAGACAGCTTGATTCTTAGATCTGCTACTTTATTCATTCTGTTGCAATATTTCTATTGGAGTATGTGAAGAAAATGGTGTCACCGATGTATAATTAGAGAAAAGAGAAGTATCATAATAGCCTTTTCAGATAATATTCTTATTGCTTTACTTGATATTCTTATTTGCTACTACAACCAAAACCTGGGGAGTGATAATTTCTTAAAGGTTAGTGGCAATGTAAAATCTGAAACCACATCAGCAGAATTTTGGTATTGTTGTATTAAAATTCACTGGAATATTCAGTTTTAGTGTATGATTTTCTAAAATCTATGAAATAGTCATTTGGAAAATATTGGTTCACTTAGACCAACCAAGTATTAGTAGATGGCATTATATCAGTAAATCACATTTGTTAATATCACTGATCTCACAGAAAAGTATTTTAAGTATGGGGAAGTTGTAGAGCTCATAATGATACATACAAATTTTTTAAAAATTTGCAATTTAGTTTGAACGCTCAAATTTTGTCATTGACAGAAAATTGTCATTTGTTTTCCTTGAATTGATGGGCTTAGTTTTTTCCTTTTTAAGAAAATGTCAAGTCTGAATAACATGGCATGATGTCATTTGCTTAAGTAAAAATGGTGTTCTGTGAAAAAAGTTTGGTTCACACTGTAAACATGTCCTTTTCCTCAGAAAAACCATTTACTTTAGTATGTAGCAGAAATGCCTTATGAGTACTTCCAATTTCATCATACATAATATTAAAAGCACCAAGATTTAATAAAAAATATTTTTTGTTATTTCATGGCTTTTTTTAAATGCAAGTATTTTGTGGTTAAGGATACAATACAGTGACTACAATGTCTACTAGTTCAGCTTAGCATCACTACTTTTAATTTTTTATTATTTATTTATTTTGAGAGAGAGCAAGAGCAGGGAGCAAGGGCAGAGGAAGAGAGTTGTTAAGCAGACAGTGGGTGGAACATGGAGCCCAACATAGGGTTCAATCTCATGACCCTAAGATCACAATCTGAACCAAAACCAAGAGTTGGATGTTTAACTGACTGTGCCACTGGGTGTCCCTACTTTTCTTTTTTTTTTTAAGATTTTATTTATTTAGAGATCATGCAAGTGAAGGAAGGAGCAGAGGGAGAGGGAGAAAGAAAATCTCAAGCAGACTCTGCACTGCGTGAGGAGCCTGACATGGGGCTTGAACTCATGACCCTGAAATCATGACCTGAGGCAAAATCCAGTGTCAGACACTTAACCAACTAAGTCACCCAGGTGCTCCTTAGCATCACTACTTTGATTTGTGGTAGAGTACCAGCAGTTTTACTTAGCATTATTTCTGTACAATCAGTCTCAAGAAATCCCTGGAGTCTGTGAACTATACTTTTGAGAATTGCTGCTTTAGATCTACCCTAAAAAGTGTTGTAAAGGAGTCTAAAAAGGATCAATCTGATATGTGTAAAAATTGAAGGCCTGTCAGAATAAACTTCTACACTCTTCAAAGGCAAACCACTAAATATAGACACTCATTGATGTAATTTTCATAATGAATGATATTTAGTCAAAAACTAGTAGACATGAGAAGTAGCCAAATGTAACCCATAACCTGAAGAAAAATTTTAAAATAAAAGTACATCAATGGCAAAAATGATAGAATTAGGAGATGAAGATTTAAAAGCAATTTTATAACTATTCTTAAGAGTTTAAAGGAAATCTAGAATGCAATGAGGAAAGAAATGAAAAATACTGAAAATTGTCCAAATGGAGATCCCAGAATTAAAATATAACATCTGCAAAAAAGAAAATTTACCCAAAAGGAGTTGAGAGGTTAGATACTGGTGAAGAAAAGATCAATGAACTTGAAGACATAGCAATAAAAAATTGCAAAGTGAAGTACACACAGCAAAAAAATATTTTCTATTTGTGTTTTTGTTGTGTGTAGGAGTAGGGGTGGGTGTGGAATGTTGTGTGAGTGACTCTTGGGGTACATAGAGAGTAGTCTAATGTATGTGTGGTTAAAGTTCCTAAACTAGAGGGACTAGTTAGAGAGGGGGAAATTTAAAAGAAATAACAGAAAAATACCCAAATTTCATGAAAAATATATACTCACAAGTATAAGCAGCTTGTGACTCCATCACGAGTAACTCAAAGGAAACCATATCAAGGCATATCATAATAAAATTGCTAAAAATGAGTAGTACAAAAAATTTTAAAGTAGAGGTGAGAAAACAGACACATTGCACATAGGAAAACACTTAAAAATAATGACTGTAGACTTCTTATCAGTGGTGCAAGCCCAGAGATAATCAGTGATAGTTTTAAGTGCTAAAGAAATAAAATATTAATGCTATATCCAACAAAAGTATCTTTCAGAAATGAAGACTTAAATAATTTTTCCCTCAAAAGTTACAAGAAATGTTAGAGGAAGTTCCTTAGGTTGAAAAAAAAACAACAGGTGGAAAATTAGATGAACACAAATAAATGAAGAACACCAGACATTGTAAATATTTGGGTACATATGAAACTTTTTTTTATTTTCAAATTTTAAAAAAGATTGACATTTGAAAAGTGAAAGTAATTGCAGTATATTGGGTTTATGATTTAGATAGAAGTAAATGTATGAAAACAATACCACAAAGAATAGGAAAGGAGAATATGAGTATACTTTTGTAAGACAAGTCCTATATTATTTGAAAGCAGACTGTGTGAAGTTAAAAATGCATATTGGGGCACTTGGGTGACTCGGTTAAGCGTCTGACTCTTGATCTCAGAGTCATGAGTTCAAACCCTGTGTTGGGCTCCCCACTGGGCGTGGAGTGTACTTAAAAAATAAATAAAAATTCAAATTGTAAACCCAAGAGCAATCACTGAAAACATTGAAATGCAGATTATAGTTATTAAGTCAAGGGCTAAAATGAAATGGAAAACCTAAAAATAATAAATTCAAATGAAGGTAGAAAGCGACCATGAAAAATAAGATAGGATGAATAGAAAATAATAGGACCATAGCTATAATTAATATAAATATATATATTTTTTTTTTTTTTAGATTTTATTCACTTATTTTAGAGAGAGTATGCACATGTGCATGCACATCTGGGGAGAGGCAGAATCTTCGGGAAAGGAAGAGGGAAAGACTCCCAAGCAGACTCTGTACCAAGATAGGAGCCCAACACAGCTCAGTCTCTCGACCCAGAGGTCATGACCTGAGCAGAAGCCAAGAGTTGAATGCTCAACCAACTGAGCCACCCCAGCACCCCTATCTCACATTCTTATTAGGAGGTAGAGATTGTGAGACTGGATAAAAAAGGAAAACCAAATATATATGCACAAGAAACTCAGTTTAAATATAAAGTATAATATTAAAATATATATAGGAAAATACTAACCAGGGTATGAAATGTTAGTAACATGTTATTGTATTACAATATTAAATGAGGTAGACTAGACAATATCATTAAGTCCAAATGGAGACATTTTGTGATGAAGATGGCAACTCATCACAGTCATCAAAAACACATAGTATCATAAATGTGTATAGGTCTAATAACAGTTTGAAAGTATATGAAACAAAATCTAATAGAACTGAAATGAGAAATGGAAAAATCCACAGTGGTAAATGGAGATTATAGCACTCCTTTCTCATAGTAAATGTTCAGAACAATAGCAAATATGAACAATATATCAACAACCAATTTGACCTATTTGAAGTATGTAGACTACTCATAATCCCAGCAAAATACATATTCTTTTCATGGGCGGTTGGTGCATTCATTAAGGCAAAAAATATAGTCAGCCGGTTAAAAAATCATGTGTGGTATGTTCTCTGACAATAGTGGAATTAACAAATCAAGAGTCTGGAAAATCCTGATATATTTGGAAATTAAACAACATATTTATAAATAAACCATAGGTCAAAGAAGGAATCACAAAAGAAATCAAAATATTTTGAACTAAATTAAAATGGAAACATGGCATACCAACATTTGATGCTGACAGAGTGGTATTGAGAGGGACATTTATGGTTCAAATTCTTAATTATAAAAGAAGAAAGTTTTAAAAGCAATGATCAACACTTCCACTAAGAAATGGGAAAAGTAGGGATCCCTGGGTGGCGCAGCGGTTTGGCGCCTGCCTTTGGCCCAGGGCACGATCCTGGAGACTCAGGATCGAATCCCACGTCGGGCTCCCGGTGCATGGAGCCTGCTTCTCCCTCTGCCTGTGTCTCTGCCTCTCTCTCCCTCTCTCTGTGTGACTATCATAAATAAATAAAAATTTATAAAAAAAATAAACTTGAATGTTAAAAAAAAAAAAAAGAAATGGGAAAAGTATCCCCTCCCCTCCTTCCACTTATATTTATAAGATTTACTGTTACTCCTAAAATAGCTAAATAAACCACCAAAAATGCTTAGAAAGAATACTATTAGGAACAGTATCTGTGCTTACAAACTAGATAGGAAAACCTCATAATTCATGAAGCTTGGATAGAGTATGCAAGGCTTTTTTGCCTTGGTAATGGGGAATAATTAGCTTTAGATTCATTGCTACTTGGATGATACTCACTGACATCTTAATAGCAAGACCCAAGCACAATGAACTTTCCAAGTAACTTACCTGCATCTTAGAACAAAACCAAAGTATATTTATAGGAATAAAAAAACATTTAGTACTCATCAGTGTAAAATTTGTAGTGTCTGGCATCTGATAAAAATTGCCAGGCATTCAAAGATGCAGAAAAACTTAGCCCATAATGAAGAGAGAAATCAAAAAACAATTAAAATTGACATAAATTTTGGAATTAGCAAGTAAAGGGATGCCTGGGTGGCTCAGTGGTTGAGCATCTGCCTTTGGCTCAGGGCATGGTCCCAGGTCTAGGGATCGAGTCCCACATCAGGCTCCCCACAAGGAGCCTGCTTCTCCCTCTATGTACTGCTTCTCTCTGTGTCTCTCATGAATAAATAAAATCTTCAAAAAAAAAAAAAAAAACCAAGGAATTAGCAAGTAAGGACATTAAAATAGTTTTTATAACTCTCATACTTACATTTAAAAGAGAGGAAAAGGGTAAAAAATGTGAGCAGGCCTGTGGTTGCCTTGGTGGCAGAGTTCAATAAATTGGGGTTTAATGCAAGATGGTATATGAGAATGATGATGTGAAAGAGGCCATAAGAAGGCTTCTTGAGAACCTTTATAACAGGATGTTTCGCATTAAGAGAGCACTGGCCCTGACTTTGAGGCAGCAGATATTGCCTACAGAGCAGAGGACAAAATATGAAGAGGACAAATTATTTCTTGAACCATATCTGAAGGAAGTTATTTGGTAAGGAGAAGAAATGGGAAAAGAAATAATCATGGATTTGAAATCTGTGGTTGCAGCTGTCCTACAAATATTTTTAAGAAGTTGGGTAAACATGAAACATGCAATTTAGAGCAATTTGAGCTGCAAATGTGTTACTTTAAACAAATGTATATTGTAATTATAAAAATAAAAAAGAGGAAAGTTTTAAAATTATGAGTCATTGAAAAAAATGTTAAATGTTAAAATGACCCAAATTGAGTGTCCAGAGAAGAAGACCATGATGTGTGAGATGAAAAATTTACCAGATGGGATTAACAGTTTAGACAGTGAAAAAGAAAAGATTAGTAAATTTGAAGATCTCACAATAGAAACCACTTTAGAAAAGAGTTTGGCAGTTTCCCACAAAGTTATTATACAGTGTCCAGTCATCTTCTAGGTATTTACTCAAGAGAAATGAAAGCATATCTATCAAAACGTGTTCATGGCAATTTATTTGTAAAAACACCAAACCGTAAATAACCCCAAATGCCCATAAACCATTGGATGGATAAGCACATTGTTGCATATTTATACAATGTTATACTACTTAGTAATAAAAGAACTGGACTGTTGTTACATATAACAATGTGGGAGAATCTCAGATTAGTCTGAGTGAAAGAAGCCAAATTGAACAGATGTATTCTGCAATTCCATTTATATAAAATCATAGATGATTCTAACTAAGTCATAGTTAAAGAAATCAAAGCAGTTCTCTGAGGATGAAGTAAGGATAGTGTAGAGGAATTACCAGGGAGCGTTAAAAAAAAAAAAAAAAAAAAAACCTGAAGGGGGTGAATTTACAACCTTGATTAGGATGAATTTCACTTTTTGGATATATTTGTCAAAACTTATGAGATTGTAGATTTTAAATGTGTGCAGCTTATTTCATGTCAATGATAAGGCTGTTAATTTTTTAAAAGCACAAATATAATTCCAAAGTAGCTATAGAAGGAAGCAAATTATACATGTGTATAGATGCAAACAGAAATCAATAAAGCAGAAAATGGATATATAGTAGAGAAAATGAACAAAATAAAACAGCTTTTTTTGAGAAGATGAATAAAGTTGATAATTCATTTGCTACTATTAATAAGAACAAAAGAAAGAAAGCACGAGTTATTCATATTGGAAATGAAAGGAACCTATAGACATTAAATGGGCTATAAGGCAACATCAGGAACAAATTTATGTCAGTAAATTTAAAAGATATATCAAACTTTAAGAAGCTATGAAAATTATGTTAAAGGTACAAATTATAGCTGACAGAAGAAAAATTAAAAATCTGTATAGGTATGCATCAAATACATAAATTGAATTGACAATCAAAAACTTGCCCAAAAACCTTCCCAGAAACCAAACCCAATATTATTAAATGGCTTCATTGGTAAAGCCTGTCTAATATTTAAGGAAGAAAGACTAGCAATCATTCATAGAGACAAGATAAAGTATTTCCTTATTCATTTCATGAAACCAGCATTACTCTAATACTAAAACCAGACAAAGACATTACAGGAAAAGAAAACTACAGACCAGTATTTCTAACAATTACAGAGGCAGAAATCCTTTACAAAATATTTGCAGGTTGGGGTGCCTGGGTCACTCAGTCAAATTAAGATCTGACTCTTGATTTCTGCTCAGGTCACGATCTCAGGTTCATGAGATCAAGCCCCGAGTTGGGCTCTCTGCTCTGTGGAATCTATGTGTCTCTGTCCCTCTGCCCCCTACTCTCGCTCATGTGCTCTCTTGCTCACTCTCAAATCTTAAAAAAAAAAAAAAATGCAAGTTGAATTTAGTAAAATATAATAAAATACATGTGTATATAATATACCTCATGGTCAAGCAAGTTTATCCAGGAATGCAAAGCATGTTTAACAGCCTATAATTTGTTCTTGTAATTCACCGTATTAGAACAATAAATGAGAAAATTCATCTGATATTTCAGTAGGTGGAGCAAAAAAGCACTTAATACCCATTCTTGTGTAAAAAAAATCCTAAATTCATAACTAGTAAGAATAGAGGGAAACTTTGTCAACCTCATAAAGCACTTTGCTGAGGAACATACAACTAATATAATACTTTATAATTAAAGACTAAATTCTTCCCTCTTTAGATCAAGAACAATGCAAGGTCCACTTGTAACACATCTATCCAATGCTTTGTAGAAGATATGCAAATAGCCTTTAAGCGCACAAAAAGATTCTCAGTGTTATTACTTATTATTAATCATCAGGGAATACACAGTGAGAAACTACACCCACTGGAATGGTGAAAATTAAAAAGAAAATTCTTTTTGTTAATAGTGATATGTAACCTCTGGAATTTTGGTGGAATGCATGATGGTATAATCACTTGGAAAAACAATTTGGCAGTTTGTAAAGCAAAGTTAATCATACAGTCTAGCAGTTCCATTCTTAGATATTTATTCAAGAGAAATCAACACATATTTATGAAAGAGTTTACACAATGTTCATAGTAGATTTATTTGCTGTAGGGAAAAAATAGAAACACCGCAGATGTTCATCAGCTGGTAAATGTATAAATGAATTGTGCAATATCCATATGTATTTTATTTGTTCTTGTGTAACAAATGACTCAAAATTTAGTGATTTAAGAAAACATTTGTTATCTCACAGTTTATGTAGATAAGGAATCCAGGCATGGCTTAGCCGTTCTCTTACCAGCTGCAATCAATATGTCATCTCAAGGCTCAACTACGGAAGTATACACTTTTGAGATCACTGATGTGGTTGCTGACAAGATTCATTTCCATGTGAGCTGTTCAGCCAAGAGATTCAGCTCTTCACTCACTCTTGGGTGGAGGCTGCCCTCTGTTCCTTACTATTTGCACCTCCATATACCAGTTTACAAGGCAGTTGGTATCATCAGAGAACAAGTAAAGGTCAAGAGAGAGTGTGCTAGCAAGATGGAAACCATAGTCTTGTAACCTATCTCCAAAGTCACATCCCATCACCATTGTTATATTCTCATTAGAAGTAACTTGATATAACTTACACTCATGGGGGCGGGAATTACAAAGGACATGAATACCACGAGGGTGGGGAGCATTGGAAGGCATTTCAGAAGCTGCCTACTTTACAATATAATGAAATACTACTAAACAATGAGAAAGTACTGGTTATTGGTATAGATAGATAACAGTGTAGATGAATGTCAAAAACATTATGCAGAGCAAATGAACCCAGACATAAAAGATAACAGACAGAACTAATCTTTAGAATGAGAAGAAAGATCAGTGGTTAGATGGGAGAAGGTTTTTGTTTTGAAGGGGTATGAGTACCTTTCGTGATATAAGAAATGTTTTTTATCTTAATTGTGGTAGTGTTACAGTGGTGTATATATTTGTCAAAACTTAGAGTGAATTTTATTATATGTAAATTATCTAAGTTGGGTTTTAAAAAAAATATCCTATTGGAGTCAGTGGAATCTTTTTGCAGTTTTATTGAGATGTAATTGATATGCAACACTGTATACTTTTAAAGTGCACAGTGTAATGACTTGACTTGCATATATTGTAAAGTGATGACCACAATAAGTTTAGTTACCATGCATCATCTAATATAAATACAAAAAAAAAAAGAGTTTTCTCTTTGTGATGGGAACTCTTAGGATTTACTCTTAACAACTCTAAAATATACCATATAGTATTGTTAATTGTTATCATGTTATATGTTTTATCCCCAGTACTTATTTATTTTATTTATTTATTCATGAGAGACACAGAGAGATAGAGAGGCAGAGACATAGGCAGAGGGAGAGGCAGGCTTCACTTGGAGCCTGATGTGGGACTCCATCCTGGGACCCCAGGATCACCCTCTCAGCCGAAGACAGATGCCCTACTGCTGAGCCACTCAGGCATCCCCCCAGTACTTATTTATATTATAACTGGAAGTTTTGAGCACCTTCATCCAATTCCCAACTCCCCACTTGTGTTTACTAAAAAGTCTGAGCTCTTTCTGTGTGCTTTTTTTTTAGATCTACATAAAAGTGAGATAAAATATAATGTTTATATAAATTATATAATATATATTATTGTATTATATTTATTTATACAAGTATAAATACTTTTCTGACTTTTTTCACTTAGCATAATACCCTCAAGGTTTGTTCATGTTGTCAAAAAAATGGCAAGATTTCCTTTTTTTATGTCCGAATAAAATTGAAGTGTATACATATATTACAACTTTTTCATTCATTCAGCCATCAATGGACATTTAAGTTACTTCCATATTTCGGCTGTTGTAAATAATGCTGCTATGAACATGAGAGCACAGATATCTCTTTGACATAGTGTTTTTGTTTCCTTGGATATATTGCTGGATCATATGGTAGTTCTGTTTTTAATTTTTTGAGGACCCTCCATTCTGTTTTCCCTAGTGGTTGTACTAACTTACAATTCTACCAGCAGTGCACAAGGGTTCCCTTTTCTTCACATCTTTGCCAGCATTTGTTATCTCTCAACATATTAGTAGTAGCCATTCTAATAGGCACAAGGTGATATCTCATTGTGGTTTTGACTTGTATTTCCCTAATAGTGATGCCGAGTACCTTTTCATTTATCTGTTGGCCATTTGTATATCTTCTTTGGAAAAATATCTATTCAAGTCCTTTGCCCCCCCCCCCCTTTTTTTTAAAGATTTACTTATTTATTTTAGAGAATGAGAGAGAATAAGGGAAGGGACAGAGAAAGAAGGAAAGAATCCTTAAACAGATTCCTGCTGAGTTCAGAGCCCAACATGGGGCTCAGTCCCAGGACCCTGAGATCATAACCTCAGGTGAAATCAAGAGCCAGATGCTTAAAACAACTGAACCACCCAGGCACCCCTGCCTATTTTTAATTGGATTGTGTGTGTGTGTGTGTGTGTTTTGCTATTGTGTTGTGAGTTCTTTATATATTTTGGATATTAACTCCTTATCAGATAAATGGTTTGCACATTCAGTGGACTGTTCTTGATGACATCTGCATATCTTCACATTTTCCCAAGTAACATACTAGCATGCTTGTGTTATCTTGGGCTAAGATTTTTGGTGTCATGCAGACCCATATACAAATACTGGCTCTAAAACTTGCTGCATTCTAGTACTTCACTGACCTAGATTATTTTGGATATTCCTGAAACAATAACTACTGTTTTTAGAATCTATACTGGTTACATTCTGTGCTAGACATTTATGTGTGTATTACCTTAGTTAACACAAATCAAAATAACCAACATTTTTGAGTCCCTTGTGTATTAGACACATATTAATATAGAATATTTACCATGCCTTATGTGATTCAATGTAGCAACTCAATGAAGTGTTGGCACTAATACTATCCCCACTTTACAGAAGAAGAAATTGAAACCAACAGAAAATAAATTTTTAAAATATGAGGAACTCAGGTTGCTATCAAGATTCTGGTTTTGTTTTCTATTCCTCTCTACCTGTAGAATTAGACTGTTTTATATGTTACCGAAGCTTGCTGCAAAGAGTAACTGCAACTTCAACTTAAAATCTCTTTTTGTATTTCTTTAAGAAACTTCTTTTAGGTTATGAATGCTAAGAGTGTCTCCAAGAATCTAAGTAGAAGGTGTCAAGTGAAGATCAGATTCTAAGAGGAAAACACTGGGCAGACTCTCAAGAGCATAAGCTTAGTTCTAGACAAGTACAGTTCTAGAAATACCAACCTTAGCCATAAACGAAAAGGCAATATTTGTATGTATTTGATATAAAAATATGGCTTATTATTCTACCATTTCCACAAACAGAACATTACTTTGTCAGCAGTGACATTTTTGAAGGTCAAGGTTGATAAAAATTTGTGCTTGTAAAATCTATTAATCACTTTCAGAAGTGCTCAGATAAGAATTTTCTTTGGGGAGGTAAGACTGTGTCACTAAGGCAGTGAAGTGTTTGTGGCGGTACCTACTTTGGCAACTGTGTTTCCATAGTACTTGGGTAGCATAAGTTTTTCCCCCCTTCTTTTCCTTTGTCAATGTGGGGTTATTTTTCCTCTTTTAGTATATAATATAATCAGTTTTATCAGTATTCAACCACTTATTGTAAAATGGGGTTGAATTATATGTTAATCTAAAAGTGTAGACAAGGGGCGCCTCAGTGGCTCTGTTGGTTAAGTGTCCAACTCTTAATTTCGACTCAGGTCATGATCTCAGGGTTGTGAGATTGGGCCCCATGTCGCGCTTGGCATGAGTCTGCTTGAGATTCTCTCCATCTCCCTCTCCCCTTCTTTCTGCACATGCTCTCTCTAAAAATAAACAAAATCTTAAAAAAGAATATAGACTAGCAACAACCTAATAAAAGTAGATATGTGCAATACTTATACATTCTGATTCATCTGATCTAATATACTGTAGTTCCAGAAATTAATTAATTAATTTACTTATATATTTTTAAAAAGATTTTATTTGACAGAGAGAGAGGACAAGTAGGGGAAGCAGGAAAGGGAGGAGCAGACTCCCCACTGAACAGGGAGCCTGATGCAGGGCTCTATCCCAAGACCTTGGGATCATGACCTGAGCCAAAGGCAGACACTTAACCAATGAGCTGCCCAGGCGCCCAGCTGATTGATTTGTAAGTAGACTTGATTTATGAAAAATAATTTGTGGAGTACTGGGAAGATTTTGATTCCTCACTGTTTTTCGTTAGCATCATGTTCATTTTTGCCTTTTACCTTTAAGTCTTTTGTCTTCACTGAATAGAATAACTTTTGGTTTGGCTGGGTTTAAGTCTTATCTCTTTTCTTAAAGCTTTATTTATCCAACACAATTTTTTTTTCTTTTCTGAAATTCGGTTGCTTGTCTTTTTAACAAAATTTAGATTGTCTTCTAGATTATATACGTTGGCTTTATTTTTTCAGCTGCTTTCACGGATATTATTTCCTTTTATCCTTAGACCCTGGAAATAGTTAAGAAAGGCAATATTATTATCCACTTTATGATACAAAAACTAAGAATAGATATTTAATTTCTTTAAAATAAGACTTCAACCCAAATTTTCATTCCACAATCTGCTTTGCTTATACTATACCAGTTCAAGTTTTATACTTTACCTGCTATTCCTACCATATGCTGAGCATATAGTCGTATCGTCAGTTGATTGATTTAAAATATTTGTTTATATTCAAACCCCCATTCCCTGGTATCTGTTTCTTTTAAAAAGCTATGCAATTAACTAGTTAATTAATTGTAGAGTCTTTTTCATAATTAATCTTAAAACTGGAGTCCTTCAAAGGGGCAACATTTAGTTCAAGATTTGAAGTTTGGACTATGGAAAATTTTCTTATTTATTCATCAGACATATGTCATTGACTGTGTACCATATGCCTAATATTAGTGGTAGCCATGGATATGGACAAATGTTGATTGTGTTATTTTATTAGTAACATTGTCTTTTCGTATTTATACAGGAGAGATTAAACAGATTCTAGAAAATGAACTTCAGATTCCTGTGTCTAAAATGCTGTTGAAAGGCTGGAAGACCGGAGATGTGGAAGACAGTGTGAGTTTCTTAATTGCCTAGAAATAAAAGAAAATTAGGTCATGCAGTTGAATAAACAATATATAAAAATTGGTTTTTATTAGTTTTGTTGCATATGACAAGTGGATTTTGGTAATAGTAACTTAGTTTAAAGAATCAACAAACTGTTCTTCAAGTTAAAACATTTTCGTGGTAAACCAGCAATAGTTTTGAATTAGCTAGGTATATAAATGAAAACACTATATGCCATGTTTTTCCTATTTCTGTTATATAGGAGTTAGTTTGGCACTCTTTTGAGAACTTTTACTTTTTTTATCAAACATCATAGGATGTCAGTAAGTGCCCTAGAATAGTAATTTACTGAACAATTACTTACTGGCCTGAAAGGAGTCATCCACAATGTGTATGTATGGCAGATATTGATTATGGAAAAAAGATAATAATAAGACATTCTTTTTAACTTGGAAAATTTAATGGTAGAATCTTTGTTTACTGGTAGTGGCAAGGGCACAGAATGAATTGTACTTCAGAATTTTCATAAAGTGTTACAATTATAAAGCAGTAGCTGCTATTCTCGAGGACCCAGTAGCAGCCTCAGGTATTAAATATTTCACATGCTCTTTCTTTGTCTTGACAGAGAGAGAGGGGAAGGATGGAAAGAAATGAAAGAACTCTAAAGTTTTATGTGTTTGAAATGCAAATAGTTATCAGATACTTACACAATCTTTATATGGTTATTAACTTGATATTTAAATATCTAGGCATTGGGATCCCTGGGTGGCGCAGCGGTTTGGCGCCTGCCTTTGGCCCAGGGCGTGATCCTGGATACCCGGGATCGAATCCCGCGTCGGGCTCCCGGTGCATGGAGCCTGCTTCTCCCTCTGCCTGTGTCTCTGCTTCTCTCTCTCTCTCTGTGACTGTCATAAATAAATAAAAAAAAAAATTTAAAAAAAAAAAAAAAATAAATATCTAGGCATAAATTTAGAATCTTCAACTTTTGGTTCAGTTCTTTGTCAATTACTTCTGGTAGATATTGTGCTTATAAATATTTATATGTGAGTTCATTTGGTTTGTGGAGATGTTTGGAGTATTTCAATAAGATATTTAAATGAATTTCATGTTTGCAAGAGATTTATAAATTAAGCTACAAGTTAGTGATGTACTATTTTAGAGGTCAGAAGACTTTTTCTATATAGAACCAGGTTGTAAATATTTTAGGTGTGCAAAATATAGTCTCCATTGTAGTTACTCAGTTCTGCTGTGGTAGCGTGAAAGGACCCATAGCCATATGTGAAAGAGTGAGCCTTGACTGTGTTCCAATACATCTTTATTGATAGACACAGAAATTTGAATTTTATAGAATTTCACGTATTGTGAAATACTCTTCTTTTGATTTTTTTCCCCCACCATTTAAAGATGTAAAAATCATCCTTAATTCATAAGGCCATATAAAAATAGGCAATGGGCTAGATTTGTCCCATAGGCATAGTTTGCTGACCCATGGGGCTACATGGCTGTTGTAATTGAAACATAGATTAAAAAATAAAAAGAAATGCTACCTGAGTAATCAACAACCTTGGCAGAAATATATCATTTATTTGTTCATTTATTGAGAAACCAGTGGATATGAATCAGTCGCACATGGCATTTTCAATAGTTTGTGAAAAAAAGGGCAATTATTTTGAAAATGTTCTTAAAGCTATCTGTTCTAATATTTAAACATAGTCTTTTGTTACCAACAATATTTTCAGTCACTTATTTCTGTGTACTCTTTTCCTAAGGTGATTTCTGCTATTCCAATGCCATTAATTTTCTGATTGCTCCAAAATTTGTATTTCCAGGTTATACTTCTGTGTATACTCTGTATACTCTGTATACTTCATGTATCCAAATTGGTAATTCACTTTTGTACTTGTATGCCTTATGACATCTTTAAGTTAGCATGTTTAAAATGGACCTCTTGGTTTTCCTTCCCATGCCATTTCTCTACCAGTTTCTTCCCAATAAACAGTAGCACTGTATAGCCACTGCTGAATCCAAAAATACGGGCATCCCGTCTTTTCCCATTTCAAACAACACCTAATCCTTTGGTAAGTCCTATAGCTTCTATCTCCAAATATATCTCAACTATAGCCACTTTTCAGTATTTTTATTGTGCTGCCTAATCAAGGCCATTAGCATCTTTTGTCCATACCAGTGTAACAGCTTCATCATTGTTTTCCAGCTTCCTTTCTTGGGTTCATCCTTACATTCTCCACAAGCAGCCAGAATGGTCTTTTAAAAAAGCACATAAATTGAATTATATCACTCTCCTGTGTTTTGTTGCACTTTGAATAAAATTCAAGCTACTCACCATCATTCAAAAAGCATTTTATTATTTATCCACTGTTCACCTCTACAACCTCATCTTCAGCCTTTCTTACCCTCACTCTCCATGATGCAACCATAGAAACCCCTTTTTAATTTTTCTAATAGACCCAAGTCTACCTGTACCTTCAACTGCTTGGAACGATTTACCTCCAGTTCTTCACATGGATGGCTCTATTTCATCCTTCAAATTTCAGTTTAAACATTACTTTTTCTAACAGGCTTCTGTGTAAAATTAGGTTCCCATCCCAGCAATCTCCATGAATTGGAGTAAATGTTTGTAGAATGAATGAATGAATGACTTAAAGAAAGTCACACTGTATGTGATTTGGGGGAGATTTAGTGGAAAATCTTTGGGTGGTGGCATGGCAAAAGAACAGTAGTGATTTGGCCAAGTGGTAAGAGTAAACATTTATCAGTAATCCACCAAGTAAAATAATGAAAAATAGAAAGGTAAAAATAATTTTTCTATGTATATATATGTGTGTGTGTTTTGTTTGCATGTTAACTCTTAACTCTGTAGAGGTAACACAGATCAGTTTCAAAAAGGCTTATACACATTGACATAAAGATTCGGGACTTAAAAAAAAAAAGATTCGGAACTTAAAGGTGAAGTTATGAGTAAAGCCCACTACAGTATTTTTGTAGATCATGAATTACAAACCATTAATAAGTTGTGTAGTGAACTGAGTGGGTTGTAGCCAGCATTAAGAAAAAAGAAGAAATAGAAGATGTCAGAGTATATTGCAAGTAATAAGGTTAAGTATTTTATTTAACATATAGCTAATATGGGTCATACTAAGTCCCAATGTCCTTGAAGTAAGACTGTGTACCTAGTAAGATGGACCTTCTTGTGGGGGGATCAAGAATGAGTTCCTCATACTCTGTGCTTGGGTGAGATCAGCCCCTGTCTCTACTTCCATCTGCGGGGTTAACAGAGATTCCTAGATATTTACTACACCTTGCATTCCAACACTATCAGCCTTGACATTATTATTTGATTAAACCAGGACTGATTTGATTACATCTTTGCCCACTGTTTATACCAGTCACTGCAAGGAGTTGAAGTTTCTCATATCACCCTCACTCGAATTTCCATAGTTTCTGCACAGGCCATCTCTGTCTCTATCCTTTTTCATCTACAATACCTGAAATCTGTTCGCTACTTCTGTGGAGCTAATTTTATCACTAGCCAAATTCCTTCTGTTGTCAGCCTCTTCCCTGCATGCTCGCTTCACCATCTTCCTTTGATTAAAACCTGTCTTCTGGAGGACGTTGTTTCTCTATAGGCTTCTCTGTGTTAATTGCTTTTCTTTAGCAGCTATCATACCACTGGACTATCTGTTAAAATATGTATCCTTATTGTACATCTCTTCCACTTCCAGACCTTTATCAGTCCTTCTTCCTCTCTAAAGATCTGTAGCTTTGAATTTCATGTCAAAAGGTCATCACCTACTTATTGAGGTCATCTTCCCTCATTTCCTGATGATTTTTAAGTCCTGGTCTATAATTGCGGTCTTAATTCTTAGTTTAAAATCTTTGTAAGTGGTACTTCTAATACCTTGGCTTAGTTTCTTGAATTTCTTTCCTACAGAAATCTTTTTCTTCACTCTGTATCAGCTATATCTTCCCATGGTTCTATCATTTAATTATAATTCTCAAATCTTAATTTCAGGCTTCCGTTTCTTGTTTACCATTTCTTATCTTTCTAGCTCATTTTCTTTGGCATCTTGACTTCACCAATCCTTCAACACTATCTGTTGTGCCCAAGATTGCGAATCCAAGAAACCACCAAGGAGCCGACACCAATGCAAGTGCACAAGGGTTTATTTGCAAGCTCGAGCTTGGGTCCAAGTATACCGGACACAGCGGAGCAGGGACTTGGACCCCGAAGTGAAGTGACACAGCGGAGCAGGAACTTGGACCCTGAAGTGGGTTACAGCTGGGTTTTTTATAGGCTGGTCTAGGGGATTTTCAGAAGGGATGGAGGAATTTCTCAAGTTCTGTTTACATTTTGATATGGGGCTTTCAAGGGCATTGAGCTCTGTTCTCATTCTAATATGGGACTTTCTATCACGGGTGTGGATTCTGTTGTCTTTCTGATGTGGGATTCCCTGCAAGGACATTGAGGACATTCTGCAGTTTTTCCTATAAAGTTCAGCTCTTATTCACAGGGACCTAAGATGGCTGTACTTGTGCTAATGCTAAACTTGAGGTGGAATGGCCTTGATTTTTCTCGGCCTCCACATATCTAGGCCTCCAATCTTCCCAATCCATTGTTTCTGCCATCTGTTCATGCCACTACCTCCTTCATGTCCTCTATTCCTTACAGTGGATTAAATCCCACAGTTAATCATTATACTCACTTTCTTGTGCATAGTCTCAACTCTTGCTTTATGGATCCTGAATGACAAAAAAAAAAATCCTTTTTTTTGATAAATCCAACTCCACCTGTTCTGTGCCTTACAGCTAAATATGGCTGTAGAAATATAAAATTATGGTGTTGGTGTATCTTTAAATTCATAATTATGATCTTTAGAGAGTCCTTTAATGTTGCTAGGCAATCACTGTATTTACCTGGTTTATCCACACTCCTAAATGGTTATGTTACACTTATCGTCTCTTCAAACCTTTAAAGCACCTCTCCCTCATTGTCACTCTCAGCTGATAACTTGACTTCCTGTTTTGTTTCACTAACAAAATAAAGGCAATACAGGAAAATTTCTATAAGCTCCCACCTTGGTCTCTGTTTATTTAACTGCATTTTATATACATACTCTTCTTTTGTTACTCTAAATGGCCTATCCAGTCTCTTTTCAAAGACCAACCCTCCATGTTTGCTTTGGATTATATTCTTTATCTCCTCTGGCCTACTCAAGAACTTTACTCTTAATTCTTCCCTGTGTTTCCTGTATCATCAATATTTTCCTTTAATAGATTATTACCTCTAGAGTGTAACAACAAATATGATGTTATTTCTTCCATTTTTCTCTTGATCCTGCTTCCCCTTCCAGCAGTCACTCCATTCCTCTAGTCCTCTTCATAACAAAACTTTCCCTAAAGAGTTGTTTATATTTCTTATCTCTAATCCATTTCTCCCCATGTCTCCTGAGTCCTGTCTAAACAGAGAACTGCTAGTGTTCTTGTCAAAGTCACCAGTGAAGTGACCACATTACTAAATTCAGTGGTGATCTTATCCAGCGTAATGACTTTTAAGTGTACCTATATGCACAATTTTATATCTTTATATCTCCACCCTGGACTTGTTCCCTGAATTCCAGATTGATATATCCAGCTGCTTATTTTCTCCACTTAAATGCCTAATACACATTTCAAAATGTGTATTACCTGCCTGAAATGGAAGTCCTTATCCTGTCTTTCCCATTTTAATTGATAGTAACTTAATCCTTCCAGTTGTTCAGTCTAAAATCTTTAGGACCATTACCAACTCCTTTCTCTCATAACCTATATCCAGTGTGTCAAGAAATTCTTTTGGCATTGTCTTCAAAATATATCTAGAATCCAGCTATTTGCATCACTTTTACTGCATCACTTTTATTTTGCATCACACAGACATAAGCCATTATCACCCTTATCTTAGTATATTCCATTAGCCTTCTCTGTGCTTCTGCCCTCCTCTGCCAGTCCCTTTCCATCTGTTTTCAACATAGCTGACAAAGTGATTCTTTTTAAATGTGAATCTAATCATGTTACTCTAATAATTTCTCATTTCATTCAGAGTAAAAGTCAGAGCTTGTAGCTCAACACATTTCTTGTCCCTACCATGAATGTTCTCTCTCTGACCTATCTCTGCCAGTGCTCATTTGACTTCAGTGACAATGGACTTCTTGTTGTTCTTTAAGCACATTTTGTGCTGGTTGTGTTTCCTTTGCCTGAAATATTCTTTATCTGTATAGTCTCATGATTTGTTTCATCACCCTTTAAAAGTCTTTACTCAAATGTCACATTCTTCAAGTGAGCTCTCCCCTGATCACCAAGTTTAAAATGACATAACTTCCCACCTCCATATTTATCACCCCTCCTTCCCTGATCTATCTTTAGTCCAAAAAATCATCACTTTTTAATATTCAGCTATTTAGATAACTTTATTAATCCTAATAAAATAAAGCTCTATATAAGATTAGGAGATTTAAACTATTCTGTTCACCACTATATCCACAGTGTGTGGAGTAGTCCTGGCACAGAGTAGGTGGGTCAGTAAATATCTATTGAATAAATATGTATGTCCTGGATTATGATATAAAGATGTAAAATGTGTTTCTTAATGCATTTTTCTGTCAAAAAAAGTTTGAGGGGCGCCTGGGTGGTACAGTCAGATATTGTTTAGTTCTTGATCTTAGCTCAGGTCTTGATCTCAGGGTCATGAGTTTGGGCCCCATTTTTGGGCTCCACCCCAGCTTAAAAAAAAGGTTTGAACTATGTTAGTATTTACCATCGAGTTAGAAGTTTGAAAGGTATGCAGGAATTTTACAGCCACAAAATTTACTGAATTTTTGTATGATTTTCAAGATGTAGTTTTGATATACCCCAAGGGTAGTTTATTCACCCTGGATGAATCATTTTAACAAAAAAAAAATTCTCTGGAATAAGAGTTTTCTTTGGAGTAAAAGTTGAGTGACCTAGGTAATACTTACTAGAGACCTCATCCAAGTTACTTTCCTTTTCAGGCTTCATCTCCTCATGTATAAAGTCATTGGGTTGAGGTACTCACTATGATCTTTTCTAGGTCTTATGATCTCTGAAAACCTACATTGCAAAAAAAAAAAAAAAAAAAAACCTACATTGCTATTTTTTGCTCTAATGATCCTGGCACAAAGTGCATATTAGTTTCAAGGATATACTTCTTCAATGAAGAAATTAGTGATTCTTAACTGTGTTATCTATTTATCTCTCATCATGAGCTAAAGAATATGTTTTATTTTTAATGTTCATATTTATGCTTATTTATGATATATATATAGGAGAAATAAGTTACTTGCTTTCATTAGTTCTGCAATATTCTGCTTAGGAAATTGTCAAAGTTTTCAAAAAGTGAACTACAATATTGAAAAAACTTAAGAACTTTAGGGAAAAAATGAATAATGTACAATCAGCAGTCATTTTTTTGTTTTTAATTTTTCTTTTTCAGACGGTCTTAAAATCGCTACATTTGCCAAAAAACAACAGTCTTTATGTCCTTACACCAGACTTGCCACCACCTTCATCATCTAGTCATGCTGGGTAAGGTGTTTACTTTTTCCTGGGAATCTGAAATGAAAAGCTTGATTGTTAAGTTGCTTTAAGCTGTATGTAAATACCAAAATGAGATCAAATAAAAATCTTGAAGCTTTAATTTACCAACAACTATTAACTATATAAAATTTCAGATTATTTGGTTTGGATAGTTTGATTTCAGTGGTGGAATTTTTTTTACAAAGAAAATCTTTAGCAAAACTCCATTATGGAAAAAATAGTCAAAAATGGTACTGTTTTGTTTGAAGGGGAAAGACTAATTAATGTTGGAAGGAAGAGATTGAGTAAATGGAACTCAAGCTTCTCCCATGGCTAAAGAAGGCATACGTTTGAGGAAAATTCATTAGGCACTGCAGGTTAAAGCTTGAAAGGCACTGATACATTTTTATTAAGATTTTATCTCTTTTTGGAATAAAGTATCTCGTTCTTTTTTTCATTCACAGTGAACCTCAGGACATTTATAGAATGATTAAATGATTTTAACATTAAATTATATATGACATTGCTGGGTGAGGCAAATTAATCTAAAGTAAATGATGCTGGTGATAGAGTAATAATTTTTTTGAGTACAATATTATTCCAGAACTATGTTTAAGTTGTTTTTAGAATTTCATAGCTTTTATACACATTTACCTCTTTTAATACTACTTGATGATTTTGTGTAGTAGAGAGATCTGTGTGCCTTAACTTGGGAAATTGTCAAACTTTTCCTACCACATATCAAGTATCTTTATCATTATGTAGTAGAAGGGGGAAAAAATCCTGTTTGTTGTTTTGTTGTTTTTTTTTCTCTACTACACTGCTCACAGAACACTTCTGACTACCAAATGTGTTGGGTTCTTTTTCCCAACATCAGGCAATTCTTCAATACCAGCTTGATGTTCTGCAATTTAAATAAATTCTGATACTGTCTACCTGAAGATAGCATATAATCCCATAAATTCAGGGCTTAGTTCCATAAGACTGCTCCCACATCAGACACCATTTCAAGTGTAGATTGTCTCCTGTGCTTCTGAACAACTGGCTATATACATTGGATGTTCCCACAAACCCCTTCTTGGGTTTGATGATTTGCTAGAAGAGCTCACAGAACTCAGGAAAGTACTCTACTTACTATTAACCATTGTATTACAAAACATATTGTAAGGAATATAAATGAGCAGCCAGATGAACAGATCTATAGGACAAGATCTGAAAGTGTCTTGAGCACAGAACTTCTGTCCCTATAAAGTTTGGGGGTGTGCCACCCTCCCAGCACATAGATGCATTCTTGTTCACCAACTTGGAAGCTCTTCAAAACCTTTCAGCTAGGGTTTTTTATAGAGGCTTTATTACATAGGCACAATTAACTAAATTATTGGCTACTAATGATTAACTCAACCTCCCGCCCCTCTGCCCTCCCTACAAATGTGGAGGCAGGGAGAATGCAGGTAACTGAAAGCTCCAACCCTCTAATCTCTTGCTTGCTTTCCCTGGCAACCAGTCCCTCCCTCCCCTATCCTGAGGGTTTTTTTCTCAAAGTCATGAACTCATTAACAAACTCAGGTGTGGCTGAAAGGGGCTTGTCACAGATAAAAAGCTCCTTGCTCCTGTCACCTAAATCACTCTTATCATTTAGAATATTCCAAGGGTTTTAGGGAGCTCTTGTGTGGGGAAGACCAAATGTGTATTTCTTATTATAGATCATGACATTACAGGTAAATAGTAGCAAAAAAATTAAATTTGGCTTGTACCAAAGCAGTTTGTTCTGCCAGTTGTTTTCAGATGAATTTCTGGGGTATTTAGGATGATTTGATGATTATCTAGTTGTGTTTCTGGGATAAGGCAAGCCTAGGGTCCTTCTACTTTGCCACCATTTTCCAGCCTGGCTTAATGGATTTTTACCAAGTTAAATTGATTATGTTCTCTTTGTTGGAACAGTAAGACCAAAAATTTAAAGCCAAACAGAAGACATAAAAGGGAAGAAGGGACATGTAGAAATTCCCCTTAATGAAAAATCATGTTAATGCACATTTTATTAAAAACTAACTAAAATCCAAGTTGTTTTTCTTTTAGTGTATCAATTTAATATATTTTTCTATAAAACTAGGGATCATTTTCCCTTTTTTTTTTGGTGATGTATATCTGAATTTTGATTTCATGGGAGACAAAATCCATGCAGAACCTTAAATGCTAATGGTTATAATTATTTTTAACTTGTGCTTTTTAAGTTTTTGTTTCAACAAATGAAAATAAATTTTCAACATCTTAACCATATAGTAGAATCTAAAAACAATGTCCTACTGAAATATATATACGTATGTGTGTACACATATATGTATACACACACACATACATACACATATCCCATCCCTTTCTTCATCTCAAATTTAGGGATTTTGAAGAAATGATATATTTTATTTAGGTGGGGTTGGTTTGATGTTTAATTGGTTTTATTGCTTATTTTTCTCTGAGATGAGTCAACGTATCCTGGAAAATGGAGGGGAGTTGGATAATAACCTGCTTGTTAGCTGCAGTGCAGAACTACGATGAGGTCCTGCTGCTGGATTCTGCCATTGCAATTCCAGTGCATTGGCAAACATTAGGTTTTTTTCATTATTAAGTATCTATCTTTTCTAAATGAACTAGACAACACTGGTATTATAGTGTCACTCCTAAACAAAATTTATTATAACCAAGTCAGTAAAGTATTATGATTATAATATATCTCTCCAGACAAAGGATGCCAAGGTATAAGTATAATGAGAAAAATCCTGGATTACTCCCTCGGTTTAACAGGGACCCTAGGTGTTTCATTTATTATAAAATGGGAAGCATTGTTTTTAGTGTCAAAGTGGTTGTAAAAATTCAGTAGCAGGAGTGGTATAAATTACAAAGCACAATAATTAAAATGATTTGTTTATGCTAATAAATACCATTAGTAATCCTTTTTATTCAACTGTTATTTGATTCTTAGAATAACCCTGCAAGGATGAAGGTTGATTTTGATGTGTCTATTTATAAATGAGGAAATTGAGGTGTCTAAAAGAGTTTTGGATCATTCAAGGCCAATAGTAAATACTTCTGACTCTAAAGTCTGCATGTGACTCTCCATCTAGTATAGCTTTTGGATTCACAACAGAAATTTACAAGACTTTACTCTAAAGATGCCTCCTCTTTTGGAGGCAGTTATTTAGAAAGATTTTTTTAAAATTTTTATTTATTTATGATAGTCACAGAGAGAGAGAGAGAGGCAGAGACACAGGCAGAGGGAGAAGCAGGCTCCATGCACTGGGAGCCCGACGTGGGATTCGATCCCGGGTCTCCAGGATCGCGCCCTGGGCCAAAGACAGGCGCCAAACCACTGCACCACCCAGGGATCCCAGAAAGATTTTTTTCAATCTTGTAATTGTTATATACTCTTTGAAGAAGGCCATTTATATACATTATTTCACTTACTGTAATTCTCAGGAATATTCATGAAATTTTAGTGTATGATTTACTTTTTTTCTGTGTATATTTAATCATTTAGTAAAATGTAGATATAAAATAGCATGCTTTTAAATTGTTTACTGACAAACCATTTTATCCTCAAAGTTTGGGGAGAATTGTATATCTAGAGAACACTACATTTTAAACCCTGTCCTTTAAAAATTTTTTTTCTTTATTTTACTGCCACTAGGGGGTGCCTGATAATTGAGTCTTTTTTTATATTTACAATTTCTGAAAAAAGAAAACACTAAGAGCAGAAAACTATGATATGCATGTCTATAATTACATTTAGAATTATTTTACAGTGTGTTTTTCAGAAAATGGAGTATCAAGCTTTCTGAGAATATAAGAACAGTCTTTTTAATCAACCTTTAGGACAGTTGAAAATCACTTAAAAACACCTTTTAATAAATCACATTTCACTAATTAATAGGTGAAACAGTACCTCAATGGCAAAACTTTAAACTATAAGTCATAGTAAAATTAGCAAAGAGAGAAAACATGTTAATTATGCGTGTTTCATATTATAAGATTTAGTCTATCAAAGATTTATTGATTACATACTGAATACAAATAAGCTCTGTCCTCAAGTAGCTTATAACCTATTCATTAAAAGTATTAGGCTTTATCTTAATTTGTCTCTTTATAGAAATTTTGTGTAGATATCACTTTTAGTGTTCTCTCTACCACTTAGGTTGATTCATTCAGTAAGCTACTTTTTTCATATGCTGTAAAAGTTGGTGTTCCTGAGTCCTGTTCTCAGCAGTCTCTCCTACTGTAACTTCTCCCTTATATCTACTCTTAGTACTTCATTTTCCAAATATGTATAGATGGGGATCCCTGGGTGGCTCAGCGGTTTGGCACCTGCCTTTCGCCCAGGGCGGGATCCTGGAGTCCCAGGATCGGAGTCCCGTGTCGGGCTCCCGGCATGGAGCCTGCTTCTCCCTCTGCCTGTGTCTCTGTCTCTCTCTCTCTCTCTCTCTCTCTCTGTCTATCATAAACAAATATGTATAGATGACACAAATATCTGTTTATCAACCCACATGACCTAGTTGCCAGTGGAGCTTTTCACTGGTGTGTATGTCCATATGTAATTCAAAGTCGTATGTCTAGAAGTGAGAAAATCCTTAGAAATCTGTACTAGGGCCTATATTTTTGGTCTCAAGTATACAGTTGTGCAAAATAGTCAGTGTATTCCACCAGAATGATAATTACTTGAAAGGTCATTGAGTTTGGCATATTAATTGATGACTTTGTTGAGATTATTTTTGGTAGATAAGCATGAGAACCAGATTATAGTAGATGTTAAGGGATATGGGAGAAATGAGGAATTGGAGTTACTGTTATTTCAGAAAAGTTGACTGTGAAGGGAAGAAGTTGAGGAATGAGTAGGGACAAGAGACTGGAGAATTAAAAATATTAGGAGAAAGAGACAGCTGATAGGGAAAATTTGAAAAAGTAAAACCAAAAAAGAGCTATTGGCCAAAAAGGGTACAGTAGTGGCTTAGCTTGAGCTACTGTAACAAAATACCATAGACTGGGTGGCTTAAATCACAGACATTTATTTCTCACAATTCTTGAGGCTGGAAGTTTCAAGATTAAGTTTCCAGCAAGGTTTGGTTTTTGGAAAGGCTTTTTTCCTGGCTTGCAGACAACTGCCTTCTTGCAGTGTCTTCACATGGCTGAGATAGAGAGAAAGAAGATAGCAGGTGTGTGCGATTGAGCAAGTGAGTTCTGGTCTTTCTTCCTCTTCTTATAAAGACACCATTTCTGTCGGATTAGGACCCCACCCTTATGATCTCATTTAATCTTTCTTCTCCTCCTCCTCCTCCTCCTCCTCCTTCTCCTCCTCCTCCTTCTTCTTCTTCTTTTTAAAAGATTTTATTTATTTATTCATGATAGACACACAGAGAGAGGCAGAGACACGGGCAGAGGGAGCAGCAGGCTCCCCGTGAGGAGCCTGATGCAGGACTCGATCCCGTATCTGGGGATCAGGACCTGAGCTGAAGGCAGACACTCAACCGCTGAGCCATCCAGGCATCGCTCCTTACTTCTTTTTTTTTTTTTTTAAAGATTTATTTATTTATTCATTCAGAGAGAGCGAAGAGAGAGGCAGAGACACAGGCAGAGGGAGAAGCAGGCTCCCTGCAGGAAGCCCGATGTCGGACTTGATCCCGAGTCTCCAGGATCACACCCCGGGCTGTAGGCGGCACTAAACCGCTACGCCACCGGGGCTGCCCCCTCCTTACTTCTTAAAGACTGTCTCCAAATAGTTATATTGAGTATTAGGGCTTCAACATAAGAATTCTGGTTGGGAAAGGGGAAAATGCAGTTCAGTCCATAGCAGAGAGAGACAGAGTAGAGTCCAGGAATTAAATATTTGAAATTAAGTTAGCTAGCAGATTTAGGGACAGTAGGAAAGATAGAAGATTGAAGGAAATGGACAAAATTTCTGGGTTCCTAATTTTAGAGCTATTACAGTAAAAGTTGGCAACAAAGTAAAAATTACATATAATACTGAAATAGAAGATAGGTAATAGTTACAAGAATAAGAATGTTAAAGAAATATGAAGTTAAAGTGTCTGGTCAGTGACAGTGACAAAATGATTACCATTTATGAAGACAAGCGTTTTGCCAAGTCCTTCATATATATTATTATATTCTCACAGTAAACCATAAATATTATTAACCACATTTTGCAGATTAGGAAACTAAGTTCAGGGTAGTGTGACCGAGAAAGAGTAGTTATTGGGAGTTCATTTAGGTTCTTACTTGAAGAATGCTAGAGATTCTGATTAACTTTATACTAAGATTTATGTTTTTTCTTTTTCTTTTTTTAGATTTATGTTTTTTCTAATACAGACTAAATATTTTAACTAAAAGGAATAATGGTAAAGAAAAATAACCTGAATACTTCTAGAAGAAAAAAGAGAATGGGAAAACTTAGTTAATACATTAGCAAGCAATAGTATGAAAAAAGAAGCTCTGGAAAACAAGGAGAGTATAGAACAGAAAATATGATAGCAGAAAAAAAATCAAGTATATTAAAATCTCAGTAAATATTAAACTCTGCTATTAAAGATAAAAGCTCTCAAATAGGATTTTAAGAATTGTCCACTGTATGTTGTTTACTAGAGAATCATCTTTTGAAGAAATGGCGTAGAAAAGGGAAAATAAAGGGTCAGAAAATGATATTCTACCCAAATATTAGTTAAAAGAATGTGTAGCAATATTACTATCACATAAAATTGAATTTAAGGCAAATAGCAATGAGGGCCAGTTTATCAGGAAGATAGGACAGTTGTGAACTTGTATGCACAAACCAGCAAAATTGACAGAATTATAAGGAGAACGAGATCAACCACAATCATATACAAACATCTTTCAGAAACTAATGAATTAAGAAATATATCTTTGCAGGCTATGGAAGATTTGAATAGCTTGAGTTAAACACAAATGGAATACTGATGAAAATTGGCTATGTACTAGAACTCAAAGCCAGTATCAAAGAATCACTATTGTACTGACCTTATTCTCTGACCATTATGCATTAAAATTAGAGGTGAAGTAAGTAAAAGATATCTTTGAGATTCTCCATATATTTGGATACTACAAATAATTTATTTAAAAATTATGGGTCAGGGGATCCCTGGGTGGCGCAGCGGTTTAGCGCCTGCCTTTGGCCCAGGGCGCGATCCTGGAGACCCGGGATCGAATCCCACATCGGGCTCCCTGCGTGGAGCCTGCTTCTCCGTCTGCCTGTGTCTCTGCCTCTCTCTCTCTCTCTCTCTCTCTCTCTGTGTGACTATCATAAATTTAAAAAAAAAAATCTTTAAAAATAAATAAATAAATAAAAATTATGGGTCAAAACGAAATCATAATAGCAACTACTAGATATATTTAGAAGTGAATGTAAACGAGAGTGCTAGATACTAAAACTTTGAAAAAGTGGTATTTAGAAGGAAATGTGTAATCTAAGTCCACTAATTGGAAGACAGAAAAGATAGAAAACAATTGAATTGTTATTCAACTTAAGGAATTAGAGAAGTAGCAGAGTGAGTCAGAAGGAAATAGAAGGAAAGAAAGATAAAATCGCAGAAATTATTGATAGAGGTAATCAACAGCAATAACTCTTTGCTTGGAAAGTCAAACCAGGAAAAAATAAGAAAAATATCAAGTATGTATAAGGGGACTTAGCTGTAGATTCAGAAGAGATTTCTTAATTAATAAAATAACTATTAAATTAATATTACACAAAAGGGAAACTAATACATTGTTTGAAAACAAAAATATATATAATAATAAAATATATATCTTTATGCCAATAAAAATCTGAAATTTAGATGAAATGGAGAGTTCCATATAAAAAGTACTAAAATTAGTATAACCTGAAAAAATGATAACCATTAAAGAAACTGAATTAACAGTCAGAAATTTGATATACCATTCCTTTTTTTAAATAAATTTTTTTTTATTGGTGTTCAATTTGCCAACATATAGAATAACACCCAGTGCTCATCCCACCAAAAGCCCCCCTCAGTGCCCATCACCCAGTCACCCCCACCCCCCTCCCACCTCCTCTTCTACCACCCCTAGTTTGTTTCCCAGAGTTAGGAGTCTCTCATGTTCTGTCTCCCTTTCTGATATTTCCTACTCTTTTTTTCTCCTTTTCCCTTTATTCCCTTTCACTATTTTTTATATTCCCCAAATAAATGAGACCATATAATGTTTGTCCTTCTCTGATTGATTTATTTCACTCAGCATAATACCCTCCAGTTCCATCCACGTCAAAGCAAATGGTGGGTATTTGTCGTTTCTAATGGCTGAGTAATATCATTCCTTCCTCCTCTCTTACCCTAGAGAATTTCCATGATGAAGTCTTACTAAATCTTCATGAAATAGGATAGTCCAATCTTAAATACATTCTTCCCAGAGGGATTGCTGTCTATCTTATGTTATAGTGCTCATAGAATCTTGATACCAAAACCAGAAAAAGATAGTATAAGAAAAAATTATCTCAACTTGTAACCAGAGATAATAAAAATAAGCAAACTTTTCTTTGCCCCCTCTCAGTTTTACCATGTAATGATCTCTTTTTTTCCCTGTCTCTAATCCACCACCTTCAAATGGCATCTCCAAATTCAAATGGTGTTACTAAGATTGATTGATTGATTGATTTTAAGATTTTATTTATTTATTCATGAGAGACACAGAGAGAGGCAGAGACACGGGCAGAGGGAGAAGCAGGCTCCATGCAGGGAGCCCGATGTGGGACTCAATCCCCCGTGTCCAGGATCACACCCTGGGCTGAAGGCAGCGCTAAACCGCTGAGTCGCCTGGGCTGCCCTGTTACTAAGATTTAAATGAACCAATAGCTCTTTTTGGCAAAACATGACTTGATTGTGTTTCTACCCTACTCAAACCCCTCAAGTAGCTTTTCATCATACTTAGAATAGAATCCAGGTTCCTTACTCTGACCTCTAAAGAATTTGCATCATCTTATTCTGACCTTCCTCTTCGTTTCATCTCTTATTACTCTCCTTCTGGCGCATAGCTTGCCAGCCACACTGGCCTACTTACTTTTCTTTAAAAATTCTAAGTGTGATTCTACTTCAGAGCATTCGCCTATTCCCCTGCCTGGAATCATCTTCCACCAGTAATCAACTCGGTCATTTCTACTAGAGTAGTCCTCTACTCAAATATCATATCCTCAGAGAGGCTTTTCTTGATCCTCCTGTCTAAAATATCCCTCTGTCTTACTTTCTTCCTTTATCTTTCTTTATCATTGCAATACATTACATTCATATACATTCAGTATATTCATATTCATATTTCTTGTCCGTCTTCCTCATCACAGTGTAAAGTTACAAGAAATCAGGGACTTTTTTGTTGTTGTTGTTCATTGCTGTATCCTTGGCAGCTAAAAGAGTGCTTAAAACATACTAGGTACTTAGAAATATTTGTAGAATAAATATTGTAAAATGACACATTCCTAAAGATACTTGCCTCTTAAAGACCATAGCTAAGGAGTCAAGTTTTAGTGGTGGGATATGAAGCATCATGCAGAACAGAGATTACATATTTGGGGAACAGATCTTAAAAATGTCTCATAAATGTAATGAACTAGACAATCTTCACTTCTTGGCATGAGGTTAGCCTTATTTTTGTCCGATGTTCCTCATGGTTTTTCTCATCAAAATATGGAATAATGGAAGGAACTCTGGCTTAATAGAACACATAGGCTAGTCATTCTGTATTTGCCCTACAGTTTGGTGTCAGACAACATTTTTCCTCTCTGAGACTAGTTTCCTTAGTATTATTTCTGGTTGGCTATCTTCTTCAGCCAGATCTTGAGCTGTGAAAAGCAAGAACATTCTTTTTTTTTTTTTTTTAAGATTTTATTTATTCATAAGAGATACACAGAGAGAGGCAGAGATACAGGCAAAGGGAGAAGCAGGCTCCGTGCAGGGAGCTCAGTGTGGGACTCGATCCCAGGACCAGGATCACGCCCTTAGCCAAAGGCAGACGCTCAACTGCTGAGCCACTCAGGCATCCCTAGCAAGAACATTATTAATGAGTATCCCCCTCAGCTCATGAAGTAACATGTATGTACAAGGCCTTTTTTTATTTTTAAGATTTTTATTTATTTAAACATGAGAAACACAGAGAGAGGCAGAGAGAGAGAGAGGCAGAGACAGGAGAAACAGGCTCCATGCAAGGAGCCCAATATGGGACTCAATCCCAGGACTCCAGGATCACGCCCTGAACCGAAGGCAGACGCTCAACCACTGAGACCACCAGGAGTCCCATAAAAGGCCCTTAACAACAAGTCCTTGTTGTAAAGAATATGAAAAGTTTCATGACTAATTGAGGAATGTGATTTTTGCTCCACGCATCCATAGTCTCTCCATTGGTTGTTGGTTGTTTTACTAACTGTTAAATTTATCATAAAATATTTTTCAGATAAATTGAGAGTCCACCCAAATGTTATTCCTGCAGGATATCAGTTATTCACTTATTTACTAGATGTCAATTGAGTACTGTCTTACAGTGTGTTAAGTTATTGTTCTAGGGATTGTACTAGGGATACAATTAAGTTATTGTTCTAGGGATTGTACTAGGGATACAGTGAGGAACAAGGTGACACAGTACCTGCTTTCATGGGGTTTACAATATAGTATATGTAGAGGTGGGGCGACAGGCAACAAATTATTTAAAAAATAAGAAAAAATATAAGGTGGTAATAAATGCTTTCTAGAAAACTGAAATAGAGTGACATGATAAGAATTGAGTGGTGACTGTAGGTTGTAAGCTCAGGAAGAGCCTTTCTGAAGACGTGCTGTTTAAGCTGAAATGTGAATGGTTGAGAAGCCATTCAAGTGAAGAGCAGAAGAAAAAGTATTGTAGGTAAGGGAAATAGTGGTGAAGCTTTCAGGTCATTAATAAATATAATTGGAGAAGGTTGTATATTTTTGAATTTGGTCTTACTAGTGATCACTTGCTAGAAAAGGTCTTAGAGAATGTCTTGGTAATAAGGTCGTCTTTTCAGCTTGCTTTGATCTTGTTCTAATAAGTGATGAAAATGTCTGCCAGTTTAGTTATATGAATTTTCTTCATTTTATGGAAAGGTGACAGAACAAGGTATCCTTTATATAGTTGTCCCTTTTACAGTTAGTAATTGAGTCTTGCTATTGAACTTTGACCTTTTATACTGGGAGGATGGCTCCTGTTAATATTTTAATGACTTCTGTGAAGGTGTTTTTGAGCTCTGGTCATGCATTCAAGCATATGGTCTTCTTGTGTCTGAGTCATGAAGTTGCTGTTAACTATATCTTTGAATTAATTGCTATTGTATAAGCAAGGGTAAGTCCAGGGTGCTAATTTGGACTCTTGTGAGTTGAATATACTACTGGTGTTAATATATATGGCTCACTTTTTTTTTTTTTTTAATCCTTGGAAAAACCATTGGTGGGAAAGCAGGTGATGGTAGTCTTGAATTAAGCAGGAGTAGGGTATTATATTTTCCATTGGGTGCTGTGGAAGGAACTAAGGAATAATGAGTCAAGATGTCTGAGTTGTAGCCCCAGCTGTGTCACAGAATCACCATAAGACCATAGATAGGCAGGTCGCTCCTCTGCTTGGGCTTCAGATACTACAAGAAAATAGAGATTCTTCTAGATTCTTAGGCGTCTGTGGTGCCACTCATTCTTCCTTTCCTCTAGGGTTCTAATCAGTGGACTATACTCATAAAAATTAGTATTTAAATTAGAAAACAAAACTGCTTTAATGGCCAGACAAGCATCCAATAGAACATGTGGTTTAGACTTGAATCCTGGGTAGAGTCTTTTACCTTTCACTGCAAATCTAAATCTTAGGACCCACATACTCAGGTAGCCTATAGAAAAAGTTATGACTGGGTCTTCAGAACCTGATGGCCTGGTACAGTAGGCCTTGCATCACCAACCCAGTCACAGTAGGAATGAATGACAAGCTTTGTTCAGATGTATCTACCACAGAGGATAAGAAGTGGGAGGGAATTCAGTGCACTAGGCTGTAAAAAGTGAAAGAGAAGCTGCTGGTTTTTAGTCTCTGCCTTCTGTGAAGCGTAACCTAGTACAGTGTGACCTTGTGAATAATTGCAGTAGTCTCTTGTCTTTTCTCTGGGAGAAACAAGTTTAGATTAGGGGGAAATGCTGTAAATTTTCTTACTAAGACATCCTTTGTGTGAAGAAGTGGCGTGGGCAGAAGTAGTATACTCCTTATGTGCATAGGCAGAAGTTTGAAGAAAAGCAGATGAAACATTCTTCTCAGGATCCTTGACGTCTCTAACGCCACATTTGATATGTGCTTCACCATACCCATTAGGCATGGTATGATAAGGGAAGGATTGAAGTATTCCTCTTCTGTCTCTAGCTCCTTGTAACCATCCAGCAGTTGTGGTAATAAGTATCCACCTGTGCTCCTAGCCTTGGTTCTAGTTAAGAGGTGTATTGATACTCATGTAAACATCATATACCTTTTTCTTTCTCTCTCTTTTTAAAAAAGATTTATTTATTTATGATCGAGAGACAGACAGAGAGAGGCAGAGACACAGGCAGAGGAAGAAGCAGGCTCCATGCCAGGAGCCCGACGCGGCACTCGATCCCAGGACTCCAGGATCGCACTCTGGGCCAAAGGCAGGCGTCAAACCACTGAGCCACCCAGGGATCCCCCTTTTTTCTTTCTCATTCCAGTCTTTCCCACCCAGTACTGAGACCTTCCTAGACACTCATCTACCTCCATTACCCAAACTAAGAGAGATAATTTGTGGGATTCAATTATTTGAAGGACATTCCGAGAATGCCTCCAAATAACTCTCATCCTACTTCTATTTCCCCAACACCTAACAATCTCTGCACAATTTTACTTCTTGTAATGTTTCTCACTCTTGGGATGTATCCTACTATTTCTGTTTTTGGTATATTTCCTTAGTACAAGAAGAGTCACATCTACAAGAGCTCTGACTTAGAATGAGAGGAAAGCTCAAGAATATCCTCTTTGGAAGGAGCTAAAGCAATCATCTAATCCAGTCCCATTTTATGATTGGAAGAACTAAGGTACAGAAAGGAGAACTTAAATAGTCTAGGCCTTGGCTTCTTTACCCAGAATGTTCAGGTTGATAATTTTGGCCTACTAGGGCTTTGGAGAGAAGTAATGTGATTAAATAAGAGCACAAGTGAGGGGATCCCTGGGTGGCGCAGCGGTTTGGCGCCTGTCTTTGGCCCAGGGCGCGATCCTGGAGACCCGGGATCGAATCCCATGTCGGGCTCCCGGTGCATGGAGCCTGCTTCTCCCTCTGCCTGTGTCTCTGCCTCTCTCTCTCTCTGTGACTATCATAAATAATAAATTAAAAAAAAAAAAAAAAAGAGCACATGTGAGCATTGGGCAGGTCACAGGGCTAGTTAATGGATGAGCCAGGACTTGGCTGTCATAGAATTCTTAACTCCAAAACATTCTTTGTAGTGCTTCTGAACACTGTTCGAAAGGTTAGAGTGAGTATGATCCTCAACATAGAGTCTCATTTCAACCTAATTCACACGTAAAGTAGACATTCAAAAAATCCTTTAAATGGATAAGACAAAGTGATGCAGCTCTTTTAGGAAGAGACAAACAGCTTTCAATGGGGGAGTTTTTTGGCTAAGTATTTTTATTTTCAACTAGGAAAAAGAAACACAATAGAATTTAACTTTTAAATAATTTGCTGAGAGATGTCATTTGAAATGGTGTTCTAGGAGTGTGTTTTCTATCTATCTATCTATCTATCTATCTATCTATCTATCTATCTATAGATTTTATTTCTTCATTTAAGAGAGCACTTTAGAGAGCACCAGCGAGGGAGAAACTGTCTTCTGAGCAGTCTGCCTTCTGAGGGGGAGCCAGATGAGTGGGGCTTGATCCCAGGACTATGGGTCATGACCTGAGCTGAAGGCAGATGTTTAAGTGACTGAGCCAGCTGGGTGCCCCTGAGTATGTCTTCATCATGGTGGCTTTTTATTGATAAGCATTCATGAGATTTTAGCAGTGTAGTAGAGAGAGAGAGAGAGACTTTAAATGGCCTATATGTGACAGTTTTCTGAAAACTTCATGTATGTAAGTAAATGTTCTGAATGAATCAATTAATTTTTTCTTCCAAAATGTTTTACAAAATAACTTTTTTGTTGTTGTTTTTACAAAGGATAGTTACCTGTAAAAATATTTTACTAGTATTGTAATCATTATAATTGATATCTATTTGATATATCTCTTTTTTTTTTTTTTTTAATTCATGAGAGACAGAGAGAGAGGCAGAGATATATGCAGAGGGAGAAGCGGGCTCCCTATGGGGAGCCCAATGCGGGATTCCATCCCAGGACCCTGGGATCACAACCTAAGCCAAAGGCAGATGCTCAATTACTGAGCCATCCAGGTGCTGCTTGATATATCATTCTTTAACTCATCATTTTTCGAGAATAAATGAATGTAAGCAATGTTTCTGGCACATTATTGTGACTCTGTTCAAGTTGAATTTAATTCTAGCAAGTATCATTATTAGAGTTTATAAAAGTAAAATTAGGAAATATAGGTTTGTAAATGTTTCTTAATAAGGGGTTACTGAAAAGTGGCTCATTTTAAGAAGAGGATATTTCCCTGAAGTTATGCATCCTGAATGAAAGAAGAAACTTGTCTCCAATTAAAGCATTGATGGAGTTCCCAACACATCTAATTGGATTGATGTACCAAACCCATTTATACAGTTTACTGACTATTGATAGGTTGGTGACTACTGAGATTAGCTTGTTAACATCACACTTTGAAAAGGAATTGCAGGTATTCTCTATAGTTGATTTAATGAAGAGTCAGAGTCTTGGTCACTAATTCATGAAACAAAAATCAATACATCTGTAAACGTAATTTTTTTTGCTTTTTTCCATTTTGTCTACATGGCTAGAATTATGTTTTGACAGTTTTGCTATAAACTACTTGATAGATCACAATATATCACTATCACCACTAATTACCACATTTTGATTAATCTTATATACTTTGGTTAATACAGTTTGCTGTATCCAGTATATCACTATATTGATAAACAGTAATTATAGACATAAAGACACCTGAACTTGAAATTATCATGAAAAATGTTATTAAAATTATGTGAAACCAAATGTTTGTTTATCTAGACATATTTAATTGCCAGCAAAAAAAGCAATTAAAAGTAGCTGCAGAGTAAGAGGCCAGCCTTCGTTAAACGTGGTTTTAAGATTGTTACAAAACTTGTGGTGATGATAACATGATGTGTCTTGGAGGATGTTAACAACTGTAGCAGAGTGTTAATTAAGAATGATGTAATCTGTAGCTCAGAGTTATTAGTATCATGTTAGTTTAGCTGGACAGGAGCAAATCCTAGCTTCAGTTACGATGAGGGCTCAAGTTGTATTTATAGTTGAAAGATTAACATTTTATTTTTATGGTGTTCCTGAGATAATTTAAAAATCCTGAATGAAATACAGTCAAATGTAAACATCAAGTCCCTAACTCATTTACATATGTGCCAGATTTCCAAACTGATTGCTATTTGAACCTAATCTGTCATTGCTGCCTGCATTAGCTACAACAAACATTACATTTACATATTGATTTCTTATTTTGTTTTAGTGTAAATAATCCATAATTATAGTAAATTTGGTCTTTTGTTGACAAGAGCTCATATGACTCTTTAAGTTTAGAATGGAAATTTAAATTGCCATGTGTGATGCTTTTTAATTTAAAATCTTGATATATCTGAAAGGATAAAAAGATCATTGTAGGTTATAAAATATTCCCAGAAACAAAAAAGAGACCTTTTGGAAAGATATAAAATATTAGTGGAAATGCAATAGCATATTCCAAGATTATTATTTACATTTTTCTAATAAAAACTCACAGTAATTTGAAAGAAATTACTGTTTTTGTTTCAAATTCAGATCATATTTTAAGAAATAAAATCTACTGGAAATGAACCCCTTAAGCCTATTATTTTACAATGATATTTTTGTTTTAAATATCTATTACAAGAAAAGAAATAGCATACATAGCAGGAATGAAACAGGAGATATTTTTGATACCTGTAGTGGTGTGTATGTAAGTACATACACAACATTGATTTGAGAAGTTTGATTTCACTGTCAACAAACCATGTGTCACTGGACATACAGTATTATTAACTAGCAGTGGCAACAAATCCATGGTTTCCATTTACATTGATTAAAAAAACATGTTGTATTTTTGAAATTAAGAATATGGGACCCAGGGATGGCTGGGTGGCTCAGTTGGTTAAGCATCTGCCATCCCCTTGGGTCATGATCCTGCTGTTCTGGGATTGAGCACCTTGTTGGATTCCCTGCTCAGCAGGGAGCCTGCTTTTCCTTCTGCACTCCCCCCCCCGCCCCCTCCCACTCATGTTGTCTCTCCCTATCTCAAATAAATTTTAAAAATCTTTAAAAAAAATTGGGACCCATTTAATTTTAAGAATGGTAATTATCAGATTGTTCAAGTATATTTTTATGGTTTATATTTTTTATAGAGATAATTTACATACAATAAGTGCACAGTTGTTTTTTACAAATTTATTTACAATTAAAAAAAATTTTATTTGAGTGTAGTTGATACAGGATGTTACATTAGTTTCAGGGTGTGCAGTATAGTGATTCCATAAGTTTATACATTATGTTGTGCTCCCCTGAAGTGTAGCTACAATCTGTCACCATACAATGCTATTACAATATCGATGACTATGTTCCTTACACTGTTCTTTTTATTTCTGTTTTTCATTACATAACTGGATGCCTGTATCTCTTACTCCCTTTAACCCATTTTGCCCATACCCCAACCAAAAATGCATATTTCTTGTTTCTCCCAGTTATATGAGTTTTGACAAAAGCATGTTGTTTTCTACCATGGATTTTAATGAGTGAGATTTTAATTTGGAGATATATATGTATAATACATATATATATACAAAATTTGGATATATCATATCCATTATATATTATATATAAATATTAATATGATTTAATATAAATATTAAAATTTGGATATATCATCCACTTATATATCATATAAATGTTAAAATTAATATATCAAAATATATAAATATTAAAATATAAAATATTATATATATGGTTCATATCCATGTAGAAGCTTGTGTTCAATTGATAGCAGCTGTTTACATGCTACTATGAATGCGGAAACTCTAAAAAGCCCTTATATTAGTCAGCTTAGGCTGCTATAACAAAATACCATAGACTGGGTGGCTTAAACCAGATACTTATTTCTCACAGTTCTGAAGCTGGGAAGTTCAAGATCAAGGTACTGGCAGATTTGGTTCCTGGAGAGAGCTTACAGGTGGTTGCCTTCTTGCTGTGTCCTCACTTGGCAGAGAGAGAAAAAGCTCTTATCTCTCTTGCTTTAAGGACACTAATTACATTACGGGCCCCACCCTCATGATTTTTCTAAACTTACTTTCTAAAGGCCCTACCTGCAAATACCATCACAGTGGGGATAGGGCTTTTGGTTTGTGAATTTAGTGGAAGTGGGGTGTGGGGGAGGAAGGGTGGGACACAGACATTCAGGGCATAAGATTCCTGAAACCTCAGTCTGAATTTGTTGTGCTTCCTAGTTTCGTTGTTTAATCTTGATGAATTTATACTATAAAGTATAAACAGTGTTTCCCTTAGAACTGGTAACTATTTTAATAGTTAGGCTATGGTGTAGCCTGGCCAAATCTTTTGGTAGCCTAAGAATTTAAGAGAGGATTCTTGATTCAAGGAATTGCTGGAAAGGAAATCCTTAAATTACTATTATTCTCCAAAAAAAAAAAAAAATTACTATTATTCTTGATGCAAGATACTTTGCCTACTTTTGTGCTACCCTATGAAATGGGCCTGCTATTTGGCAGGAAGAAAGCCATTCCTCATTTTAATCAGGAATTAACAATAGGTATATAGCTACATGATGCTCAAAAGATTGTTTCATTACCATAATGCAGCTTTAAGTTAACCTTGAAAAGTCACTGCATCATACATATTAAATAGCCATGTGCTTTCTGCATAAGTGGATCACTAAAGTATTCTCTCAATGTGAAATAAACTCAAGACTGAGTTAGACTGTTATACTTCATTATTTCAAAATGTTACTTTTATCAATACCTGATCACAAAGTCTAGTAATTTATGGCTTTTTATGTTCGCATGTAGCTTCAGGGCGCCTGGGTGGCTCAGTGGTTGAATGTCTGCCTCTGGCTCACGTCATGATCCCAGGGTCTTGGGATTGATTCTCACATCAGGCACCCCTCAGGAAGCCTGCTTCTCTCTCTGCCTATGTCTCTGCCTGTCTCTCTGTGTGTCTCTCATGAATAAATAAATAAATCTTAAAATAAAATGTGGCTTCAAATTTATTTACTGGGGCCTATGTGTTAAAATTTGCTATATGTTATTTTCCCCTTATAAAAAAAACTGGAGAGTAATGTAAAAATATGTTAAACCAACCCAGTGAATTAAAATGAAATTGGCACTTATTAGAACACAGGTATTTTATAGATGGCTTCTCTATCTGATAAATGTTCATAGTTAAATTGGAATAGAATCTTCCCAGGCAGAGATGGACATTCTGCTAATGAAAGGTCACTAGAAGTGTAAGACTTGTGGACAAAAAAGAAAGCAGAGAAAAGATGTTCTACTGGAACTGTTTCTAGAATTGCATTGGTGACTTCAATATTAATGCTTCGTTATAATACTGAGAATTTTGAGTGGCCAGCCAGCTGGCCTGCCTGCCTGCTTCCTTGCTATAGTTCCTGCTCTTGTATCCTCCCCACCAATTTTAAGTATCTTATTTATTTATTTAGAGGGAGAGAATGTGAGTGAGGGGAAGGACAGAGAGAGAGAGAATCCCAAGCAGATTCTGTGCTGAGTGTGGAGCCTGATGTGGGGCTTGATCCTGCAACCCCAAGACCATGACCTGACCCGAAATCAAGACTCAGAAGTTCAACTGACTAAACCACCCAGGCATTTGCCCCGCACCCCCCTCCGCCCCCTGCAACCGAGACTCCCCTTCTGCCTACCAATTTTAAAATGAAGAAGCTGGTTAGGGGAATTATGAGATGGTATATATGAAAATATCATGCACTATGTCTACTAATTGCTTAAAAATGTTAATGTTCATTGTATTATACTGTATTGTATTTTTTTTGCAAATAGCCACTAGCTTTTTTTTTTTTTTTTAAAGATTTTATTTATTTATTCATGAGAGAGACAGATTGAGAGAGACGCAGAGACACAGGCAGAGGGAGAAGCAGGCTCCATGCAGGGAGCCCAACGTGGGACTTGATCCTGGGTCTCCAGGATCACGCCCTGGGCTGAGGGCGGCGCTAAACCGCTGAGCCACCCGGGCTTGCCAAATAGCCACTAGCTTAAAGCTTGGAACAGTGTATGTGATTCTTATTATGGTTTAAACATTAATTTCACTCTGAGTTTGAAGGTAGGGTAATGGTAAGTTTTAAGAGCCTTTGTCTGTTTATAGAAACGAAATCATCTTCTTGTTGGTAAATGCAAATATTTTTAACCGAAAGGAAAATCATGATGAATAAAAAATTTAAAACTTTACAATGAGAATAGATGTTCTATTGAAACCATTTCTTGCTTTGGGTGAAAATTCAAATTGTTTTCCAGAAGGTTGTACATTTGCCTATACCTATCCTTCTACCTCTAATTGAAGAGAAAACATACTATTAAAAAAATCGTTTCATGTTATTTCTCACCTACCCACTTTGGTTGGCAGTCATCCTCAGAGCCACTCTAAAGGTCAAAAGTTGAAGTAGCATGAATGACTTTGCATTTTGAAGGTAAAAGAGAAGCTGCTTGAAGGTGAATTAACTGAGGCTAACTATCCTAATCAACCATTAGAAGACACTTAGAAAATTGCTCCTAGGTGCAACAGCTAAGGTGAGGACTCACTTCATTCTGCTGAGTTATAGCTAGAATCAGTTGCCTAGATAATATTTTAGCAATAAAGCCTTTGCAAATTATGCCAATCACCACAGTAAATTCTTTACAGCTTTTAGCCCTATTTCAATCCCCACCTCCCCAAACCCTTTGAGAAAACCAAGAAACAAAACTTGCTCAGTTCACATGCCAGCCTCTGTGGGAAGCCACTGTGGTTAAATTTAGGAATTCTTCTTCTTTATTTCCTTAGCATCTTAGGAGAAGTGGTTATTAGAGTTCTTAGCAAACAGTATTAAAGATGAGTTGTAAGTTTGTCTGCCAATCTCTCAATAAATTCAGTGAAGGCAGAACTGTGATTTTACTGGGTTCCCTTCCCCAGGACTTGGAGGACAAATCTTGAGTTAGACCTGGATCACTTTTACTTATTTTGTGTATTTTGTATGTGTCATTAGGCAAGTAGAGTAACATCAGTTTTCTCTTCCATAAAATGAAGAATGATAATCCTAACTTCATAAAGTTGACGTGAAGTTCTTAATGCCTGATACGTAGTAGAACTCATTAAGGGCTAGTCATCATTGTTAATTGCTAAGTGAATGAGTCAGGCTGGAGTCTGAGGTCACAGGTAGTACCCTCAGCTTACTCTTCCAGATGAACAATTCTCACAAGGAGCATGACTACACTATATCAATCCCAAGCAAGACCTGTATAAAAAAGAACATTGTGAGTGAGTCTGGATAGTATTAGGCATTACATACAATTGTGTTCAATGCATCAAAAAAGTTTTATTCTTTATGAACTCTTGTGGAGGAATGGAATTAAAACATGAAAAATTACTGCCACAGAAACACCCATAGATCCTTTTATTAATGTTTCATTATCATTGTAAGATTTTAAAGCATGGGTACCCCTCAAAAGTATTCTGTTTCCAGTAAGTTCTATGAGAAACCACTTAAAACTAACATGCAATGCAAATTCCCACTTGGCTTTCTAAAATTTAGTATTCATAGTTCTATGAAGGATTATTATCCTTTTCCTGAAGAGGAAACTGAGAATTTACAGTAAATTCTGTAATGTACCTGAGCTGAAATCAAGAGTTGGACGCTTAACCAGCTGGGCCACCCAGATGCCCCAAAAGTGATGTTCTTCCAAAGTAGTCTGACAGTTAATACTGGTCCTGGCAAACCTTTTTGCAAAGTTATTGCACAAGTCTGCCAGTCAAAATCAGAAACATACCTAAGCAATTGTGTAAAGGCAAGCACTAAAAGTATTAATGATGTATGTAGATTCACATGTAAAGATAAAGGAGGATCTATATAATAATCAAGACTTGCAGAATTCTGAGCCTTGCTTTTCAAGCTCCCATACTGGTGGTCTTTAATTTTTTAAAGTTTTCTTTTTTTTTTTTTTTAAGTTTTCTTTTTTACAAACCTTTCTTCACATCTTCTTATACTTCTTCCTCATTGCTTTCTACACTTTTCTCTATATTCTCTGGTCTCCATCTCTGCTCAAATTGGTCTGTGCCTGAAATCATTCTGCATATCTACTTGTTAAATTACTGTCCATCCTTCAAATTACTTCAAAGTTCTGTCTTTCTTCACAGTCCTCAGGTGTCTTTTAAATTCTGAATAGTCTATCTTGACTGTTACAAATAATAGAATCAAATAATTATAGAAAGAATTAATTGTGAACTCTTCATCTTTGTATCTCCAAAGCAGCTTAGCCATTTTGGGAGGTAGGATACTGATGTGTAAAGAACATGGAATTAAAGATAGTTTAGAAACTGGATTTCATCTTTTTGTAGCTGCATGACCTTGGGCAATTACATAACTTTTCTGATCCACATTTTGTGAATAAAGTGGCACTTCACAGACTCAAAAAATGAGAATTAGTAGTTCCATATATATGCAGTTCAGAACATGCAAAACTATTCTTTTTTTTTTTTGCAAAACTATTCTATAACTGTTTATAGGATTCAGTTATATCACTTTTTAATATGCTAGTTGCCAAGGGAAATACTGATGAGTAATAAGATATTTATCCTCAAAAGGCTAATAGTCTTGAATTAAGGACTTCTACACATGAAACAAAGCAAACTGTACAGAATATACTATAACTAAGTATTAAATGAATTATATGATAGAGAAATTCAGAGAAGAGAGAGTCTAAAATAAATAAAAATGGTAGACCATGAGTTGGCCTGAAAGCTGTGTAGTATTGGTGGGGTAGCTGTGGAAGATGAGAACAACATGAACAGAAATTGAATTGAGTATGATGTGATGTTTCTGTCATGAGAAGTAGAAGTTAGCCAAGCTCTAGAGCAAAAGTCAAATTTTAGAGAATAGTTGGGAAGTAGGTCTACCTGTGAAAGGCCTTGAAACTCCAAGTAGGCTTTCTGTTACTTGCCGCTTTGACCCTAAATTAACTTAATATACAGATATTGAACATTGACCCAACCTACTATTTGAGCCTCATTACTCTCTTCTCATGCAGTCATAATGAACTTTTCACAATTTCCTGAAAATGTGATTTTTCTGACCTTAGTGCATTTGATGTCTCAACATCACTTGACATAATTGCTCATGCCCTCCTAATCGAAACAATTACTGCAGTCTAGTTACTAGACTTTCTTGATCTTTCTCTTAACTCACTGACCATTTATCATTCTCCTTTGCTCTGACTCTTCTGCTTGATTTCAAATGATTGGAATGTGTAGGACTCCATCCCGGCCTCTCTCCTTTTCTCTAAGCAATGTATTTCTCTAGGTTATTTCTTTCACCCACAAAATCTAAATACGGTCTTTGTGCTATGAATTCTGCTGTAAGCTGGCTTCGTTGACCATCACCTGTGTACAACTGTACGTGAGATCTCTTTTTAGATGTCTAATAGGCATCTTAAACTTAATATATCCAAAACTTCACTCTTAGTTTCCCCACCCAACCTGTTCTTACCCCAGTTTTCCTTGTTAAATGTAATTCCCTCCTTCCATTTGCTTAGACCAGAAACTTGGGAATATGTTTTCTCTCATTTCATTAGTAATTTGTCTGGCTTCTACCTCTAAAAGACATCTGAACCTGACAGCTCTTCACCCTCTTTGCCCCTAGTAGTTCAAGTCACCACTTCTTGCTGGGACTAGCCTCCTAAGTCTCCTAACTCTCCCTGCCTTTACATTTTATTCACCATAGCCCAGGCAGCCAGAATAATATTGTATACATGTAAACGTAAGTCAGTTCTTAACTATTTCCCTGCGTAAAACCTCCAGTGGTTTCCCCTTGCAATTACTATAAATATCAAGTTCTTTACTATGGTCTGTAAGGACCTACATGCTCAGACTGCTGCTATCTCTTTCTTATCATACCAGCCTCAACTTAAATGGCACTTCCTCAGAGATGCCTTCCCTAACTATTATGTTGAAAATAATTCCCTTCATCCTGCCCCTCTGTTACTTTTTAATTGTAATCTGTTTTATTTCCTTCACAACACTTAGTATTCTCTAAAAAACATTTATTTGGTTATTTTCTGTCTCCTTTAGTGGAATGTAAATTACATGAAAGCAGGGATCATGTTTTTCTTGTTCACTACTGTATCCCTGGCAGTTAGAACCTAGATAGGTGCTCAATAAATACATGTCAACTGAGTGAATGAATGTCCTGTGTTGTTCTACTTATTATTTCCTTGTCTAAAAAGTGCGACCCTTCTCTCTTTCCCAAATGAAGCAAAAATTTCATGCCTTACAAATGACAAACACAAAGGTCCTACTTATCCTTTATATTTCAACTTATATCTTTCTTCTCCTCTGAAGCTTTCCCTAACCATTTCCCTCTTTCACTGAGACAGTTAAGTGCTTCCTTCTCAGTTTTCATTATCTCACCCCCCCACCCCACCCAACCTGTTCCTACCTATTTTTTTTTTTTGTACCTATTACATTTTACTTTGGCTATTTATGTATCTGTCTACCCTTCTTAGACTGAGAAGTTTTTAATGGACAGAATCTATGCATTTATTTGGGTTGGTTTCTTTCGCACATGGAATAATGCAGACATTGACTTAATGTGATAACTACATGAATCAAAATCAAAATCTTAATCCCCTAGTAGTTTTCCAGAAAGCAGTATTGCTTTGTGAAATACAAAGATGAATAAGACTTTTTCTGGAAATTTACAATTTATTCATTGTTCAATAAATATTTATCTACACTGTGACAGGCATTATGCTTAAGTGCTAAGGATACAGTGACAAAGAATCCTACTTAAACTCTTTTAATTTGGTATCATTTCCTTTGATTTTGATCAATAATATTTCATGCTATGTATTGCTGTTTCCTAGGTATTTTTAGTCTGTAATTAATCTAGGAACTCCATAGGAGACAACGGGACAGACAGATTAACTGCCTAATCCTAATCTTATGTATGTTTATCACATGGTTACAGAATAGCAAAGGAGGAGTAACGGAGGCTAGAACTGTATACCATACTGAAATTGTTTTCCCAATTCCATAAGCATGGCACAATTATACTCAAGGCTGCCAGTATAGATTATTCATACAGAATAGAGGCAGATTTTTATTTTCAGTGTTGATAATGCTTAAACAAATTAATATTGTCATAAACAAATAGAACTATGACTTAGGTTTCTTAGTTTATGTGCTTAATTTCATTTACTCTTCATGGTTCTGATACCTTTCTAACATTTTTTGGTTAATGTTGCTCTTAATTCCCCAATTTCTAAATTCTATGTATTTCTGATTCCTAAGTGAAAGCACAGACATTTTGAAGTAATTTTGATATAGCAATTAAAGTTCAGTAGATGTCAGTATCTTCTGAATTTTTACTAAAACCATATTTCTAATCTAATACAACATTCATGAGTTTTATATTTCTGTTCTTCTAAAACCATTTCACTTGGATTTGAACTAAAGCCTTTGAATATGCATCTTAGTAACATATTTGGAATTTTATATAATTGAAAAATTTGATTCTCTTGGAGGAAATACTTAGACAATAGCATATATCTTCTAGAAAATTCTTATGTATGCAAAATGTTTAGAATTGAAGTTTAAAAACACCTTGGTAGAGAAAGAGTTAACAGATTAGCTCCCCTTGGTTGCTCTCAGCATGTTCTCTTGCCTTTAGGAGCTGCAAAGATGATAACATTGGGCCCGGACATGCCTGTGTGGAGGTTATGGTACTCCTGGGGTTTTTGCAGCTAGCTGTAAAGCAAGCTAGAACATGTTCATCTCAGAGTTCCTTGTTTTTCTTTCAACCCTTTCAGTGCCCTGCAGGAGTCATTAAATCAAAACTTCATGCTGATCATCACCCACCGAGAAGTCCAGCGGGAGTACAACCTGAACTTCTCAGGAAGCAGTACTATTCAAGAGGTGAGTTATGTCTCACAGCTAAGGAATAAAGGTAGCTCATTATAGCTAATGTTGACCCTGTTAAAGAGGGCTTATCTGTTCTAGTTGGAAACTCTCTTTATGTTTCATTATTGGGTTCTTAATTTTAATTAACTGGAGCATCAATGATTACTGTAGATATATTAAATGACTTGACCTAGAAAGATAGATGTTGTAAATGGGAGCTCTTGATAACTCTTAAAATAGTCAACTTGAAAACTTGCTTAAAAATAACTCATTGTTATATAATATATTTTATGGTTTTTTTAGTAATGATTCAAAATATTAATTTGGAAATTGTTGACAGCATGCATTTTCGAACATGTTTATATTTTATTTGAAAGGTTGCTCTCAAATATATTATTTATATTGTGTACCCTGTCTTTTTTCCAAAAGGAGTTTCAGGAGGATTTTCTTAAGTAGCTCAATCCCAATGTTAGGCAATATTCGTGAGGTGCTTTTGGAGACTGTCAGTCTTTAGCTTGGAATATCTGAGAAGAGTCTATTTATAGTGTCAATATTTTCCTCAGTGTGGCCAACCAGGGCCACTGTTTCAAAAATGAACTGCCCCCAAGAGAGTTAAGGTACCTTTTTGCCTGTGGCCCCACCCACTTGAAAGCCAGTAGTTTATCTCCATGGCAGAAAAATGTATAAGGCTTTGACAGTACTTATGTTTAGAAACACTGAAATGATGATTATGACACATTACCTCTTATTAGTTGTGAAAACAATTGTTTGTCTAATTTTTATAAAGATAATTAATTATGCTTAACTTGAATTATTTCAGAAATTTTTTCCTGGACTACATCGCTTAAGATAATTATTAATATCATATTGAAAGAATGAGTTGATTTCACCCAGTCATTTTTCAGACATATATGAATTGTTTTGGTAGTGGTTAGAATATTAATGGTTTCCTTTTTGGATGTTTTGTCAATGAATTTCAACTTCTGAATTTGGCATAAGTAGCTCATTGTTTGAAGTTTATTTTCTCTCTTTATCACTTGAATAGTTTGTTGATTAGTAATTAAAATCTTTAATATTTTTCTTGGCCCCAAGTTTGAATCGTAAGTTTGAGTTATTTTTTCCCCAGGATTTTAAACATATTGATTGCCATTTCATTTTAACCTCTATAATAATGGGTGTTCTAGTCTCTAAATTTTTAATTCCTTGGAGAATCATTGTTGTTTTTACATTAGAAATAATGCTTAACTATGACTCTATTGCATATTTATTCTGGTAACTTCATGGTAGTAAAATTTAAATTATATACTGGATGTAATTAAGGAAATTTATTTTTGTAACAACTCCATTTTAATCAAGAAAAGCAAAAATAATACAAAATAAATTTCATTCTGTTGTTGATTTACTTTTTTGAATTGAAGACTAATATAATGCATGATGGATAAATATACACTGTTTTATTTTTCTTTCTGATTGAAATTTTATAACCAAAATTTCTATTTTTTTCTACAGTTTTTTTGAACATTTCTATAGTTTGAGTGTGTTTCAACTTTCTCCCACAAGAGGGCAGAAAGGACTATTAAACTGATAGTCAAAATGTCATTCGGTGTTTTCAAATTAGCTTCTCTTATATTAACAAAAAGGAGCATAATGGCCAAGTTATTGTTTGATTTACAGATAATTGGCATATTGCAGGGAGGAGACTTAATTTCACCCTTTTAAATTAAACAGGGAGATTTAAAAAGACATAAAATATTCATTAATGTTCGGTGATTATAAAGTAGTGGCATATATTTATTTTGCCTTTATTACTGTTTCGATGGGAAAATACTGCAAATATTTCCGAAATCGAGTTGGCCATACTGACAAGTTGAAATGTTTAAGCAGCGTTAATGCAATCTGCTCACACCTGATATCCTATGCAGAATGATTCAAAATGACTACATCAATTATTAAAAGAAATATTTAAAATTCTGTAAATGTGCCATTGTGCGCCACAGTTGGCTGAAACTGTTCTCCATGGCCTGCTATTTAGATTATCAAATATATTTTAAGCTTCAAGGACTTGTAAACAGTAAACCTTTTTCAAATGTCCCAGAAATATTTTTGTAGAGATAGATATTCTTATATATTTCTTCACAAGAGTTTGGTTTCTTCTTTTTCTCCCCCCACCCCCTTTTAAATTAATTAATTTAAAAATAATATTTTGAAATGCTAGGTGCCAGGACAAAATAAATGCGATTTCTAGTATCAGTGCTTTTTGTGAGACAGGTGCTTGTAGACCCTTTTATTCTGTACAATTTAGAAAAAAGAATATGTATTATAATCTCTGGGCCTAGGATCACACTCTGTAAGCCTAATCCTAAGATTTTTCTTCTTCAACCTCTGGAATATTTGGAGACCAAGGGAATGACTCAGGAGGAATAGATGCTCTTATGCTACAGCCATGCAACCCACAGTGACACTCAAGTATATGCCTTTTTTGTTGTATGATTGAAAGTCAGTTTGCAACACAATAAAAATACAAAGTTGATATGATTTTGCAGTATGATTTTATAAATGTTAGAATTTTTGCTATTAATGTGGAAGCTTAATGATTCCATATATCCTAAATTATAAATTAATTTCTGTCATCAGTTTTAGAAGTCTCTTTTCAGTATTGTTTAATAGTTCCAAGAATGAATTCTGACCAATATATGAGGGAAAGGAAGAAAATAACCCCTGATTTTTTTCCAGGGTAGGAATTACTATTTTGTTATAGGTGAAAAATCAGCCCATTTTTTGGTATTTTTAAATTTTGAAAGTCTTGTGTATATAAAAAAAGCTTTTGTAATATTTTTCCCTCAAAGAGAAATTTCCATTAAATAGGGTTGAAAAAGACATGATGATTTCAGCTTTTAACTAGACAAAATATACTTTTTTAAATATTGAATTAGAAAATAGAACTTAGATGCAGTTTGAATTTCAAATAAACTCTTCATTGACCATATGTTCATGCAAGTTAGTGGTGATAAACCGATACTTGTGCAAGTGTTTGTTCATTCTGGCTCTGTGGTCTCTTGCCTCACAATGCATGACTTATGTCCTTTGGGTGCCCTGGATTTTAATTTAAGCTAGTTAGATATTGAGGGGTATTTTAAGCTCTTTACAAATCATTCCACTTACATTATCTTTCTATTTGAAGAAAAGGCAGTAATAGTATAAAAAAGGTCAGACTGGAAAGTTGCAAGTAGTCATGAGAATAAAAATCCTTTCTCATTTTCCATTTCAACAAATAGTTTGTGAAATTATCAGGTAATATGACAATTATTTGTGACAATCTGTCTTTCCACCATTTTGGGTCCTGAAGTAGTTACTTGCCACACTTTAAAACAGTGAATTTCTTTGAAAATTTAAGTGAGTTTACCTTATTTTACTGAATTTTCTACATTGAGAATTCAGATTTTTAACAGTTAATCATACAGATTCTAGTAATACTGTCTAATACTATTAAGATCTGTGATTACAAATGCACTTGGGATTGGTTAAATTAAGGGAAAAAAAGATTGATTTGCCTACTGTAAAATCCTAAACCCAGGTGTGGAAAAGGATATGAAGTCCCTGAAATCAAGCCAACTTTTCTTGGAAACTAATTCTTTGTTGTCCATATTACTATTGCAAAAGCTTCTTTTAGGCAAAATACCCACTTTTATTTGCAGGTGTCATACAAACTTAAGGAATACACACATGACCCAGAATAACAATGATAAGAAACCTAAGCATTCTTGGTATGGAATCATGGAGTATTACTTATCTGTTATGGCGAGAAGCATGATGAATAGCTATTGGAATTATTTAAATCCTCTTCCAAGTTTCGCTTTACTCTAAAATTCTCACTGTTCTTATTAATGTTGATTTAGTTCTTAAGGGGAATGAAAGGGAAAAATTGATGACCTATAAAGATATATCTTGCATAGAATAGTAAAATATTTCACTACTGTTACTAGTGATTGTCAAGTGAGAAGCTAATAGTTTGAATTAGCAACAAGAAGTGAACTAAATACATAAATCAGACCAGTCTTTAAAAATAATCTTGGCTAAATAATTGTGAAATTATGAGGCTAGTTTTGATTCTGCAAATTTGAAACTTTTGTTAGGTTTTTGTGCCTGTTTTTCTACTTGATACTTTCTGAATTTACTTGATTAGCATATTTCAAACCATTCTCTGATGCTGGAGACCATTAACAGTATTAAATATGTAGTTTTGGGGTTTTGTTTTTTGTTTTTTTACTGATTGTAATAATAAGCAATTTTCTGGTATTGGGTTGACTATAACTACTTAACTAACATGACCTTTCTGTAAATGTTTTAAGTATAGTTGTTTTTTGTTTGTTTGTTTGTTTGTTTTCCAGTTTGGGGGGGTGCTGGCACAGAATTGAAGAGTAGAGTAGCTGAGAATATGCGTATGCAAGAGGGTAAATTAAATTGTGTGCTTATTTAATTAAAAGTTTAAGTGGTTTATAAATTTACTTCACGGTAAATGGCATGTATAAACTCAATTACAATGAACCCATTTTAATTAGCATATATCATAGTTTGATTTTTTACAATTTGAAATCACAAATGACATCTTAGCAAGAATGAGATATAATTTCTTAAGCAATTGGGCCATGAAGCCTTTATTCAGCTTTTAGAAAAGGAGATTACAAGTTTCTTTTAAATATGCATGTATATTATTGGTTTCAAGTTGCATTTTATAATCTGTTGAAGTCATACCACTTTAAGTGATCAAATTCCTAATGACTGTCTAATAAATATTGAGGTTACCTGTGATTCTTAATAAATCATCCCCTTAGGAAATAAGTTTAAGTAATATTTACCATGCAATTGGAGCTGACAAGTCTTCTTCTCTCTCCAAAACTATTTTAGAATAATCTCTATGGGAAAATTTTCCCCCCATTTTAGGTCTATTTCTTCACCTACTTTTCAAGAGGATAGAAACAATGAAATTTTGTTAAGAATTAAGGGCAATGCTTTAGTCCTTTGTTACTTAAGATATGTGTATCCTAACATCATCTTAGCTTTCATAATCTGTGATTTGTGTGTTGGTAGTTTTGAAATGTCTGGGCTAAGAGAAATTATGTTCAGTTATCAGAAACTAATAAACATAAGACATTTTTATATGCAAGAAAAGGCAGAGAGTAAATAATTGCACTGGTGACCAATACTGTAATAATCCTGTTTTACAATATGCACTTGACAGGTTGTAATAGTGCTAATTGAAGAGACTAATTCACACTTGCTTCATTCTATTCAAAGGCAAAATCAGCAGCTTGTTTTGCTTTTGACCAGATGGTCCTCATGAACACCTACTGTGCACTTTAAGTGCTTTACTAGAATTACAAAGGCTGGGGGCTGCGTTGGACTCCAAATGATTTGAGAAGAGAGAGAGAGAGACAGAGAGAGAGAAGAGGAAAAAAACCCCTCTGTGCTCAATGGATTTGGTGCAAGTAAATTAATTCTAGTGGACCCATTACACACTGAGCCCCCTTTTCAAAGCTCTGAGCCTCCTCGCTTGCTCTGTAGCAATGAGAAAGAGAAAGAGAAAGGCAGATTACTGCAAACAGAAATAAAAAAAAGGGCTATGAAAGGGAGAAAAGAGGCCTTGAAGCCTTTCATATCATTTGAGTTTTTCAAGTGCGTTATTTTTGGGGAGGGTGGATATATGAAAAGCCAATTGGAGTTTTTTTTGTTTTAAAGTGCGCTATTTAAGCACCATGAATATAGGCGCAAGAGCAACAGTTGACTGAGTTTACTGTGGTGAAGCTTTGTGTCCGAGGATGAATCAAATTCATTATATTCAACTCTTTGTGTTTTAACATGAATGTAGGGTTAGTTTCACAAGACTGTGTCTGTTTAGGATAATTATAATTTAATATTTTCCTTTCATAAAGTTATCACTGTAGATGTCTAAAATTTTAATCAAAGCAGATTTTGTACATTGACTTTGAAGCACCCTGACAGTTTAAAATTCAAAGGAAAGCTTTTTTAGTTTTCAAAAGAAAAGAAAGGCTCATTCTAATGGCATTGAAGCAGAGATTATTATAACTAATTAGAAGTCACACATCTGTTAGCTTTTGGTTTGTGACTTACTTATGTATTTTTTGAGTAAAATATATACTTTAAAAATATATTGCTGTTACTGAGTGAACCCAAAAGGATAAAATGCACTTAATAGAGAACCATTTATTTGAGCCAACCATTTTTGCAAATTTCTACCCAGTCCCATAAAAATATATAGTATATTAAAGTCGATTAAATGTGAATGGAATTGTATAATTAATAACCTTAAATTAGAATACACTTCCAGACAAAATATTTTCACATAGTTCTTGTTAGCATAATTCTGATTGTTAACCAAAATTGTAATGACATAACAAGAAAATAGAGCAAACCGAATTTGTGTGAATTTATAGTTATTCTTATCCTTCAAGCTGTTTATGTACAATTGTAATTTGGAATATGGACACTGTAAAATAATGAATTCTTCTAAGCAATGTGGGTTAAGATACAAAGGATCACACCTAGGGCATGTCAGTAATTTTGTATGTTTTTATACTTTTAAGTTTAATTCTTGTGATACATTTTGTTGAAATAGTCTACTTTTGTTTGAGGGTGTGCTTAACACTGTAATTCAAGTTCATTTTATTATAGTTATTAGCAAAGAATATAATAAAATTATGCCAATAAGATATAACTTAAAGATAATTGTTAACAATTCATAGAGAAGACTGTTTCTAAGTTTGGCCCATCTCTTTAAATGAATGTCTAGAAATTTATACTTTAAAAGGCATGAAGCACTAATAAGCACTTATATATCAACGTATGTTAATTACATTCTTAGGAAATAAAATGTAGTAATGTAAGAACAACTACAAAAACATTTTAAGTTTTATTTTTCAAAGACTTTTAATAAAGAGGGTAGCATAACATGCCTTCTGTGATATTTAAAATAAAATTAGATTCATTTGCTATTAATGTCATTACTTTGGGCTTCATTCATTGAAATATAAATTTTGAGGTGGGGAAGAACATAAAGGGAATCCCCAAACCTTCAACCAACAAAACATATAATGAAATTTATAAGCAATGAGGTATTAATGAATTGATATCCTTTGGGAGAAAAGGATTTCTAGAAAAAATATGAATGATTAGGAAAACTTACTGAAAAAAAATTTTTTTTTTTTGCAGTGGACTGTTTAAACTGAAGGTAAGACTAGTAGATTCTCTTTCTTGTAGGTACCATAAAAAACTACCTTTAAGTCTAGAACTTCAGTTAGCAGACATGGATTGACCATGATGGTACACTTACTTAGGTAGGGCTGATTCTTTGGTTTCATAGGCATAGTAGTTGGAGCCTTTCTCCTCATGCAGAAGAGTTTATTTCAGTATTAAAATATTAACCCTAGATTCCTGAATGCCAGAGACCATGTGTCCTGTAGGGGAGGGTTGGAAAAGGCTACAATTTTTTTTTATAGACTTGATAGGTATGATGTTACTTAAGCTGAGAAATATTTTAACATTTAAGTATCCTCCAGCCATAAAATAAGAATAATAACCTCATTCTTTTCCTGAACCATCCCCAGCAAAGAGAGGGAAAAAAGAGAGAGAGAGAGAACTAAATGAAAGGATGGATAAGTGAATGTAGAGTGCTCATAAACATAACCTAGATTGAGTCAAGGTATATTAAGGCCTGCATGTTGAAAATTATTTACATGTTTATCCTTATATATCAAAGATTATTTGGTCATAACCCCTTACAACATCTGTTTATGATCATTTTTCTTTTGTCTAATGTGTTTTGGGTATAACTTAATATTGCCTAGTCAAGGAGTTCTTTTTCAAACATACTTAGTATGGAAAAATAAAACTTAAAAACCCTATAACTCAGTTTAGAGTTATATTGCCTTATTATTACTCTCAATACATTCCTTTTTTAAAAAAATATTTTTAAAAGAAAAGACTTTAAAAGCTTGTAGCAAACATTTTTTATAAATGACAAAATGTATTCCTTGCTTTGTAATCATTGCGTGACCAGACAGTAGAGTACTGGATTGTTTTAAGGTTTTTACAGCTGCAAGGCAAAAGCATCTGTTCATTGCAAAGCCGGCATTGTTTAATTTTGACACTGACTTTTCCATGCGTCTTGTACCAAGCACTGGATTAGATGCCACTAAGATGAAATTTGTTTTAAGTTGCTCCCAAAGTGCAGCTGTCCCCATATACAGCCTTGTAGCTTAACCAAAACAGGCAGACATAGGATCAATCAGAATCTTTGTACAGGGTCACCTTACTAGGCTAGAAAGGCTCAGAGAAGGAATGTTAATGATATTTATTGTGAATAACTGCAAAATTAGTCTCCAAGCTGATTTAGTGTATGTAGAAGTATACCCTTCCCCGATTTAGGGCAACAGAACCATTATTCAATATTAAGCTTTTAAACGGGAGTATAATGGTCAAATATTAAGGTGTCTATAATATACACAGGCACTGTTCTTCCTGCAATTGATTGCAAGAAAAATGATCAGTTTATTGGTCACTAAAGTATTAATCGACTGAAAATAAAACTCAATCTAAAATGGCTCTGCTAAAATCTTGAGAAGTGGACATTTTTATAGAATGATAATTTTTCTTTAATGTTTCAAGTGAATGAAAAATGAAAGAGCACCTCACTTCCCGGGTTTCCTGGGATTGTGTGAATTTCTACCCAGCTGGTCCAAATTGATTGATACAGGGCCAAATATTTGTCTGCCTACATTTCAAAGTCTATAATTTGCTAATGAATTGTGGTAATAATCTTTCATCATACATGAAAGATTTAGCCAAACAATTTGCTAAGTATGTATTTTGATCATAAAATTTTTGGACTTACACCAAGCTTTACATCTATTTTACAGCTTATGCATGGGGGTGGAGGGAGAGCAGGGGGAAAAATAATACTGAACATGAACACTTGATGGAAAGGGATGAAGGAAATGAAGGAAGAAGGTACTTTGGAGAAGAGTAATGCTGGGAAAGTCCTATGAGTGACAGTGGAAAACAAATTAGATTTGCACTTGGAGTACAAAATAGAATTTTTTTAAATGCCAGCAGTTTTAGCCTGGGTTGTCCAGAGGTATGGTATCCAGGTAGATCAAGTCAAGGAAGGAATATTTTTCTGTTTGGCTACAGCTTTTCTACATACTGATTATAGAATAATTTCCTAGAAACTTTATGCCAGGAAAGTCAAATGCCCACAAATTGAAAGTAATTGAAGGCATAAGAATAAAAGCCGGATGTTTGTTGGGGTTGATGTAGAGACTTAAAAAAAAAGAAAACAAAACAGTGAAGAAATAAATTTGATTTGACCAGTTCTAGAAGATGAGAGAGGAACCTTCTAGTTAAGCTACTGAAATGACTGTGGTTATCCAAGAAAATATTTTCTCCCTTTAAAACAAAGACTGTACAAAGGACAGTGGGGCTTATATTTGTGTGTGTGTGTGTGTGTGGGAGGTTGATATTTAGGATTAAATAACCTCCATTTGGGAAAGTGTAAATCTTAAGTATGTATTTTTGAAGTGCAACATAAGATAGATTCCAGAGAAAGCCCAGGATTAGCCAGTGGAGTGAGAGGACAAGAAAATGTTCTAAATAAGATTCTGTCCTGCATCAGTAGTTTTTGTTTCAATGTTAGAGATCATGTTAGAGAGTACCATGACTTCTTATTTGATATATTCTGAGTTTTTTTTCAAGTTGTCCGTGAGGAGAATATTTAATAATATTGATAAAGTTTGCTTTGCTTTGCACATAGGTAGTTAAAAAAGGAAAAGCAGGTAGCTAGAAAGAGAGAAACCATATTATAAAAGAGACTGAACCTTCTGTTTTATAGATTTTAAAGATACACAGCTTTAGGATTTTTACATACCCGCTAGACCTTTTATGTCACATTTCCAGAGCATTAATTTCTATCCACTTATGTAATTCTCTTTTCTCTGATAGAGCTAAGCCTGTTCTAAATATTAGTCCAGTGGATGTCTGTCCAAGATGGCACCATTGGAAACTCCTAACAACATAATAAGAAAGTTAAAGATTTATATTCCAAACTACAGCTTTATTTCAGATAAATTGAAATCTTGTCTTATAGTTGACTTTCTCATCCTCCTTCCATTTTTTGATTTTTTTCTGTTTCATCGATTTAATACTTGTCATAATTCTTTTGCAAGTATATTGTTATCACATTTATGATAGTGCAGTTAATATAGAAGAGATCCTATAATCATTATGAAAGAAAAATTATCAAAATAATATTAAATAAAAACAGTAATGAATGAGATAGTGCATTTCTGATTCTTGTTAACAACTTTATAAAAATTGCATTTCAGGAACATTAAAGTTACAGATTGTATATTGTTAAATTCAAATTATGCTGTTGCCATTTTTTTCTAGTGCTTTTCATATCCTTTTATCAAAAGCACTTTACATTTATTTACATGCCTGCATTTGCCTAAAAAAAAAGTATTTCCCACTAAGAGGTATGTTTGTAATGCCTAATAATAATTATTACTATAATAAAATATCAGTTAAACATCAGTTCATTTCTGTTGAATTGGGAGTTATTTCTCTTATGCTTCACGTTGCAAACAAGGGAATTTTAATTAAGGTGTTTTTATTTTTTTATTTTATTTATTTATTTATTTTTTAATTAAGGTGTTTTTAAAGCTGCTATTTTGTTGGGTAAAAATCTTTGTTGCTGATAACAGATATGCACATGGATCACTTTGCTTGGAATTTGAAATTTCAGAAATATATAAAATGTCTTATAAGCCCTAATTTCTGTTGGTAATTGTAATTTCAAATACTGTAACCATAATGTTTATATATAATGAATGGAGCAATATGTAGAGCATGACTAAAAGTGATTGATATATTAACATGCTTACATGTCATAAATTTAAATGAATATCCATGCCTTCAAATTAGTCATCTTTGTTATTGATATGTATATCCTCCGTTGCTCAGAAGTTATTCTAGATTTCCAGGAACTAGCTTTAGAGACAATGATGGTTTTTAATATATTCTTTTTGAATGACCTCACGTATGGGCAGTCTTTGTCCTATGAAGGAGACAAATTGATTTGTTGGACCTGCCAAAAGTAATTGGAAGTCAGATATTGGGGCAAGTGGGTATTCAATCTGGGTAGTTAAATTTTTGGTAATTTTCTTTTTCCTGAACTTCTCCTCTCCCTGTGAATACATATCTGACTTAGCATTTGCCACACTCATTTGCAGTTATCAGTTTACTTATTTTTTTCCCTTGTTAGACTAAGAGCACCTTAAGAACAGGAAAAGTATCAGATTCATCTCTTTATTTCTGGACCTACCACTTAATTAATCAATTAAGCTTAATGAATGCCTGAATTAAAAAAGAATCTATAACTCATTGAGATTATTTGTACATGAAGGCATTTGCAAAAGTGAAGTCATTCAAGTATTTCTGAATATTTCAAGCATTTCAAGTATTAACATTGACATAAATAGATACTTTTTTGAAGAGGTTATGAGAGGATCTCTCTGATTTGGCTATATAAATTCTCACTTGTTAAAAATGAGATGGATTGCACAAAAAGTACAAAATAAAATTCCAACTTTATTATTATTTTTTAAGATTTCAAAATTTGTTCATGAGGGACACAGGCAGAGGGAAAAGCAGGCTTCCCACAGGGAGCCTGGTCTGAGACTCAATCCCAGCACCCAAGGATTGCGACTTGAGCAGAAGGCAGATGCTCAACCACTGAGCTACCCAGGCACCACAAATTCCAACTTTAAAATAGATTTATGTCATCCTTAAGTTGTTATATCTGCCAAGTTATTTCCTGGTGTTTTCTTTGTAAGTGAAGTTATAACTGGTTTTTAAAAATTGTTTTCTGAATCTATGAGTTGCAATCACAGATATTAATGAAACTATTTCTCAGGTGACAATTAGTTAGCATGTGATAGTGGAAAGATCATTATACTATGGTGTAGGGAATCTGAGTTCTAATCTTCTACTGTTACCATGCTGCAAGATCATCTGGCCCTGAGTGGCTTGGTATTTCTTTTGAATTTGTTTGACTTTTTTATGATGCATAACTGCAGAGACTCAAACTTTTTGCTGGTGAAAATGTAAAATGTCTTGGTACTTTAAAGTATGTGTAAAATCCCTACGTCCCATTGAACCTGCTGTATACTTCTATTGCAGCATGTCTATCCTTTTGTTTTGTGTTTATTTTCCTTCTTGTGGTAGGCTTCTTGAGGGTAGGATCTCAGTCATTTAATCTTCATATTTATAGCACTAAATGTAGTACCTAGCATTGTATAAATGTTGAATGAGCAAATATTTACATGAGTCACCATCTAGTAGTTGAAAAGAAATTGGGAAACCTGGATTCTAATATCTGATATTTTGCTTTCTTAGCTATATGAGTTTGGGCAATTCATTTAACTACTCTGGATCTGGGTCATTTATGACAAATCGGAAATGGTTTCAGAGGTGTTTCCTGCTTCTAAAATTTGATCGTTACATGTGAATTTAGAAATCTCATATGTTCAGTTGAACCTTGTATGTGAAGTGGAGATGGGGGAGAGACAAAACTGGTCAATAGGTGGTCACAGTGTATAGGTATGTGTATATATGTGTATGTATCAGTCACTCTGGAATGTAGATATCCCTTTAATAGTTAAGGTGTTATTCAAGATGTTCAAGGTTGAAATAGAGGCCTCTCTTGTCAGGGTGTTTGAATGTTTAGAATTGAAATTTTTTTTCGAATAATAAAGAATTATATTTTTATCTTAAAGTAGACTTTAACCTTGAATACATATGATGTAAGAAGACTTTAAAGGTGAATTGCATAAACTAGCAAGCCTTTCTAATACATAAGATTTTTAAATGTTGAGTTACATAAAAGTAAATGATATTAGTGCCATTAGTTTTACCTGTGGTAAGTGAATTAAAATTCTATGAGAATATCAAGACTATAAAGGTACCACCACCATAAGGATACACCTGTAGATCCGTAGAACCGAATTGGAAGTCCAGAAATAAATCCTTTACACTCAAGGTCAATTAATTTTCAGCGAGGTTGCCATGACAGTTAAATATGGAAAGAATAGTGTTTTCAGCATAAGGTGATGAGACAACTGGATATCTACATGAAAAAGAAAATTGTACTACTCTTTCACATCATATGTAAAAATTAATCCGTTGGTTCAAAGACCTAAATATAAAAGCTAAAACTATAAAACTTGTAGAAGAAAACATAGGAATAAGTCCTTGTGACCTTGGGTTAGGTGATGGTTTCCTTAGATATGGTATCAAAAAGACAAGCAACAAAAGGAAAAATAGGTAAATTGGACTTCATAAAAATGAGAAAACCTTTATGCCTCAAAGGATATCATCAGTGAAGTGAAGAAAATACAGAATGGAGGAATATATTTCTATATCACTTATTGGTAAGAAACTTGTATATGGCATATATAAAAAACTCTTAAAACGCAACAATGAAAAAACAAATAACCTGATTTAAAAATGGGTAAAGGATTTGAATGGATATTTCTCAAGAGAAGATACAGTATGCACATGAAAAGTTGCTCAACGTCTTTCGTCATTAGGGAATTGCAAACCAAAACCAGAATGAGATAGCATTTCATATCACTAGGATGGCTAGCATAAAAAAAGATGACAATAACAAATGTTGATAAGATGTTGAAAAATTAGAACCCTCAGATATTGCTGGCGGGAATGCAAAATGATGCAGTAGCTTTGGAAGACAGTTTGGCAGTTCCTGCAAAAGCTAAAAAAGTTGTTACCATATGACCTAGTAATTCTGCTTGTAGGCATGTACCAAAAGAATTGAAAACATGTTCACACAAAAGTGTGTATGTGAGTATTCACTGAAGCATTATTCTTATTAGTTAAAATATAAAAACAGTCCAAACATCCACCAACATATCTGATGTATGAATAAACAAAATATGGTATATCCATAAATGGAATATTATTCAGTCATAAAAAAGGAATGCAGTACTGATATATGCTACAACATAGATGAATCTCAAAATTATGCTAAGTGAAAGAAGCCATACACAGAAAGCCACACATTAAATGATTCCATTTATATGAAATGCCTAGAATAGGCAAATGTATAGAGACAAAAGATAGATTAGTAGTGAAACTACTCTCTACTGTAATGGTAGATACATGTCATTCAGACTCACAGAATTTATAATAGCAAGAGTGAATCTTAATATAAATTATAGACTTTGGGTGATCATGCGTCAGTCAATGTAGGTTAATCCATTGTAATAAATAGACTACTTTGGTGGGGATGTTGCTAATAGAGAAGGCATGCATTTGTGGGGGCAAGGAATATATGAGAAATCTCTGTACCTTCTGCTCAAATTTATTGTGAATCTAAAGCTATGCTAAAAAAAGTTAAGTCTATTTTAAAAAATTAAGAAGTAGGTAAGTGTTTGCCAGGAACACATGGTGGAAGAAAGGGGAACCACTGGTATGGCTGCTAATGAGTACACGGTTTTATTTGTTGTTTTGCTTTGTTTTGTTTTTTACATAACCTACCAGTTATGTAACACAATGCATTTAAAATATTAAATATCTTTAATAATTGTTTATTTACATGTATTATAAGCATAAAATTTTACATAATGAGAAATATAATGTGATTTAAACATAGATCTTCATGTGTATTCCGAGTGTTTAATAAATTAAGAAAGTCAATTTAAATCTTCTTATTTATATGTATACAAGTTTGATTTTGTACACATTATCTCTAATGATAACATGAGATAACATGATAACATTATCTTTCATGAAAATATGAAATGTTTTCATCTTCCCACAGTGTGACTCCATACTCTTTAGACGGTAACTCCCAATCTTCTCTCTACCCCAGCTGCTATTTTACTTTCTGTCTCTATGAATTTGACTACTCTAGGTACCTCACATAAATGGGTTAGTATTTGACCTTTTGTGATGGGCTTATTTCACTTAGCATAATGCCCTCATGTCATAACATTTTTTGGAATTTACTTTTTAAGGCTAAATAATATTGTATATACCACATTTTATTTATCCATTCATCTGTTGATGGGACATTCAGGTTGCTTACACTTTTTGGCTATTGTGAATAATGATGCTGTGAACATGGGTGTACAAATACCTAATCAAGCCCCTGCTTTTAATTTGTTTAGGTATTCTTATAACATCTGCTAGTGTCAGTCCTGTTGCATATGGCTGTGTAGGTTGAAAATGGCACCTCCTGAAGCTGTGGGATACAATGGTCTTTTTTTTTAATTTTTTCTTTATTTATGATAGGCACACAGTGAGAGAGAGAGGCAGAGACACAGGCAGAGGGAGAAGCAGGCTCCATGCACCGGGAGCCTGACATGGGATTCGATCCCGGGTCTCCAGGATTGCGCCCTGGGCCAAAGGCAGGCGCTAAACCGCTGCGCCACCCAGGGATCCAACAATGGTCTTGATGAGGATGTGACTGTAGGACTTGATGAGTGTAGTCACTCTTCCTGCTATATAAATAGAGATACGGGGCACCTGGTTGGCTCAGTCAGTAGTGCATGTGACTCTTGATCTTGGAGTTGTGGGTTCAAGCCCTGTGTTGGGTATAGAGATTACTTAAAAAAAATAAAAATGTTTGAAAAATATATAAGTAAATATAGGTACTAATGCAGATTATAAGAGTCCCCAATAAAGTCATTGTTTTTTTCGCCATTGTATGATTTATTTATTTCATTTCCTAAATCTGTAATCCATTCACATGGCCTCTTCAGAGAAGTAAGCCTACCTTACCCTCCTTCGTCTCACTATATAGACTCTTTCCTCATCTGGAAGATTAGCAGTGGTAATATTACTTGCCTAACAGGTATTATTTAATTATGCAAATGAAAATGAGACAGTAAAGGTGAATATAACTTTAATAACTAAAATACTCTTTACCTCTGACTTTACTAAGTGATATTATTTGTCTCTGAACATGTATCACTATATTTTAAAAGGTTTAACTCTTCCTCTGTTTGATCACTTCTCTTTATACTGTTCTCCCTATAAATTTCAGGAAGAAAGGCCATACTCAGCTGACATATCCTTCAGGAAATCTTCTACAGTTCTTTGTCCTGTTAAAAATGTAACATTTCCTTACTACTTCATTTTGCCCTTATATGCCACTTAGTGATACTGTGCCTCATCTGCTCATTTATATACTTGTCCTAGTTCATTGTTCAGCTCTTTGAGGAGAGAGAGGCTATGTCCTACTGATCTTTATGTTCTCTACAGAACTGAACAGAATACTTTAAACAGTAAAGGGGAAAAAGAATGTAGGAGAAAAAGCATGTGTTGAAATTGAATTCTATTCAGCTGTTCTAACCATAGTGCTTAACATGCATCTGTTATAGCACTTATTGGATTTAACTGCAAAATTTTGTTTGAAGTCATTAGTTGTATAGTGCTGGAGCTAACTACTGTCAGTGCAAGAAAGCTGATTGCTAGATACTCAGGACTTTTGTGAACCTGATAAATTGTTGATAGTTTGAAATTGGCCTCAATTGGAGTATTTACACCATGTAAATTGGCAAACTCTCCAAATCATGGCTTTTTGTTTTAGGAGAACCAATTTACCAGCCATTACTCATTGTGTTTCTCTAACCCACAGTAGATTGTGAATTCCTTCAGTCATTTCTGCCTCAATGCCTGTCCTATGATAGGAATACACTTTGCAGAATTAATGAATAAATAAGTGATTGAATATATCGGCTGCCTTATTCCTCTACTGTCTGACTCCTGCTGGGAGAGACTGAATTTCAGAATCTAGTGTATTTTTTGAGACCAAGATCAGAAATGGCCCATTGTCATGGTCTGCAATTTTCTTTCTGCTTTAGAGTTTGAACCCAAAAAAGTGTCTATTGGAAATCAAGGCTATTAAACACAGATGTTTCAATAGCACAGTAAGGATGGCATTTCTGTCCATTATCACCTTGTTAAGCTACTCCTGCTATGATTTTGCTGCCTACTAAGTTTTTGGCATCCATTGCTTAACTGACTGACTCACCTTTCAGTTTCCAAGTTGGAAGCCAGTAGTGTGAACTATCTCAAATTAGCTGAAAGATTTCCTTTCACATTATAAGAGGTAACTAACTGATTAATTCTCTCTAGTCATAGATGATATAAATGCCTACAAACGAAAATATGTCTTGGAACTTCAAATATTACTAAAAATTACTGTATTAAAACAACTTGAAATATTTTTTCTAATAATATTACTGTCAGTTTTATAAAAAATGACATTTATATCAAATGAAATTTAAAAATAATGTTAAAAATTATTTGAATATTTTATTTTTTTCTAAAATATCCCCTATAATCATGTAAGTTTTTTTAAAAAATGACGTGCTTTCTGGCCATTCCATGTGCCATCTATTGCCATCTAAACTCAAAACCATTTTTAATTTCCTTTAAATTTTGAAGAAAATAAACAGTTTTTATATTCTATACATCATAGTTATGGTGTTACATACAGTACTTTAGATTCCTTTCAAAAGGCTGAGATGGGAGCACCTGGCTGGCTCAGCAGTAGAACATGCAACTCTTGATCTTGGGGTCATGAGTTTGGGCCCCATGTTGGACATAGAGCTTACTTAAAAAAAAAGGCTGAGATGTACCAGTATGTATTGAATAGGTAACAGGTTCCTTCTTGTACCCAAAGAGGTAAGTAGGCTAATCACCCACATTTTTTTATTTCTGAAGTTCTGCTCTCACTTTACACAATAGGTTAAATATTTTGATGGTAAAATCAAGACACAGAAAATGACATTACACAACATGCATATTTGTTGATTTTATTGAAAGTGCGAAAAATTTCAAACAGTTCTAATTAGGTGCAAGTGCACTCTATCTCTAGAGGTACATCTTTCAGTATCAGCTACTCAGTTGCACGTTGAAATTTTTTGCTGTATGAAAATTGTGCATTGCAGATACTGAAGATACTTGGTTCAAAATGTCACAGGGGTGACATTTTAATAAAACCTTGCTTATTCTATGGAAAAGTTAAGAGATAGAAGCTATTCTAAAAAATGGGAGATTCCTGTTTGGGTTAAAAATTTATAGTGTGCTAGTATTTGTTGTCAAGTGTGTATGTGTTCCAGAATATTGTCGGATCATTTCCAGATTAATAAGCATTTGAAATTTGTAATAAATCAAAACATGAAAAAAATTAACTACTTTTTATTTTCCCAAGTTAAGGTCATCACAAATTTTGGTAGAAATGAAGCACACAACTAACTTTTTATTTTATAAAAATAATTAGAATTCTGAATACAGCATCAGTGATCGATATTACATGATCATAAAGTTTATAGAAGGAACTCTTCAAGTTACCATATAGAATAACTTCCAGTAGACTGCATATAATTGGTTCATATAAATTCTGTGCTTAAGCGTTCTAAATATAAGAATGGGAAAATCAGAAGTACTTTAAGTTGATATGAGCATCTTGTGGAGGGATAGAAATTCTCTCAAAATTCCAAATATGTGTGAGAGATTTTTGTTTTGGAGAATACTGCATTGAGTAGTTGTTTTTCCTAGATGATTTCATGGGTACTTTTGGTTCTAAAGTACTTAAAATCTGTGATGGATTTTCAGTGTTTCCTTAATGACATGATAGAGCATTATGACTTGTTTGAAGGTATCCTTTCTATAATACAAATTTTATCTGAAGGATAAAAAGAAACAAACTTTAAAAAATTATAATTAATATTTAGTGATAAAACTAATTGTCAGTAACACTTGAATGCTAGTTTTACGAAACATTAATTAGCTGTTCCTGTTATCAGTTCATTATATACACTATCAGAGCTTAATATTTCTTCAACTTGGAAACCATTATTTTAATCTTTTAAGATCTCCTAAGTTTGTATCTGTAATTAATTAAATATGAAACAAAAATTATTTCTTTTAGTGAGCACCTACTATGTATACTAGATACATCATAGTAAAAGTGGTTTTCCTTTTCAGCTAGATTTTATCTCAAGGCAAAATATTACTTATTGTAAAGCAAAGGTGTAAGTTTTAGGCTCCAGGATTTACTCATGTTTAGGTAATTTACCAGAAATAGTATATATTGTCAGTCTGTATGATGTTGTTATTAAATGTATTAACTGTCAACATGTGTCATTAAGACTCTACTTAAATGCTTGTACAGAAACTATTTTATTTTTTAGTATTTGCATTTAGAATATCTGTGACATACAAATCTATGTGGAAATGTATAACAATTACCAATATTTTAATTTAGTTTACCTACTATGTGCTTTACATTTTAACTGCACAGTGTTGTGCTTTTATTAATTGGTTAAAGTGTGCTTTAGGTAATACTAAATTGAAATATAACTGATAGAAATAAGATAGAATTTGCTGAGAATTACACTTTGCCTCCTTTACTTAAGTGCATAAGGCTCTTGCCTACCTCTTACTTACTCTTCAATCTGGAACATCTTTTGTATGAATGGCTCCCATTGTTTGGGTCTCATCGTCAGTGTCATCCTAGAAAGACTTTCTCTGCCACCATTTTCCAGTCTAACTAGGTCTCCACTACTTTGTTGGTTTCCGTCATTAAACTCAGTTTATTTCCTTCATAGGACTGGTCACAAATTGTAATTATGTTTTTGCTTACTTGTCTTTCCCATTAGAATATATGCTTCATGGGAGTAAAACCATGCCTATTTTATTCCCTGGCGTAACCCAAGCACCTAGTTCAAAAACTACAACAAAATTTTGCTGCCTTTAAGAAAATCTCACTCAAACTCACTCTCTTTATCTTTGTGAGGAGACACTTTATGCTAGATCTACCACTTACTAAATCTGATCTTGCGAGGCTATTTAGCCTCTCCATGCCTCATTTTCTTCATCTCTGCAAAGAGGACATATCTCAGTGGTTTGCTATAAAAAATTAACTTTCTTAGTACATTTAGAGCTCTTAACACAATGTTTAATACTTACTCAGCACTGAATACAGATTTTTAATATTTTAAGATGTATTAAGGTTTGGATTGCATAAAAATTGTTTATCATTGTGTCCATTGCTCTTTTTTTGTTGTAAGCTTCGGGAGGAGAGTAGTAGGTATGTCTTACTTACTTGTCTGTACTATATCATACAGTGTTCTGAGGCAAGTTAAAGTCTAATTCAACATCATTAGGTACTTAATTCCATATCCTAAATATCTACAGAGTAATAAAATTATTCTTTTAAAAAAATGTTTAAAAATTATTCTTTTCATGTCTGAGTGTTGCTATGAACTAAAAACAGCCAACTTCACCCTTGTTCCTCGTAATTACCAGAATCTTCAACCACTCAGAACTGCCCTGCATTCTTAGACACACACTTCTGCAACTTCTTGCACCTTTCCTTATTCATGCTCTCTTCTCCTCTGACTGCTTTTACATTCCATGTCCATATCTAGGAAGTTTTTAAAGTCCATGCTCAAAGATGTCACCTCTGTAAAGCTTTCTTTTATCTTCCATGAAGATAAAATGGCTTTTTCCTCTTAGTTCTTTGTTTATAACTTTTTGGATACCTAATAATGTAATATCTTACATTTGAATCATTTGTATAAAGCTATCCCTATGTAAAAGAAATATGGACCTCTACGTCCAACAGATATTCATAGCACTCTTACCATTTGATAAGCACTATGCTAATAGCTTACAGCACAAGGATAATTTGCATGTAGACTTTTTTTTTTTTTTTTTTTTTTGCATGTGGACTTCTGAGATAAACCCATGTTTATTACAGATGACTTAGTAAGTCCTGTAACAGAAGTCTATTAAAGATTGTAGGGACTGGATTGGCTTTACCTATATGTTAAAAAAAGGCCTTCTCAGGAGGTAATATTTGAGGTGGATGTTTAAAAATGGGTAAGAATTTTCCAAGTGGACAAGAGAAAAAGCACAGAAGCATGAAAGTAACTGTGTTTTAGGGAAATACCGTTTTTCTGTTTCTGATATATCTAGAAAAAAGTTTCTTTTACTTTCAAGTCTTGTCAGGGTCTTCCCAGCATAGTACTTGACATATAGTAAGTTTTTAATGCTTGAATAATGAATAAACACAAGTGATATATCTAGCACAGATCAGTATAAAATGCTATCTTTTGCTTCCATCTTCTTTTAACTATCTTTATTTTCAGTCCATATCTTCCCAAGTGCTGATACGGTGGCTACTACATAAAGTAGTTTATGTAGTAAGCTACTGAGTTTATGCTGCTAATTTAGTAGTTTTCATGAAATTTGCCTCTCTTATAGTTATAGTAGAATTCCTGATACTGATTTAACTGGCCCAGCTTGGGTCACATAATTCATCTTTAAACAAATAACTTGGTGGATGAGAGGATTATTAGTTCTTAATTTGGAGAAGTGGGGACCAAGTCATCTTAAGTGCAGTGGGATGCTTTTAGAGGTTTTAAGTAGAAAAATTACATGATCTAGTTAAGTTTTTTTTAAAATACTGTTTTTGCTACTGTGTGTCAAATGGATTGCAGAAGGCAAAAGTGAAAGCACCTAGACTTTTGAGGTAGTTATTGTACTCCTCCGGGTGAGAGACAATGATAGTCTAAAAGTTTTGGTTATGAATTAAAAGGAATGAATAGTGAGATTAAGGGGAAAATGAAAGATGATGCCTAAATTTTTGACCTGACTGAATGGTAGTGCCATTTATTAAAAGAGGGAGGACTGGGCATGATAATAGTTTAGTTTTGGAAATGTTACATTTTTATTGTTTAAGTATCTGCATAGAGGAGCAAGTATATAAATTGGGCAAATTCTCAGGTGTCATCTTTCTCTGTAAAGTGGAAATAATGCCTCTAATAGGGATACTATAAATTATATGACATTTAACAATTGAATGAAGAAATGAATGAAGTTGAAATTCAAAATGAATGAATTCAAATGAATGAATTCAAAATTCAAAATGTGTGAAGTTGAAATTCAAAATGACCACCTTTTTAAAAAAAGGACCTAGCTTCCTTTTCCTCAGTAATTTGATTGCCACATTTAGCAGTTACAAAACAATGTACTTTGTGTTAATGATCATATTTGGTAGATAAAACAATCTGGTATAGGAAAATATATTTTTTAAAAAGCAACTAGTTTTACTTTATCAGAGTGTCCAGTTCTTGCCTTCTTCCTTGTGTTTTTACTCATAAAAATGGTGTTTTGTGAAATGTGTAAGATAGAGGAAAAAAGGATTCCCTAAAGTACCGTAGTCAAACACTAATGAACCTGCCCTCAGATATATGCTTGGCATTACTTGACCCTAGAGTTAAAGAAAAAATGACATTGTGGTTTCAATAGTGTACTGTTGCCTGGTTACTCAGTCCCTATACACTTGCCTATGAGGCTAATGCTGTTTGTACTTATGAGAGATTGGGGAAATTCCTGATGCAGTTTTTTTTTTTTTTTAATTTTTTTTTTTAACTGATGCAGTTTTTAGATTGTGGGGTATCTTAAGGGTGGCACAGGTGGGTTTAAACCTGCCTGGAGCAGGGGAAAGCCCTGACATCAAGTGTTAATTTTGAATGTGTAGTGGCTATATCAGCTAGTTTTAAATTATCCCCCAAACACAAATATTTTCCTTTTGTAGTTTACATATCCGGCCTAGATATGTTTCACAATTCATACTTTTCTAAACTTAGTAATATGAAATAAAATGAAATAATTATGTATACTCAGGTTGACATTGAAAAGTGTAACAACAGTTTTGTCATCATAGTAGTAGTTACTATTTCTTAATTACTCAGAAAGTATATAAATAATATTTCCATTGTAAATGTCTCAGGATCTCAGAAGCCTTAAAAAAATAAAAACATGACAGCCCCTTTTTGTGAGTTGTATGGTTTTCTCTTAGATAGCTACCAGAGATGGAATGGCTAGGTTGAAAAGTACATTCATTTTATTTTGATAGATATGGCCAAATTCACCTGCTCAGAAAAGCTTTACCTTCTTCACCCACCAGCTAGCTGTGTGAGCATGTATATTACACCAGTGCTGGATTATATTAGTATTTTTAGTTGTTTCCCATTTGAAAGGTGTGAATGATATTTTTTCAATTTGCATTTTCTTAATTACTAGTGAAATTAGGCATTTTTCTGCATGTATTGATTTACCTTGATAGTATTACAATTTCCAAACCAAGTGACTTTGGTATTTATTGAATTACAAAGTGATTAGTTAATGTGCATATAGTAATGGTTGAACTATAACCATGCTGAAACACTTGATTCACAGTTTTACTATAAACAAAGTATATATTGTAGTGTATAATTTATTGCTTTTTCATGTGTATCACAGAATGGAATATAGAGAGGCACTTATTATTATGTGATCCTGATTAAGTTACATATCCTCTCTGTGTCTCAGATGCCTCATCTACAGATGAATGGGTAACAAAAATATGATTTATATACATAGAATATTATTCAGCCTTAAAAAAAGGAAATCTTGCCATTTGCAACAACATGGATGAAGTTAGAAGACATTATGCTAAGTGAAATAGGCACAGAAGGACAAATACTACATGATACCACTTATATGAGGAATCTAAAATGTCAAATTTGGGGCATCCTGGGTGGCTCGGTGGTTTAGGGCCGCCTTCAGCCCGGGGCCTGATCCTGGAGACCCAGGATCAAGTCCCACATCAGGCTCCCTGCATGGAGCTTGCTTCTCCCTCTGCCTGTGTCTCTGTCTCTGTCTCTGTCTCTCTCTCTCTGTGTCTCTCATGAATAAATAAATAAAATCTTTTTTTTTTTATAAAATCTTAAAAAAATAGTCAAATTCATAGAAGCAGGAAGTAGGATGGTGTTGCAAGATGTTAGGGAGAAGGAGGAAATGAGAAAGTATTTGTGAAAGGGTACAGAGTTTCAGTTATATGAGATGAGTAAATCATAGAGATATATTGCAAAGTATAGTGGCTGTAGTAATAGTACTAAATTGTATACTTAAAACTTTGCTGAAAAGATAGACATTAAGTGTTCTTATCACCAAATAATAATAGTAATAATGAGAATAAATAGGTTAGAAGAAAACTTCTGGAGGTAAGGGATAGGTTTATGGCTTAGATTGTGATGTTTTCATGGGTGTGTACTTGTCTCCAGTTTATCAAGTTGTTTAAATATATACAACTTTTTTTATTTTAGTCATACCTCAATACATTTTTAAAGATTTTTATTTATTTACTTTTTAGAGGGCAGGGAGTGGCGGGGGGGTGGCATGGAAGAGGGAGAGGGAGAAAGAATCTGATTCTTCAGATTCTTTGACCACAAGATCATGGGCTGAACTGAAACCAAGAGTTGGACACATAACCAACTGAGTCACCCAGGTGTCCCTAAAGTGTTTTTTTAAAAAAAAAGAAAATTTATGAAAATAGTTAATATCTGTAAAAGTGCTTAGGATAGTGCTCGGCCATAGTAAGTGCTATTTGAATGTCTGCTAAATTAATCAGATCCATAAATTTATTGCATATTGAGTAAATACAGTTCTTTAACCCTCTGGGATCTCAGCATTTTTAATAAAACTTCACAATACAAAGATGTACTACAGCTCAAGTGTTGATGTCTAAAGCTTACATCTTGAATATGTGCTGTATAAGTATTTGCCAGGATGATTATTAAATTGGAAAGAATATCTAAAATTTTTTCTATTTTCTGAAATGAATTGGGTGCAAAAGTATTAGTTTTATTTTTCAGATATTTTATATGACTGATCTTCAGAAACTAAGACTTTTATTTGGAGCAATGTGTAGTGTGATATGGTAGGGAAAAACCCGCAGGTTTTTGAAGTTGCAAAAAACAGGGTTCAAATCCAGCTCAAGCACATATTAAGCCCTTTCTGTACCCACAGGATTGATGTGAGCTTGAACTGTCGTAACATATGCAAAATGTGTAGATCAAAGTGCCCTGGCACTCAATAAATGGTAGCTGTAGCTGTTTATGTCTTCTCTCTGTGCTCTGAATACTTTATTGATATCTTTATCATAATAATTATCACACTGTACCATGAATATTTGTTTCTAGGGATAAATATCACAGGGCAGTCACTTCCCTGAAGGCAAGAATATTGTGTCTTTATCTATCTTTGTATCTCTCCTGCAGAGGTTGCAAACTGGCCAACTGCAAGACTTTTTTGTTTGGTCCGAGAGTTTTAAATTTGAACTGGTTGCCATTTAAAAGTTAGGAGACTTAATATTTAAAAAACAAACAAAACAGGATTCCTGGCTTCTGACTTCTCTCAAAGAATGAGACAATTCTGGCAACATTGAACCTCAGATTTTCTGTAACAATCAGCTGTTCTGGAGTAGCAGCTGCCTCATCGGATGAGGCATGCTCTCCAGTTTGCCATAGTCCTCAAGACCCCAGTATTGCTCCCTCAAAACTAAAGGTAAATGCCATTTGCCCATTACATTTGACACATTTTGTGAACTATCTGGCTGCTCTGAACATTTGGATTTGAAAAAGCTGCTGTCATGACTATCAGAGGCTAGAACCTCAGAAGTGCTCAAGAATCTTGGTTAAATGGATGAATGAGAGAACCATAAACATATACAGGTATAGGAAGTTTACGAGATTTACTTTTAAATACACAAGATGATAGAGGTCTAACTGTGCTTTAGCAACAGCTGTTCCCATCATCCTTTTCAATTTAGAAGGTGTGGTAGTGTTGGGGTATCAGAGAATGATGTTCTGAAATAACTGGCTTTCATTGGATGTGATTGCCAACCTGCCACAATTTTCAAGAATAGATATCCTCAAATTTATTAAGTACTGGCATAATGCAGTGAAACATGACAAAAAATAAAATATGATCAAATGCACTTGCCATTTATTTTGGAATGCATGACAATATCTATTCATTTGAGCAAAAATGTACAAACAACACCCAACTGTGTGTGAAGACGGGGTATCTTTGATCAGAATCTCTGAAATATCCCTTTGAATTTAGCTTTTAGTATAATAAACTTTATTAATTTGTACCTGACAGTAATTTGGGATTTATGATTATTTAGTCTAGTTGAATTAATGCATGACCCAACCTGTGAAGGAAGAGTTAGCCAAGTAAGAGAACTGTGTGGGTAACATTTCTTTGGCAAGGGATGTAGAAGGGGGCAGTAATAAGCTAATGATAAAGAATAGACTTTTCTAGTTCTAGTTTTGGGAGAAGTATCATGGTGCAGTGAAAAAGAGAAAGTGCCTCAGCCCCATACATTTCCTTCTGAATCCTGTTTCTGCTACTTATTAAGAGTTCGAATCCTCAGTTGCTTTTTCTGTTAAAAAAAAAAAAAAGAATAAAAGCTGCATTGAACTTAAGAGTAAGAATTCAAGAGTATATATGTGTATCTAAAGCACCTGATAGTACCTTTGCATTTCATGTTTCAATGCCTGGAATACTCTTTCTGGGATATGTTCCTTCTCATTCAAGATTCAATTAATCTAAAATAGAGAATGACTTGTAGGAGGCTAATATCATCCTTCATAAAACTTAATATGAAATGATCATGTTTATGTATTTACTTATTTCTTTTCCGTCTCCTTCCTTACTGCCCACCCCCACCTGCCATATACATATTATAGAGTGAATTTAAACTCCATGAAGGCAGATACTTTGTCTCTTAGTCGCTACTACAAAATAGTACCTTCCTCATTATTGACACTCAGTAGATATTTTTTGACTGGCTGTACAGCTTTATGAATGCTCATGAATTATTAGCACTTAATGAATGTATTTGTTAAACTTAGAATAGGTTTATCTGTTGTTATAAAATACATTGAGAAATTCTCCAAATACTTTGTTAGAAGTAAATTATGTGCTTTCTTTAAAATTATTTTTTTAATGTCACCCTAATTTTTAGCATTAATAAAAAGATGATCTGCTTTTTTATAGGAGGAGAAATGTTTCATATTTCATTCTTAACTCTCTTCTCTGGTCCCATTGCGTTTTTAAAATTCATTTATTCAGTCCTTTTATTTACCTTTAAAAGAATTCTATAACAAGTATATTATAGTTATTCTCACATATTTTCTTACCAAACAGATGCAGTTCCTCAAGGGAGTATAGAGGTCTGTATCTTGTTCAACCAGCACTTTCTTTGCTGTATTACAATCACTGAAGTAGTAGATGCTCAGTAAGAATGTATTGAATCAATAAGGAATTGAGTTTGAGACTGGTAATGGTTAGAGCATCTATTATATCTGTCTCTTAACAGTTCTGCTTCTATGAATCTTTAGAAATCTTGGCCCCAGGGATCCCTGGGTGGCGCAGTGGTTTGGCGCCTGCCTTTGGCCCGGGGCGCGATCCTGGAGACCCGGGATCGAATCCCACATCGGGCTCCCGGTGCATGGAGCCTGCTTCTCCCTCTGCCTGTGTCTCTGCCTCTCTCTCTCTCTCTCTCTCTCTCTCTGTGACTATCATAAATAAAATAAAAATAATAAATAAAATTGAAAAAAAAAAAAAAAAGAAATCTTGGCCCCAAAAGAAGTAATTAATTTTGAATCATCACTCTCTTAAATGAAAAACTGCCAGATGTACAGTTAGCATGATTTGTTGTAGTAATATCTAAATCATTGTTATTGTTCCCAGGTAACCATTTTGTGAATGAATAAATGAATAATAGACCTAAATATTGTGGCAGCTATTTAATCAAATTTACATTTTTATCTAAATATTTGACTACCTTGGATATTTAATGATTATAATATAGCCCATTACTGCTTTCTTTTTTTCAAGTAAGGTATTATGTATGTTTATTCTATCACTGTTCCTTCAATTTCAGAATAGTAAAGCAGATAGTTCCTGTTGATACTTACTAGGCTACTTTAACATCATTAACAAGACAAAAGTATTTGTGTGAAAAGTTAATTTAGCACATTATTTCTGTTTTTATGTCACAAGGACTATAAGGAAATGAGAATGAGATGAAGTATATATTTAATCAGTGGTATGTTTTTACGTTGTTCTGTGTTCTCTACTTCCTTAAGTAGTCTTAATATACTGTTCAATAGGGTAAGTACTACCCACATGTGGCAATTTAAATTTAAATTGATTAAAATTAAATAAAGTTTAAAATTATGTTCCTTAATGAATTACATTAGCTAGCTGTGTTTTAAATGCTCAGTAGTCACATAGGACTAGTGGCCACCCTTTTGGACAGCACAGATACGGAACATTTCTATATCACAGAAAGTTCTGTTAGCACTGGTAGAGCATCATACACACAACTCCTTACCCTTTATTTTGCCACATTGTACATTGGATTTTTTGTTTATAATCTGAAAATGAAGTTTAGTATTTTCTAGAGATACTACCTTGCTAGTTTCTTGAAATCTCTTACCCCCAAAATGGTTGTTTTATCAACTATATATTTAAATCAATTTGTTCTTTTTTTCCTTTGTTTTTCCATTCATTAGGATAGTCAACCTGACATTTTTCACCATTATTTACAACTCTTGAGTCTGTGATGAATACAGTTGAAGTAATGCCTCTAGGTATTATTAACTTGTAAGACAACATAGCATATGACAGTGTCTCCATGCACCTCTTTTACCATATACAATGAAAAAAAATACTTATTAAATGGTGATTTTTCCCCCTTTATCTTATTAAGTAAATTATATGGTCCTTTTATATGGAAGCCTCCATAGTTAGAGATGTAAAACAGCAATTTCTTGGTTCTATAGCATGACATAGTTCAGAGCTGAGATTAGAGAAACCCCGTAGAGTTGTTAATACTTGAGGGCATCCCCAACTAGAAAAGTATGTGAATTTAGGCATGGGAGGAAGGAAGGATCTGCTTTAAATTTAGTGTAGGGTCACTGAATCTTAATGATAGATTAAACAAGGGAGGTAGAATAATGAATAGGGGTATGCAGTGTGTAGCACTAATACCAGAAGTCCATGGTTTGTGGCGGTTTTTTAATGTCCTTTCCCATATGGTTTTGAATAGAGTAGGTTATGGCAGGGATGAGCTAAGGAATAGCTTTGTTAATGAATAAATAGGAGTAATTTTTTTAAAAAAAACGGGAGACTTCAGACAGTTTATTTAGAATGCCTGCTTATTTAATGAATCATGATTTTTAAAAAACATTTTCTGGTCTTAATACATTAAGTGGAATGCTAGGGTTTTCCTGTTATTTTCTTTATAAAATGGCTATATTTACATTTCAGAGCCAGCCTTAACAGTGAAATCTTTGGGTTGGGATTATAACTGCCTTAATTAAAACCCAGTTGTATAGAGCTTCTGAGCATTGGCAGCATCAGTCCTTATTAGGGTTTGGTGTCCAGTATTAGACTTTAGTTTATAGTGTCAATTCATTTTGATAAGTTTTAATTAAATTGTCATTTGGAACAAGTTTCCAACTCTATCTCATTCATCTAAAATTAACAAGGTATGTGATTATGGTGTCCATCCTCTTATTACAATTTTGCTCTTAGTCAAGGCAGCTACTTTCCTTAAGATATCCTCCCTGCCCTCCCATATATCTCTTGAAGAGAGTAATACTGAAAGCTGATCTTGGAAAGTAGCAAGTTAGAATAGGAAAACCTAATTGGACGCACTTCTAAATATCACTCAGGGCTACTCTCTTTGGAGGAGATTACTTAATATTTTGGGAAGGAGAGAGGTTAAATAGGTTGTCTCTGGTGTCTTGGTTAAGCAGAGTGAAGGGAAATGTAACTCTCCTGACTCCAGGGCCCCAAATGCAAACACTGGCCTAGTGTTCCCAAACTTTCTCCTTGATGTGGATGACTTGAATGGTTTATTTTCACTTGATGAGCCACACCCCCAGGCCACTTTAGTATTCATGGCAGACCCCAACACTAAGTCCTTTTGTTGTCTTTGTTTTTTGCATTTTTTTGTTAACAAGAAAAGATAAAATTATAAGAGACCTGATTATAGACCGAGCTTCCATTGCTGATGGTTCCCACCACTTTTTTCAGCATCTCAGAGAAAGGCAAAGGCCTGGATGGGCAACAGAAAGCAGCAAAGCAAACATAAACATCATGTCTGAGCATCAGTGTGGTGCTACCAGAATGGATAAAAGATACACAGTCTTTATCGAAATGTAAAGATGGGTCTTTGCCCAAAACAGTATGATTGGCAGCATTATAAATTTGAAGTTTGCTATAGAAGGAAGTTTGCTATAGAAGGAATGATCTTTTCTTTAAAAAAAAAATTTTTTTTTTTAAGGAAAGAATAAATGAATTAAGAACTTTAAAAATCTGCATTATCATTCTGATTTAGACTAACTGAATGACATTTGGGCAAGTAGTTTAATTTCTGTGTGTATGTGTGTGTGTGTGTGTGTGAGAGAGAGAGAGAGAGAGAGAGAGAGAGAGAGAGAGAGGGATAAAAATTTAAAAGAAAATGCAATTCTATAAAAAAAAAATTGGTAGGATAGATTAATGGCATTGCCCTACAATTTTACATTAAAACCTGTAGAGGTTGTAACTAAAACAAATTCTTGACCATATTTTCACTTGTTCAAATCAAAAGCATAAAAGAGGGGTTGGCAAGAGTGCCCAACTGTTGAGAGAAGAAAAAGTAGAATAAGGTAGGGCATAATATACTGTATATTGGCAAAGTAGAAGAAGCAGGCCCATAGTGTGAATGTCCTCATATTCTTTTGTTCTAGGCAGAACTCTTACATTAGCATAGGGTGGAAACTCAGAAGGCTTTGAGCAAAAGTTTATAAGAGAAAGAGCCTTTGCTACCTCTCACTTTATAGTTTATTTACTGTTTTAACAGTTCTCCTTTTGCTTTGATTTATTTTCCTTGAAAATTTTTTATCTTGCTATTTCTTCCCCAGCTGTGTGTGACACCAGGAACTGCCCTCTTACTGTGAAGGCCACATTCAATTGTTGAAACAATAACAAGTTGCTACTTGATCTGGCAGTTGTCATTCCTCTATAGTACTTAAAAGTACACACTTAAAAATCTGTGTTGTCATTCATCTATAGTACTTAAAAGTACACACTTAAAAATCTACTGTTTGTAACTTGCTCTGCATTGCCTGGTGCAGTACAACAGGTGTGAAAAGGTTCTCTTGGTCTCATTCAGAGTAAGTAAGACTTAGAATTTCAGAGAACTAAATTAAATCCTTATCTCACCTTTTATTAACTGGAGTCACGTCACCTCAGGTAAATTATTTACTGTCCTTGAGCTCCAATTTGTAAAATGAAGATAATATGTAAATGTTGTTTGTGAGGATGATATGTTAACATAAAGCCTAGTTCTTGATTTATAGAAGATACTCAGTAAATGTTCACTTGCTTCTCTTTCCTTCCCCTTTCCTTTGTTCAGGGTTACTTATAATTAGTAGCACAGCTGAAATGAAAACTAGGTTGTTCTGTCTGACTCAAAGGGCATGTGTTTACTTTGAATAAAAACAAAACAAAATTCTTATTACAGAATAAAAATGTAGAAAAGATAAAAAGAAAATAAAAATGTGTCATAACCCCATGATACAGAGGGAACAAATTTTATCTCTACTATATATCTTTTTTCTGTATGCACACATACATAATGTATAATATAATATACACATAAGTATATGTATATATAGATGTAATTTAATAACAAGAAGAAATGTACATAATTTTGTAACCTGGTTTTTCTTTAATATGTACTTTTTTTTTTTAAGATTTTATTTATTCACGAGAGACACAGAGAGGCTGAGATGTAGACAGAGGGAGAAGCAGGCTCCTCTAAGGGAGCCCAGTGCAGGACTTGATCCCTGGACCCGGGATCATGCACTGAGGCACCCAGGAGTCCCTAATATGTACCAACTTTTAATGTTAGTAAATATTCTTCTACATCAAGAACAGCAAACTTTTGCTGTAAAGGGCTGAATAATAAATATCTTAGGCTTTGCAGGCCATACAACCTCTGTTACAACTACTCAGCTCTGCCATCATGGTAGTTCAGAAGTAGCCACAGATCATATATAAACAAATGGAAGTGATGGTGTTCTAATACAACTTTATTTACAAATATAACAGACTAAATTTGGCCTCTGGGCTGTGCTTTGCTGACTCTGGTTCTACATCAGCATTTTAATGGACGAAGTATATTTTGTTTATTTAATTATTTATTTAATTATACTACTATTGAATATTAATTGTGCCAATTTTGTATATGTCTGATGATAGATAAGGTGCAATGAATATCCTTGTATTTAAATATTTGGTTTTACACATATCCTTGAGATTAACTTATACATTAACTGCTTCTGACATATCAGATTGTCTGCTAAAATTCAGACTTAAAAATCAAAACATTTCTGATGTACAGGTTTTTCTCAATTTACATAACCTCTGAAGTAATACATAAAATTGAACCTTATAAAATGGTTAAGTTAAAGTAAAACTCCTAAAAATGTTCTTATGATTGTTTCAGTTATTTCTAAGATTGACTCGACTTAATTGGTATTTTCTGTTGTGGAAGTAATTTTAAATCAATTGATTTACTTTATTTTAAAAGCGAAACTTTAAGAGCATATTTTGAGGAACCTGATATATTCATTGAAGATATTAAAAAACATTTGTATCTATTAGACCATTAAATAGTTGGAAAAACTTTGCTCTCTTACTGTTTCCATAAAGTATAGATAGGAGATATCGCCCTGTAGGACAAGGTCTTGACTGACTGATAATGAGGTTAACCTCTTGCTATTTTTCCTTTGGGTCTTGTTCCAGCTTGCCTAAGAGAGTGACAAAAAAACAAAACAAAACAAAAAACTGTTTAGCTTTTCATTTGTTTCAAGCATGGTTCTCTGATGTTTAGGAATATTTTCCAATTCAGCTGATGGATACAGATATCTTCCAAGTTTGTTTTTTTATTGTGACCAATAGATCATTTATTGTGGATTTGGAGTTTTACTGTATTGCCCAAATATATAGTATAGCCGGAAAGCAATCGCACTTAAACTTAAGACAGAAAAACAGAAGAATAACACAGATTTTCAATGATAATGTCTCAGTTATTTCAGTGCTATAAAGTCTGTAGTAAAGAGGTAGTCGGGTATCTCATTAATTTCTTAAACTAACAATGATCACTTTGTCATTCAAATAAAATTATAGCATGTCTAGAATTTCAGTAACAAATCATTATTAATCACGTTTATTCTCAAAAATGATTGTCTACATTAGGCACAAATTCAAAGAACTTTAGAATGAATATACTAGAGAGGCATACTTACCTGGAAAAGCCTATGATTCATACATCCTAAAACAGTGCTTCTTAAACTTTGGCATAGTAAGAATTATCAAAAGAGCTCATTAAAACACAGAATGCTAGGCTCCAGAGTTTCCAACACACTAGGACTGGGACAGGTCCTCCAAATTTTCATTTTTAGTTTTCAGAAAATATTAATACTTTACTCCAGGTACCACACTTTGAGAACCGTGTTGTAGAAAAATAATTATTCTATTGTTGTTTATGGTTTCAACTTCTGCAACTGCATAATTTCTCTAAACATCTTTTTCCAGAAAGCTCTTCAAATTCAGCATCTTTCCATTTGTGAAATATACTCAGCCTTACTCATCTATAGGCATTTTCCTAGCACGGTAGGAATTCTCTTTTAAAATCTAGGCTTAACCTTTAGATAAAGATACGAATTTATTTTAATAAATTTATGATCATTAGTTCATGTTTCTAATGACAGTATTAAATCTTATCCTTGGCAGGTTTTCAGGATTGCTAAAGTCCATTTCCAAGTATATGCACTCAAATGCATTTCCATATTTGATTAGCTTTATTGTCATCATTCCCAGTAATCTCTTAAAATGCCAATTGTCAAACTTCTTTACTGACAAGTAAGAGGTGGAATAAGTTTTTTAAGGATGGTATACAGAACAAAACTTAGTTACAGTTGTTGGAATGAAGAATTCAGTTAGAGCCAAAAGATGTTTTAAAGAGCAGAATACAGTCAGTTCAAAGCCTGATTGAAAGCAACTTCAGTTTTATAGTTTTCTTCAAACAACATCTTCATTGTTTTCTGGAAAGATGGTATTTGAGAAAAAGAAATGTCTTGAGTTACTGTTTTTATGAGGAGAGAATTGCTGAGTCTTTTAAATGGTTAATGAGAAGAAGTAATAGTTAAACACTTGGAGCATTGATTTCTGATTTGAATTCTCCAACACAGGCCAGCCCTGAGGGAAGAGGGAAAAAAGCTTGCTAATTAACATTTGATTACTGATGCCACCTTCTCATTCCCCTTGCACCATCCGGTTTCAAGTGTTTTTGTTCAGGAAGGATTTTTAGAAGGGTTTTAACTTGCATCTTAGTAAAACAAATCCATCTGCAAGTGCAGTGAGTATATAATATGTTTAAAAAAGAAGAAGAAAAAGGAAAGTCCTTAGATATGAAGTATGTGTTCAAAACCCAGTCTGGATCAGGAATGATTGGTTTCTTAACTATAAGCCTTTCAGAACACCAAAGATTGCTAGGAAACTGGAAGGAAGCCTAGTCTGTATGCCTTATTTTGATTTAAACACCCCCACACAAAAACTTATTTGTTCAGTGCAGTTATTATTTAGCAAACTCCTAGCCAGAGCATCATTTGATAGTGTGAAGTACTTGGAGTTCAGAATTTGATATAATTAAAATTTGGATAAGCTCAGGTTCTAATAGGACCAAAGGCCTTTTTCTTCTAAGATTGGTAAGAGAATAAGATAGATGTCTGTTTCAGGATGCTTTTGAGTAAGGGTTGTAATTTGCCATAGTATTCTTAATTCAGAAAATTTAGGAATTAGAATGCTCATAAACTGATAGCTATTCTAATCCCATGACAATTAAGTATTTTGTTTCTTTTTTTTTTTTGCTATATTAAGATGTTTGATATATGAAGAGCCCTGAGCCAGATTTCAAAAATTTTAAAGATGTTGACATAAATTAATAGAACTTTACAACTGTATCACTTAGCTAATAGTATTCTGGCAAAACCATAGCCTCACTGATAACATTTGGTTGATGGAATAGTTATTTGAGAAACCAACATGACCAGCTTTATTTTTAAATGAGAACTCATGAGAGGAAACTGTTATTTAGCCTTTTAAAAAAATTTAGACTTTTTAGTGTAATAAAAAGCAAAAGCTAAGACTTTTCTCATCTAAGAAAAAAATTCACCTAATGCTCATTACAAATCTGTATTTCTTATCTGAAATTATTTGCAATTTTCCTTTTTGATGTATTAACTCTACTATTTTTCTTCCATGTTCTAACATTAAATGATTATAAACTTGCCCACATTACTTGCTTGTTACAGTTAGCTCTTCTTTTCCTGTTTCTATGATTAACTCCAGTAGTATCATAGAATTTTAGAATTTTGAAAATCAGAAGTGATCTTGTTTTATGCTCTTCTAATACTGAATAAATTAAGTCTCAGAGAGATTCCACCAACTTGCCCACCAAAACAGCAGGGCAAAATTAGGCCTACAAATCTAGTTTCTCCTCTCATTATTCCATAATACCTCAAACCTTGTGCCTTTTCTACTGTCAGAATCTGCTTTCACTTGGATAATACTGAAATGACATTTAAAGTTCCCTGAAATGTTTTTCAGTAGTTTGATCATCATTTAGCATGCAAAGAATGATTTTATTAAGGCTAACAAGTTTCTACTAAGTTTTTTTATATATATATTTCATTTTGAATAGCTATAAACAACTCATTTGAGGCTAATCTGAACCTCAAAATTTAGCTTTTAGCTTTTGAACATAACTTCCTAAGAATTTTTTTCCAAGAAATTCTGGTAAAATTTAACTTAAAAAATAAAATCATTTGAAAATTTATGGAACTTAAAAGAAACCTTTATTGGAGATGAAGATCTTATTTATATAATTTTATACTGAACAGGTCATAATAAAATGGTCTTTTCCCCAGTGCTGTGTTTATCACTGAAAATTCCACATAAGGAAATATGAGGTTTGAAGTAGAGAGCATTGCTTAGCTTTTTACGTTAATTATAGTGTAATAAACAGATGTTTATTAATTATAAAAAGCAAATAAATTAGTAATATTAATCCTATACTATTTCAAATTAATATGATTTTTTGTCTTAGTCACAAATAATGGTCTCATCTGAAGCAATGGGAAGAATTGAAACTAATCTTTTAGAAAATCTACAAAACAAACTGAAAAGTCTGTTGTTAATCTAGAATGCTTGATCCATATACAGTATAGTTTGCAACATAACTTTATTGTTCACTGGTAATCAAAGCATTTATTAAATTTCTTCGGAACTAATTGAAACATTTGCATAGTTTAGCAGCCTGAAATCTCATAGATTTAGAGCTTAATGCATAACCAGAGTTGAAAGATTCAGCATGATATTGAACCAATGCTGATCAAAGAAAATGTGTAAGACAAAAAGGCCCTTAGGAAATGTTACCCTATGAAGTGCCACTTGTCCTTAACTGGAGTTTAACACAAATCTCTGAAGATAAAACTCCATCAGAAGTAGCACAATAATGGCAGCTGGGCATGCCAGCTACAACATACTAGCCTGTGTGTGTGTTCTTTCTGTCTCTTAAGTACTGTCAAATCTCTGAAATCAGTCTCTCAGTTTCTCTCTCTTCCTGCCCAGCCCCTTTCGCCTTCTTTCTTCCCTTTAATCCTACCTTTCTCCTCCCAGCATCTCAGTCTTCTTTCTGTTTCTCCTTCCTTCTTCCCTCTCTTTATTCTTCATTTGATTCATGATGACCTTAAATTCATCTGCATCATTTTATACACAGCTATATTTTGTTATTCAGGTTTCCTACAATACTAATTTTTTAAAAGAATCATTTTTACTTTTGTGTACATTTGGGATTTTTTCCTTCTCTGCAAGATTGTGACGTAAAATTTTAATTAAGTAAAACTGTCAATGAAGATAATGGAATTTGAATATCTCCATCAGTAAAACCATCACTCATTTTGTACTTTTGCTATTGTGTCACTTATCTGTCTTTCATATGATGGTAAAATATGCCTATGGTTACAGCATTGATAAAATATAGAATTATTTTTGAAAGACTAGTTTGTTTTCACCTAAATTGTTGTTTAGTGATTGTGGTTTAACACACGATTCTTTTCACTTAATCTCAGAAACTGTCAATTTAGTTTTTCCATTGGAACAATCCAACATTAGCCAATTGCTTTGCCTAATATGCTTTACGTTGTACTGTCTCAGCCAAGTTCTGTCCCCATTAACCAGTTTATTCTATGACAAGTTGCTTAACAGATGTCATTCTGGGAAGAACAATGAAGCCAAATACTTGTGCAATGGCTAACATTACTCTAACTTTGATCACTTTTGTTCAGCACATCAGTCTGGCGTTGTGCTTTATACCAACATAACACTATAGCCAGAACATGCTTTTCAGGCTTAGAATAGCACAGGAATGTTATTCAATTCAGTGCAGTTGCAGATGAGTTAATGGAAGAAGAAAAATACTGTTTATTTCATAATACCATATTGTTGTGTTTTGGAATTAAGGTGGAATTTAAAGAATCCCACTCCAGAGTTATTTGTTTATATACCCAACACATAGTATTTGTATATACTCTTCAAGGCTGGGGTAGGCTTGCCACCTTTCTAACAGATGTAAATATTTGTCTTGCCTTTCTTTTTTCACCCCAAAAAATAGCCGATGAAGCTTGGGTATATCTTGACAACATAATTCAACATAATTCAAGGGAATTTTTTTGTTGAGACCTAAAGTCTCCTCATACTCCCTTTTCTGACCTTTCCCTTTCTTTTATTAATATAATGCTTTGAGTTTATGGAACACTTTTCTCCTTAAGAGCACTAGTGTTTAGCATGACAGAGTAGTTTGGCTAGTGGAAGTGGTCAGAAGTTTGCCCTCTGCATTTGGTTAAATTGTTGAGTTGGTAATAATTAATGAAAATTTCCAAACTTAATAAAACTGACCATAAACAAAATACTGCATGGTAGACTGGCCCTTGCTAAGACCCTCTGAAGAAAAGCTGTTTGTTTGAATTGAGTGGGGATCAAGCCATGCCCCCAAGCTCCTCAGTTCTCACTTACTTAGTCTTTTTTCACAGGTGTACATTAGAGATAAAAAATAGATTGAGTTCCATGTTTTGTTTTGTTTTCTTTTTTCTTCTTTTCTTTTCTTTTCTTTTCTCTTTTCTTTTCTTTTCTTTTCTTTTCTTTTCTTTTCTTTCTTTTCTTTTCTTCTTTTCCTTTTCCACAGTGAATATATATCTCTGTTTCACTGGAAGGATAACTTAGATGTGTTTATGTCTAATAAACAGTAATGTGATACAAGATGCTGTAATTGGACAACATGATACTTTAGGATTCTGCATTTTTAAAACATGAATGAATACTGCTTGTTTTCCATATCGAAGTGGCATCATAGAACGGATTATGTGCAACATTTCAATATTAGCTTTACTTGTTACAGTCAAGGGTAATCCTGTAACTAACCGGAAGAGTTAGTTTAAGATGAGTGATCTCTCAATTCATAGGACTTGTTATTTTTTAAAATTTGTACATTCAGAATGAAATAGAATTTCTGTATCCTATTTATAAGTAAAGCTGAAGACAGATATGACACCTCTTAATTACTGGGTAACATAGAGTTTAACCTTCCAACACTTTATTTGGAGAAATTACTTGCCTCCTGTCCTTTTAAAATGAAAGGTATAATGTTGCTGGTTGAGAGTAGTAGTTTTTCATCTTTAACAGTATTTTGAAAGGTATCATTACTCTATTTTCAGGAAGAGCCTAAATAGTATGTTAACAGATGGTTTTTAGCTAATAATCTGTTGAAATAATTTTTAATTTAGAGTAATATCAAAGAAATAATCTTGTGCTGCTTTATTAAGTTTTTATATCTTTGAAACTTACAGCAAATAATATAGTTTCAGGCTTTTCCTCCTGCCCTCTCCAAAAAATGAAACAAAACAAACAAAAACTACCATCTTCTCTCTCTCCCACATAGAAACTTGAGGTACATCTTTTGTTTATTGCACATCTTGAGTCATTTAAAAACTTAATAGATTATTAACATTTATAATTATAGTCTATCATAGATGAACTGTGTACCTAAAGATTTCTGACTGAAAAGAAGCTTAAAGTCATCCCGGAATATAAAAACAATCGGTAGAGGGAGATGTTTCTTGAACCTTCATTTCATCTAGCCTTCATTGAGGATCTCTGCTTTCAAATTTGGTTTAGAATTTTTCACAAAATTTTTCTGACTTTTGTTTTCCGAGTTTCAAATTTTGGTTTCAAATCCAGAAGAGAAAAGGAAAAGGAAATACATCATGTAAGTGGCAATGATCCTAAGTCATATGGAAACCTTATTTTAATTGTGCTTTTTCTTTGTGTAGGTAAAGAGAAATGTGTATGACCTTACGAGTATCCCCGTTCGCCATCAATTATGGGAGGGCTGGCCAACTTCTGCCACAGATGACTCGGTAAGTGACAGTTGAGTTATCAGTTTTTTATTCTCTTCTCTCTTTTGCCACTTTCAGTCTAATTGGCTCTGATAATAAGCAGAATCAAATGTGTTGAATGCTCCATTGAAAGAACCTTATAAATCAAATAATGTGAAAATAAGGAGTTGTGATAATTTGAATTCACTTGCAAAGCAGATATCATAAACCAAGTATATCAACATTCTTTTGGTAATAATGTAGTATCAATATCAGGAGTTTGATATTGCTTGCTTTCACTTAATTTTTTTCCTTGATGGGAAGAATATATTTAGACGTTCCTAGTGAAATATCCCAAGGACAAAATTTTTTTTCCCTAAATTATAAATGTCTCAAAATCAACCTAATCATTAGATTTAATTTTAAAACTACATTTCCCATAGTCAGTTGATACCTTTTTAAAAAGTTAATTTTTACAGAAATATTAATGGCTCTTCTTAAATATACCCATAATTTTCATCACCATTAAAAGCTAGAGAAAAGATTTAGTCTGTCATATTTACCTATTGTTAAATCTATTTACAATGATTATCCTATTATAAATTTTGAAACCTTTCCTATCTCTTCTCTGTTTGCAGTGATTATTCTTTTCCAAGAAAGAATAATTTTATCATATAAGGAGGCCAGCTGAAATTATATTTTGGCCACTTTTACCCATAATCTTTTTCTAACTAGATACCCTTTAAAAGAAAAAAAAAAAAAGGAAAAATTGAGAATGTTTCAAGAATGTTGACATTAAGTCCACTGTTTGTAATAAATAGGGCTAAAAAGAAATTGAGACTTTGTGAACACCTTTTAATAATAAACACCCACATACGATTATAGCTAAGAAGTGAATTACCTTTTTGTATTTTCTAGTAAATACTATGTTTCTATCTGGATAATAATTACTCATTCTCTTTCAGCATAACTGTGATACATTTTATGGAAGATAGAAACATTTTTAAACAATTTATGTAGATGATATCTGTGTCTAAATTACTCCACGATTTAAACACTGTGCTTTTGGAAAATGCATTATAGGTTATAAAACTTTAAAAATAATCAGAAGATAGAGGAACATTTTTTTTTTTAAGTGAACCTTTCAGGAAAAAAATTATTTATGTATAGGCACATTTATTTCTAAGCAACTGATCTTAATGTTGATATAGTAAATCATTAGGATTATTGGCTGGTTGTCCATGGCTAACTGGCAGGGCTGTGGTTGTTGGTTTTAGTTTGGATTTTTTTTTTTCCCTGTTGGAAAAAACTTTACACATGTGACAGAAAATGTGCTACATTTATTTTTACAAAAATAAGAATAATGTTCATAAATGATAGCCTTCTGTTTATCTGGGGAGACGTGGAGAAACCAGAAATGTTCTTAGCATTGTCTAATAATCTGCTACAAGAAATAATAACATTAATAGAAGAAAATAAGATCTGAGCATGTCATTTAAAATCTCTGAGCTTTAGTTATCTCACTAATTTGCAGTACTGTTATGCGGATGATTAGTGTTTATGTATATATATACACATAACATGTATATATTGTACCTGGCTCATAGTAGACACTCAATAAATGAGTCACTATTACAATTAATATTAACATAATACTAGCTCACGTAAGTATCACATGCAAGAATTGGCTGGGTTATATAAATGAAATGGAATTTGAGATTTGCTTCAGAATAACTTGTGGAAAAAAATAACATGTGGAGTTGGTACAGTAAGTAGATAGGCAAATCCATATTAGCCATGTGTTGATAATTGTCAAAGCTGGATGATGTGTAAATTCAATTTATTATACTGTTTTCTCAACTTTTGTATATATTTGAAATTTCCTATAATACAAAGTTTAAAGCAAAAATAATTTTAAGAACATAAGGTGATTTAGTCCAGAAATGTGAGACTTCATAGGGTTTCAAAAACTTTGAGACCCCATACTTGAAGATGCCAGATTGAAATAAGCTTTTCAGATGCAAGTTCCAAGAGTGATAAGTAAACTTAGTGAAAAATTCAGTGCTGAATTCTTTTGCAGCATTGTGCCTTATACGTTTTAGGTGTTAAAAAATTAAACTGAGTTGACAGTCTTTTATGAGGCCCATGTTTTAATGATTGTTAGAACATTTAATTTTTTACCAGAGTTCTAATGGAATTTCATTCCCTATAGGAGAATATGGAAAGCAGCTTAAACTCACCATATTCGAGACTATAATACTGCCTGGTACTGTATCTAAGTCACAGCTAACACAAGCGGGAATCTCCATTAAGAGACTTGATTCTTTTTGCCTCATTATTCATATTTGCACCTTGTCCCAGAACCTGTGAAGTGATGCCTGCCCACACCTCCCCAGAGCAAATGTTGCCACATTGGCAGGATGTTGCCTTGAGCTGCATGATTTGATACAACAAAGATGTTTAGGGCCAGGCTGCCTTTAACTGGTGCCATAGCAGATCCACTAGCTCCAGTATTTAGGTTTTGGCAAAAATGGCTTATAACTGTAGTCTTCTAAGGAGATCCCAGCCAAAGAAATGTCATGAAACCTTTCTTTCATTAGGATTATAAAAACTCATAAATCTGGTGCTTGTAATCTATATTGTTGCAGGCACTGGTGTTTTTTACTTATTTAAATCACTCAAGTGGAGGCATCTGCTACAAAACAAGATCGTCCTCACAGCTTAGGGCATGAATTGGGTACAGCTGAGAAATGTCAGCTGTGTAAACAGCCTGAAATGTGTTACCAACAAAAATATAATTAATTTCTTTCCAAGACAGTGTGCCATAACTTAATACTTAGAATGGTTTAACTTTCAGAGAAAGCACCTGAACATCTTCTTCCCAGTGCCAGAGTAGAGGATTGATTATAAAGGTCATTAAAAGTGAGGTTAGTTTGCACTTTTCCTGCTCAATTGCAGATATTTGTGTGGCTTTGAATATATAGTAACTTTAGATACTGGTGGCTTCCATGAATTTATGGGAATATCTTAGATCAAGAATTTAATGGATTTGAGATGATGCAAGTGTTCTAAAATTAGATTGTGACGAGGTTGCATAACTCTAAATTTGATAAAAATCATTGAACACTTAAAAATGAGTAAATTTTATGGAATGTAAATTATACCTCAAAAGCTATTTTTTAAAAAGTTAATGGAGAGAACTAGATTAAAATGCTTTCTTCATTTACATTTTTATGTTGCATGAGAAATTTTTTGCAATAACACAGGAGATGTTTTCTTTAGCGTACTCTCATTAACCTTTGACTTAGCAAACAGGACAAAGAAATAGACTTCTTATAATTAGATTCTTGAATAATCTTGAGTCTCTTACCAACTTGATAGACTACACTCTTTTGACATTTTCAATGCTTCTCAGTGAAGCCAACAATCATTTAAAACATTGTTGTCCCATCTCCCTTCAGAGTTGAAATATTTTCTTTGCTTGTAGTTGTACTCTAATGGGGTATGGGATACTGTATGAATTGTCAATAACTCTTTCAGTTCCTTTTGCACTCTTTCACCAGGGAAATAGGTATCTAAAGCTGCACCAGTAGGGGAATGTTTTCATGCTGTGACAGTTCAGCTGTGAGAACAAGGAGTTGCAAGTAGGCGAAATCTCATTTTACACTTTAACAAGGACGCTCTTGGTTTCCAGAGAGTAGAAATAATTTTAACACTGAATTATGCCTAGACACCTCATTTATTATAATGCAGACAATTTGAATATATGTAGGTTTTAAAATTCCAAGTTTTAATAATACTTATAGAAAGGAAGAAAAGTCCTTCTGTTTTTGTTTTTAATTTTTAATAGTTTAATGTATTTTAATAGAAAACTTATAGGAATGGCACAGAAAGACAACAGTAAAAACATGTACTTGCATGTAGGACAACTCAGAAAAGTATAGTGAATGGAAAGGATCTACTGTATGATAAAAATGCTACAGACACCATTTAGTTAAGCCATCAATACGAAGTTTACTTGTTTTAAAAAAATCCAAATGTTTGCATTGTGCAGAAAAATTTAACAGGTTTATTTATCATTCTTGTTATAAAGTTGAACTGCTGAAACTTGTTTACTGAAATATTTTGACTTGCATTAATGCTTTATGTCCCTGCATTTATATTAAAAATTCACACACAAATGAAAATGGAAAAACTGCCAATACCTGATTTGTGTCCCCTATTTTTCCACTTGCAGTCATATGCTTAGGTATCTTTTGACCCGATGGAAAAACCTTTGTAACATTCTCAATTAACAATAACAGGAAGAAGAGAAATTCTATTTATTAAAGAATGAAATGTTTTCCATCATAGTGTATTCTTAAGCACATTCTCCGTATGTGCAGCATACTAGCTTTTGGCATAATTGTTACACATTTGGCATGGATAGCACACCCATTGATGTTTTCAGAAAGGCCCACCAGATAGGCTTCACTTGCTTCCTGCAAACCACCAATACCTGCACTCCAGAGGCACAGATCCGTTTTGAAGTCCTGAGTAATTTATTACACCAGCCACTGGAAAGGAAGTTTGCGAATCAGAAAGTTCAGCAGACTTCTGATAACTTCTAATTTCACTGAATACCACAGTACCAGGCCTGTAACAATTAGGTTTCTTCGCCCCTCCAATAGAGAGTACATTCTCGCTAGCAGCTTTTATATCCAGTTGCTTCCTCAGTGCTTTAGCACTGGTGGATTTGCAGGCATTCTGCTTTATGGGAGACTTACTTACCCCCCTTCTCCTTCAGATGGAGCTGGGTGAGATAGAGGTGGCACAGTAGTGGCTGTGAATATAATTTAATCCTTCAGGTTTAATACTTTTTTATTGTGTGCCTTTTTTTCTTTTGAGTTTATTAGTGGACTTCTGTGGTTCCATCATTGGCTAAAGGACTGCTAACTCAGAATTTAAGAAATGAAGAATTTTATTTTTATTTTTTTAAGATTTATTTACTTGAGGGAGAGAAAGAGAGAGCAAGCAGGGGGAGGAGCAGAAGGAGAGAGAATCTTCAAGCAGACCCCCTATTGAGTGTAGAGCCTGATGTAGGGCTCAGTCTGAGGACCTTGAGATCATAACCTGGACCAAAATCAGGGTCTGACACTCAACTAACTGAGCCACCCAGGTGCCTCTTGAGAAATTAGAAATTTTAGAATCAGTTCTTTAAGCATGTGTTAGGAATCACAAAGCTGCTTATTAAATACTTTCATGTTGAAAATGAGATCATTTGTAAGCAGAATCATTACACAATGATTTTTAATAACATAAAGTAAAAACCACACACACTCCTCCTTCCTTTTTGTAGTTTTAAAAGAATTTGTGAATGTAGATATGTTATTGACTTTGATCCTTCTGATAGGAACCATTTTCTTATGTAACTTCTCCCTGATGGACTAGATTTGGCAGGTGTCAAATGATGAACACTCCCTTGCCACTGGATCCCTCCCCTCCACTTTATAGGAGCTGCTGTCAGAATAGACTCTCACAGTTACTACATACTTACTACACTGTAGTTACCTACTAAGTAAACTCATAAGCCTCTTTATGTCATTCCATCCATTGTTGCAGAATTAACATTTCTGAAGTACAGAATGAATCACATTCAGCCTTGCTTACTTATCTTCAATGGCAGCCCAATACTTGTTGATTTATGTGCAGATTTTTACGCTGGTACTCAAACCCCTTCATTCTTTGCTCTGAAATTTCTCTTCCAGGTTTATTTTCCCATATAGGCACAGAAAAATGCTCAATAAATATTTCTTGAATAAATGATTGAATATGATAACATATATCTCAGCTTATGCTAACTACTCATTTTTTGCTACTGAAATATACATGACGTTCTTTCCTACTCTGTACCTGTTAATCATACTGTTCCCTCCACCTGGAATACCTACAACAATTATTTCCTTCCTCCGAGACTTTTCTTTAAAAAACTGCTTATGCCTCTTCCCATGCCACCTTCTCCAACCCTTCTTAGAAATTAGTTTATATTTCTGGTCTAATTTTTTAAAGATTTATTTATTTATTTGAGAGAGAGGGCATACATGCATGGGAGAGAGGGATGATAGAGGGAGAGAACCTCCAAGCAGACTCCCTGCCTAGCACAAAGCCTGACACAGGGCTCGATCCCATAACCTATGAGATCACGACCTGAGCTGAAACCAGGAGTTGGACACTTAACTGACTGAGCCACCCAGGTGCCCCTCTGTTTTTCTCTATAAGTTATTTTAATTTTTCCTCATTTTGTTCTTTCCTTCCTTCATTTCTCTCACTTGGCTCTGAATAACCACAAACAATTAACATCTCTGGGTGTCAATCTCTGTAACTATAGAATACAGATAATTACTCCTAGAGGTGTTGTGAAGATGGAGTCAGTAGTTATAAATACAGTTACTCCAAAGTTTATTTAGAAGATTAAAGTAGTCAATACTAGATAATATCTGACATAGTTAACCTTTGGCTGTTACTGTTTTTTAAATCCATCTATCTGTTCATTCACTTGACATTTGTAGAACTTTTATAGGCCAGTAACCATGCTGGCACTGAAAGTTGCAAGAATAAAGTCCTGTTCTTCAGGTTCATTCCTTAGGGATTGCAAAATAACAGTGTGAGACAAATGTATAAGTGATGACAATTAAAGTTTATGTAAATACAGAGGGATCATTGAAGAGGGAGCAACCAGTTTTGCTGACACGAGTGGTGAGAAAATGACTTCCCAGAGAAAGGGATATATGATTGCATTTTAATTTATATTCTTGTGTTCCTCTCTTTTATAAATTCTAAAAATTGAGAGTAAGAACTGTCTTCCTCATCTTTGTATGACCTATAAGGATTAAACATAGTGTTTTATACAGTCACTCATTTGAATTATTCAAAGCTCCACTAAGTTGACATCTATGACAACAACTAAACAATGACTTTATATGATTATAATAACTTGATAAACTGAGAATTGGGTTTATTTTCTTTCTAATAAAAATTAAATTATCAAAACTCAATATTTTCTTTAGTGACAAATAGAATAACATAGTTGGGGAAGGGGGGGCCAGGATGACACCAAGCTGATTTGTACCAGTGTGTGCATGTGTGTGTGTCAGAGCAAGGCAACCCAAGTTCATTGAATCCCCATATTGCTATTATTTGGGTAAGTTACTTAAGATACGAATTTTTGTTTCCTCATCTGCAAAATGAGGATGATATTGACATGCTTGAAAGTCTATTGTGAAGATTAAATGTATTAACATAACAGGTTGAAACATATGAAATTGCCACTTTTTAAGAACAAAATGGTTGAATATTAACAATTTCATATGGTTTTACCTAGCAGGTAAAGCACATAGTGTAATGCAGGGTTTGGCAACTATAACTGTCAGCCCAAATCCCACTCAACATCTATTTTTATAAATAATGATTTATTGGAACACAGTCACACTCATTTGTATATAGCTTCTTTTACTCATCCTACACAGGGATATGTGGTTGCAACAAAACCACATGGCCACAGAGCCTAAAATATCTACTGTTTGGACCTTTACAGAAAAAGTTTGCCAACCCCTGGTGTAATGTCTGGTATTTAGTAGGCATTCAACAAACATTAACTCCTTTTCCCTTGAGTAAGCACCTTCTTTATATCACATACGCATGCAGAATCAGAAGCATTCTTTGGGTAGCTTCAGGGTCATTTTTATGCTATTTAAATTACTTTGTTGACCTGTCCTAGGTCTGACAAATTTAGGCAATCTATAGATAATGTTGCTTCTAATGGTGGTGAGTCTCCATAGCTTCAGAGCGTTCATTGCCCCCTTGTCAACATATAGAGTCTTTTTTTGTTTTTTAACATATAGAGTCTTTTACAAATAACACAGGCAAAGACTAAACAGCCAGAAAGAAAAGCTTTGAAAGCAGAAGAAAGTTTAATTTTAAAAGGAATGAAAAGTTGTGAAATGGTCTATACCCTGAACAGAGAGAGTGAGAAATTCGGGAGGGTAGATGAAACATTCAAGGGACATATTAGGGCAAACACATGGAAGCAAGACAACCCCCAACAGGAAATTTACAAGCACTATATGATCTGATGCTATGAATCTTGATTTCAGTCTATTAAAATCCCAAACCTGTAGACTACTGCTTCTGCCCATGGAAAGGTAACTGCTATGAAAATATTCTTCCTTCTATAAACAACTAAAAGACTGGATAAAATATGTGATATAACTATTTTCAGATGTTAGACAACAGGTAGTGCTGGACTCTGAAGAAAGAAACAAATGAGCCCTATGGTCTTACATTCTGCCTGGAGGCAATATCTGGATCCCAGAATAGGAAGAAGAAACTAACCAGAACCTGCATATTTTATTGAGTTTGAAGAGACAATGTGTTTAGGGAAGTCAAGACAGCTAGACTTTTTGCAAGGTAGAGTACTTGCAAAGGAAAAACATCTAGGAATCTACATAGTGTTATACCTCTGGTATTTAGCTGAATACCAATCTGTGCATGCATAGGGTGAAATTCCAGGAGGCTGGACAAAGAACAACTTCTAGGAAAAAGAACAACTGAGAACTGTAAGGCAAACAAATCTCAGAGCTCACACAGAACTGGGAATAGTTTGAGTTCCCACCAGCCATCATAGAGACAACTCAGTGACTGTATACGTGGGGCATTCAGGAATTACCCACCAGAAGTGTCACTCCTTAATAGAGTGAATAAACAAGCCATAGGGTAAAGACTACTCTAAGACTGAAGTTTTATACACTTAAAAACAACCTTCAAAAGGAACAAGTTGATTAACAAATAACTGCCACTAAGAAACAGAGTCCAGAACCAGTCAAAAGTTAACTATACGTATAAACAACAGGGAAACCTAACCCACAATCAGGAGAGAAATTAGTCAAAAGAAATAGATCTAGAAGTGACTTAGATAATGAAATTAGTACATAGGGACTTCAGCTATTATAAATATTATGAATATGCTCAAGGATTTAAAAACATGAACTTACTGAGGAGGGGAGAATATATAAAGAATATATAAAATGGAATAACATCATTCTAGAGATAATATAATACCTGAAATGACAGTTTTACTGGATGGCTTAATGGCAGATTACAAACTGCCAAAGGAAAGACCAGTGAACTTAATATGTAACAATAGAAACTATCTAAATTGAAGCACAGAGAGAAAAAAAGACAATGAATGAACAAAGTGTCAGTGACCTCTAAGGCAAAATCAAGCAGTCTAACATACATGCAATTGAAATCCTAAAGGGAGAGAAAAGATCGGGGAAGGAGGTCAAGACAAAAAAATACTTCAGGAAATAATCTCTCAAGTTTTTCCATAGTTAATGGAAACTATAAAATTTTTAGATCCAAAAAGCTCAACGAACTCCATTAAGAGGAAACACAAAGATTTCTACACTAAGGAATATCATTATCAAATTGCTGAAAACAAGTGATAAAGAGAAATAAATTTCAAGGCAGAAAGAATAAAAAAACAAATATAGACTCTTCAGATTTCTCATCAGAAACAGTGCAAACCAAAAAGCAGTGGGATGACATTTTTAAAGTACTGAAAGTTTAAAAAAATGACAACTTAGAATTATATATCAGGTGAAAATAATCTTTCAAAACTGAAGGAAAAATACTTTTTTAAAAATAAAAACTGAGAGAATTTGGTGCTAGCAAACTTGCACTATAAAAAATATTGAGGGAAATTCTTTAGGCAAGAGGAAGATGACACCAGAATGCTAAAATGTGGTTTCATATAAAAGACATTTTTCCTTCTGTTTTTCATTTCTTTAAAAGATAACTATTTAAAGAAAAAATGTTAATTGACTTTTGGATATATGTAGAAATAAAATATATGACAATAGCATGAAAGACAGAATAGAATTGTACTGTTGTAGGGTTACTTCTTATACATGAAGTGATATAATAAATTGAAGATAGTCTATTATACTAAAGATGCATATTGTATATTTAGAGCAACTAATAAAAAAACAAAAAATGTAGTTAATAAACTATTAAGAGAGATAAAAGAACTCTAAAAACATTTTCCAGAATAAGTTAGGAAAAAGGAAAAAAATGGGATATGTACAAAACAAATAGCAAGATGAAAGATTTAAATCCAACCACATTATAATTACAGTAAATATAAATGGTCTGTACATTAAAGGGCAGAAGATTATCAAACTGAGTGTTAAAAAGCAAGACTCAACTAACTATATTGTCTATAAGAAACATACTTTAAATGTGACAGTAATAAGTTAGACATAAATGAAATGGGAAAATATTTGTAAACACTAACATAAGCTATAATGACTAGATTAACATCAAAGTACAGGGCAGCCCTGGTGTCTCAGCAGTTTTAGCACCGCCTTCGGCTTAGGGCATGATCCAGGATTGAGTCCCACGTTGGGCTCCCTTCATGGATCCTGCTTCTCCCTCTGCCTATGTTCTGCCTCTCTCTGTCTCTGTCTCTGTCTCTGTCTCTGTCTCTCATGAATAAATAAAATCTTAAAAAAAAAAAATCAAAGTACAGCATAAAAAATATTACCAGGACTAAAAAGAGAAATTTCATAGTGATTGAAAGGGCAGTTCAAGAAGATATAACAATCTTGAATATGTATTCACGTAACAATAGTTTCAAAATGAATAAAATAAAAACTGACAAGACCAAAAGAATGACAGGTTCACAATTATACCTAGAGATTTCACATTGCTTTCTCAGCCATTACAGGAAGATGGCAGATAAGGGTATAGAAGATTTGAGCAACACTTTTAACCAACTTGACCAAGTCTTAATAAATTTTAGAGGACTGCAATCAAGTATATCATATCTAACCAAAACAAAATTAAATAGCATATTTTGTAATTTATGGAATTTGTAATTTATATAAGTTATCTTTATTCTTATACACAGTGTTTAGTAGTTTGTTTTTTTGTATGTCCAATATAATCAACAAAAAAAGCTACTAAATGTTTCAAGTGAAGTTAACAAGGAGAGCCTATAATATTAATATACCAAAAAAGCAAACAAAAAACACTAAAATTACTATATAGCACCAAATAAAATTTTGTAAATAGAGTTTTTGAAATATTATACTATTCATGATTCCACCCCAAAACATGAAATATTTACCGATAAATCTAACTAAATATATGTAAGATCTTGGAGATATTGTAGGTTTGGTTCCAAACCACAGCAGTAAAACAAATATTGCAATAAAGTGAGTCAAATGAATTTTTTGTTTCCTATTGCACATGAAAGTTAATTTATGTCATACGGTAGTCTGTTATGTGTGCAATAGCATTTTGTCTAAAAATCAATGTACATACCTTAATTTAAAAATACTTTATTACTGAAAGATGCTAACCATCATGTGAGCTTTCAGTAAGTTATAATCTTTTTGCTGGTGGAGGATCTTGCCTTGATTTCAATGACAGCTGATTGGTGGTTGCAGAAGATTGAGGTGGCTGTGGCAATTGGTTAAAATAAGACAATAAAATTTGATGTATACTGATTGAGTCTTTCTTTCATGGATGATCTCTTTATATCATGCCATACTGTTAGATAGCATTTTATCCACAGTAGAACTTCTTTCAAAATTGGAGTGAATCCTCTCAAATCATGCTGTTGCTTTATTAGATAAGTTTATGTAGTATTCTAAATCTTTTGTTGTCATTTTAACAATCTTCATATCATCTTCACCAGTTGATTCCTTCTCAAGATACCATTTTCTTGTTCATCCATAAAAAGCAGCTCCTCATCTGTTCAAGTTTTATCATCAGATTGTAGCCATTCAGTCACAATTTCAGACTCCAATTCTAATTCTAGTTCTCTTGCTCTTTCCACCCCATCTGCAGTTTCTCCTTCCTCCACTGAAGTCTTGAACCCCTCAGTCTTCCATGAGGTTTGGAATCAACTTTTTCCAAGCTCTTGTTCATGTTGATATTTTGACTTCTTCATGAATCAGGAATGCTCTTAATGGTTTCTAGAATGGTTAATTCTTTCCAGAACGTACTTAATCTGTTTTGCCTAGATCTCTCAGATGAATCACTATTTGTGGCAGCAATAGCCTTAAAAAATGGATTTCTTAGATGATAAAACTTGAAAGTCAAAAGAAATTCTTGACCCATGGGCTACAGAATAGATGCTGTGTTAGCAGGCATGAAAAGGACATTACTCTTGTACATCTCCATCAGAGCTCTTAGGTGGCCAGGAACATTGTCAATGAGCCAGTAGTATTTTGAAAGAAATCTTTTTTTTTTCTGAGCAGCAGGTCTCAACAGTGGGCTTAAAATAAATACTCAGTAAACCATGTTGTTAACAGATGTGCTCTCATGTAGGCTTTGTTTGATTTAAAGAGCACAGACAGAGAAGATTTAGTGTAATTCCTAAGGGCCCTAAGATTTTCAGAAGGGTAAAGGAGCATGGACTTCAACTTAAAGTCACCAGCTGCATTAGCCTCTTGCAAGACTCAGCCTGTCCATTGCACAAGCTTTACAGCCAAGCATTGACTTCTCCTCTCTAGCTATGAAAGACTTAGATGGCATCTTCTTCCAATAAAAGGCTGTTTAGTTTACATTGAAAATCTTGTTTAGTGCAGCTACCTTCATTAATTATTTTAGCTAGAGCTTCTAGATAATCTGTTGCAGTTTCTACATCAGCACTTGCTGCTTCACCTTGCAATTTCATTTTATGGAGATGGCTTCTTTCCTTCAGCCTCACAAACTCACTTATGCTGACTTCAAATTTTTCTTCTGCAGCTTCTTCGCCTCTCTTAGTCTTCACAGAATTGAAGAGAGTTAGGGTCTTGCTCTGGGTTAGGTTTTGACTTCAGGGAATGTTGTCGCTAGTGTGATCTTTCATCTGGACCACTCAAACTTTCACCATATCAGCAATAAGGCTGTTTCACTTCCTATCATTCACCATGTGTTCACTGGAGTAACATTTTTAGTTTCCTTCAAGAATTGTCCCTTTGCATTCACAACTTGGCTAACTGGCGCAAGAGGCATAGTTTTCAATCTATCTTGGCTTTCAACATGTCTTCCTTACTAAGCTTAATCATTTGTAGCTTTTAATTTAAAGTGAGAAACATGGAACTCTTGCTTTCACTTGAACATTCAGGGCCCATTGTAGGATTATTAATTGGTGTAATTTCAATATTGTGTCTCAGAATAGGGAAGCCTGTGGAGAGCAAGAGAGATAGGGAAAAGCTGATTGGTAGAGCAATCAGAATATACATAACATTTAAGTTCACTGTCTTATTAGGGTGTGGTTCATGGTCCCCTAAAACAATTACAATTGTAACATCAAAGATCACTGATCATATATAACCCTAACAATGATAATAATAATGGAAAAGTTGGAAATACTGCAAGAATTACCAAAATGCAACAGAGACAAAAAGTGAGAAACTATTATTGGAAAAATGGCATCAGTAGACTTGCTCACTGAAGAATTACCACAAACCTTCATTTGTTAAAAAAAAATAAAAAAAAAAAACCAACCCACCACCACCAGCAACAAAAAACACCCCAGAATTATCTGTTAAGTGCAATAAAATGAAGCACAATAAGATGAGTTATGCCTATAAGGTCCTAGAAGTGGAGAATTTCATGGTCGTAGATTGGACCTAAATAAGGTGGTTTTTCTCCCCACACTAATCTGTGAATTTAATGCATTCCCAATCAGAATCTCAATAGCTTTTTTGGGGAAGAAATTGGCAAGTCAATTCTAAAATTTATATAGAAATATGAAGGACCTAGGATTCCTAAAGCAGTTTTGAAAAAGAACAAAGTTGGAGGACTTACATTGCCTGATTTCCAAAAAAATGCGGTACTCAAGACAATGTGATACGTAGTATTTGTGTAAAGATAGTCATATAGATCAATGGATAAAATAAAGCATTCAGGAATAGGTCTTTATCTGTGGGTGTGGGTGTGTCTGTGTCATCAATCAGTTTTGTACAAAGATACCAAAATAGTGCAATGGAGAAAGGATGGTCTTCTTTAAAACAAACGGTGATTTCAGTAAGGACAGCTTCAACCATACACAAGAAAAAAAAATTTTTTTTTTGCCATACACAAGAATTACCTTGAAATGGATCATAGATCTAAATGCAAAAGTTAAACTGTAAAACTGGTAGAAGAAAATACAGAAAATCTTTTAAGGCCTGAGGGTAGGCAAAAATTTCTTAGAACACTAGAATCCCTCACCATAAAAGAAAAAGGTTAGCTGACCTCATCACAGTTTGCAGCTTTTGCTCTTCAGTAGATAAAATTTAGGAATAAAAGGAACAGCAGTCAAAGACTAGGATAAAATATTTGCAAAACATATATTTGGCAAAGGCCCTGCATCCAGGTTATATAAAGAAGTCTTAACAACTAAATAATAATACAAGGGAATTTTGGGAAGTGATAGATATTTTTGGTATTTCAATTGTGGTGGTGGTTACAATAGTTTGTATATATGTCAAAACTCCTTGAACTGTACACTTAAAATGAGTACATTTTATTACAGGTGACTGGGCCTCAATAAGTGATTTTTTCCTAAGTAATTTTTTTTTTTTTTTTGAGAGGGGAAGGGAATGGTGGGAGAGGGGCAAAGGAAGAGGGGAGAGAGAGAGAGAGAGAGAATGTTAAGCAGGCTCATGCCCTATGCAGAGCTCGACACAGGGCTCGATCTCACAACCCTGGGATTGTGACCTGACCTGAAATCAAGAGTTAGTCGTTTAGCTCACTGACCCCACTCGAGTGTCTGTTTTATTTTTTAATAGTGGATTATGATGAATATGTTGATTTAAAACTATAACTGATAAATGAGAAGGCAAAATGCAGAACCAGTGTTCAACTCCAAATCTGTTCCCTCCCTGATGCCATGTACTTAATCTTGTACCATGCTATTATATGTTCCATGTTTCCCAAAATAGTTTCAATTTTTAAATATCCAGTCAAATTTTTTCCAGAATTGAAGTAATACTGGTTTGAGGTGTTAACAATTATTCAATAAAAGGCAGAAACAGAGAAACAAAATTTGTCTTTATTTTCTTTTATTAGATTCGCATTTATGTGCCTCTGAGTATAATTGAATTTTAGATATTCACTGTAGCACTTTGGTTTTATATGTGTTCTTGCATAGGAACCATATGATTAATGTGGCAGGGAATGTGCAACAATACTCTATTTTGCTACCCATAGTTACTTAGTATAGTACTAGGTAAACATATTAAGAGATACTTACATAGAGATTTTTAGTTTACAAAGCATATCTCATATACATGATCTCATTTGAGCCAAGTCCCTAGATTATAAGTAAATAATTTTTTATAGAAATAGTGTACAGAAGAATACAGTTGGTATTACTGTAGATTTTCCTTAGTGTTACTCCAAACCACTTTTTCCTTCTAACTAGCTCTAGAGTAGTTGTAAATAACTTCTATGTTTACAAAAACCTTTCTCTATAAGACTATGAACTCTGTGAGGGCAGGAGGCAGATTTTATTCATCTTTGTGTCTCAAGTGCCTAGCATAACCCCTGGTACAAAGTAAACAGTAAATGTTTCTTGTATTTATATTAAATGTAATTCTGGAAAGTCAAGTGATTGGCTCTAAACTGCAATAAAACTTGCTAGCCTAGTATTCTAATACATATTACTACTTTTCTTCAGAGGTTCCCTGCTCTTTTTCAAGAAACCAAGCTCTTTTCCTCTGTTACTAAGAAAGATCTTACTGGAACCCTTGTACTTGACCCTATTCTATAACTGAGAAACGGAAGGTTGTTTATAATACATATGTGCACTACTTAATCTCTGGCATTTGTGTTTGCAAGTTAACATGCTGTCTATTGCATTTGAACAGCTGTAACATATGTGATGAGATTCCTTAATAAGTCATTTTCTTGAGCAATAGAAATATGAATCTGGAGAATGGCATTCCCAGCTTGTTAAGTTGTGCTTTTAGACTCTTGGGTTTTAAACAATCAGTTGCCTATAATTCTCTGTTTGAGAAAGGTAGTGAAGAGAGTATTGTAACCTGTTTCAGAGCTAGTAGAGATTCCATGGCATTTTTTAATGTGCAAAGAAAAAGGCTGTTTGCAACTGTGTTCAATTGGCTAAATTCCTTTAAATTTTCAAACAGAAAGAGAAGGATTAAAATGAAAATTTATGCATGATAAGTAGCTTTTTGAGTTCAAGGTCACTTAATCAATAGTCGTATCAGTTGCTAGCCCACATCATGACATTGTTTAATATTCTACATGTATAATAGGGTTTTTTTTTTTTATAAATATCTACAAGAGATTGTTGGTACTGATTGTTCCCACAGTCAATGAAATCTTTTTGTTCTTTTATTTTGTTTGTTGACAGTTGTGATCAACACGGAATGAACTGCTTTACAGTTTATTACTTTCAAAGTACAAATTTGAATGCTGTGGATTCAGATGTATAAAAGAGATAAAATTACAGACAGCTTTGAGTGGCAGTTACATATCAAACCTCACGGGGTTTTGACAGGCAACGAATATCGTTATTAGACGCTTTTTCCATAATTGCTGACATTTATCCAGTGTTTCACAGTATTTGCTAATGTATTAATGCAGTCAATCTCTGAGAGGCTGCACATGCCTTTTTAGCCCTGGCTTTTATAGGATTCTGAAATTCATAGACCCACAGATACTTATTCCCTGCTGGTTGCCGTAGTGACAGAGCTCAGAGATAAGCCAAGACAGAGCCCTTTTGTGATTGCTTTTCAGGTGACATTCAGCGGCAGCTTGAGTAGAGTGTCCTTTTATAGTTCCTGTAATTCAGAAAATGATAACAGCTTTCTGCTGCTTAGAAGGGAAGTCTGTGGACTGCTCCCGGTGGGATTTCAGTTTGCTGTGCCACTTCATACCAACACCAGCCTGATAAAGTTCTTATTATTGTGGAGATTTCAAAGTGCAAGGGGATGGAATTAATTATGACAGGTTAGAAAATACAGGACTGATGCTACAAATAAAACTTTAAAGAACCAATATGTGTTTTCCAACTATATGTAACAAATTAATTTGGATATTTTAAACTATTAGTGATGATATAGTTAGGCCTTGCTAAGTAAATAAATGCAAGTGACTTCTAAGTTGTTGGTGAACCATGCTAGCTGTTCCATCTCAAAGTTTAGAAGTTATCTTTCATTTCTGTGTATCATTTTCTCATTTTAAAACCATTGCCTCGGGATCCCTGGGTGGCACAGCGATTTGGCACCTGCCTTTGGCCCAGGGCGCGATCCTGGAGACCCGGGATCGAGTCCCACGTCGGGCTCCCGGTACATGGAGCCTGCTTCTCCCTCTGCCTATGTCTCTGCCTCTCTCTCTCTCTCTCTCTCTGTGACTATCATAAATAAATTTAAAAAAAAATTAAAAAAAATAATAATTCTGAAACCATTGCCTCAACATCTTGCTGTTTTAGAAGCAAAGAGCTATATTTGGATAGTGTCAGGGTTATTTTACTTTCTTTTCAGTATTCTCAGCAGTGGAATAATTAAAAATGAATGTGTTATGAATAGCAGCTTATATAAATTGCTTCAAGTTCAGAAGACAACACTGTGATGATAGAGAGTGGTGGTATGGGAAAGGGGTGGGCAGATCAAGGAATCACTGGAGAAAATAGAATCTTACTTGGTAAGAACATAGATGTCCTAAGAAGCCATGTTTTTTCCATAGACTCTGGAAGCTAAGAGAGTTAATAGTCTTAATTCTAGAAGAAGGAAAACTCTAGTAACAACGGATAAGTATGAGAAGCTGTGAGAGCTGAAGCCACTGTCTCTGTAGTTGATGTTATTGAAAAGAGGCAAAACCAAAGAAACAAAAAACACCAAGAAGCAGGAACACTAACCTGAATTAAACCATGCAAATCTGAAAGAAGGTATTAAGCATTTACATCTTACCCCTAAAATGAAAATGTAATTTTCCAGTAAACAGGAAGCAAGCTGAATGAGTTGAATATAGAAGTAAGTAACTAGAGAATCTGAAGAGATGAAAAAGAAGAGATGTATTCCCTGATTTGTAAATTGCTAGTGAACCATGCTAGGTGAACAAGCATATGGATAGCACATGGATGAGGACTTAGAAGAAAAATTTGGCCTAAAACATCTAATTGGTAATATTGGATTGTGCAATTGAAGAGCTGGAGATCTGATTTGTGTTACTTGTTTCTAACCTTTCAATCTCATTTAGAGCAGATGTAAACTCGACTGTCATAAAATTCAAATATTTGTAATTCAGACAAAAAAGGGTAAGCTTCAGACTAGTGACAAATAAATATGACATTTTCAAATGATATTTAGTAGACCTTTATTAACAATGTGTTACCACATGGTGTTCATTGCATTTCTTACTGTTTTACAGTTAGCTTAATCAATCATCTGCTTTGATATATTAAATAAAAGGGAAGAGAGATTTATAAGAATTGTATTATTATATGATATGCTTTTCTGTGCTGTGGTTAGTGATTTCCACTGGGAAATCACTCTCAAAATTTCGTTATGCACTAAGAAAGTCTTTAGGATCATATCATCCTCACAATGTTTTAAAACTGATAAATGTCAGCTGAAATTAAAAAAAAATTTTTTTTTTATTTATTCATGAGAGACAGAGACATAGGCAGAGGGAGAAGCAGGCTCCATGCAGGAAGCCGAATGTGGGACTTGATCCTGGGTCTCCAGGATCATGCCCTGGGCTGAAGGTAGCGCTAAACCACTGAGCCACCTGGGCTGCCCTGTCAGCTTAAATTTTACTAAAACAAAAAACAAACAAACAAACAAACCAGAAAAATAAGAACTATAAGATAGGGAAAAAGGGTATAAACAGTTTCTCAGAAAATGTAATGATTCCATGTTTAAAAATGGTTATCATGTTCAGGGAATTGTTTCTTTTTATTAACATGATTATTGTTCCCTGAATTCAGAAGCAGAAGTTTCATCGTGATGTTTATCGATTTTCAGATGATTATAAATTCAAAAATAATTTAATGAAAATTACCATTTTGCAGTAAGAACATTTAAAATAACTTTCAAAGATTGAAGTTTAGTTATTAATAAAAAATATGTTACAACTGGGATACCTCGCTGGCTCAGTCAGTAGAGCATACAACTCTTAATCTCAGAGTTGTGAGTTCAATCTCCATTTTGGGCATTGAGATTACTTAATAATAATAAAAAAAATTGTTATAGCTAAAAATGGAGTACATTTGTGCTTGACTGCTAAGAAATTAAAAAAAAAGTCTAGATGAAATACAGCCATTTCTTTTCACCTCTATAATTATTATTTTTTTTTGTTGTTAACGAAAACAGTAATAACAGGAACAATATCCATTTATCTTACTTTGTTTAAGCACCTTGCTGGTACTTTTTATGTTTTATCCCTAATATTCCCAGTAATCAGTCCTGAAAGGTAGATGTTATTGCTTATTTATACATGAAAGAACTGAACTCAGAGTGATTTAGTGACTTGTGTAACAATGCACAGAGAAGAACTGGTAGAAAGATCCTGGCCTAGGTTTGACTCTAAAAGGCTACCTCTTTACACTGTACCATAAGGGATTTCCTTATGAACCCTGAATCTCAAGTTCTTTTTTTTTTAATATTGTATTTATTTATTTATTCATGAGAGACACACAAAAAGAGTCAGAGACATAGGCAGAGGAAGGAGAAGCAGGCTCCTGCAGGAAGCCTGATGTGGGATTCGGTCCGGGGATTCCAGGACCATGCCCTGAGCAGAAGGCAGATGCTCAATCACTGAGCCACGTAGGCATCCCCCCAGGAAGTTCTTATTTTTTCTTCCCTACACAGTTCTCCAACTTCACCTATTATGAACGTTCAGATATTTTCCTTAAAGAATCTGTTTTGTCCAATTAGATTAGTCCCTTTGCCTTAAGCTCATCTTAGATCTGTCTGGGCATAATAATAGCAATAGATAGTACTATAAAAGTACAGTGCACAAAGTAGTCTTAGCAATGTATATAATAATATAACTCAATCTTTCTAACTACCATTGGAGGTGGAATTTATTATTTGTCCCATTTTACACGTGAACAAACTGAGGCATATTCATATGACATCGTAATTAATAAGTGGCAGTGGTATTTGAACCCAAGTAAAATAGAGTTCATAGCCTTACCACTTTGTATGCCTCTCGTAATAGCAGAAGTAGATGAATGACAGGACATGTGTGAAAGCCTGCCACCTGTGTTCTTCACCATGGTATAAATGTTCACTGTGGAACAGTTCATAGATGAGCATGCCATGTTTGTGTCAGTAATTCTACTTTTATGGAATATGAGGTAGAAAATGGAAACTAGATCTTTCTATAATTTACTGTGAAGCATGACCACTGTGTGTATCACATTTACCGGTTCTCCTTTTCTTTATTTTAGATTCATTGATCTGTAGACCATTGACAACTTTATTTACTAACAAGCTTTTAACATTCAAGGAGAGAATATCATTCTAGACTTTTCACCTCTAAAGCTGAGGGTTTACCAGTTGATCCATAAAACTCCAGAAATGATATTAAATGCCATTTCCATTTTAAACATGGAAGATACTATGGCTAGTTATTTAAAAACTTGTCCAAGTCCACAGAGACAGGATTAAAACTTGGAAGCTCGTTTATACTGAACATTAGAATATTGCCAGTAGCCTAATTCCACATACTTAAATCAGGTAACTATGTATAGAAAAAGAGCACTGAATTTAGAAGTCAGAAAACCTTGTTTCTAATGTAGGCTGAGTATAAGATCATTTCTTTACCTGTGCTCTGTACCCCATTCCCATTTGTCTTCTCAAAACTATACATTATCAGTGATCTCTTTCAATATTTTAACTAATCTCATTGTACTGGATGTTCTATCCACATTTGTGCACAAAAACCTCTCATCAAAGAAACATAAAAACAAAAACCATAAAAACAAATATACATATAAAAACCTCTCATCAAAGAAACACACTTATACACACCATAAAAACAAATATACATATACATATAAAAACAAATCCTGCCTAACTTTAACTACTACTTTTTCTCCAACTCTTTGCAGCCAAAATTCAAAAAGAGTTATCTTTATTTACCATCTCCATTTTTTTTCTGTTCCACTGATTCCTCTCCTCACACCACTCTCACCTTCAACCCATTTCTTCACTGAAATAGCTTTTCTTTAGGTACCATTCACTGCCATGTTGCTAAACCAACTTAGCCTCTCAATCCTCATTGTGGCTATACTTGATTTCTTAACAGTGTTAAGACCAAAAAAATCAAACCTTTTAAGTGAAATACATTCATTTGGGAAATTATGCAAATCATAAATGTACAGTCTGATGCATTTTTGCAAAGTAAATACTTTCATGTATTCAGCATCCAGATTAAGGAAGAGAACATTTGCAGCATTCCAGAAGGCCCTCTCAGGTCCCCTTCATCCAAAAATAAGACCCTAAATTAGTTTTGTCTGGTTTTTAACATATATAAATGGAATCGTATAGCATATACTGTTTGTCTCCTTTATTCATTCTTTGATTTCTCCTTTCCTTTCTTCCTTCTTTTAATCTTATGTTTATGAAATTCATTCATATTCTTATATGTAGCTATATTTGATTCATTTTTATTGCTTTACAATACTCCATTATGTGGATGTTCCACATTATTCATCTGTTTTACTATTAATGGGACAGGCATTTCAGTAGTTTCCACTGCTGGGCTATTTTCAGTACTACTTCTCAGCTGTGTTAGATCCTGTTGAAAATTCCTCCTTTCTGAAATGCTCTTCTCTTGCCTCCCAGGATACCATACTCTCTTGGTTTTTCCCCTGCCTCTGCTCTTTTCTGTCTCTTTTGGAAGTTCATCCTTCTCTCTACCCAGTCATTAAATATTTGAGATCGTTAAGGCATAGTTCCATGTGCTCATTTTGTATGTTCTCTTTAGGCATTTCATCATGCCTATAGCTTGCTTAAATTAACATCCATGTAATGGTGATTAACAAATTTATATTTCTAGCCAGTCCTCCCACGTCAGTTCCAGAAAAGCCTTTTTATCATCTCTTAGAATTAACCATAGTACCTTAAATTCTATATATCCAAAACTAAATTTGTATTTTTCCCCAGCCATACCTGGTCCCCTTCTAAAGTTCCCTGATTCCATGAGAGATACATAATTTTAGCATTATATATCTTTCACATACATTCAATTCTATCCATCCCTACCACCACCACCCAAATACAAGATACCAACTTCTTGAATCTGGATTATTGCAAAAGCCTACAGATTGGGCTCTCGTATCCACTCTCACTTCTCTTCAAGTCTGCGCTTCATACTACATCAGGATAATTCTTTAAAACAAACAACCAAACATATATGCTCAAGTAGTCTCTCTGTTTAAATCCCAAATAAAGACAAGAATCATTAGCATAACCTACCCTGCATAGTCTGATTTCTGCTTACTTCTTTAGTGTTGTCTTGTTATACTGTCCCTTGTTTTTTAACTACACTGATCATCTGTGAGTTCTTCTAATGTACCATCATTGGGCCTTTGCAAATGTTCTCTCTACCTGAAACAGTCATACTCCCCAAGATCTGTGCTTTATAATTCTTACTCATTCTTCCAACTCAGTCATTTCTTCATCAAGGCCAGTTTTTCATTGTATTTACCACAGTTGTGATTTTATATTTTACTTAAGTGAATATTTCCACTTTAAACTAAGTCCCCCCCCTCTCATGAATAAATAAGTAACATCTTAAAAAGGGGGGGGGGGCAGCCCGGGTGCCTCAGCGGTTTAGCGCCGCCTTCAGCCCAGGGCCTGATCCTGGAGACCTGGGATCAAGTCCCATGTCGGGCTCCTGCACGGAGCCTGCTTTTCCCTCTGCCTGTGTCTCTGCCTCTCTTATTTAGGTTCTCATGATTTTCTCATTTCCCTGTTTCAGGTCTCCTTCTCTTATATCTCCTAGTCCAACTTCCCTTCTACAGTGTAATTATTTCTGTGAAATGCATTTGCATCATGTTATTCCCTTGTGTCAAATCTCTCTGGGGTTTCAAATGCCTATAGGATAATGTCTATGCTCCTTAATGGGACATATATGACTCTTCATGATTGGACTTATGCCCTTCTACCTGTATGTCTCACTATTTTGTACCTTATCTGCCCTCCAACAGCACTAAATTACTTGTTTCTTAGATGTATTGTCTCCTTTCTTGCCATTTTGCCATTGCTTATGTTACTTCCTTTTCTTCTTCTAAGGTGCTTGCATGCCTCATGGCCTGCTCCTTAATCAAATTATCCTTTAAAGATTCAGCTGGCACTCTTTTGTGACATTTTCCCTTGAAGTCTTCAGGCAAAGTAAGGCATTTCCTCCTCTTGTTCTTTTAGGGGACTTAACCACATTGGTAATTAGTTATTTACACTTCCTATGTGTAAGTACATTTTACTACTTGTTTGTGGACCCCTCAAGTATGTGTAGACACATACTTGATATTTAGTGATAGAGTGATTAGTGATTAGAGAAGAGTGACTAGAAGAAATGAGGAATGGTTAGACTTTAAAGTGAAAAGACTTAAAAAAATAAATAAAGTGAAAAGACGTGAAATTCATGTTGTATAGTGGATTCCTTCTATTATTCTTGTTAGGACTGTGGTCAGCTGCACTGTGTAGAGGGAGGAGCTATAATGCATTTGACTTTGGCTAGTTAGAGTTCTTACTGTGTCATCAAGATCAGCTTGATAGTCTTTTTTTTTTTTTTTTATTGCATATCTGCTTACTACATGGCACTTCAGGCAGAAACTGAGATTCAGAGAGGTAAATAGATGGCCAGGAACACTAGAAAGTAATAAAGTTGTAGAGTTCTAGTCTAGAATCCAGTTCTTCTGACTTGACTACCAGAATGCCTCCTATGGAACCATATGACCTTTCTGTTTAGCTATACCACTGCAATACCATTTATCTTCTGATCTGTGAGAAATTTTTCAACCTGAGCCAAAATTCCTGAAAATTTCTAAAGTACAATCAAAATGGAACGTTGTCCCTCAAATGCCGGTGAAAGTGAAAGTATCATTTAGCAAAGTCTTCAAGTGCTTTTTACTTGGTAGGAGTTGTTTCGGGCTTGGTATATCTCTTGAGCTAACTGATATTTTAGGCTCTGAGGGAATGAATCTCAATACAAACTCAGTGTAGTTAGGAGATGGTAAGAGGAGCAGGGTCATGATGTTGAAGATGGTATTAATGAGCCTAGAGTGTAGAGTAGCATACCATATGGAGTTACGAAGTCTAAGATGATGAAGTCATAGAAGAGGACTTGAGAAATAAAGATAGAATCTACAAGAAACTCCAGGCTGCCTCTCATTTGGTCCCAACTGTGACTACCCCTACCTCCAGATATAGATAGCTGTACTATCAGAGGTTCCCCAGAGGAGCCATATTCCCTTCTCCTCACAGAATCCACAAGGACACCCACTCTGCTAGAGTTGATCACTGCCATTTGCCTCTAGCTATCTTTGGGTGTCCCAGTGGCAGCCTACTTATTCTTAAGCCCCTAGGAACCCACCTTAGTGGATGCCTTCTGGGTTGGCAAAACAAGAGGGTAATTTTGTATCCTCCTTTCCTAAATAGACTTCACCCAAGACTGGTTATAGCATAGTATTTTTTCCTCCCAGGCTATAACTGAGTAAAAGTTTTAATGTTAGGAAATTGGAAACGTTTGAGTGATGTCATTATTATGTCAAATAAGTTTGAGTGTCATTTTAGCTGGGGAAGATTTCATAGGACATCATTTAGGAGGCTCTTAGAATAGGCGGTGATGAAATGTGTGTGTCTTGAATGACAAAGTGTAGGGAAAAAAGTATGATACATTGAAGCAAATAGGCCCAGTTTATAATCTCTCCTCTGAACTTGCCATCTGTTCAACCTTGGGCAAGTCATGTAACTCATATGGACTTTGGTTTCTCTAACAGACAAATGAGTTATATTAGAAAATATACATGGGACCAACCTAAAGTAGCTTTAGACAGATTTATTAGTTTTACTAAGTCTCTGTTTCCTCAGCTGTCATATGGGAATATTAGCAACTTTAGGATGGAATGTGTTAATGAATATTAATTGCCTGGTTAAATAAACATTAGTTTCTTTCATATGGGTGAACAGATATATATTCTAGACTTAGAACAACTTGAGTTAGAATTAAATCTCAGTCCCACCAAGGGTAATAAATCTCTCGGGACTTCTGTTTCCTGAAACAGAGGTAATAATACCAACCTTATAGCTCCCTGTGTTAATGGGAAGTTGGGGAGGAATTTAAAGTGCCTGGTACATAGTAGGTGCCTGAAAAATATTAGAATCCTCTTACTTTCTCTAAAAAATCTTTCCCACCCCCAACTCCAAGATTTCCCCTAATTCTAGAATTCTTTGATTCTGTACACTTCTAATGTGTCTTTAGCAAATGAAATTAATCAACTAAAAAAAAAATATGTAAATTTCAAATAATATGCAGCTCCCAAACAGCAACCTTACTAGTGTTCTTCAAAACATAAAGCTTTCCTTCTCATCATTTCTTGCTCCCACTTTGCTGAGATATCTCCAGGTATTTTATTTTGCTTTGAAGAAATGTTTTTGACGTTACTATATGTTGATCAAAATAATGTATAAAATTATTTATTCCTCACTTCTGGAAAAAATTTCACTAAAAATGAATTAGTTCACTAAAAAGTTTTGTTATACTCACATTAAGGTTCTTTTATTTTTCTCTACTGTAGTACTTTTCAGTAAGTTTATTCAGCTCAAAGTTATAGATTGATTAGTATTTGGAAAATAAGGCTTGTAATTAGCACACAAAAATGACTACTGCCTATTTTAAAGAGTTAGCACTTTAGCACATACTTTTTTGGCATTGACACAAGTAAGTGCTGCAGATATGAATTTGCCGTCAAAAGCATGCTTGACGTAGGAATAAAACATTATTTTGTCATAAGTAAAAATATTTTTGAAAAAGTATTGGATTTGAGGATTTTCCCAATTTTTAATACAAAAGATTATTCTTGGGGTATGTGTGTGTACATACAAGAACCTAGTGAACGAGTAACAAACATATGCACACATATCTAGAGAGATTTAGAGAATTTAGTGCTTCTTATATTTATCAGTTTAAGTCCTAAAAAAATAAGATAGTAAAATAATGCTGATATATTATTACTCCTAGGTGAGTTGTAATTTACAATATATTGGGGTTTTGGGGGGCATTTTTAACTTTTATTTAAATTAGATTAATTAACATATAATGTATTACTGGTTTCAGAGGTAGAGGTCAGTGATTCATCAGTCTTATATAATACCTGTTCATTATATCACGTGCCCTTTATAAGGTGGGGCCATGGGGTAGCTGGGTATTTTTATGTATAGCATATACTACTAGATAGTTTCTATACCTATCTGAAAACATTTTTATTAGCTATTTTATGCATTGTCATAAATTTGGGAGCCATCATATTTTACGAAGTAGAGTTGAAATGACATTTGAGGGGTGTGTGGGTGGCTTAGATGGTTAAGTGTCTGCTTCATGATCCTCAGGTCCTCAGGATGGAGGCCTTCATTGGGCTCCCTGCTCAGCAGGAAGTCTGCTTCTCCCTCTCCCTCTCCCTCTGCCCCTCCTCCCCTCTGCCCCTGCTCCCTGTTCATGCTCTCTGGAGCACCCACATGCACTCAACAGAGAGAGAGAGCACTCTCTGTCTCAAATAAATAAATAAAATCTTTAAAAAACAAAACAAAAAAAGGTGATATTTGAATACTCTAATTCCCAGGAAATCCATAGGGATGAAATACATTAGAATGCAAAGATAACTATACAGGAACATTAAATATGAAAGAAACTAGTATGCTTTATCAAAAAAATGAAAATGTTTAAGTTCATTCAAATTATGTTGATGTTGAATTTGAATGGTCTTTATTTTGCTTATTTTGATTGGTGGTTTCAGGTCATCGGTTACTAAATTAAATTTAACCTGCTATCTTATGTCAGAATCCTTTTGGGCCTTAATGCTTTTCACTCAGACCCAGAGATCTATCAGCACTCTGATAATACTTTTTAGTGTTTCTTATCTCACTTTGGAGTGGCTTCCACGCTTTTTCCTTCTAGGCAGATTACCTGTTTCTCTAGAAAATTATAAGTATCTTTCATATTTTACCCTGACAAGAAAAGTAAGCAAAGTAATCCTTTAAATTAAAGTAATAGACATTTATTATATGGCAGTTCTATCAGAGCAACCTGCTAAGCACTATGCAGGTTAAAACTGAGACTCTTAAGATTCAGGTTGTTCCTTTAGGGGCCTTAGGGTCAAATACCTAAACAGAGACATAGGCAAAGTTGAAACACAAACCAAGAATTCTCAACATTCACAATAAGGGCGTATGAGTTGAGCAGAGGAGAATCATGTGACTGGGATAGGCCAAGCATAGATTAACCAGCAAGGTGAAATTCTTTTTTTCTAGTTTCTAGATAGCACCCATTTATGGTGCTGTGCCTAACTTTGTATTCAGACTCTAATTTTCCCAGGAGGAAAAGCCTCAACAAGATGCACAGCAGCACTATGTCCATGTGCTTGCGACCAAAGCTGTTAGCATAACTGCCTGTGTTTTGCCAAGGAATTAGATGCTGCTGGAAGAATATCCAGAGCTCCTATGTTTTCTGTCCAAAGAGTTTCCCAGTGTTGTGGGGTAAATGGCATCCCACTATTGACTAGACATGAGCCAAATGGCTGGTTAGTACTCTTTATGCATGCAAAGCAGGCTTGAGATATATCCCTGCATATTTGAAGATTCTGTCATTATGATGAGCTGAAGTCACCACTGATTAACACCGTAGGGGCACCTGGGTAGCTCAATTGGTTAATGTCCACCTTCAGCTCAGGTCAGATCCTGGGGTCCTGGGATTGAGCCTGCATCAGGCTCCCTGCTCAGTGGGAGCCTGCTTCCCCCTCTGCCCCTTGCTTGCGCCCTCTCTCTCTTTCTTTCTCTCAAATAAATGCATAATTTTTTTTAAAAAAGTACTGTAGCTTTCTAAAATGATGAGTTTTTTCCACTAACAGAACCTCTTTATCAAACTTAAAATGAGCAGCCAGCTTGAGGTAAAAGCACCTTCTAACCAAAGGTTTTGTCTTCATTCTCTGTGAATACATTATGATTATAGAATAAAGCAAAAGACTTTATTGTCTTGATAAGATCCTAGATTCTTATAATCAATATTTCATTTATGCTTTTGTTAATAAATGACTTTCCAAATGTTAAGAAAATGAAGAAAAATACCTTGAGAGTATTTTTTCATAAGTTACCCCTTCTGTATTTTGGCTTGGGAAAAATTTTGCATTTGTAATGCGGATGGATGGTTTTATTTATATATGATGGTTTTAAAATTTTGTGGAATTATTAAGATGCTGAAATTATATTGCTATGCCAAAATTACAATGGATTCATCAATGAATGTAGTTTTCTGCAAACAAGCAATTACTTTCTTCAAAATTCCTCCTCAGTGTCATTATTTTGTCCTTTGCTTTTCATGAGTATTTAATACTTCTAGATTCTGTTTCTAAGATAGTTTCTACAAGCTCAGGCTTATATCTTTCAGCCAAGTTGTTGGTGTATATATTTGTGTTTGTGAAACAATGCCGAATTACTTTTAACTTTGACCAGGTAATGGACACTAGGCATTTATTTGTTAATCAAATCTCATATGTTGTGACCAATACAGATCCATTCGTTGTTATTTAGTTAGTGTATATTAACATTGATTATGATATGGACATGTTTATTTCCTAGACTTTCTGGATCTTCATCTAAATAAAGGCAGCAAACAGTGAAATATCCAGAGTTTAGTCATTATCATTCAGTGTTCCCTTGAATACAAATTGAAATAAAAATGGAGTAAAAGACCATTTTATTTATTTTTAAAATCCCTTATCAGGAGAGAGTAATTAACTCAAGATCCACAATTAGCCTCACAGCAGTCCATATTAACCATCTCCAACCATCCCAGGTCTTTCAGAGGTGGCATAATTCTGAGATTATTTTGCACTTGAAACAGAGAGGCTTATAATAACTAGCTTAAAACACATTTAAGAGTGTGAGGTTTTTCCTTTTACTTTTTGCATGAATGTCTACTCTCTCTAATGATAATTTTCTGGTTTATATGTGGGAAAAAAAAACCATACTGGAGAGAATACTTCCTTCATACCTGGTTTTAAAGCTGTGTTTTTTCTTTGGTAAATCTGGAAGTAGCTGCTTTATTTTAACTGGAAATTTCAGTATTGAATTAGTTACATGACACAAAAGAATCAACAAAATGAATCACATTTTCAAGCTTGAGAGAGAACCATGAAGAAAACTTAGGCCCACTGTTAAAGTATAATTGCTGGCTCTTCCCTATTTACTTTTTTTATTTGGTTTTGTTTTAAAGGAAATGTTCAGTTGCAGAGCATTCCTGCATAATTCACAGCACAAAGCTCGACCCTGGGAACCTTTTCTGCAGCTCTCTGAATGTTCTTTATGCAACCTGCTTTTACAGGTTTAAATTACATTCTGTGACACTGTTTTTGTGGTTGAATTAGAAACTTTTTTTTTTTTTTTTTTTTTTTTTTTAGTTAAACCTGTGATAAGTAATTGTCACAGTTAGCGCCCTGGTACAATGCTAATTTGAAGTGACATGTCCATACTGGCCCTCCGTAACATGAAGAAGCCTAACAGGTGTGAGGGGTGTGGCTTCCCATGGGCTCTGTTGAACTTCTAACCAGAGAAAAATAGCAGAAAAAGTGAAATGAACCTTGAATAAAGCTGTCAGCAGTAATTATCTCAGCAACACTTTGTAGAGAGATAAAATAAGCACTGGCGCTTTTATAACCTGAACACACTGCACCCAAGATAGATTTTTTTTTACCCATTTAACATAAACTGCTAAATACCTTTCAAGAGATATTTTCATAAGCCTAATTAAACAATAACAACAATAATAATTATCACAAAACATAAATTGTTGGAAGACAAGAATTTGTTTTTATTTTAACATGTGGATTCTTTTCAGGTAGTTTGAGTAACAGAAGTTTTTCTTTTTCATGCTTCTTGTTTTAGTAAGCCATTATGGTGTGAAATCTCAAGTATTGTATAGAAAATTACATTATCTTCTGGGAAAAAATACTTTCACAATTAATGTTTGAAAGTTTGGTTTTCAGTTACTTTGAAAAGTGTTCAGAGTATTAGACTGACCCATATGAAACTGCAAGTCACCATATCAGCACTGCTACATATACTTCCTTAGAGAAGTATAAATGTACTATATTTCTTGAGAGAAAGATTTTATAAGCCTTTTTCCAGTCTGCTCTCTAAGCACCAGCCATTGTCATTTTCTTTTACAGTAGTATTTTTAAAGTATACTTTAACTTACTTACAAAGTAATTCAAATGACATAATGACTATGTTGCCTGACTTGAGAAGTGTAGAAGAATTAAAGTATGATTTTTCTTTACAAATGTCCAGGCTATAGAAGCTAACTATACAAAAAATAGTTGAGATTTTGCAACCTATACTGGTCTCTATTTCTTTCATTGCCTTTCTATGCCTTGAAATAGAGTTATGATTTCAGTTGATCTAATGAGACTTGTAAATTTTTTTTCATAATTTAATTTCACCATGTTCCCACACCCAATAAATTAGAGGCTTAACAAGCTAACCAGGTTGCTTCGCCTTTAAAATGGAGGTGATGTCATTAAAAAAAAATTTTAAAGGTTAGGTAGGAGTCAACATGTTAGTCCTGACTGTGCTATATTTATTAGCTTTATGATCTTCGGTAAAAAAATCTTCATTTTTTTTTTCTGTGGAATGGTTCTTGGCAAACTATGTCAGGTACATTCTCAGTGAGGATAACAGAAATTAGATAAAGCAAGATAAAATAGAGCTAACATGTATACTTTAGTCACAAACCAATGGCTATGAACTTCATCAAAAGGGATACATTGGCTGTATCCCTAGCACTCAGCTGATTTCCCCATGGATGTTCGATAACTACTAGTGAGTGAATGAAGTGCATTTCATACTCTACTTAAGACAAGTTTAGTACTTTCCGTCTACTCCCAAGAGTTATATGGCAAAATCCCTACCATATGTATATATGATACACACACTTTAATCCTCACAACAATCTGTGACTTAGAAATCTTACAGAGGAGGAAATTGAGTTATCTAAAGTCATACAGCTATTAGTCATCAGAGCCAGGATTTCAAATACTGGCAGTGTGACTTTGAAGTGCAAGTTCATAATCACAGTCAAAGAAATTGTCTTATCGTGACAGAGATTTCCCCAGAAACTTCCTTGTCACAGGTGTAAATGATTCAGGAGACATGGGAGTGCATTTTGGGGGGTGAATTCCTTCCTTCCTTATTCGTTAGGACACTTTCTGTCCCTTTTGCCTCCTACAACAGCAGATCCCCCAATCCATTGTACCCATTGAAACAGTATTGCTGCCCTACAGCTGCCTCTTCCTCGGTGACAGAAAGGGCTTAAGGCCTGGACTGCCTTCTACAGTTGTAGGATAACAGAGTTTTGATTCCTAGATATTTGGCCCTTCTTTCAGTCAGGTCCAGTTACTGGGCCAAGCTTTTACTACTTTATCCCAGACCCTGACCTATCCCTCCCTGTTTTTAAAATTCCCACTGCCTCCTTCTACTCAGCTCTCACCTGGGATTCTGGTCCTCCCCTCAGGAACTGGCTGACTAAACAATGTTTATTTCTGGAAGATTTGTCCAAGTTTCATGAGGTAAAATTGACTACTGAAAGATACCAGTGTTTTTTTAGGGCACCTGGCTGGCTCAGTTAGTGGACCATCTGACTCTTAATCTCAAGGTTGTGGGTTCAAGTTCCACATTGGGCATAGAGCTTACTTTATTTTTTTAAAGATTTTCTTTATTTGAGAGTGAGAAAGAGAGAGCACAAGCAGGGGCTGTGGCAGGCTAAGGGAGAGGGAGAAGCAGGCTTCCCGCTGAGCAGGGAACCTGATGTGGGGTTCAGTTCCAGGACCCTGGGATCATGACCTGGGCTGAAGGCAGATGCTTAACTGATTGAGCAGACACCCTAGATATAGACACCCTAGGTGTCTAGATATAAACACCCTAGATATAGAACTTACTTTAAAAATTTTAAAAAGAAAAAAAGAAAAAAAAGTTACCAGGTATTTTAGAGAACAGAGAAAATTTTGATATTGGGAGGTTATAGGGGCTTTCAGGATGAGTTTGAGCTGAGGTTTAAAGTGCTTTCACTTACTTTTCCCATATGATCCTAATAGACCTATGAAACAGAAAAGAATGGGGTAGGGGAAGGGACCCAGGCAAGAGTAATAGCATGAACAAAAGCCTAGGAGTAGGTAAGTACAAGGCATAATTTTTGGTTCATTGAGCAAACAAATGTGTATACAGTACAAAAAAGTAGAGATAATAGCTGGAAAGATGAGTAGGCAGTGGCCTTGAAAAATTTGTTCAGACTGAGATAACAGAACTTAGAAATCACCTAGTCTTTTTTTTTTAAACAAGTGGTAAAACTAAAAGAAGAGAGTTAATCAAGGTCACACAATAAACAGAGGCAGAGTTAGAATTTTAATCCACATCATTTTATCTAAGTACAGTGTTCTTTCAATGTATTAGCCCTCCGATATTTTTGTACACATGGAATCATATCATAGGCAGCATTGATGGGAGAAAGTCATAAAAGGATATCAGGCAGCCTTAAGACATAAAAGAACAATACTTGATTTGCTTTAATGGTGATGACAAAAGAAGAGAAGCTTACAGGCTGGTTAAATGTATTTAAGTTGAAAGTCCTTAGTAGGCTTAACTAGGCTCCCAAAGTCACTGCAGCAGATAGGAACACCCCTTTCCTCTCCCTCTTCTCCTCTTCACCCCACTCCCTGCCTCTCCCTGCAGGCTGTTTTCCTCTCCCTCAATCTCAGTTAAGTTAATCTCATAGGAATTAAATGGGAAACCTGTAGCAAGTTTCCACTTTTGGACACCCCTTGTAAAATATCCTTATAAAAATCTCAGTTGTAAACAGGTAGTGAATGTCAGGGATGGGCTCTTAGGTGCACTCAGAGTCGAAATATATCTAAACAAACATACTCCTCACTGAGTGATACTTAGAAGAATGTCATACAAGGTCTTGAGAATAGATAAGAAACCCTTAAATAAACTTAGTTTGTTCACCTAGGGAGAAAATATTTTATTAAGTGTTGGTCAACATCCTATGGATACCTTTGGTGTGGAAGTTTAACTACTATATTAGTCTGTCCTGTGTAGTATGTTTCAGAACACATATCAATTAAGTTAAATGTAGTTGACATAAGGTGCTATTAAACACTAATCTGATACCAATACTGTCATCTAGGCTTAAATTCTTAAAGACAAATAATTGGGCATTGCATCTGAAAACACCTATATATATGATAAACCTTCCTTCTGACAAAAAGCCAAAGATGAAGGGTATGTGCTTTTTGTTTTAGTTGCAAAATTAAGCCCCCTATGCTTAGCACTTATCCACTTATCACCTTTTTAATGCTGTCAATTAAGATATTATTCCCATTACTTGGATGAGGAAAGTTGGGTCTTATGAGGTCAAGCAACTTCCTTGGAAAATGTATTAAATATCAAAGCCAGGATCCAAGGCTAGGTTATCTGTATCCAAGGGACACAATATTGGGAACTTAATAAATGTTTATTGAATAATTAAGTTATTATAGACTCTGGGTAACTATATGGTTCATATAACTTTCTCAGCAACTAGTTCTGAATTAAAAGTAAGTATGGGAAGAAGGACAAGTTCAAGAGAAATCTGCACGTTTCAAATTGCTTTCTTTCCCCTCACCCATCCCGTGGATTAGAAGCACTGGGGTTTTTTTTTAATAGGTTCTTTTTTCTGCCCTCCACCAGAGGGTGCTCATAAGCAATTAAATAACAGCTGTAGAGATCGGTACTGAGAAACAAGTGCCATTTAATTCACAGCATGGATTATCTGCCCCTGTGCAAAATAGCAGACTTTCAATTAGAACTCTTGATTCAATTGAAATAGCTTCTTTGGCTTAAAGCTGTCTTTCAAATAGTAACTAGTCTACCTGCCTGAGCTAGTATCTTTATAGAGGTAAACCTGATCATTCTTGCTAAATAGGTATGGGAGAAATTGTGCCAGTAGGCAGTGTTCTGCTAGACTAACAGGGCTATATTCTTATATAACAATGCTCAGAAGTAATAGTATTCTGAAGTACGTCAGAAGCTCGTCTAGTATACTTACTAGAATCATATACTAAAATGCAAGAATGTTACTGTCTATTTAGTTTTATAAAAGTACATCTTTTTAGAAATTTTATTAATTTTGTGCAATGGACGAATTTTCATCTTTCTCCCTCTCCCTTTTTTTTTTTAAGATTTATTTATTCATTCATGAAAGACAGACTGAGAGAGAGAGAGAGGCAGAGACACAGGCAGAGGGAGAAGCAGGTTCCCTCTCAGGAAACCTGATGCGGAACTCGATCCCAGATACCAGGTTCACTACCTGAGCCAAAGGCAGGTGCCTAACTGCTGAGCCACCCAGGCATCCCAAATTTTCATCTCTTAATGGTATACTCTGGTTTTAGGAACTGGGATGCAGTAGAAGACTTTAAAAAAAAAAATTAATGTTGAGCAACCTCTCCTTGACAGAATGCTAGACAGAATGCTGGATAAGTGGAGGGAAATACGAAGATAGGCAATTATAACACAGCAAAGTAGCATCAGGTGATTCTCCTTGTTTTCAACACATTTTTAAAAATATTTTGAGGAACACCTGGGTGGCTCAGTGGTTGAGCCTCTGTCTGCGGCTCAGGGCGTGATCCCAGTTCAGGGATTGAGTCCAGCATCAGGCTCCCTGTGAAGAGCCTACTTCTCCCTCTGCCTATGTCTCTGCCTCTCTGTGTCTCTCATGAATAAATAAATAAATAAAATCTTTAAAAATATTTTGAAACTTTCAATAAATGTATTCTTTATACAAAAAGACAGTTTAGATTAAACATGTCACGTAGAATTTACAACTTGTCAAAGCTACAGTTTACATCTTAGGAATATTCACAAGTAACTTATGACACTAACTATTGGTTAAATGGAACCTAAATAAATAAAATATAATGCAGTTGTTTTTTTAATTGAAAATTATCCTCTGCAACTGTTCACTGAGGACCCAAGAAGATGCGTAGCATATGCAGCTTACAGTTAAGTGTGGATATCCAAGAATGCCACAAATACGTTGCTTCACTAGGACATTTCTGTGTATCACTGCATTAGGAAATGCTATTTATTTTGACAATCATTTCCTCAAAGATGAGTCTCAAATCATTATTTATTTGAAATCCATTTTTTCTTTTTTTTTAATTTTTAATTGAAGTATGATAGACATTTAATATTATATTAGTTTCAGGTGTACCAATATATACATTTCAAAATACCTTAAGTGTAGTTACTGTCTGTCACCATACAAAATTATTACAGTATTATTGACTATATTCCTATGCTGTACTTTTCATCCCCATGATTTACTTATTTTATAACTTAAGGTTTGTACCTCCTATCCTCTTCATCTATTTTAGCCATCTCCCTGCTCCCCTCTCCTCTGGCAACCACTAGTTTGTTCTCTATGAGTTGTTTTTCTTTATTGTTGTTTGTTCCTTTGTTTTGTTTTTTAGATTCCACATATAAATGAAAGCATATGGTATTTGTCTTTCTCTGATTTATTTCATTTAGTGTATACCCTCTAGGCCCATTTATGTCACAAATGGCAAGATTTCATTCTATTTTATGACTGAGTAATATTCCATTGTACGTATATTTACCATATCTCCTTGATCCATCCACTTATTGATTAACCCTTAGGTTGCTTCCATATCTTAGCTATTGTAAATAATGCTGCAGTAAATACTGGGGTACATATGTCTTCGCAAATTAGTGTTTTCATTTTCTTTGAGTAAATATCCAGAAGTGGAGTGACTGGATCATAAGATATTTCTATTTTTAGTCTTTTCTTTTCTTTTCTTTTTTCTTTTCTTTTCTTTTCTTTTTCCTTTCCATTTCTTTTTCTTTTCTTTTCTTTTCTTTTTTAGGAACTGTTTTCCATAGTAGCTGTACTAATTTGCTTTCTCATCAACAATGCACAAGAATTCCCTTTTCTCCACTTCCTTGCCAACACTTGTTATTTTTTGTCTTTTTGATACTAGCCATTCTGATGGTGTGACTTGGGGCAAACAACTTTAACTCTCTACATCTCAGTTTCTCCCCTTAAATAGTAGTATTAAACTCGGTCTTCTTATGAGAAGAAACTAAATTTCATTTAGAATCTACTGGAGATGATGGGCTACTGATAGAAGATTCTGGTGATAGAAGTAGGCTGGTGATGAACTCTCAGGAGAGTCCCATTAGTAGCTTTGAATGGAACGAGGGATGCTTGATAGAAATAGCATGGCAGTAGCACTTACCTCAGCTAAGACTTAAAGATCTGTGGTCTCTGGGGTGCTTGGGTGGCTAAGTTGGTTAAACATCCAACTCTTGATCTCGTGTGAGTTCAAGCCCCATATTGGGTTCCACACTGGGTGTGGTGCCTTCTTTAAAAAAAAAAAAAAAAAAAAAAAAAAGGCCTGTAGTCTCCTTGTTGGGATATCAGCAATTGATGAATTCAAAGACCCTTCCAACTCTAATACTTTATGAGTCTAAAATGAAGCCATCTATAGCAGCCATCCTTGTTTCTTTCAACTTGGCTTGCATGATATCATTCTTGTTTTTATACACAGCAGAAAGCCTCAGAATTTGTTACTGTTAGGTTTTATTTTATTAAATCTTACCAACTTGCCAAATCAGTTGAGGATGCTAATATAGCAAGACCAGGGAGAGAACAGTTTTTGAGCTGTTTATAGAGGAGTTTTGTAGATAATTGATCTTGACCTCTACATCTCTTATAATATTCCATCCCATTGGTTCCAGATTATTATTAGCCACTTCCTTTTTAACAGTGTGCTTTTTTTTTTTTTTTATGAGGTGACTAAACTGCTATTTAACCCTGCTACAAGAATGTGGCAGTGGGCTAGTCCAGACAAGTGGATGTGCACTTGGTAACTAACATTCTTAATAAGCTTGCTTCAACCTGCCACAAATTAAAGCTCTGTGACATTTCTAGCACATAAGTGATTTAAAAAAAAAAAAAAAAAAAAGCTTGAGTTGTGAATAAATAAGCTTTTTTGATTTGCACTCTGGTTGGCATTAAATGAAACTTCAGCCTCATGATTCAGTTTGGCTTCCAACTACCTTAATCTGTCTAGCTGAACAGTGAGCATCTGAATATTTTAGAGGGGTGATCCAGCAGTCATCTTCAGGGCTTCTTATTCATAAAAAGCTTTCCGTTGGTCAGAAATGTGATATAGTTAAAACTCCATGGCTTTTGGAATAAAATCTGGTTTGCCACTTAGAGGTTGATTAATCTTAGACAAATTATTCTATCCCCTACCCCAATGCTGTTTTGTGATCTATGCAAACATGTTTATCTTTAATTTGCAGGATTGTCATGTATGGTAGACATATATTATATAAAGTACTTAAAATATGGTACCTGACAAATTAATGGTATCCAGGAGAAGCTGTTTTGACTATGCCACAGAAAGTAATTTTTGTTTATCAGTCCCTCAGACAACATATAGTAGGGCCTTAATAGTGTTTGACTAAATTCTTTCTAAATGCCTCTGAGATAAAACTCTCTGAGTTTGAATTTTGACTCACAACTTAGTAGCTGTGTGACCTTGGGCATGCTTCTTAATCTGTGTAAGGTTCAATATCCTTATCTTTAAAATGGGGGTTATAATAATACCTATCAAGGAGGGTTATTGTGACAATATGGAATAATGTATATAAAGCACAAATAATGCCAATAATACCAATATACATTAAGCTCTCAATAATAGCAATTATTATTAAAATATTTTTAAAACCATGAGTGATTTCATGGGTATTTTTTATATATTCCAAAGTATATCAAATTACATATTTCAAAACATGTATAGTTTCTTGTAAGTCAGTTATATCTCAATAAAACAATACTCAGTGATATGTATGTATGTATCTTCATTGTACTATGATGATTGTATTCAATGCTGATTCCTTGCAAGACTCTCAGACCTAGATGGAACTACTTATGCTGCTGCCTTGTCAAGATGTTGACAAGCTTGAAATATGGTTTTAAAAAATTCTCTTATTAATATTTTTTAAACACAAGGGAATTGTATTTTACAAGCTGATTTTTACAAGATATAAATAGTAAAGCTATAGTTATATAATTTTTAGGTTGTTTTACTAAGCGTATCACATGCAGGGCAAGGATCCTGGAGGTGACTGAACTGAATCTTCTTAGTAATGCATTAAGATTGTAGTTCATAAGAGCTGGAAGGGATCTGAGAGGTCATTCATGTGGATTGCTCTCAGGGAGGAATTTTTTTTTTTTAAGATTTTATTTCTTTATTCATGAGAGAGACAGAGAAAGAGTGGCAGAGACACAGGCAGAGGAAAAAGTAGACTCCATGCAGTGTGCCTGACATGGGACTGGATCCTGGGTCTCCAGTATCACACTCTAGGCCGAAGGCGGTGCTAAACCGCTGAGCCACCCATGCTGCCCAGGAGGAGTATTTTTTTTTTTTTCAGGAGGAGTATTTTAATAGTCTTTTCAGATCATTGTGGATATTATTCTTTGACTCTAAACCAGAACTCAAAGTGATAGTTTCCTAATGTTAGTTTTGATGTGGAATCTGCAGCGATATCAATATTCTTTTTGTTCTTTGTTACAGTAAGATCCATTGATCCATCTTGCACTTTGCTTATTTATTTTTTTAAGATTTTATTTATTTATTCATGAGAGATGCAGAGAGAGAGAGGCAGAGACACAGGCAGAGGGAGAAGTAGGCGCCATACAGGGAGCCAGATGTGGACTCGATCCCAGGACCCTGGGATCATGACCCGAGCCCAAGGCAGATGCTCAACCGCTGAGCCACCCAGGCGTCCCAGCTTGCACTTTAACTAGATCCTTTACCAGTGCATAATTTTATAACATCATGCATGCGTTGTTCATTTGGAGCATCTTGGTCCTCTGAGTTATGCAGATTTTCTAATACTGACCTATTCCATTATATGATACTAAAAAATAAATAAATAAATAACCCGTTAATATCACCACTGATCTCATCAGAAAAGTCTTTAAGAAGGTGCCAGGCTTGTTCAGTAGGTGGAGCATGTGACTATTGATCTCAGGATTGTAGGTTCAAGCTCTGTGTTGGATATAGAGATTACTTAAAAATGAAACCTTTAAAAAGAAAATAAAACGTCTTTAAGCATTAGGAAGCTGTTCCATTAATGGCGGCTGATAAGTTTTCCAAAATTTTAATTTTTACTTAAAAACTCAAATTTTGTCATGGGTAGTCAATACTCTCAGACCTGTTCCTTGAAGTAACAGGCTTAATTCATTTTGGAAGAATCCTGTCAAATACCTAAACCAAATAACCATAGTTTGCTTGCCAATCATTTCAGTAATAATAGTATTCCATGAAAAAAGTTCAGCACACAAGTCAAACAATTACACAAGTGCTTCTTCCTCAATACAACCATCATACTTTGTCATGCAGCAGGAGTTTTATGCATACTTCCCATTTGTCATTCCCATTCAAAGAGGTCAAGTCTACTTGAAAGCAAAATTTTCTACTGATTCAGCAGGAGCATTCTTAAGTTAAACTGGCATTTTTACAGTAAGTACACAGCAGTGGAGACTTTCACACAGTTTGGTGTCACTGCCTTGATTTGTGCTAAGGTACCAGCAGTTTTGCCTATCATTGCTTTTTCTTTTTTTTTTCTATTAGAGCAAAAACAGTTAAAAAAATCAAATACCATCTAAATATTATTACAAAAATTATTTTGATCTTGTGGAACCCCTAAAAGGATTTCAAGAACCCTGTGTCTATAAACCACATTTTGAGAATCATTGGCATCGTTAATATGTTTCTAAGAAAATACTAAATACTTTCTTACAGAAAAAAAAAAAAATAGACCTTAAGAGTATTCACTAAGTAATGGGATATATACTATTTGGCAAATCTTTTTTTCTTTGTATGTTTTTTTTATTGGAGTTCAATTTGCCAACATATATTATAACACCCAGTGCTTGTCCCATCAAGTGCCCCCCTCAGTGCCCATCACCCAGTCACCCCAACCCCTCATCCACCTCGCCTTCCACTAACCCTTGTTCATTTCCCAGAGTTAGGTGTCTCTGATGTTTTGTCACCCTCTCTGATATTTCCCACTCATTTTCTCTCCTTTCCCCTATAATCCCGTTGACTAATTTTTATATTTCCCAAATGAATGAGACCATACAATGTTTGTCCTTCTCCGATTGACTTACTTCACTCAGCATAATACCCTCCAGGTCCATCCACGTTGAAGCAAATTGTGAGTATTTGTCGTTTCTAATGGCTGAGTAATATTCCACTATATGTATAGACCACATCTTCTTTATCCATTCATCTTTCGATGGACACCGAGGCTCCTTCCACAGTTTGGCTATTGTGAACATTGCTGCTATAAACATTGGAGTGCAGGTGTCCTGACTATTTGGCAAATCTATTCTCGTTTAAGCCATCTTATAGAAAGCCTTTTAGGAAAGGTAATTTCCAATTTTATAGAATAAGAAACCAAGGTTTGAGATATGAAATATTGGTTGAAGTAAATAATAGAAAAATAACTACCAGAAGTGAATTTGAACTTAAGACATTCAGACTTTAGAAGTCCTTGCTGGTAGAAAATATCTGTAAAAGATACATCTGAGAAGGAACTTTTATCTAAAATAGACAAGGAGGGCAGCCCGGGTGGCTCAGCGGTTTAGCGCCGCCTTCAGCCCAGGGCCTAATCCTAGAGACCCAGGATCGAGTCCCACGTCAGGCTCCCTACATGGAGCCTACTTCTCCCTCTGCCTGTGTCTCTGCCTCTCTCTCTCTCTCTCTCTCTCTCTCTCATAAATAAATAAATAAATAAATAAATAAATAAATAAAATCTTAAAAAAATAAAATAGACAAGGAGCTCTTAATACTCAACAAGAAAATGAACAACCCAATTAAAAAAATGAGCCAAACCTTAACAGACATCTTACCAAAGAAGATACACAGATGGCAAATTACATATGAAAAGATACTCCACATAATATGTCATCAGGGAAATGTAAATTTTAAAACTACCTATTAAGGGTAGTTTAAGAGGTGCCTGGGTGGCTCAGTCCTTCGAGCATCCAACTCTTGTTTTTGGCTCAGGTCATGATCTGAGGGTTGTGAGGTCGAGGCCCAACATCAGGACATGGAGCCTGCTTAAGATTCTCTCTTTCCTGGGGCCTGGGGCACCTGTTAAGCATCTGATTTCAGTTCAGGTCATGATCTCAGGGTCCTGGGATCAAGCCCTCCATGGGCTCCTTGCTCAGTGGGAAGTCTGATTATCTCTCTCCCTCTGCCTGTGCTCCTCCCCTTGCTTGTACTCTCTCTGTCTCTCTCAAATAAATAAATAAAATTTTAAAAGAAAAAGATTATGTCTCTCTTCCTCTGCCCCCACCCACCCCACACACTTAAAACAAACAAACAAATGAAAAACATCCATTAAATGACTAAAATACAGACCACTGACACCACCAAATGCTGGTGAGAATGTGGAGCAATAGGAGCTCTCATTCACTATTGGTAAGGATACAAAATGTTACGGACATTTTGGAATACATTTTGGTGATTTTTAGAAAGCTTAACATACTCTTACCATATGAATTAGTGATTGTGCTTTTTGCTGTTTACCCCAAAGAACTGTAAACTTAGTTCCCCACAAAACCCTATACACAGATGTTTTTTAGAAGCTTTATTTGTGATTGCCATAACCTGGAAGCAACCAAGAAATCATTCAATAGATGAATGGCTAAACAAACTGTGGTACATCCAGACATATCATTCAATACTAGGAGGAAATGAGATTTTAAGCATGAAAAGACATGGATGAACTTTAAATGCATATTACTAATTGAAAGAGACCAATTTGGAATGACATTCTGGAAAAGGCAAAACTATGGAGACAGGAAAAAGATCAGTGGTTGCCAAGGGCAGTGGGGGGAGGTGGAGATGAATAGTCAGAGCACAGGGGATTTTTAGGGTGGTGAAAATACTCTGTATGGTATTATGGATAAATGGATAATGGATAAATGCCATTATAACTTTTTCCAAACACATAAAATATACAACACCAAGAGTGAACCCTAATGTAAACTATAGACTTTGAATAATTACAATGTGTCAATGTAGGTTTATCCTTGGTGTAAAAAAAAAAAAAAAAAAAAAAAAACACCATCCAGGTGAGTGATATTGGTAATGGGAGAAACTATGCCTGTTTGGAGGCAGGGAGTATAGGAGGAATCTCTACTCTCGTCTCAATTTTGTTGTAAACCTTAAATTACTCTTAAAAAAACCAAAATCTTTATAAATAAACAAATAACTCTCATGCTTTTCAACAACATAAGCCATTTTTACATATATATACATTCATATATATAATCCCTATTTTATATATGTACTTACATATATAATAGTTTAATTAAACCTATATATGTTATATAACATATATATTATATATATAATAGCCAGTGGGATTTTTAGACATGAAAATTCTTGTATCCCAACCTTTCCCTATCCCTAAGCATTCAGATTATACCCTCAGATATGCTATATTTATTTAAAGGTATAGAATTAATTAATAAAGGAATTTTGGCTTGGCTTCATTTTGAATTTGTGAGCCTGTTTTGAATTTCTGCATCTGCAATGATGGAATGTCAGAGAATTACAGTCTAATGTGGCCAGGAAAAAACTGAATAAAGCCTTGAAATAGATTTTGCAAATGAGTCACAGTTCTTCATTAGATTAGGTTAAAGCAATCTTGTGATTGAGAGATTACCATTATGTTTAGGTTAATTAACTAACATAATGTATGCAAATCTAAATTTTTTAAGGTAACATTTTTCAACTATAAAGTCAAACAGACCTGCAACCTTAATCTTTTTTTCCATTTCCTTGCAAAATAAATACCCAAATGATAGTATCGATCCTTTTCAATTATATAACCATTTGGTTTCATATACATTATCTCAATCTCACTGGTTGTTCATACCAACTCTGTGAGAAAGAACAGATTGTATTACCCTATTTTGTGAATTGAGTACAGGTTCTATTACACCATTCTCTCTCTAAATAAGACTGAAATACAGAAATTTGCCCATAGTCATTGGACAATTGAATGATTCAGCCACCCTGGAACCTCAGCCTTCTGACTTCACATCTTTTGTGTAAATTTAGGTTATGAGTCCCATCAAACATTTACGTTAGCCCTAAATTATTGAAATCACTCTCTGAGTAACTTTTCCCTTCCAAGGGAAAAGGGAAAAGCCCTACAGAGACTGCCTGGTGGAGATAGAGCCCCATCTTTACTCCCTTGTATTCCTTTTTCTGTGCCTGTTCCTATGTGCATCTTTTGTCTCTCTGATTGGTATATATGTTCCTTTAGGATAGACTACTATTTAATCCACACTGGGTATATAGTGACTCAGTTTCCTCTTATTATGGAGGCAAGCCCATTTTTTCTTCCCAGGTCCTAAAAATAATGATCATTGGAATGACAAAAAGTCTTGTACCTGTTCAGTACAGTTTCGAAGCCAGCTTTTACTTACTTTTAATACATTTAACCCTTTGAAAAGTCCATTGAGGTAGTTAAGGCAGGGATTACTCGCCTCAATAAATGGAGAATTCTGGCTTAGAATAGAGAAATGACTTCCCCAAGTTCAGAAGGCTGGGCAATACTTGAGAATTGAGATTTCTTTGGCTCCTCATCCAAGTCCCTTTCCATTACACTAAACTGCTTCTTACTATCAGTGACATTTACCATCATTACTGTTTCATTACCAGAGGATTTTAGGGTGGGGGAGGAAGACTTTTTTTAATGAAAAATATTGTGAAAGTAACATGACTTGAAATTTAGCCTGTGCTTCTTATCTAAATTAGCTTTTTTTTATGTTATGGTGTTTTTTTTTTAAATAAATTTATTTTTTATTGGTGTTCAATTTACCAACATACAGAATAACACCCAGTGCTCATCCCATCAAGTGCTCCCCTCAGTGCCGGTCACCCATTCACCCCCACCCCCCGCCCTCCTCCCCTTCCACCACCCCCAGTTCGTTTCCCAGAGTTAGGAGTCTTTATGTTCTGTCTTCCTTTCTGATATTTCCCACACATTTCTTCTCCCTTCCCTTATATTCCCTTTCACTATTATTTATATTCCCCAAATGAATGAGAACATATAATGTTTGTCCTTCTCCGATTGACTTACTTCACTCAGCATAATACCCTCCAGTTCCATCCACATTGAAGCAAATGGTGGGTATTTGTTGTTTCTAATGGCTGAGTAATATTCCATTGTATTTGTTTGTACTGAAATAAAATAAATTGAGCCAATTGTGACAAATGTTAATAAATATGACTGACGTGGTACAGTTTTGCACCTGGCTGGCTCAGTCAGTAGAGCATGGGACTCTTGATTACAGGGTGCTGAGATTGAGTCCTACACTGGACATAGAGATTACTTTAAAACATAAATAAGATAAAATTATTAAAATAGCAAAGGTATGCATACTTTACCCCAATTTAAAAAAAAATTAAAAACCTCTAACCAGACTAAAGGAAAAATAATGAAAAGCAAATGATTTTTATCATTATAATCTATATGATAGCACACATATCACATGATTTGAAGATACCTGTGTATCTGTGGCATTTGCATTTTTCATTCCTATATTTGTCTTCAGGTAATTAGCTTGATTATAACACTTTTGAATTGTAGTTATGACCAACCCACTGTTGTGTCCTTGGTTAGTATCTGTGAATTTACAGAAATTTGGGCTTCCTCATAAATCAGTTTAATTCACACTTCCCCACAAGTTGCCAGTGAATGTTTTCAGTGTGCTAATGGAAAACCTATTTTATTTCTAATAATAATAAAAGAAACTTGATATCATCATTACATTAAATACACAAATGTGTCATTTCATGAACACCAAAGAAAAACACCCTCTTTTGGCTATTTAATATTGTTTTAATTCCTCTAGGTAGACAAAAGTGACATGTACTCATATTTGCTCACATTTTCCCAAATTTAATTTAAACCTCAAATTAGTTATTTAATATATGACCCACTAAAAACTTCTGTAGGAGTAAATATATTTGGCCTTAATTGTGTTGGCTAAACTAGGCAGATTCTTTGGGTAATATTTTATATCATAATGGTAATAAAAATTAACTGAATTAGCTCAATGTTTGTGTGCCAGATACTGTGCTAGGTGTTTTACATATATTATAGATTAATAAGCTGTAAGAATCTGATATTATGTATTAATATTATTAAATCATAAATGACATTGTTACCATCTGTAGAAACTTTTCTTTTTAATGCCTTCAGCAAACACTACTCTAGGGTACCCTCCAAAAAAGATTTATTAGAGTACTGTCCTGGGAATTCGTAAGGTGAAGTATTATTCTAATTGGAAAAGTAACAGACACACTGGTGGTAGGTGAGGGTGTGGAGATATACATGATTAGCTTTATTTTAGGCCTCTTACAGTTTCCTGGAGCACTAGTCTTTTGTCTTATGAAAAATAACCTTGACTAAAAATAAACTATTGGGACTACATCAAAATAAAAAGCTTCTCCACAGCAAAGGAAATAATCAACAAAATTAAAAAGCAGCCTACTGAAGGGGATAAGATATTTGCAAATGACATATCCAATAAAGGGTTAGTATTCAAAATATTTAAAGAACTTAATACAACTCAACACCCCAAAACAAATTATCCAACTAAAAAATGGACTGAAGTCATGAACAGACATTTCTCCAAAGAAGACATGCAGATCACCAAGAGACACCTGAAAAGATGCTCAACATCACTCATCACAGGGAAATGCAAACGAAAACCACAATGATATATTATCTCACACCTGTCAGAATGACTAAAATCTAAAACACAAGAAACAAGTGTTGGTGAGGATGTGGAGAAAGGGAACTCTTGCACTCTTGGTGGGAATGCAAACTGCTGCAGCTAGTCTGGAAAACAGTATGAAATTCCCTCAAAAACTTAAAACTGCCATCCAGCAATTGCACTATGGGGTATTTGCCCAAAGAATACAGAAATACTAATTCGAAGGGATACATGCATCCCAATGTTTACAGCAGCATTATTTACAATAGCCAAATTATGGAAGTAACCCAAGTGTCCATCAACTGATGAATGGGTAAAGAAGAGGTTTATAACTATTTCATATATAGATGAAATATATATATATAACTATTATATATATAATTATTATTCAGTCCTAAAAAATGAAATCTTGCCATTTGCTTTACAATATAGATGGAGCTAGAGGATATATGCTAAATGAAATAAGTCAGTCACTGAAAGACATACCATATGATTTCACTCATATGTGGAATTTTCGAAGCAAGTGAGCAAAGGAAGAAAAAGTAGACAAACCAAGAAACAGACTCTTAACAATAGAGAACAAACTGATGGTTATCAGAGGGGAGGTGGACTAGGGGGATGGGTGAAATAGGTGATGGGGATTAAGGAGTGCACTTATTATGATAAGCACTGGGTGATGTGTGGAATTGTTGAATTACCGTATTGTACACCTGAAACTAATATAACACTGTATATATTGACTATGCTGGAATTAAAATAAAAACGGCTGCCAGGACATTGGCAACTGAGTTGGTGTTACAGCCTTTGTATTACGTACTCCCTGGGCACTGTGAGCAAGCCAGACATCATATCACCTTACAGGTGGTATGGAGGAGAAAACCAAGGTATATGTTGGTAATCTGGGAACTGGTGTCAGCAGAAGAGAGTTAAAAAGGGCTTTCAGTTATTACGGTCCTTTAAGAACTGTGTGGATTGTGAAAAATCCTCCAGGATTTCCCTTTGTGGAATTTGAAGATCCAACACATGCAGAAGATGCAGTGCAAGATCTGGATGGGAAGGTGATTTGTGGTTCCAGAATGAGAGTTGAATTACCAACAGGCATGCTTTGGAGATCTGATTTTGAAAATAGACCACTTGCCCAACATTCATTTGGTCCCAGTGATAAGTGTGGCAAAAAAGGACATCATGCTTATGATTGTCATCATTACAGTCAGCAGAGGGGAAGCAGGTTACAGTCTAGATCATATTTAAGATCCAGAGGTAGGCGATACTCACACTCATGTAGCAGGAGCAGGGAGAAAGGTCAAGATCAGGATCTCCTCGACCAACAAAATCAGCTTAACACAGAGGATCTAGGGCTGGTTCTATAAAAGGATAAAGATCTCCATCAAGGTCAGGGTCAAGATCCAGGTCTGTTTCACTGCCAAGAATCAGTCAAAGTCCAGATCTCTATCTACAAAAAGAAATCATTCCCCATCAGGAAGTCCATAAAGAAGTGCAAGTCCTGAAAGAGTGAAGTTCTCAAGTTCATCTTTTAGAGAAAAGTTATTTCGTTTACATTATTATAAGGGATTTGTGATGTCTAGAAAGTTTAACCTAGGAAGGTTATTTCAATCATCTAATCAAAATGGACCTGGATTATTACTCTGTAAATTCACAGCAATAAGATAATATAAATTTTTGTTGAATGTATTAACATCTTGTGGTTTGAAAATGTGGATTTTTATTTGGCATGTTTAAGATATTTCTAACTAGAATAAAGAACTATAAATTAAAACTTAATAAAAGTTTTATTTTATAAAGGGGCAGCTGGGTGGATCAGTCAGTTAAGCGTCTTTGGTTCAAGTCATGATCCTAGCGTCCTGGGATGGAACACAGCACCAGGCTGGTTCCCTGCTCAGCAGGGAGTCTGCTTCTCTCTGCCCCTGCTCATACTATCTCTCTTTCTCTCACTCACATAAATAAAATCTTAAAAAAAAAAAAAAAATCTAGAAAATATCAAAAGGGTCTTTTGTGAGACCTGGCCTCATTTTGTTTGCAAATGGTGGATTCTTTTTGCAGATGTGTCTTGCTGAATCAGGACTGTCTTATCCCTGCCATCGACTTACAGTGGGCAGAAGATCTTCACCTTTGCAGACCCGGGAGCAGTCCGAAGAGGTAAGCCTGTTTGCCAAGCTTTCTGGTGAATAGAAGGCCTGTCTTCCACTACCTGCCCATTTCCTATTCTTTTTTTATCTGCCACAGCAATGAATAGATAAAGTTAATGTAGCGTGAATAAAATCTCAGTAAATTCTTGAAGGCAGAAACTTTTCATGCGAGTTTATTGCTAATGTGCTCCTTCTTGGTCTCTAAGTTTCATGTTTCAACAGACAGAATTCAGGTGGATTGATAGAAATGAATTTTACTTAGAATTGACAGGTTGATAAAAGGATTTTCTTCGTTGCCTACTCTATAGTTGAGTACATTTATTAAGACCGATCCTGAAGGTTCTTTAACTCATTGAGTTGGAGCCCAGTCTATTAGCCAGGTATTGTGCTTGATACTAAGTAACAAGGATGAATAACAATGTATTTACCAAAGTGCTCAAAGTCAAAGATGATAGACAAGTAAACTAATAATAATGGCAAAATGTAATAAGAGCAGTGATAGCACATAGAGTGCTATAGGAATAGAGAAGAGGGGGAAGATAAGATTGAACATGTTTGTGTATGGGATGTACCTGTATGTGTCTTTGTGGTCTGAACAATGTTAAAAGGCAATATCTTTTCCATGGCTACAAATAACACTTTGTGTCCAACTATGCCTTTGATTATAAGGGAGTGGGAAAGATAGCTTGGATATTATAATTTATCTGTTTAAAAAACATTTATTGAGCTCCTACTATGTGCTAAGAATAGTCATCACTGTGGCTTAAAAAGCACATGTCAAAAAGGTCATAACTAAATAGCACAGAAAAACGTTATTTATCTCAGTGTTTTTCAGGCTAAAGGATGATCCAGATATTCAAAAGGTTGGGCTAATCCAAGAAAATTTTTTCCATTTACGTTCTATACAAAATATGGTTGCGAATTTTTGTTTAAAATGTGTATTTGGGACATTCATTATGGAAACTGCTACAGGACCTCTTAGCCATCCTCTGAATATATATTTATATCACTTAAATAGGTGAAAGAAAAGTGAGACTACATAAGTCACATTCTGGTCCATGATCATCCTGTGAAAATGATAATCTGCAACTCTGGTTTTTAACATATCTTAGAAATCCACATAGAAGGAAGGGTTTTCTCCTGCTACAAATATTACTGTAAGTGTTTTCTTGGGCCTCTAAAAATGTTAATTTCCTTTAAGGAACCCACACCATTTTATTTAGCATTTTATCTCACTAATCCTCATGAAAGGAAACATGATACTGAGAGTCACTGCTTGGCAGAAATTACCAGAAATAATTTATTGAAATATTTCTTTCTAGTGCTTGGTATGTTTTTAATACTAAAGTAGGTTATGCTTCAACCCTCTTACGGATAAATCCACTATGTTAAATGGTGGCCAACTTGCTCCACCCAAAATTTTTAGCTCTTTCCTTTGAAAGATGACATATACCTGTTTCACTTCATTTTATTTCCTTCTCTCACTCTCACTATTACATGTGTTATTTGGGGGTCCTGTCAGGAAAAAAAAAAAAAAAGAGGAAAAAAGTCAGTGTCATACAATAATAAATAGTGTTTATGAGGCAGCACATTCTTTAGGTTAGTCAAAGTAGAGTGGGGTTAGTGAGGCTTTGATAAACTAAAAGAGCAACAGTCTTGGGAGCATCTTAAAATATGACTTTTGGAATGAAACCATTATTTTTCCTTCCCTGACTGTAAAAATCACCTTTTCAGGGGACTGGTGAGAAATGGACAAGGGTGACTCAGGCTTTTATGCTGTCATAAAATTATCCAACTGGAAGGGATTTTTAAAATTTTATTTCCACTCTTCTATTCCACTTCCACTATTTATCCCTCATTCATTTAAACATTTAATGTCTTCTAGGTACCTGTCATTAGGACCACAGTCTGTATGCTGAAAGACCTCACTCAAATAATCCTCTCAAAATATTCCTATATTTGATTTCCTGTAACAAGGCAACCAGTTCCAATTGTTGAACAGCTATAGGTCTTGATATCGTTCATATATTAAACTGGAACATGTGTCCTTGTAGCTTCCACCCAGTGGTTCTGCTTTTTTTTTCCAGTTTTAACCCTTCTACATGATTTCAGGTTTCAGGACAATTACCATTTTTCTATTGATTGTCTTAAGCCTCAAGTTAGGAAGAAGACTTTTGAGACCAGTAATTAAATTTAAGCTTTGAGTTTTATGGCTTATAGTTATGTGTCCTCTACCTAGGGGAATTTTGGTTCTTACATCTTCCTTCTGGTCCTGCAACTACATTTTTTTTATAATTCGCCATTTTTTCTTACTTTCCCAGCCTTCCCTTACTCCCCAGCCCCCTTTTAATGATCTTTCCATATCTCAGTACCTAGCTAAATACGTTCCTCTTCTTTTTCCAGCTGCCTGGGTGGGACAGAGTAAGGACCCATGGACCCAGGCCTCTTGAGAATTGTCAACTCCTCAGTTGATAGTGGAAGAGGGGGGAGTACCCCAAGAATAAAAAAAAAAAAAAAACTTCAAATGTAATAGACACTAGTTAGTTAGTTAATAACTTCGGTTAAGGAAACATCTTTTGAATGTTCACTGTGTGCTAGTCAGATGAATATACCTGGTAATTTTATATTATATAGTGAAAAAATCGAGGCAAGTACAAGATACTACGGGAGCACAAAAGTGGAGGTTGGAGGCATAACATTCAAGAATGTTTGCAAGCAAAAGCTATATCTGCCTTATGTACCTCTGTAGCCCTAACACCTAGTGTAGTACCTGGCATATACTGGCCACAAAATAAATATTGGTGAGTAAATATTAAAAAAACAAAAAGAAGAAGAAGGGGAGGAGGAAGAGGATGAGGAACAAGTTGAGGGAGGAGGAGGGGGAAGAAAGACTAGAGGAATTTTTATCCAAATCAAATTATAAAGAATGAGGCATAGTCAACCAAATGAAGAAACATTCAAAGGAAACAACATGATCTGATGCAGTATACACAGAGATGACTGTAGGTTGGTGTTTATGCAAATAAAGTGGGAGACAAACATAAGAGATAAGATTGAAGGTGAATAGGTCTTACAGGTCAAGTTGGGAACTTGAATTCTGGGCAGCCATAGAAGGCTTGTAAGTGAGAAATGATTTTCTTTCCCCAAATACGCAGTTCAGAGAAGACAGTTTTGGCTGCTGTGTAGAGGCTAGGTGTAAGGGAAGCAGATTGGAGGCAGAGAAATCAAATATGAATCTATTGTACTAGCTCAATTAAAGGATAATGGGATGTCCAACTAGAACATCATTTGTAAAACTAGAGAAGGATATGGGTTCAAGAAGTATTTTGGAGGTAAAATCAGTAGGCCTGGTGACTGATAGGATTTGTGGGAGGAGAGAAAAGGAAGAGATAAGAATGATACCTAGGTTTTGATTTAAGTGGCAGAAAAGATTCATTCAGTTTTCATTCATTATATTCTGATTGCATGCCCCTCTATGCCTAGTACTGATCTAAGTACCAGGAATATGACTGTGAACAGAGCAAAGGATCTTATACCTAATAAAATGAAATTGAACATGGATAATTGCCAAAAATCTGTATTTCAGTTTTTAAAACTTGGTGAGACAAACTAAATGGTAATCGAGTTACTTCTGAACATTTTCATTTGAAGGCCCATTGCAGACTAACTCTGCACAAAATTGAACTTACCATATCTCCCCCCAGAAACCTATTTTCTCATCCATAGTAATGATCACTGTCAACCCAAGCCAAAAACTGCTCATTTTAATCACTGAGGGACCTGCTATTCTTTGAAACTCGCAAATGATACATTGTGATTTTTGTGACCCTTTCCTTTTGACTATTCAAATAAGGATATTTTTATGTCTTCCTTTAGAGTGGAAATTTCATGAAAGCCTGAACCATGTTTTATCTCTATATCCCTAGCTTTTAACCTGGTGCTTTGATATAATTGGTGAAAGGAACATCTGCTTCACTTACAAGCTTGCCTTAGTGCCAAGTATATAAGGAGTCTAAATTTTGTCTCAAACAGTTTGGTTCTTCCTCCTCTAGGAAGTTTCCTCTGATTTTTCCCATTCCCTGTGCATTAAAATTAAATACTCTCCTTGAAACTTACCTGTCATGACACTTATCACTAGGTATTATAATATTATTTATATATCATATATGTGTGTATATATATAAATATTATAGAGTGCACCTTAAGAAAGTATAGACTATATCTTTCCAGGCAATGTGGCATTTACTAGGGGTTTGTAAATGTTTGTTAAATGATAATGGGAATAAATGAATACCGATAAACAGCCAAAATAGAATCATGAATTTTTTTAGCTGTTTTTCAAATTCTGAATAAATAAATTCTCTGGATTCAAAGAGTTTTAAGGCTGCCATGGCTGAACCAAGAGATTATATATTCTCATCAGCAAACACTAATGAAAAAATGATTGTTTATCTCATTTTTTAGAAAAAGCTTTCCTAACCTGTTAGATGGCTGATAAGAAAATGTGAAGAGATTGGGAGTTCCTTATACATAATTAAGTAGCTCATTCTTGCAGATACTTCAATAATTCATATTTGAAATATACTTTTTCAACAAAATTGGCTTTTTAGATAACTCCCTGTGTAGGCTTTTTAGATAACTCCCTGTGTAGGATTTTGCTTTCTGGATCTTAAGAGACTTGGGAATTCTACACTTTATGAAGACAAAATGAATAATTGGTCACATAGGCACAGATTAAAATCACTATCCTAGTATAGTATGAAATTATTTTGTTATGGAAAGGGGCTATTATTTGATGGAAGACTGGATTAGGAGGAGTTTCAATGTGGAGGAGTAAGGTAAAAGAGTGAGAAAAAAAGATGTCTGTCTTCCAACCCTTCTTTTAACCTGATGCCTCTTGAAGGGAAAAGTGAGTGTTAGGCAAGACCAATGAAGGCTGAGATGAGAGCTTAGCTGATAGCAAACGTGACAAGGTTCATCATACTGGACTTTTGTTTCTTTCCACCAGCCTGTGAACCTGGCTAAGTATCCTACAAGAGCATATAGTGTACCTCTTAGATCCTGCACCTTACCTGTTCAAGAAACTGAGCCTCAATGTTCAGGGAACTTCATGCTCCAGATATACGCGTGCCTGAAACACAGAGGGAATTCAAGCACAGAAGTGATCCTAATAAATGTGTTGTTTTATAGAGGAGGCTCCCTTACTACTTTGAAATAAGAAGGGGCTTTTGAATTTTTAAGCTGTTAAGTTGCTGAAATTAGGAGGAGCACTGTGCCCTATAAAGCAAAACACTTAGATTAGCATCATAAGTAGAAACAAGGTGTCTGTGAGATATAGTGGTATAGTCAGAATAGCAGATAGACTGCTTAGGGCAAGGACCATTCATTTTCACTCATCCAATAAGTATTTTTTTGTTATCTTCTCTACTCAAACCAATAGGAAGACTTTCAGATAAGAGAGAAAATGTTGCAATTCTGGGCATCAGTGCTTGGTTATGCCCAAAGAGGAAATGCTAAGCTGAGTCAAATGGAGTAAATATCTTGGCTTCTTCATTTGGAGCTGTTAAGACTTGCTAGATCAGTAGATTTAAAAATTGTTCCATAGTGTCCTGAGACCTTTCTGAAGTACCCAACTATCAAAGAGATATGAGAAAGAAAAGGCCAAGCCCAGGAACATTAGACTCCCTCTCCCTGCATCAACTAGAGTGGCCTTACTTTTGTCTATTTTATGCACATGTCTATTGTAATTTTACATAATATTTTGCCGTGGGGCCATGGGAAAGCGGTAACCCTGTGAAAAGAAATTTGAAAACCATTGATAAGAAGATCTTTAAAATCCCTTCTAGTTTAAAAATCTATGATTTTATGACTAGCCAACCTCTAACATCCCTTTAGCCAAGTTTTAGGAGTCTTTGATTCTAAGTTTCTCTCTCTCTCTCTTTTTTTTTTTTTTCTAAGTTTCTCTTAATGCTTTTCTGGCAAATATTTATCTCTAAGGTAGGCTCTTCTTCATAGGCCAGAATCAAATAGTTTCCCCATTTTCGTAGCTTAAGTACATAATGCTGTATTTTAAAAGATAGAAATGTCATTTATTAAACAGTCTTTATGTATTGAACATAGTACAGATAGGCTTTTAGCCAGATATCTTGCTGAGACCCCCTTTTCATCCAAGACATAAATATTTGTCAGTATTCACAGTTTGGATGTTTTAGATCTCAGTATTTTTGAAATTCCATTCTTACCTAGAGATTAGCAGCTTAGTTCATATTTTGAAGTTGGTGTTTTTAATTGTAATACTTTAAATCTCAACTGATGTTGCTGAAAACAAAATAAACAGAATATGTTTTGTTATTGTTTTTCAAGATTTTATTTATGTATTTATTCATGAGAGACACACAGAGAGAGGCAGAGACAAGAGAAGCAGGCTCCATGCAAGGAGCCCAATATGGGACTCGATCCCGGGACCGCCCTGAGCCAAAGGCAGATGCTCAACCACTGAGCCACCCAGGCATCCCTAAACAGAACATGTTTATCAGTGCCCAGCATGTAGTAAATTCTCAACAAATATTTATTGAATAGAAGCACATCTCATATTTAATAGCCTGCACTTTACAAAGAGCTTTTTATATAGTATATTTCATATTATCTCCAATAACACTCAGAATAGTGTACCATATTCCACTAATGAAAAATTTGAGAACGCTTGCAGTAAGGATGTGGCAAGTTTGAAATAGAGATTACTGTGAGCTTTTTAAAAGACTCTTATAGCTTGCTTTGTCTTTGACCTCTCTGATTATAACCATCTCCACATTTATGAGCACTTAATTGTACACTATTTCTGGGGATAAAACAGACAAAAATCGCTGTCTTCATTGAGTTTGTAAGCATTCTTCATTTTCCTTCAGGTTCCAACCTGGTTTAGGGTTATCACAGCAAGTTTAGAAATATACATAAGCCTTAATTTCTTTTTTTTTTTTTTAAGATTTTTTTAAATTTATTTATTCATGAGAGATACAGAGAGAGAGAGAGAGAGAGAGAGAGAGAAGCAGAGACACAGGCAGAGGGAGAAGCAGGCTCCATGCAGGGAGCCTGATGTGGGACTCGATCCTGGGTCTCCAGGATCATGCCCTGGGCCGAAGGCAGGTGCTAAACCGCTGAGGCACCCAGCGATCCCCATACATAGCCTTAAAATGAAAAATTTACTCTAGCAAATGGATTCTTATTTAATAAAATTATTATAATACTTATATCCCGTTGTGATTACATAACTTATATTTTGGAATTTGATTTCCTAAAGTCAATATAAAACTAATCAGGACTTTTCTTAAATAGCAAAGCACCGATGTTCATATGGTTAGTGATAGCGATGGAGATGATTTTGAAGATGCTTCCGAATTTGGAGTGGATGATGGAGATGTATTCGGCATGGCATCTTCTGCCCTGAGAAAATCTCCAATGAGTGAGTATTAATAGCTCTTTGGGTCTAGCACTATAATTCTACTTCCTACTGCAGAAACTTATGAAGAACAATGAACTTAAAAATCTCTTATTGACTTTCCAGGTTTGAAGAGAGAAAATATAACAAATAGACACATTATTCATTAGAACCACAGCCTCTTTAGTTTTGGTTTTATTAAGCTCGACAATTCCCAATGCTTATGTAAAATTCATTAAAAATGCAAGGGAATGAGTAACTTATGTTTCACATATGTAATTATTATGAGTTTCTTTACTTTAAACCTTGAGGTGGATAACAAATAACTATATCTTCTATGACTGTACTTGTTTCCCCACATCTTAGTGGAGATATCAGTTTTAAGAATAATATCATTTTTCCATTCACTGGTCCCACCTTTGGAAGGAAAAAAAGGGTAAACTAAATGTGCCATCCCCTTCTTTTTAACTTTACATGATATATAATCACAAGTGATACTATATGCAAAATTACCATTAAAATAAATCCTTAAATGGCTCATTTACTCAGTGAAATCAGGGAATTCCCTTGGGCACAAACAGATGTGATATTTACTTAAAATTGACCATCTTCCTTATAAATAAGATTGTTAAAAGAATTTGAGATCCTTTCTTATATAATTTAATCACAAGATGTCATTTTAAGAAAACACTGGAATCCTAATTGATTACTGACACATTTGAAATGCTTAGCCGGATTGTGTCAGTTGGCTTTCCAAAATTTATGAGCTTGGAATTTTTTCAAGGTTCCTTTTTAAGGTTTTATGTGATCTTCTAATGTATGTCAAGTTAAAATGTCTCCTCAAATATATCACAGAAGTTAAAATTTAATTTTATTTTCTCTTTATTGATTAAATATATTTCTTATATGTGGGATTAGATGTTATGTGGTTTGTTTTTTGTGTCTATTTGTTTTGTTTTTTTTGTTTTTGTTTTTTCTTTTGTTTGTTTTTTAGTGCCAGAAAACGCAGAAAATGAAGGAGATGCCTTATTACAATTTACAGCAGAGTTTTCTTCAAGGTAGGGTTAGGACATTAACTACATAAAACTGATGTTTTTTAATGCTACTGTAATTTTTATGGGGCAATTTTAATTATAGATTGTCTTTAATTTCTCTGTAAAGTATTCAAAGGATACATTTATCAGTTTATATAGTCCTGGTAGTTTAACACATATTATTCAATGTGGATAACTAGTAAGCCATTTATGCCACTTCAGAGATGTATTCATCTTATCTCTATATCTTTATAGAAATAAAATAAATGGATACTAATTAATATATTAATAATATATATCAATATATAATTTATGAGTCCCTATATTCCCAAAGGGACTAGGTTATAAGATGCTAATTTTTGGTATATCCTAGGATAAGTAAAATATCCTTTAAAATATTAAATATAAAAATAATTTTAAAATTTTAAATGTAAGTGAATTTTTTCTTTTAATTTTTGTTTTTGAACTGTTATTCTTAAGAGTCTAATTGAAATGTTTTATATGCATTAGAGATTCTTATAAGGTGTTTAAGTAAAGAAGATTTAAATTTTTAACCCTAAATTTTTGTTTTGTAAATGATATTTCTCTTTAGTTCTGGTTTCCAATGTAATATAATTTGGAAACTTTGCAAAAGATATAAGTTTTTCCCTCTCTGTTAGACTTCCAGAATAAATAAACTAATAAAATGAAAAGTTAAGTTTACTGTAAGGAAAATCTTAGGAAAGTAGATAACCAGGAATTCCTACTTATAAATGGCATGGTGTTTTGTAGCACTTATTAATAAGTCCATTTGCTAGATGTTCTTAAAATTACAATATTCTAACATTATCAATATAGGCCAAGAAGAACTCTATGAACTAATGAAGCTCATTCCCAAACCTTTAAAAGAATGTTTGATGTTTGGTTTATACTTAAGAGGCATTAGTCCCAACATTTACTTAAAAGATGCTAATTAGACTTGTGAAACTTTGAGGCAATTTGAAATGTATTTAAATTAATAGACATAATTTTTCCTATAGATATGGTGACTGCCATCCTGTATTTTTTATTGGCTCATTAGAAGCTGCTTTTCAAGAGGCCTTCTATGTGAAAGCCAGAGATGTAAGTGCAGTTTTATCTTTTCTGATTAAAAAGTGCATCCCATAGGTTTACCACCAGGCCTTAGGCAATGCTTAATGTTTTCTCGTTTTTTCAGATTGAAGACTTGATTTTGTTTGTGGTTCATCTACCAGCCTAATCTTCACCAAGATGCCCATTTCAGAGGAGCAATAGGGTGTTGCTGGCTCTTATAGATGGCCCTGTCAGACTCTGAAACAGGAGTTTTTTATAGGGGAACAAAAAGTAGACATGCTTAGAAGGGACTAGGCTACATGAGTATGTTCTTTTCAGTTACCTGATTGACAGGGTCTTGGTAAAGGATTTGTCTTTCAGTCTTTTCCCAAAATGATTCCAGCTAATAGGATATATTTAATAACTGCAATATTTTTATCTCAAAAGTCACTTTCAACAGCAAAAATATAGAAATGGGCATTGTGATCTTGAAGTCAAATAGATTGGCATTTATAGCAAGAATTCAGAAGGTCCATTTTCACCAAGAAGATTCTAAGTAATCACTTTGTTTATATGTTGACCCAGTAGTAGAGACCTTAATAATCTGGCTCCTACCTTATCTGCACAGTTTTAGCTCTTCCCATTCCCTATTTTACACTTAATAAATCTAGCAATGATGTTCCATTTGTGTTTCCCCATAATCTTACTCTTTGTTCATGCTTCTCTGCTATAAGGAATGCCTTCATTCTGCCCTTTACCTGGTTACCTTCTACTCTTCCTCTGAAACTTAACTATCCCTGACTCTCCCACTATCCTCACTATTGTGCCTACCCCTTAGTACTTTTAATAATACCCTCTGCTTGTCTTACTGTTACATATAACATATTGCTTATCATTCTCTATTCTCTATATACAAGTCTTCTGAAGAGATTTGATTTTCTTTTTGGCAGTGACTGTGTACCTTACATCCCTATACATACTAAATACTCTAATGAATAAAGGATAAAAGAGTGGGAAGGAAGAAATAGTGTGTAGATGAAGTAAGTAGAGGGAAAGTTATTTGAATTGAAGAGGGCAAGGAATTTTGAGAATAAAATGCAAGGATGCCTCTGAAATTTCTAGTTTCCTGTTTATCTTAAACTCTGGCATAAAGAAAATTTGATTTTAAGCAAATTTTAAAAATTGACAATAATCAGTGATCAAACTTAGAGCAATAATAACAGTTTAATAAAGTGAAATAAGAAACAAATAGTTTTTTACCACAAGAATAGTGGAATTGCCCATTACAAATGCTGTGCTAATCTATTTTTTAATTATTAAATTTATATAAAATGGATGTTATTTTTGAATAAGTATTTACAATAATATATGTTTATAGTTTCCAAAATGCAGGTTTATGGAAAATACTGAAAAGCAAAAAGAAAATATTCTAACACAGATTAACAATTAAAAGTATGATACATACTCATTCTTTCCATATTTTTAAATGTATTTGATGAATGTTTTTATGTATATTTAATATTACTGAGTCATGTTATAAACCTGTTAAGATAGTTTATTTTCATCTTTTAATATCACATGGTCATTTGCTTAATTATATTTTATAATATTTAACCTTGTAGTAAAACAATTTTCAATACAGGAAAAGTAAAAAGAATATTACAATAAACACCTAAATCCCATATCCCTAGATTAAATAACTAATAACTTTGCCATATTTGCTTCTTCTATTTGCAGGCATCCCAAAGTTTTAATGGAGATAAAAGCCTTAACTTAAAAGTTTAACTGCCACACATTTATAAAAGAGTAGCATTTGAAATGTGATTATTTACATTTTTTACCCTTACTTAGGTTTGTGATTTTGATGAATTAGTTTTTTATGACAAATTTTTGTTTTAGTTCTTCTCTAACTGAAAATGGCACACATTGACAGGAACAGAAAATAAATATAAAATCTATCATTTGAAATATATAAAAATAAATATAAAAAAAGTTTCTCGTGATTTTTTAAAGTTTGTAGCAGTTAAATTTTTGAAATGATTAAAACTTAAAACTGCATGAAAATATCTAGAATATCTTTTTATATTCAATATTTTTGTTAAATTACATATCGTACACCTAAAAACATCTATTTGTAACAAAACATCACATGTAACAAAATTAACAGTAATTCTCTAATATCATCTAATATCCAGTACATATTCAGCTGTCATATTGACATATTCATATACCAGCTGTCTCCAAAATGTCTTTTTAACTATTTTTTTGAAACCACAGTCTACTCAAGGAACACAAATTATATTTGGCTGTTAGATTTTTTTTTTTTTTTTAGGATTTATTTATTTTGAGAGAAAGAGTGTGTGAGAGAGCATGTTGGAGGGAGGGGCAGAGGGAGAGAGAGAATCTCAAGAAGACTTTGGGGGAAGAGCCCATTGTGGGGCTCAGTCTCACAACCCTGAGATCATGACCTGAGCCAAAATCAAGAGTCTGACGCTTAACCGACTGATCCACTCAGGCACCATGTGATGGTTAGATTTCTTAAATCCCTTTAAACAAGCACCCATCCTCCCTGCCTTCCCGCGCCCCCATAACATTTGCTTTGTGAAGAAATAATCTAGATGGCTATTTTATACTGTTCTAAATTCTGGATCTGTATAATTGCTTCCTTGTGGTATTATTTAACTTCTTCTTCTATCTCTGTATTTCCTGAGAAGTGGATAGTAGGTCTAAAAGCTTTATTATATTCAGGTCAAAATTCTTTTGTAAGACTGCTTTGTAAGTAATACTGGCTACTTCATTAAAACAGGACTCTAATGGTTATAGAATCTCTCCTTGTATGACCATGCTACGATATTTAAACAATCCTCTATTTGACATAAATATAGTTGAAAGTAGTTGAAGTAATTGGAAAATGTTAGGGACTTTGTGACTTAAACTATAGCTCCCAAATAGGAATAGATATCTTTTATTTTTTATTATTTTTTTCTTTTTAATTTTTATTTATTTATGATAGTCACACAGAGAGAGAGAGAGGCAGAGACACAGGCAGAGGGAGAAGCAGGCCCCATGCACCGGGAGCCCGACGTGGGATTCGATCCCGGGTCTCCAGGATCGCGCCCTGGGCCAAAGGCAGGCGCCAAACCGCTGCGCCACCCAGGGATCCCCATAGATATCTTTTAAATCCCATTTAAAAAGCTACCGTAAGATATATTATGTATACCTTAAATATTATAACTTTAAATGAAGAAACTTGTGTAAATATACAGTATATAATAGACAAAAGAACTTTTACTGTGTTATATAATAAATTGGCATTTGATGATCCCCAGAGGAGAATAAATTCCTGCTTATTTAACTTGTAGATATTTCTAATGAAACGGTTGTTTGCCTTTGATGAGGGTCTTAGTATTTTAACAAATGAAAGTCATTGGTTCATGTAATTAAATGTTTTGCTTCATGTTAGATTTGTACCGAAATCCATTGACCTCTTTGGACTCCTAAATTGTTTTTATCTTTTTCCCCTTGTCCAAGACTTTTTTTTCATTTCTCTTTACAAGTCAAAGAACAACAGTTCATGCATTATTTACATTACTGTAAACTTAAGTAAAACTTATCCAGATGGTGGATAAATTATTCAGAATTAAATCTAAGCAGTTACATTTATTATGACCATCAGCCAAGATACATACATATATGTTCTTTACATACTTATATTTATATGTGTGTGTGTGTGTATATATATATATATATATATATATGTCCTTATATATTTGTGTGTGCCCTTTTAATTAGAACTATGTATGCATAGAAATAGTACTACTACTACAGATCTGTATGGTGCTGTATGGTTTATAGAGCATTTTTCCTATATGTATCTCATTTGAACTTAGGGACATATAATATCAATATTCCCATTGTATAGATGGGAAGCTCAGAAACACAACACAACTTAACCAAAAGCACATCAGTAGTAAGTACTAGAGTCCAAATAAGAGCCCAACTCTAACACAAGTAAGTATGATTTACATTGTATCACTATATTTCAGTTTTCAACAGTAACTACTATACTGCAGGATTCAGTTATGGAAAAGAAGTTTCATTTCTCCTTTTCAGATTTCACATTAGAGAGTTAAAGCAAATCTTTTTCAATATTATTTTTTAAAACTTGTGAGTGAATCATTTTTAAGAAAACAGTTTGCTGTTGTTCACATATTTGAAAAGCAAGTGTGACCAATACTGTGGCATTCTGACTAAATTTCTTTCATCTTAAATATCACATGTTTAATTTAAACTGTGGGAGGCACATTAATTTTACCAGGGCAACAGATGAGCCTCAAGCACCAGCATTCTTCACTTGAAGTGAGAAATTGAGTTCCAAGAGTAAATAAAAACAAGATTGAAGGTTTAAATCCTCTGCTAGGCTTTTTGAACTTATATACTCATTAAATGTTTATTGGAGTGGTGGGATTACAAAGGATTTGGGGAGCTTCATCAACTGGTATATAGTTAATCACTAAGTAAAACACTACATTTGATAAAGTGTTTCTCACGATGCCACATTCAATCCATCTTAATGAAAACTGCTTCAAACTGATTTTGTTTGAGAGCACTTGGTGATGAGAGTGCCCATAGTTCTTTCTTCCTTTTTCATGAGGAATTTAAAACACTGTCCAAAGCAGAGCTCCAACTTCAATAAAACAGGTATTCTAAGGTCTTGTGTTTAAGTGTATTGTGACAGAGTTTTGACTTCTGGCAACTGGTCCATCAGTTTTATGTCTCCTCTCATGTTCACTCAGTTGAGGGCTGTAAATATTTATCACACAATTGCTAAGGACCTGCAATAATAGAGCTTCCTTGCCCTTGAGATGCTCATAGTCTAATGGGGAAAGATAAAGCAACAGATTCATATAGTATACTATGCTGTAGAAGCAAAGAAGAAAGGTACTTCATCTACCTTAGAAAGTTTAGGGAGATTTCTTGAGAAGGTGTATCTGAACTGAATCTTATGAGTCACACTTAGCCAAATAGCAGAATTCTAAACAGAAAAAAAAAGGTCAAAAGCAAAGGCAAGATTAAAATGAGAGAACTACAACCAAAAAATTAAGATCAAGAGTAAAAATGCAAGATAGAGAGTTGGATTGCAAGGCATGAGGCTGGGAAGATCAGCAGGGGCCAAGGCATGGAAGGGGCTGGCATTCTCTGGCATTACCTGTCATTTAAGAGATATTTATTGAATAAAGCTTGTATTTCATCTTTAGATAAGTGAGAGCCAATGGTTAGTCACTGTAATTAAGGTTGCAAAAGCATTAGCACCGGCCACACCATGATTCCCTAGGAGTTTCTTAACAGACTCTTTTTCTCCTTCTAGCTTCCCCACCTCTCATTCTTGCTACCTTTGAATTCTGTACAAAACAAAAAGTACACTTATAGAATGATTAGACATTTGTAGTAACTAAAAATCAACAGCAATAAAAATCTCAGTGCCAGGGTTTATCTCCCATGTGAAGGATTGTTCCTTTCCTAGCATCCCCTTGGGAGACTCGGCTTTGATATCAGTAATCCTGTTATATTTCCTTAAATCTTGATTTCAGACTTAGTGATGTTTCCAAATATTACATGTAAGTTAAGGAAAGCAGTGCTTAATTCTTAAATTCTCACTCAGTAACTCTGTGGCCCCAAACAAGTAATCAGCCTATTTCTAATCTCAGGACAAAAAAAAACAAAAGGGAGATAATAATATGGTTTTTTTGAGGATTAAATTAGGATGCTATCCATAAATGCACCCAGCATCATGGCTAATGTGCTGTGAAGCAGTTTTAGACTAATTTGAGACATGTTTGTAAAATAACAAAACTGATTTATTCATGCAATTCATGAACTAATTCTAAGAACAGTTCCAGAAAGGAATTTTGAGAACCACTATGAGCATTTATATAGCACTAAGTTCTTTGCTTTAACAATATTTGCCATCAGTTTTATTTACATTTACTTTTTAATATCAGGTTATTTTAAAATAGTGCTGTTTCTACTTTATCATGTTAAAAAGAAATCTAATATCACTGATCTATATTTTTTAAGAAAAATAAGTTCTACACAAATCTGAAGCCATAGCTATAGTGATTGAGTTCTAGCCCTCCATTATCCAAAAAAAAAAAGAGACAAACTTATTTGTGCTTTAGAGAATATGCCCAATCTGTTCATCTTGTCTTTGTTTTCTTTTCAATTTAAATTCCTTAAAGGCAGACATTGTCTCCAGAGTAATTTTATATGACAGCTATGACAGCATCCTGCATACGTGGGAGATAAGAACAATGATGCTAATATACTTTGTTAAGTATGTCCATTCTACAAATAAATTATTTGTTGTAAAAAAAAGAAAATAATGTAGGTCCATTTAAAGTAAAAAACAAGTTACCACATAATCTGAAGCCTGAAAATAATCACTATTAAATGTTATTTTACTTTTAAATGTGATTTTTTAAAAATCTCCAAATATGTATATCAGTAAAAAAGTTGACATGTTTTATATAAATTAAACCATATCAAATATGCTGTTCTATAATGAGATGTTCCCACTAAACAGTATATTGTTAGCACCATATTTTGAATTTGCCTCTAATTCTCCTGAGTTATATCACAACCTCCTGATTAAAATTCTAAAAATTTTTAGTGTCCATAGTTAAATGATTTTTAATTAGTTAAAAATTTAATAAATTACTTTTAAGATATGCTGCTTTGTAAAACATTCTTCTCAATGTACTACTACTTGGGATCCCTGGGTGGCGCAGCGGTTTAGCGCCTGCCTTTGGCCCAGGGTGCCATCCGGAGACCCGGGATCAAATCCCACGTCGGGCTCCCGGTGCATGGAGCCTGCTTCTCCCTCTGCCTGTGTCTCTGCCTCTCTCTCTCACTGTGTGCCTATCATAAATAAATTTAAAAAAATATCCATGTACTACTACTTACCATCTTTTTGAAAACAATTTAAGCATATTTGAAAAGCAGTATAGGTGAAATTTATTAAAATATCAAAAGCAAGGCTGATTTCCATTTATGGGCTTTATCTATATTTGTATCATTTCTCCCAAAGGACCTTTCCTGGCCCTAGAATGTATTTGTTATTCATATTACTTGTTTTAAAAGGATTAAAAGCTAAGGTAGATCTCTATAGTATTTCAGTTTTAAATTCAAGAAATCTGTTTCATATCTAATCTTAAATGTTAAAAATAAAGAGGTATGGTACAAAGCGTACTAATCAAAATTCTTATATTTGAGTTCCGGCTTTTCGTTTACTAGCTATGTCCTGTTAACCAGATTACTCTTCTCCTCTGATCATCAATTTCTGCATTTGAAAATTTGTGCTGTAATACCCCACAAGATTGTTTAACAAGAAATTAACATATGTAAAACATCTTTGAAATGTATGTGAGACATCTTAAGATTGCTTATAAGTAGGTGGACATTGAATAAATCAAGCAAATTTGGATTGAAAACTAGGCCTGAGACTGAGCTATGTAAGCCTCCATTTTACTTTCTCTGAAATGGAGCTAAAAATATCTTGGCAATTAACCCACCTTGGAAAATGAGCCCTTACATTAACAATAACTAAGTTATTCAGATACACATGTTAGAGAAGAATAGGCTGTTGAATTGGTATGTATGGTACTTGTAATGGAGCAGTAAAGGATAGGGCTGAAAAGTAAAGAAGTAGACAGGGTCTACCTTCATTATGGAAATCCCTGAAGTCCAGCTAAAGATTTTTGTTGTTCCTAGGCAGTGGTTAGCTTTGGAAAGTTTTTGAAGAAAGTGACACTGTCAGACCTGTACCATAGATATAAGCAATGTGGTAGTAGTTTATAGGATAGATTAGAGGGGAGAAATTCGTGGCAGTGAGACTGAACAACTGTATACATTTATGTATGTTATAATTGTGGAATGTCCGGCACTGGCTAGAAAATCATAGTATAGTAATAGCACAATGTAGTTCACAAACTTTTTGCCTCCTGAATTCACAGCCTGTTAGCTTTTGTGTACCTTTTTATACCTATGTATTTTCTAGTATCCTGATTCTCCCACACCCTCCTTGAAGTGCCTAACAAAACTGAAGAGAACAATTCTGCTTCTGCTTCTGACGTAGACCTGTGCTAATGTGTTCTGGACTTTCTTTTATGGAGCATTTCAATAGAAACTATTGATTTTATATTTCTATATAAAAACTGTCATTTACAGTCTTTTAAGGAATTATATTTACAAAAGTATTTCTGATGTTAAGTAGTGCATGGTATCTGTATTAAAGATATTGGAAACTTAAATTTTTCTAGCAAATACAATTATGAAGAACTCCAGAAATCAGTAAGACAGCAACCCATTATAGGTAAGCAGTACAAGCAGGTACTTCACAGAAAATATGAAAAGATGCTTTGTATCTTCCATAATACAAGAAATACAGATTAAAATTACACTAATACTTTATTTTCACATATCATAATAGCAAAAATTTTTTGCATGTGTACCTAAGCATATGAGAAATAAGATAATTACAATGATACTTCTTATAGCATGGTTTATAATATCAAATTGGAAATACTTTAAATATCATTCACACAGTGGAATACTATTTGACAATTTAAAAGAATGAAGCCACTTTACATATGTTAATGTGGAAAGATGTTCAAGATACTCTGTGAAGTGAAAAAAGTGAGATGTGTAACAGTGTGTATATCTCCTTTTGTGTTATAAAAATAATGTGTGTACATAGATTATAAAAAATGCAAAATACATAGACCAACCACCTGCTATGACTTCAACCATCCTGGGTTTCAGATATATGTAACATGGCACACAGAGCATTTCAGATAGATGTATACTTCACTTTTACAAATCCCAGTAGGCTATCCTCTATGGGTTAAATGGAGTGGACCACATACTCTCCCTTCTCTGTGTCTTCTTTTGCCTTCATGCCTACTTGGCCTTTCAAAAACAGGGTCCCCTCCTCTCTTCTCACCAACCAGATGTACAAGATGGAACTTTCTGAATGGCCGGTGAGGTCATTTGCATTAGGCCAGTGTTACTTACAGTCCTTTATAGTGTAATTCAGGGCCCATTGGAAGCTGTGAGTGTCTTATGGGCCACAAACAAGTCCATAACTGTATGTCTTTTCTTTAGATCTTCTGGGTTAATAGTACAGTTCCATGCACTAGCATTTTTATGTATGTCTAAGGATTTCTTTTTTTTTTTTAAGATTTTATTTATTTATTCATGAGAGACACATAGAGAGGCAGAGACATAGGCAGAGGGAGAAGCAAGCTCCCTGCGGGAAGCCCGATGCAGGACTCAGTCCCAGGACCCCAGGATCACCCCCTGAGCCAAAGGCAGACACTCAACCACATAGCCACCCAGGCATCCCTGACTAAGGATTTCTAATAGTCTATTGTAAGAGTTAAGATTGGGTTTGGTTCTTGTAACACAAAAATAAAAATTAATAGTAGCTTAAATGAAATAGAAGTTAATTTCTCTATTCTCTTCAAGAAGTTCAGAGGTAGTCTGTCCAGGCCTGGTATGGTAGTATTACAGAGTCAGAAATTCAGGTTCCTTTTATCATTTGCTCTCCTGTGTGGTACAGTTCAGGCTATGTCATGATTCTGGATGACTACAGGGGATTGAACCAGCACTTCTGCTTACATTAACCAGAACTTGGTTACAGAGCCACATTTGTTTAAATGGAGGCTGAGAAATGTGTTCTTTATTTCAATCAGCCATTAATCCACCTTAAAATAAATATGTAAGAGATTTCCTCATTAAGGAAGATGTGGGAAATATTTAGTGACGATTAAGTTTCCACCATTCCTATTAAATGAGTAGTTAAAAGCTACTACAATTCTATATGCTTAATTTGTGGGTGGACATGTTCAAAATCATTAGAATTCTTGTGATTATTATCAATATATTTTAAATTAAAAATTACTGTTAATTTATCTCCAGTTCTTTATTGCTGTGGTTCCCCCACCCCCTGAAGTATGGAAATGATGAGATCAATAGGCTATGTATGGATCCTTTCTCTCTTCCTCAGCAGTCTGAAATTAGGACAAGGAAGTGTTTGTGTACCATTGCCTTTCAAAGTGTGTACCATGTTCTTCTACCTGTTTAACAGGCCAGTGGTTAACCAGGGTAGTGTTATTCCTCTCAGAAGAGAAGATCAAAAAAATCCTGCCTGCATTCTTATGAGGCTGCTTTTCTAGTCCTTGGTACTGCTTCTAGGTGTTCACTTGGAAAACCAATGGGATGAGATCTTTGATCTGGCCTGAAACTGCCTACTTTCTTGCCTCTGCCATAATCCCTCTCCCAGCCTCCCCAAAAGCTTGCCTGCCTCTCTCCAGTTAGCTGTAGTAGCCCATCACTTGAACTTCTAATTTCCTTATTTGTAAAAACTTTAGTCACATGTTATTTTCCTCAAAAATATTTTATGACCTGAGTATTACAGTCTGAACAATGAAAACTGATAAAGCTCTGTACCCAATGAACATTTGTCAGCTTATTTTATGAAGAGAGTTTGGTTTTACTTTAGGGTTTTTATGTTTGTTTAACCTGTGACTTTCATATGAGAATTATTTTTACATGAGGCTCAACGACATTTGCATCCTTAAGATTTCAGAGTGCTATCCCAACATTTCCTTCAGGAAGTGAGAGGAAAAAGACATCATCCTGGCATCACCTCACCTTCAATATCTGGCTGTCTCCTTTTAGAACTTCTCCAATTCGTTGCTGCCTATCGGTCCCTGAATTCAGCTTTGGAGCCAAAACTCCAGAGTGTCAACAGTTCTTTCCACAAATCAATCTACACTGATTCTTCACTCTTTAAAACTTACTAGCTTGGAGTTTTTTGAACATATCAGGCTACTGACATTACTGGGCATTACCAAACTTTTCTCTTTGCTTCTTCTCTTTTTCATTCTTCTTTTTTTCACTGTCATCTAATTTTAAAATTTAGCTCAAATCAAAGATAAGTTAGTTACTATATCCTGCTTTTAAAATTTAGCTCAAATATTCCCTTCATAAAGAAGCAGCCAATCAGTGTGTGTGCTTAGACCCTAGACCACCTCTATACTAACACTGAAGTTACCACTCCTACCTAGACAGAACGTTGAACTTTTGACCTCCAGAGCTACCTGGCTTCCAAAGCACAAAAAAATGAAGTAGTTTTTCCAAGGTCACATAGCTAGGAGATGGCAAAGCAGGAATTTGAACCAGGTGGCATGGCTTCATGCTGCCCTGCCTCTATTCTCACCTTGTACTTACGTTGAGTCATGGTTGGATGCTGGGCTAGGTCTATGAACGTTCATATATAGGAATAGGATTATAGAAGTGAGCAGTGTACTGGAATGATCCTAATTGGAGCCTGGTTTTAAGACAATAAATAAGACACTGTAAGGGACATTTTGAGGTGGTTGGGGATATTTGAATTTGGACTTTATATCAGATGATATTGTAATAATATTAAATGTCTGAGGCATGATAAAAATAGTATGGTTGTGTAAGGAAATGTTCTTGTGTCTTAGGAGACAGTCCCTGCAGTATTTAAGGTGGAGGTGTCAAGAGGTGTGCAACTTTAAATGTTTCAGGGTAGGAAGCATACGATGAATGATAGAACAAATATGGCAAAATGTTAGTAAATGATAAATCTAGATAGAGGATAACTGAGTGTTTATTGTTGTATCAGTGTATCGGGTCTTTGTATTCATAAACCATTCCCAAACTTAAAACAAAAACAAAAAATAGTGATGTGATTCTGGTAATGATGGTGATGATAATCATGATAAAAAAAAGGAAGAAAACAGAAATAAAGTCAGGTCCCAATTTATATAAAGGAAATTATTTTGTTTTTAATGTATTTTAAACTGAAAAATTTTAAAATCACCAAAAACCAAAATTTTACTGAAAAATTTATGAACCACCATTTATAGAAATTATCCTATCAACCATAAATTATTGAAAACACAGATTATGGATGTTCTGGTACTCAAAAAGAAACAAGAAAACTTCCTTTTCAGTCCATCAGCAAATATTTTCTGAGTGTCTGCTCTGCTTGGCTTATTTTGAGACTTAGCTCATTTCTTCATCTCTGATGTTCTATGATTCTGCAATGCTAAGTGTCTAAATACAATAGCTACTATAACTCAAGGCCAAGTCACATTGGCTGGTGTCAGCATGGCATTTCCTAAGCATCAACTTAGTACCTTAGCTCTTGGATTTGAATGTGAAGATTAGTGAGGCCCGGAAGGCAGGGACAAGTTTAGCATCCCAAACACTATTGCTAGTAGAAATGAAAGAACTTCATAATCTTTAATATATTTTCATGGCTATCATTTCTCTTGAAATTGCTTTCAAAACCTTTATTTTGCATGGATAGTTCTGGAATCTTCACTCTAACCACTACATTTCATTCAGCACTTACTATGGGCCAGGTGTTGTAAAGTAGGCACATTACCTGCTTATCTACAGTTGAAACAAACACCCATCTTGCCCCATGGTCACGCAGCTGGTAATGCAAAACTGGATTTAGCACAGAGCTTTTTTATCTCTACAATATGTTACCAAAACCTAGATCACAAAGAGGGAGGCTGAGGAGAGTGTAGCTGGGCTGCTTGCCTTTGTCTACCAGACTTAAAACCTCTCTGCCAAATATAAAGACAAAAAAAAAATTTAATGTCCTAATCTTGTCACTTGTCATGTGGTACTGCAATTAAATTTTTGCTTCCCCATATACCGACACCACCACCCCAACTCTTTGAGGACAAGGAAACTTTGTTTTATTGATCTTTATGTTCTCAGTGACTAACAAATCAGCGCTCTGTAAATGTTATTGAACTAAATTATTAATGGGCCAAAGGGAAAAATGGTTATAGTAATGGAAAACAAAACATTTTTTCCTGCTTTTCCCCTATACTAGATGCTTTTGCTTCACAAAAACTATTTTCTGATATGCTGAACTCAATTCTCACTATTTGGGCCTGTGTTTAATTGAGCTCAATAAAATAATCAGAATGTGAGTCTGAGGCTCATTTAGCTGTTCCTATAATCTAATCAAAGAATTTATGTAGCCCAAATTTAGTAGTATTTTCATATTATTAAGAGTTTTATATTTTACTTATTACTACCATAAAAAAGCAGAAGAAAATTTTTTTATTGAAAGCTTAATAGGTTAGAGAGAAAAGATCATTTTAAGATTATTCCATTTCCCTTTTCAAAGCTAGTATGGGAGTCCCCCCAGCCTGAAGATTCTCTTCTGATTACTCTCTTTATCATCCCCTTTCTCACAGTTTAGAGCTTAAAGTGAGAATTTTTTTTAGGTGTGTTTTCCTGGCATCTCATGTTTAAACAGTGTCAGGGGTTTGTGTCCCTGGAACGAAAACTGTTTCTCCAGAGCCTTTTTTCTCTCAGCTTCCAGTGAAAAGAGGGGCGAGGCGAGCCAGTCGCTTACCACAAAGCAATGCCACCACAAAGGAAAGATTAAGGGTTTAGAGAGAGGTCAATGTGGGTTTTTCTCTAACTAAACACTTTCCTAAAGTTTCCTTGTGGAAAAATAATGAAGTCATCTCAGAGTTTTTAAAGAATTTTTATTTCTTTTTCACCGTCTGCATTCGCTTGTCTTCTCAGCATGGATGTTTAATCTTCCTAGGCTTTGTGAATTGGCCCAAATGAATAAGTAGTGAGCTGTCTCTCTAGGAGCTAGAGGCTTATTCTAAGGGCCTAATCACTGAGTAAACACATCTTTGCCCTCCCTCTCACAACTGCGATATAATAGTCGAGATTCTAGCACAGTAACCTGGATATTGCAGGGACCAATGCTTTGAAATGCAGAACGGTTGATCCTCCAAAACAGACAGTGCCTGATCTTCGCCTGCCTCTTTCTTCTTTTTTAAATTAAATATTGCCAAAGAGATGCTGTTTTATTGCTTGATATTGTGCATTAGTGCCCTGGATTTCCAAGTTTAGTTTCAGTCAACACTGTCGGCTGCACTTAGAGGGAACTCTGCATGTTGGGTTTCTTAGTAGCCTCTTCGGCACATGTGTGTTTGGTTTGGAAGAGCATTTAAATTAAATCAGTGAGATAGCAATGTAAATCGCTAATCTCTTTCCCAAAGTCTAAATGTTCCATTGCAGCATTCTTGAGAGAAATGGGCATTTTAAAGATTTAGCCATTGCCATTGTCTGGTTAGAAATATGCTGATTTAAAAGTGGACAGCTCTCTTGTTCCCAGTGTCTCATTAAATGTAGTTGCTGAGATACGATCAAGCAGAATTAGAGGTTGACATCCCTCTGTCTATTCAGCTCGAGAGCTCCTAAGAAGAGGAGCTCTGAATTTGTTAGTGCTGCCAGGTTCACGTTCCTTTCCCCAAAGCTGCAGATTTCTAGATTCTTTTACTGAAAGTGGTTTGGCATGCTGCTGCCATTTGGTGTCTTTTTTGCTAGGGGGTGGATAATCAGCATTCATGTTTCTTTCATCAAACATGCTGAGACCTATGCTGGCTTTTAGGGATGCAAAGACTGAAAGAGACTCAGTCTCACCCTTGAGAGACTTTGTCTAGAGGGGAAACTGGTAAACAATGATGATACTAATTGGGAGGAGATAGAGGCACAGAAAAGGAAGCTCTTAACTCTGCCTAAGGGAGTCAGGGAAGGTTGCATAGAGGCATTTGCTTTGAGACTTAAAGGATGAGTAGGAATTTACCAGATAAGTATCTCTTCAACTATGTATCTGATTACAAACTTCCTAGAAGCCAGCTTCTGGCTTACCTACAGACATCTACATTGGATGAAGAGATCTTGAGTCTGTCTTGCTCACATTTTATCACTATTGCTTCCTACTGGACCTGACACCGCATTTCAACAAATGCTTGTCAAATGAAGGATTAAATTAATTGAAACATGGAAACAGCTACTGTTGGAGTAATTAAGCTACTTCTACTTCTACTTCAGGAATTCTGTCCTTATTCCCATTGCTTGTTGTCTCTGAGGCCCTAGAAGCACTCCTATATGAACAGTGGCCAGTCTGGCATCTTCACATTCTATGAGCGCTCCAAGCCTTGATGGTTGATTTTCTACTACTGCTGTAGTATCAAGGAAGGAATACGAAGCTTGGAGTCAGTCAATCCAGGTTCCCATCCCAACTGTACTGCTTACTTACTAGTTGTGGTAGAATTTAGGACAAGTCAGTCTGCTTTCTAAACCTCAGTTTCCTCGTATGCTCATAAAGTTAGAGCATAAACTACTTTATGGGCTTATTCTGGGAATTAAAGTAGATAATGGGTATGTAACTAACTGCCTCCTATTCATAGTAGATGCTTTTAGAATCCTAATCTACCTATATACCGTTGGCTACCCTCATCTAGTACAGAATTTACCTTTGAAGAAAATATTTTAAATGATTACCTTTTTATTATTTTTATAATTTGAGTTATTTATCAGTATAATTCTAAGCATCAAATTTCAATATTCTTTCATCAATATGAACCTTATATTTTTCTGTAAATGGCCTACTTTTTTTTTGGTATCCCACACTGAATTTTTCATTATCATTACATCCTTATTTAATATGAAGGGAAAGACCCTAAGCTTCTTTAAAATTTTCCTTTGCCAGAATTTCACATTTTGGTGTGTACATTGTATTTACCATAAAATTTTATCTTTCCATTTCCTGCAACTGACTGTTCTTAAACTCCGCTCTTCTACAAGGTAGCACCAAGAAATTAGTCAATAACAATATAAACTCTCTTTAATCATCGTGGTCATTATTGTTGTTAAAGCTGACATGTTGCAAATTGTGTTGCTCAATTTCAGTTTTTAGTTTCAATTATTTTATTGACCATACAAGTATGACAGAGGACACTATTTTAAGAGAGTAAATGCCATTTCTTGAAAGGAAGTTTATCAAGCAAAGGGGAAGGAATAATTCTCAGTATGAGAAACCACAGGGACATTTTCTGAAATATAGACTAGAAAGAATTCATGTGAAGTGAACTATTTTCTACCATCCTTCCATTGGCAGTTAGCTGTTACATGATCTTACACAAGGACTTTAATATGAGAACACATTAAGGACTTTGAAATTACCTGTGGAAGTAAAACACAACTTCATTTCAGACCTTTTCCTTTCAAGTAGAAGAGACTTCCCGTGTTCAGATTAAAAACGAAAAATACATTAAGAGAGATTTTGGCAACCAATCTTAATCAGTATTTTTTTCTATGTACAAAGTTGAATAGTTCAAAATTAATTTTCCCTTTCTAAAGTATGCTTTAATATGAAGAATTGTAAATCCATTTTATTTAAAGAAAATGGATTTCTATGGCATATTCTGCTTGAGATAGGCTTGCACATGTTAACAGGAATCTTGACAGTGGCCTCTAAAACAATGTAATTATCCTAGACTCTTTAGTATAAGGAAGTATAAGGAAGCCAAATTTATTCATCTTAGTAAATGCTTTAGGAACTCCCCAAGTGTCAGGAACTCTTTTAGGGAGTAGCATGTGATTTTGTCTTTGTTATTTATATTGACCAATTATGCCTTTCCAAAATTCAAGAAATCTTATGTTATTGGATATTTTAATTCATCAGTCTTTTCTCCTCTTTTCAGAGAAAGCTTCTTGCTATCTACCTCCACCATGATGAAAGTGTATTAACCAACGTGTTCTGCTCACAAATGCTTTGTGCTGAATCTATTGTCTCTTATCTGAGTCAAAATTTTATAACCTGGGCTTGGGATCTGACAAAGGACACCAACAGAGCAAGGTAATACTGTTGTTCACAAGTTGTAAGTTGGGTTTCTAGTTTTTTTAAAAAGTTATCATTGTATTTGGTTTCTTATCATCATTAACATTTTCATCCTCAGCATTAAATTCTCTACCATTACATGTAATTATATAAAAGCTATTTGTTGAAGCTAACATGTGCAGTTATTTACAGTGTGAAAATATACCTTAATTTATAAAAGATTTCTAAATCTAAGAATAACCCAAAAACAAAACCAAAGTACATTGTTTTCATCTTTTTGCAGTAAAACTGGTATGGTACATTTCTATGTACTGAATATTCTAATGTTCTCCTATGTTGTTGAGTTATTAGAGGAAATCTGTATTTTTAATAATCTTCAGAAAAAGCAAGGCAAGTCTAACATACAGTCTTAGTAGTGAGTTTATTTTTTAATAATTCCAGTGAAGAAGGCAGGACATTCTGGACTAGTCCATGGAGTTGGTAATAGCTTAACTCTAGCATATACTAATTGATGTAATCGCTTTATTGCACCCATTCTTTTGCACACATCCATATTCTTGGTAGGAAAAACAATCCTTTTCCTCGCTGTCAGGATAAATTTACTTAATTTGTTAATCATAATATCTATAACTGATGAATAATTCTTCATATTTTGCCTATTTGAATTTCCCATCTGAAATACATTTCATCATGTTTAATTACACATGTCGCCATAACATCCAATGATGTTACTTTGGGTGTGTTAACACAATAATAATCACAGGCTGCTGGTATATGAACAGGGAGATTAAATTAATTCATTTCAAGGCAAGCCTATTGTAGTTAGCTAATTTATTTAAATGAACATGGAACAATTAGAAATAATCTGATTTGTTTTTTTATTATTATTTTTTAGCTCACTGAACTTTTGCTGATCATTTAGACTTTGTTTTATGTAATCTAAACCTGAAAAGAAAGATGATGCTTCCCTTTATTGTGAAGCAAAAGAATGTTGAAGCAATTTTTTCATCTAATACTTCATTTCTTTAAGCAAATGGTTAGGAAATTTCACAGGATGACTTCGTTCTGCCTTGGAAATGTTCCCTGTTATACATAAATAAAGAACCTTTAGCACCTGTATTTGTTTAAATTAAATCAGGTTATTATTCACACTCAGTTAAAGGTGATGAAAAGCAGTGCCAAAAACAGATAAAAATGCAGCATCGAAGGTCTTTCATGAGGCAAAATACATAGACTGGAGACTTGGCTAAATCTTTTGCCATTCACTGGCAGTAAGGAATCTCCTCCTTTCCTTTTATCCACAACTTGATGGAGAAGGAAACACTATTTCTAAACCATCTGTAGTGGCTAAGTTCAGCAGGCTACCTGCTGTTATTTTGTTCTTTCCTCCATTTAATTCCTTAGTTCCTTTTATTTTACAATGACAAAAAATTGCAGTGTAGTTTCTTTTGAAAAATAGTGTTTGAGGGTTTTTTTTTATGACTGGCAATCAACAGCCATGTAATTGCTTTGTTATGTTATACTAAAGAAGTCTGTTAAGTAGCACAACTTTGATACACTAGTAATAAGAGTTTGCAGGTTACAGAGACACCTGTGGTGACCAAAGCGACAGAAGCTGCTTATTAGAAAGAGCCAGTACAGCTGTGTCCTATTAACTCCTTATGACACTTTTTTTAAAACACAAAATAAAGGCCTTGTTTAAGGCTTTAAGAGCTATTCCTCAATGGATTGCAGGACTGACTATGAGGTATGATAGGCTATTTTAATCTGCATTTACAAAAATATGGCTTCTCATTATTATTATTACATTCATGAAAATGAAAAGAAATTAAAGACTGAAAATAGAAACATCTAGGAATTTGCTTTAATAAATATTTATAGGAACAAGAAACAGCACCAAGGTGAGAAAGAGAATGTTACGATTTCTGGAATTTAAGATACTTGGCAATCCTTCCTCAAAATCGAATTCTACCCATTACAAATTGAAAACTATTTTAAGTTAAGGTGTTACAATTATTTCTATGAAGCAACAGAATTATGTAGATGGTTTTCATGTACAGCTCATTATTATTGTTAAAGCAAATGGAAAAGTACACATTTTACATACACAAGATAAAAATTCATTGGAATGGGATATTCCTAAAAAAGAGTAAAAGTGGATTTCCTTTTGACATATTAAACTGTAAGAAAATTTTAATAAACTAGGCTGATTTATTGTCCAAAAAAGGATTAGCTTAGCAACAATTTTCTGGCCACTCATCATAGATTCATCTAAATATATTGTCTAATTGAGTTTCTTTGTGATCTTACTTAGATTTTTTTAGCAGCACATTTTATCCAAAGGTGTTTGTCATAAAAATTTACTGCATTATCCATTTGATGCTATTAACACTAAGTAACAAAACCTCAAACTTTCACTCTCAATTCAGTAGAAGATTGCTGCACTAATATTTATTGGTCAGTGAGCTATATTTCAAAAGTTGCTGTGCCATCATTTGCATATTACCAGAGAGTTAAATATGACAGATTAATATGTGAAAATATAGAAGAGATTTCTAGGCATCACCAACAAGATTATTGCTGTGGGTTTCCTTTTAATTGTGATTTTCTTATGGCAAATGTAAAAGTTTGGAAATAAATTCCTGGTGGATGGCTTGTCTGGTCCCATTATCTGGCTGTTCTAGTTCATACTGATCAACCAGTCTTAAAAATCCTGAGCCTGTAAGCTGGTTAGTCGGGGTGACTCCTTAGTGGTTTTCTGGGACTACCCCCTGACATGATAGCTGGGAACATTGGTACCCAAGATGGGGAGGAACTTGCCAAGCAAATTTGCTTTTGCTTCAGAAACACTCTGTTAAACCTACAGAAACATTAGTCCTCTTCAGTTTACTGTGAATCTAACATAAGATAAGTGAAGGATACTGAACTTAAGTGAGTGCTTTGGTAAAGTTATCAGAATGTGAAGGTCAGTTGTGGTTATAAGGTTAAATTTCCTGATCTGACAGATGTCTATAGAATGTCACTGTTGTACACTGCTGTGATGTTGATATGGATTTCCCACCTCTGAAGTGATTCTAATAACTTTCTAAGTTCAATACTTAAGTTGACCAGCCTATATATAATAGATTATGTGGAGAAAGACAATCATCATATGGTTTCACTCATATGTGGAATATGAGAAATAGTGAAAGGGAGGTGAGGTAAAGGAGGGAAACTGAGTGGGGAAAAATTAGAGAGGAAGACAAACCACAAGAGACTCCTAACTCTGGGAAACAAAGGGTTGCAGAAGGGGAGGGTGTGGGGGGATGGGGTAACTGAGTGATGGGCACTGAGGAGGGCACTTGATGTGATGAGCACTGGGTGTTATACTATATGTTGGCAGATTGAATTTAAATTAAAAATATTTTTAAAAAGTATTAGAACAAAAAAATAAAATGGGATAGAATAATTTCTTGAAACATTCCAAATATGAATTGAGACATCAGATTTTAGCAGTAATGATTAGGTACCTATCATCTCCCTCACTAAATTGTGGTCTTCTGGAAAGGCTTATTCATGTTATTTGTCTCATTCAATAAAGCACTTTAAATTTGCAAATTGCTAGAAGAAAGAAAATAAGCATTTGGTAAATGAATGTATGGATCCAATTCCACCAAAGAATGTGTTTATAATCTCAGTATTATACATCCAAATGGAGGTTTCTTTCCTGTAAAACTCTGTACAGTCTTGTTGGCCGCCATGTCTGATTGGAATTCAGGTCCATTCTTTCTTAAAGCAGTAGGCAGTAAGCCCTCGTTAGCCTTAAGAAGTGCTAGAAGGTATAATTTCCTAAATATTCATCTAAACAATGACTCTGAAAGAAACAGTAGGATATACTTGTAAATGAAAAAGCTAAAAACAGATAATAGTAAACAAGGAGATCCTGCAAATCACTTCTGAAAGTGCCTAAAAGAGTATCTTAAGAAATGTATATTTCCTTCATGTTTATTCATTGAGTAAACATTTACTGAATATTTCATATGAACCAGGAATGCTGCTTTGCACTGAGGATGAGAAGATGAAAAAGATACAGTACTTAATGTTCAAAATACTCATAGTCTAGTAGGAAGACAGACATAGAGCTAATATGTAATATGTAATATGAAGTACGTGCAGGGTGCTTTGGGAGTACAGATGAAATTCATAGGGAATTACTCTACCTGGGTGGGCCAAGGAAGGACTTGAAAGAAATGACACATGGAAAAATGAAATTAGAAGTTTTGCTTTTTTTTTTAGAGAGAGATTTTTATATTCACAGCATTCCTAGTTGCAGATATTTTCTATTTTTATAAAAGAATATTGGTTTTTAAACCTCATACTTAGAAATGAAGGATCAATGGTTTACATAATTGTGGAGGAGAGAAAAAAAAATAGAAGGATCTGGTCTGAACCAGATTGAGGAGTCAGGTCAACCAGTAGGGATGGACAGATCTCAAGTTGTTTTGTTAATGATTCATCCCAGTATTGGCATATGCTTACAAGCAGACAATGGAGCAGAGATCAAATACTCTTTTGGATCCAGAAACGTGTTGAAAACTATCATGGATTTAAGTAATACAGTAAAAATATATTTAAGGACAATATATTTCTAGTGAATAAATGCTTATGTTATAAAAGAATAATTTATTAAAATTCAGGACAGGTATCACCTCTAGGAAGCTTTGCCTTTGTCCATCATCCTCTTGCCTCTCAGTCTGAGGGAAAAATGCCCTTTCTTTGCACTCCCATAATGTCCATAGACTAACTTGTATTGATGGAACTTATTATGCTGTATGGTTATTGTCTGTCTCCCTATTAGGTTGTCAGCTCCCTAAAGGAGCTATGTCTGTAATCTCAGTGTATTACACAGTGCCTTTGAAAAAGTCAGTGTTATATTAATAAATAATCTCTACTAGTCTTACTAATAATGAGGGTGACGAGCTTGGGTAGTGGAAAGTGCATGGAAATGCTGCTGTAGGAGTTCCCTGGGTGGCTCAGTGGTTGAACGCCTGCCTTCAGCTCAGGGTGTGATCCTGGGGCCTTGGGATCGAGTCCCACATCAGGCTCCCTCATGGAGCCTGCTTCTCTCTCTGCCTGTGTCTCTGCCTCTCTCTCTCTCTCTCTCTCATGAATAAATAATAAAAATCTTAAAAAAAAAGGAAATGTTGCTGTACTGTAAATGTGTGATCTTCCCCCATACCCATTAATAGGATTGATCAAGCAAAAGCCTTCATTTTCCTTATAAAGTGAACAATGTCCAGACTAGGTACTCTGTCTTCTGTTGTTCCTGGAGCACTTTAGAATATTGTTGCCTGTGCTATGGTGATGGTGCTGATTAAAGGAAACATGTCCATTAGACCAGCGTGCTAGCCTGGCTACATGATGAATTATGCCAAAGAGCCAGGCAAGTTCCATTTGGGCACCATTTGAATTAAATATAGACAGTACTATATAAAGCACTAGCACAATAAGCATTAATTTGCTTCCCTCTTTTAGAGTTATTTGCACATCTTTGGTTGCATGGAACATCGGCACTTGAGTGCCCTTGGTGTGAAGCTGTGAGTTTTGGCTGTAGTTGCTTCATCAAGCAAAGCTACATAACATGTGGCACAGTAAACCACCAATATTAACCAATACTAAGTGGATTAATGGATATCTCTTGTTCTGACCAGGAGGACCCACAAGGCAAATATCTCCAGCTGGTATAGGTACTGGCTTAGATGATTTAATTCTAAAAAACTTAAACATTGAATTTGACTATGATAGTGCCAACTGAGGTCATCAGCCAGCTGTAAGCTGTTTATATGTAAGTTTCCGAGGTGCAATGCTTAGCACATGCTACAGAGTATTAAAGCATGCATGCTACAAAGTACTAAATTGGACACTGCCCACTATTTCTAAGTAGTGTTCTGAGTAGCTGCAGTTACCTGGGAATTGCTGACAATTACACAGGTTGCACATGTAACATATACAGTGTTGTATTAAATTTTTCCTCTGCAGTTAGTACCAATGTTCACAGAATTCTATTGCCTGTTAATACTAGCTTTTGAACTTAATGCCCCTGGGTGCGGTATTACAGATCACTGTAAACTTCTGCTGCTATGCTGACAGGTACTTGTTAGCCTTAATATTCAAGTGATAGTTTTCCACATTACTTAATCTTTGGCAAGAGTTAATTGACTTAAAGCTCTTATTATCAGTAGGCTGTCTTCACCTGCACTTTCCATCTCAGTAATTAGCCATATTCACAGTGGCATACCCTTAATTCCAAACTACTCAGTGCTTCATGCCTGGCTGAAGCCTAGATGACCATGTTACTCTAACCCTACACCTCCATTTGATCCAGCAAATATAGCCCAGGTGTGGGGTCTGGGTGGGATACACAAGGAGTGTTAATTTCCAGCTGCTTCCCTCAGAGCAGATAGGGATTCTGCAGAAGTAGCTGGGAAAACAGATGGACATGTTGTGGTCAGGGAACCAAGACTTCATAAGAGCCTTCATGCCAGATTTCCATATAATTTTTCCCAATCTGCTTTATTCCCTTTGTGCTACGTTTTCCTTCCAGTACTTTTAAAGGAAATGTATTGCCATCCTAAACATCCCAGGTCAAGGGCTTAATTAATGCTTTAAAATAAAGGTTCCAAAACACCAGGAGAGTTTGTCATTTTCTCCCTGGTTTGTTTTGTGAAGAGGGAGGAGAGAAGGTGAGGAGGAACCCCTCCTGTTCCATGATTACATCCTACCCACTCATTTTCTCCTTTTCTCCTCTGCTTTTGATTTTTAGTGGCGGTCTTAACAGAATGTCAAGATCAATTTGCAGCCTGGTTTAACTCAAGGTTTGCGTTCTGCCAGCAGCAATTGTCCCTGCAAACAATGCCGTGTGTTCTTGTAACTTCAGAAGCTTTTAGAAGGATCATGGCAAGGGCAGCATCTAATGACTTTATTAGTGTAGGGTTTCAAAATGGGCTCAGTAATTGTTCATATCTCTTTGTCAGCAAGTCATAATTACTGCTCAGCATTGTCCAAGGGTGCACTTGTGAATAGTTCTCTAACAGTACTGAAAGGAAGGGAAAGAGAGGAAGATAAAAGGTGATGGCCTCTCATGATTGAGAACCAGCCAGTTTGTGTATAGATGATGGCTAAACAGTTTATAATACTTCACTCTTTTTAAAATAGAAGATTATCCTTTTAAAAATTTTCTTTTTGGGTATTTTTAAGTGACTACTTTGGAAACCTTTTTTACCGATTTGGATACTTCCCACAGTACTACCTTGTACTACAATCATAACAGCCTGGTGACATTATATCTGAATCAAGCTGTATATTTTTCCATGACATTAATCTAATTATTGCTATTAAGGAAATGTGCATTTAACTCAGATACAGTTTTCTATGTGTTTTCACAGTCTGTGTGAAAACTATTTTAGAAAAGAACAATACAAAGGTGATAACTGTTGGCAAGACAGTCCAAAAGAACAACATTGTAAGTTTTTTAAAAATCTTATTTTTCTCATGCACTAAATCTTTCTTGTTACTCTCATGGTGTTCTCTTTGGCCTTTCTGCTAAATCCTTTGTGTTTTGAATATTTGAAGTATCTTGATTGTAAGAGTCACAGAATTAAAAGAATCATTGCCTTTTCAAGAACTCCAAGTTTCAGCTTAATGCCAAGCCTTTGTGCTCTGATGCCAAATTCTTTCCTGTTCTGTGACTCTGAACTCATATACGGTTCTGTGCAAATATTCACTCCCAGTAGTTGGTTATCCTAGTATTTTAGAGTATACAGATTCAAGTAAATATGACTGCCAGAAGTAAAATACCTCTGTTCATATAGTGTTTATATAGAATAAAAAACATGAGATGTCTAATGAAACAAATTCTAAAAATAAGACATCTCCAAAATGAAATACCAGATTTAAGTAATATACTTCATTATCGCTTTTGCCTTTCGTCTTGCCTGAAATTGAAAAGATTTCAAGAGATTTATTTATTTTCTTAACTGCTTTGTTAGTATTAATAATTTTTATATTTGTGGTTGTTTCTGAAGAGTTTTTACTAGTCATGTCATCTATTCCACTTAAATCAGTAGCACAGTTCTCATCTTCCATAAATACTGATAGTAATACACTCAGAAAAATTATAAAAGAAACATGTTAGTTCAGTTGTATAAAACCAGCTCTGGAAACTAGTTCCTCTGACATTTTTCCAGTATTTGCCTGTCAGTCTACATAGATACTCCAAAGAGGTTTTGGTGCCCAATTTTCTTAATGATCTATTGGCTAAATGTGCCACCAAAAAATTGAAAAAGGAAATAACTATTAGTCTGGAACTGGGGAGTCAGATGAAATCCTGTTTCCTATGTGTTTGGGTAATTTATTAGGAAATATTTGGTATCCTTTCCTCAAACATGTTTTGTGTCTCTGAACTTGATTGCATTATAGTAATAAAGTGACAAAATAGTTTTATATTATTAATCTTAGGGATTTTGGTAAAAAGCCTTCTGTTAATTTATCTTCTATTGGCTCAGTCTGTAGCCACAGCAAGAATTTCAAGAATCATCCTAAACAGTCTCCTTCTGTGTATCTTTTCCTCAACACATGATCAGCCAAGAAAGTCCTCTTTAATGTTCTTTTTTATACATCTCAACTAAGGAAAGAATGAAGCAAGTTTATATGAAAAATAAAAAGCTTTGATTGCTGTATCTCGATCTCTAAAATTCTCTTTCTGATGACTTGGACACAATTGTTTTCAATAGAAAAATGAGAAGTCAGCAAGATTTCGTTTTTAAACTAAATGTTAGTAAAGTATGTAAGTAGATTATAGCATACTGCCCTTACCTGTTTGTAATAGTTTAGTCAGAGTGGCATTAGTGTAGTGTAGCTAAGAAGCCACAATCATTTTCTGCCTCTTTCACCAATAAAGTTAACTTCCTTACCCTTAGAACTGTTCTCCAAGCTCATGCCATTTTTGACAGGAGCTTCTACTGAGAGAGTATCAGTAGCTAAGAACAAGCCTATCATTACTGCTCTTTAAAAATTAAAACACAGGGCAGCTGGGTGGCTCAAGCCAGTTGGGCGTCTGACTTCGGCTCAGGACCCTGGGATCGAGCCCCATGTTGGGCTCCCTGCTTACTGCTTAGCACAGAGCCTGCTTCTCCCTCTCCCTCTCCCTCTGCCTGCCAGTCCCCCTGCTTGTACTCGCTGTCAAATAGATAAAGAAAATCTTTAAAAAATAAAAATTAAGAAATATTTAAAATCAAAATACATAATAACTACAACCATTAAAGTATCTACGATATGCCCAACTCTATATACGAACTCATTTAATCCTCACTGTATATACATTACCTCATTGAACTACAGTAATTCTGCATGGTAAATAGCAAAGGTCCAATACCACATATGTGGAAACTATTTTTGGCTCAGCGAGGTTCTGTAATTTACTCAAGGTCATGTAAATGGTTATACTAGAGGTAAATCCCAGATCAACCTATGCTTTTCTGCTTCATAATGCTTCTTATCCCATGACCTTGTCAGACTGGATTATTTAACAATAAAAATGTACTGAATAACTGTGTGCAAAGCCTTGTGGGGTTACAAGAGAAATATAACACATGGGCCTTTTACTCAAGGAACAAATAAACAAGGGATTCACTAAATCTTAGAGTTGCAGGTTAGAGGTATTCTCAACATCCAGTTTTTAGCCATGCAGGCATTTGTCCTCATAATGTGTTTACCTGATGTTACTACAGTTGCTACCTGAATACTACCAGGGACAAAGAAATTAACACTTCAAAAGGTAGTATATTTTTGAGCTACTCTAAAAGCTAGAAAAGGTATTTGCTACAGTGCTTCTTCCTCTACAGGGCTTCTGCAACTTTCTCCCTCTTGGTTCTAGTTTTGAATCAATAAGCCTAGCTTGGGAATTAATAAACCTAACTTCACTTCTGCATTACGGTCCATTCTCAGTTTAACCACAGCTTTCTTGTTTGCCCTATTTTTCTTGCCTTTCCTTACAAAGTATGTTTATTTCCATTGTTCCTTATATGCTAGGATATCTAGACCCAGCCCATTCTAAAGGTGCCCAAAATCAAGAATATTGCTCCAGAGCAGGTTTATCTCATGCTATGCTCAATTCTATTCTGTAATTGTATTATTGACTCCTACTCAACTGAGGTAGTCAACTAAAACCCGCTACCAGTTTTTCAGAGATGAGGCTGCTGAGAATGGGCTGGGTTGTTACTAAACTAGATCTCTACCATTCTGTACTAATGTAGTTGACTGATAGTATCTTTTGAAGTTCAGATTCTATTAACTCTCCCAAGAGTTATCACTCATAAATGATGTTGTAACTCCTAACATTTCTACTGTTATCATTCTTGATAATCTTTTCTGTACCTAGAAATATCTAACTCTAGAAATTTTTTTTCTTATTTACTATACTTAGATGTGGTCATCAAGAGAAACTTTATCACCTCAAATATTTTTTATTTTTTTTTAATTTTTATTTATTTATGATAGTCACACAGGGAGAGAGAGAGAGAGAGAGAGGCAGAGACACAGGCAGAGGGAGAAGCAGGCTCCATGCACCGGGAGCCCGACGTGGGATTTGATCCCAGGTCTCCAGGATCGCGCCCTGGGCCAAAGGCAGGCACCAAACCGCTGCGCCACCCAGGGATCCCTCACCTCAGATATTTTTATTTCAAGCACCTGACCAACACTTCCTATCCCTATCTTACTTGCTTATAAACCTTATATATAAGGTATATATATATATATATATATATATATATCATTATGCCCTCTAATCTCTTGACCCTACCACTTTACTTCGTGTACCCTCTTCTGTCTCCAATCTCATTTCTCTCTTTGTCCTATTTAGATTTCAAAGTCCATCATTATCACTTCCTTGGAATATCTTAAATTCTGTCATTCCGTCTCCCTCCATTGCACTCAGTTTTTTGAACCCAACTATTCACCTTCTCTATGCTTATGCCCTTGCATTTGAACACTGCTGGAAACACTCACACTAATATTTTTCCTAAGTAAACACAACTTCAAGCAAGTACACAATAATACTGAGCAAGCCTACTGTGATTCTCTAGTTTTTCTTTCTCCAGATAAGATGGCTATTTCATACTACTACTCTTTCATTAAACATCTCATGTCCCTCACTTCTCCCTTTCTCAGCTATCCTCACTAGCCGAGAAAACAGAAGTCATTTGATAGAAGTGACTCTTAATTTTCTTTCTTCTGGTCTCAGTGTTAAATATCTACTCTTCAAAAAGTCCTATTAAAACTTTAGAGAAAGCTTCTTCACCATCATTCTCTTTCATAGAACTCTCTTAGAACTTTTCATAATAAGTCATTACTTTTGATTATTAAAATTTTGCTTGCTAATTCTTACACTAGAACATAGGATTCCTAAAGGCAAAAATACATCAATCTTCCTAGCTTTGTTTCTTACTGCAATTCTCAGTAACTACTTGTTATATATATATATACTTGTTAATATAAAAATGCAGAATAGCATAATGGTTAAGTTTGAATTAATTTGGATTTATCAAACTAGGATTGGAATTTTAGCTATGCCAGTAGGCCACCATAGTGACATTGGGCAAGTTGCTTAACTCCTCTAAGTTGCAGTTTCTGTATTGGAACATGGAGATTAAAAACAACATCCCTTAGAGTTGTTAGAAATAAGTGGGATAATTGATTTTTGAAAAGTCTGGCACAGAGTAAGTGCTTAGTGCATTTTATCTATATATGTATATTTGATTTCTTTATCTCAGATATTTATGAAAATGTTGACAAAGCCAAATGGTAAGCTGTTTGAGACTACTGTCAGTTTGGTAGTGGTCTATAGGTTCAGTTTTTCAGTGACAGAGAATTTATCCAACTTAGCCTGCATTTCTGAATCTTACCCTGAAGGAAGGATACTTTAAGACACTTCGTCACTTCTTAGTCAAGTTCAGATAGTTGAAGCTTAAGGAGTGTTCATGAGTTCTCAACCTGGTAACCTCATAGTTAGGCTTATTGTGTTCTTAATAACCCATGTTGACTCCTAGTCATCACTACAGTATTCTAAGTATTCATAAGCCATTTGTCTAAGTGACTTTTCTAGCTTTTGTAGAGGACTGAGGTCAAGTTTACTGATCTGTACTTTTTAAAACTTATGGTATTTACTTATCTTTAGGGATGCAGATTCCTCAGATAATAGTCATTTTATCATCATTCATTCTAGCTTTTTACTGTCCCATTTATTCTACAACCTGTCCATTTCTTTGTCCAGTAACATATCTATCCATTAAACATTTATAAACTCCTGGGTTGACTCAAGTTTTGTACATAAACACCAATTTCAGCTCTATAATTCTGGCAGCTTAGGAGAAAAAGGAAATGTGATAGGCATATCCTCATTTATTCATCTATCCATCCAATATATATTTATTGAGTTTCTACTATGTGTCAGATACTATACCCTAGAGCTTACAGTTTACCATTTATAGTTCTTATCAACTAATAAAAAAAATTAACAGTTCATCTCAAGATTTCCTGGCACTGAGTTCAAGAGAGAGTTTTTTGCATGATTATCTGAGTCATTTAAGAAATAAAATAGATAATTCTTTTCTATTGTTTTGCATATGACAGATTATTTTAAATTTAAATAGATGTTTCTTATATTAATCCTCTGTAAAAGCAGAGGGCTTTGTATTAAATATCTTTTTTCAGTAATGGTAATTTTTTTAGGGAACTTAGGTGATATGGTCCTTAAATATTCCTTTTTGATGATCTTATTCATAGCCAGTATAGAACTTACATAGGAGAATCCTATGTAGCCAACCTATCCATTCAACTCTCTTTGTCAGACATCAGCTATCTCAAGTGAGTCTTTGTCAAGTACTGGATTGTAATTGTATCCTATTTGGAAGCTTTAATGGGTGACTGAAATGCTAATATATTGGACTGTTGGTCATTTATCTTTTATTTTCCTGCTGTTTATGAGATTTCTGCTTATACTCTCCCAATCTTTTTTATCCCTTAGGATGGAGGTGGATGGGGAGATGGGTTAAATAGGTGATGGGGATTAAGGAGTGCACTTCTTGTGATGAGCATCAGATATTGTATGGAAGTATAGAATCACTATATAGTACACCTGAAACTAATATTACACTATACGTTAACTGGAATTTAAATAAAAGCTTTTTAAGAAATCAAATACGTAAAGAAATTATGTATAAATGTCAATGGAGACTCTGTGATTTTATTATTATATAAAATAATTTTGAGCATCATTTATTTCAGAGTTGGTTGGCTTCTTTCGGAACATTGACAGTGGAGGAAAAATTCAGGGAACATGACAATATGAAAAAAATGTATCTTCAAATCTCTACCCTAGAATAAGGCATGATATTATGTTACAAGGATACTGAAATATACTGTAGAAGTTATAAAGCAAAATAATATAATGCCAAGCATGGTGCTAAGCAAACTCCTTGTTTAGTGATGTGAGTCTGTACTGCTGTACTGTACTGCTGTTACAGTTTCTTTTAAGAAACATTTTGCCAGGGGATCCCTGGGTGGTTCAGCGGTTTGGCGCCAGCCTTTGGCCCAGGGCGCGATCCTGGAGTCCCGGGATCGAGTCCCACGTCCGGCTCCCAGGCATGGAGCCTGCTTCTCCCTCCTCCTGTGTCTCTGCCTCTCTCTCTCTCTCTCTCTCTCTCTCTATGTCTATCACAAATAAATAAGTAAATCTTTAAAGAAAGAAAGAAAAAAAGAAAAGAAAAGAAAAGAAACGAAACATTTTGCCATATCCTTAATTTTGGGGACCAGGGGAGTTGATTAAAGAAAAAACTGATTTTGATTCTGAAGCATATAAAAGGGGAAAAAAAGAATATTAAGTAATCTTCAGACCAGTTCTAAAAATAGGTATCATTATCTTCATTTTATATATGAGAAAGCTAAGGCTCAGAATAATTAAGTTATCCAAAGAAACAACTAGTAAGTGACAAAATTGGGCTTATTTGATGTCTAAGTCTGTTCTTCCTACAGAATTATGCTGCTTGCAATAATTACTATTTTTCTTAATATGTTAATTTTTTAAGATTTTATTTATTTGTTTGAGAGGGAGAATGGAGGAAGGGGTAGCAGAAGAGAAAGAATCTTAAGATCTTAAGCAGACTACTCCACGCAAGCACAGAGTCCAGTGCAGAACTTGATCCCACGACCCATGAGATCATGACCTGATCCAAAACCAAGAGTCTGGTGCTTAATGAATTGAGAGCCACCGAGGTGCCCCTAATATGTTAATGTTTGAATATTTTACACCTCTTTTAAAGTCACATTTTCAGTCAGTGGGTGGTGACAGGATGAAATTATGTAAAAATTGCAGTATGCTCAGGAGGGAAGCTTCAAGTCATGAACTTGTGGACCAACACCTGCTTATTTTGAGGGTCCAAATGACCTATGGTGATAGAAGCACAGTGGAAGAGACTTTAGAGATCATGATAATTCACAGCATCTTAATTAAATTGATTTCAGAAGTAGTTGGAAGAGGAAAAGAAAAGTCATATGGTCAACATTGTTATAGTAGAGATAAAGGTGAATTGCTTATTCATGTAACAAATAAATTAGTCACTAGGTGCTAGGAATGCGGAGGTGAATAAGAGATGATTCCTCTCCTTCTAATAGCTGTCCAGGAATACCATCATGGAACACAAAATTCTCCCTGACTTCTAGGCCGCCATTCCATTCTCTGAACTCTCCAACACTTCATGTAAACCATTAAATCCAGACCCCACTTAAATACCAGATTATGTTTCCTATTTATGGGCCTTTATTTACCAAACCCAAAATATCCTTAGTATCTTAAAGACAGAAACCATATCTTATCTTGTCTTATATTTAGTAGGCCCTCCTAAATATTGATTGATTGTTAAAGGCAAAACACAGAAGAAATATTATCTATCATTTAGCATACATTTGTTCTTTTATGCAACCCCTGGAAAATGAATATTCTCTTTACATGGCTAGAGGAGGAATTTTTACATTTGATAAGAGATTGGATTAGATATGTTCTGTTACTCCTCCCAACTAAGATTTATATGGGCTACTTAAAATAAATGAATATGTTCTTAGGGTGATAAGAAAAAGAGAGCCAGTTATCTATTTATGATTATTGTCCTTACAAAAAATTAGTATAAATAATGACCCTACAGTCATTAAATTGTCAGTGCCTCAAAGCCTTTTCACTTGAGTGATTTGTAGGTGACAATAAGAAGATAAATTAAGAAGTTAATTGAAATTTTTAAACCCTGACTACTAATCAATTGAGACAAGTTAACAGTTTACTCTTACTGGGAAGTCTAATAAGCCTCAGACATGTGAGAGATGATTTTTAGATTAAATCTTCCCAAACTCTCACCTGTTTTCTTAAATTTGCCTTTAGTTTGGCTGTGTTCTAAACTTCATACAGTATTTGCATTTTCATGGAGAGACATTATACCATCCTTTTAGGAAATGATTGATACATATTGATAACACAGATCAATAGTCATTAAATGATTCTACCTTTTTACCCTGTAATTCCACTGTACAGACTTTTTATCTTAAGGAAATACTTCAGGTTAGTTACCCCAGTATTATTTATAATGATGAAAAACTACAAAGAAAAATTTAGCTGGAGGAGCACCTGGGTTGCTCAGTGGTTGAGCATCTGCCTTTGGCTCAGGTCATGATCCCGGGGTCCTGGAATCAAGTTCTGCACTGGACTCCCTGCAGGGAGCCTGCTTCTCCCTCTGCCTGTGTCTCTGCCTCTCTTTCTATGTCTCTCATGAATACATAAATAAAATCTTTAAAAATAAATAAATAAGAAAAATCTAGCTATAGGTGAATAGTTATGATTATAGTAACATATACATCTACTGAATGGAATGTTATTCAAACACCTAAGTAACATGCCAGTTCATTACTATTGCATGGAAGGCTAAAAGATTATATTCATTTCTGCAGTGATTACCACAAAAAGGAAAAAATATGTTTGAACAAAAGACTAATAAAGAAATAGACAAATGTGATTAACATTGTGTTAAAAGTTTATGGATTTGGGGACGCCTGGGTGCTCAGTGATTGAGCATCTGCCTTTGGCTCAGGTGTCATGATCCTGGGGTCCTGAGATCAAGTTCCTCATCGGGCTGCCTTTGAGGAGCCTGCTTCTCCCACTGCCTGTGTCTCTGCCTCTCTCTCTCTCTCTCTCTCTCTCTCTCTCTCTCTCATGAATAAATAAATAAAATCTTAAAAAAAGAAAAGTTTATGGAATTGTGATACTCTATGTGGAAAATCCAAAAGACTCCACACCAAAATTGCTAGAACTCATAAAGGAATTCAACAAAGTGGCGGGATATAAAATGAATGCACAAAAGTCAGTTGCATTTCTCTACACTAACGAGACAGAAGAGAGAGAAATTAAGGAATCGATCCCATTTACAATTGCACCAAAATCCATATGATACCTAGGAATAAACCTAACCAAAGAGGTAAAGGATCTATATTCTGAAAGCTATAGAACACTAATGAAAGAAATTGAGGAAGACACAGAGATGGCAAAATATTCCTTGCTCATGGATTGGAAGAACAAATATTGTTAAAATGTCTGTGCTTCCCAGAGCAATCTATACATTCAGTGCAATCCCTATCAAAATACCATCCACAGTTTTCAGAGAGCTGGAACAAATAATCCTAAAATTTGTATGGAACCAGGGATGCCTGGGTGGCTCAGCAGTTGAGCATATTCCATCAATTTAGGACATGATCCCTGGGTCCAGGATGGAGTCTACTTCTCCCTCTGCCTATGTCTCTGTGGCTCTCATAATAAATGAATAAAATCTTTAAAAAAAAAATTGTATAGAACCAGAGAAGACTTCGAATAACCAAAGGAAAATTGAAAAAGAAAACCAAAACTGGTAGCATTATAATGCTAGACTTCGAGCTATATTACAGAGCTGGAATCATTAAGACAGTATAATACTGACACAAAAACAGGCACATGGATCAGTGGAACAGAATAGAGAACCCAGGGGCAGCCCGGGTAGTTCAGTAGTTTAGCGCCACCTTCGGCCTAGGGCATAATCCTGGAGACCCAAGATCAAGTCCCACATCGGGCTCCCTGCATGGAGAGAGTCTCTCTCTCTTTCTGTGTGTGTGTGTGTGTGTGTGTCGTGAATAAATAAATGAAATCTTCAAAAAAAAAAAAAATAGAGAACCCAGAAATGGACCCTCAGCTCTGTGGGGAATTAATCTTTGACAAAGTGGGAAAGAATATCCAATGGGAAAAAGACAGTTTCTTTAACAAATGGTGTTGGGAAATTGGACAGCCACATGCAGAAGAGTGAAACTAGACCATTTTCATACACCATACACAAAAATAGACTAAAAATGGATAAAAGACCTAGATGTGAGACAGCAATGCAACAAAATCTTAGAAGAGAACATAGGCAGCAACCGCTTTGACCTTGGCCACATCAACTTCTGGCTTGATACATCTCCAAAGGCAAGGGAAACAAAGGCAAAAATGAGCTATTGGGACTTCGGCAACATAGAAAGTTTTTGCACAGCAAAGGAAACAGCAAAATCAAAAGACAATCTACAGAATGGGAGAAGATATTTGCAAATGTTTTATCAGATAAGGGTTAGTATCCAAGATTTATAAAGAACTTATCAAACTCAACATTCAAAGAACAAATAATCCAGTCAAGAAATGGGCAGAAGACATAATGAACAGACATTTCTCTAAAGACATACAAATGACCAACAGACACATAAAATGTTCAGCATCACTCGGCATCAGGAAATAGAAATCAAAACCACAATGAGATACTACCTCACATTAGTTAAAATGGCTAAAATGAGTAAGTCAGGAAGCTGTTAACAAATATTGGCAAGGATGCAGTGAAAGGGAAACTCTCTTACAATGTTGGTGGGGTTGCAAACAGGTATAGCCACTCTGGAAAACAGTGCGGAGGTTCCTCAAAAAGTTAAAAATAAAGGCACCCTACAACCCAGCAATTGCACTACTAGGTATATACCCCAAAGATATAAATGTAGTGATCCATAAGGCCACCTGCTCCCCAGTGTTTATAGCAGCAATGTCCACAGTAGACAAATATGGAAAGAGCCCAGATGCCCATTGGCAGATGAATGGATAAAGAAGACACACACACATACACATAATGGAATATTACTCAGCCATCAAAAAATTGAAATCTTGCCATTTGCAATGATGTGATGACACTAGAGGTCATTATGCTAAGTGAAATAAGTCAATCAGAGGAAGACAGTTATCAAATGAATCCACTCATGTGGAATTTAAGAAACAAAACAGGAGCATAGAGGAAGGGGGGCGGAAATAGAGAGAGACCAACCATAAGAGGCTCTTAATCATTGGAATCAGAGGGTTGCTGGAGGAGAGGGGGCAGGGGGATGGGGTATCTGGGTGAAGGGCATTAAGGAAGGCACTGAATGTAATGAGCACTGGTTGTTATATGCAACCGATTAATCACTGAACTCTTCCTCTGAAACTAATAATACAGTGTATATTAATTAATTAAATTTTAATTTTAAAAAATGTTTATGGATATTACATGAAAATTTTCTTTATTTTTGTAAGGGACTTACTGTCTTTCAAATTCGATATTTATTTCATGATTGGCTAATATATCCACATTAATCAAAACTCAAAAGGCATAAAAAGGTATGAAAAGAAAGTCTCATATTTACCCCACCTCCTCAGAGGCACTATTATAAGTTTTTTATTTCTTCATCCAGAGATTATTTTATATATAAACAAGCTAATATATACTTATTTTCCCCCATTTTACACAAATGGTAAACACTATTCAACACCCTGCTTTTCCACTAACATCTGTTAAAGATATTCAGTATCAGTTCATAAAGAACTCTTTCTTTTTTTTATTTTTTATGATAGTCACAGAGAGAGAGGCAGAGACCTAGGCAGAGGGAGAAGCAGGCTCCATGCACCGGGAGCCCGATGTGGGATTTGATCCCGGGTCTCCAGGATCGCACCCTGGGCCAAAGGCAGGCGCCAAACCGCTGCGCCACCCAGGGATCCCTAAAGAACTCTTTCTATTTTGTGGCTTAATATTATTCCTTTAAGTGCCATAAGATACTATAATTTATTTAATAAGATCCTGCTATTGCAATTCTATGGTAACAGTACACAGGATGATTACTCAAATGAAAATATATCTAGACTAAATTCCTACACGCAGGAGTGCTAGGTTAAGAGTATGTGTACATTCTTTAACAGATGAACAAGGTGGGGGCAGTGAGGGAGGACCATAAAGCCGACTCTTAACTAGAGGACACACTGAGGGTTGGTGGAGAGGAGGTGGGAGAGAGATTTTTTTTTTTTAAGATTGTTTATTTATCTATTCATGAGAGACACAGAGAGAGAGAGAGAGAGGCAGAGACACAGGCAGAGACACAGGCAGAGGAAGAAGCAGGTTCCATGCAGGAAGCCCGATGCAGGACTTGATCCCAGGACTCCAGGATCACACCTTGGGCCGAAGGCAGACACTCAACTGCTGAGCCACCCAGGCTTCCGTCCCTGGGGACAGCTTCTAAAAGAACTGCATTCCAAGACAGATTACAAAAAAAGCCTTAGAAGGAAAGCAGTTCTGTGTCCTGAAAGCAGTGTTTCTCAGTGTGGTCCATTAATCACACCAAAATCACCTGGTGTGGGTTGGCAACTTATTAAAACAGGCAGTTTCCTGGGCTTTTCCCCAGATCTGCTGAATCAGAATCTCAGAGGGATGAGGCTGAGGAACTTGCCTTTTAGAATAAACTCCCTAGGGATGCCTGGGTGGTGCAGTTGGGTAAGCGACCAACTCTTGGTTTCTTCTCTGGTCATGATCTCAGGGTAATGGGCCCCAGCCCCATGTTGGACTCCGCACTCAGTGCAGAATCTGCTTCAAATTCTCTCTCCCTCTGCCTTTCCTGCTCATGTGCTGGTGCACTTGCTCTCTCGTACTTTCTCTCAAAATAAATAGATAAAAGAATAAATGTTTAAAAAAATTCTTTTTAACTTCCTAGGTGATTCCTAAGCCATTAAAGCTTGAAGATCACTGCCTTTATAGTCAATGTCCCCTAGCTTAGTCCACATACCTTGTTTCCCTTATTCAGTTTGAATCAGACATAAGACTATTTCTAAAAATCAAAGCCACCCTCAAAGGACAAAAGGGCATGTGTCAGGGATGCTGAAGGTCATTCCCAATGGGAATCCAGAAATGAGCTGAACAACAGGCTAGGCATTGCAGACTGGCAGAAATTATGTTGCATTAGGAGACAAAAATGCTCTGGTTGGTCTGATTTTGGTATGCTTGACAGTGCTAGTAACTTGACAAGTGTCACTTCACACATTAAAGAACCTTGGCTTTAATTTTCCTATTAAAGGGAAAAGAGGAGGAAAGGAGAATTGTGTTTTGGCTAGATAAGTAAATGATCTCAATGGTCCTTTCTCTATCTTATGTTCTGGTTTTTCTACTGAGATTAAAAAAAAAAAAAAAAAAAAAAAACGGGGCAGCCTGGGTGGCTCAGCGGTTTAGCGCCACTTTCAGCCCAGGGCCTGATCCTGGAGACCCAGGATCGAGTCCCACATCAGGCTCCCTGCATGGAGCCTGCTTCTCCCTTTGCCTGTGTCTCTTCCTCTCTCTCTCTCTCTCTCTCTCTCTCTCTCTTTCTCTCTTTCTCTCTCTCTCTCTCTCTCATGAATAAATAAAATCTTTAAAAAAAAAAAACCCTAGACACACAAATTAATATATATAAGTAACGAGGATTATTACTATAGCAAAAACTGCTAGTTTGATTTCTTCTAAAGGGAAGAGCCTTCTTAATTAAAAAAAAATTATTTTAGTTCTATATCTTTTTTTTTTTAATTTTTATTTATTTATTCATGAGAGAGAGATGGATCACACCCTGGGCTGAAGGCGTCGCTAAACCGCTGAGTCACTCGGGCTGCCCTATATCTTTTTTTTTTTACTTCATTTTTCTATTAAAGATGAGTAAGTTTGGAAAATCAGATTCTGGTTACATTTAGCTATATAACTGTATTGTGTCTCTAATATCCACTTCTAATTAAAGTTTTGTAGTATCACACAGCTACAGCACCACATATTTTCTTATTTTCCAGATATTAATAATTGCCCTTTCATTCTCTAAAGCGAAATAAAACCAGTGACTTTTTTTTTTAGTCAACAATTCTTAACTATGTAAAATATCTTTCAGTGTTGGCCCATAGATATAAGCTATAATTTTAATCCTGAGAATAGTTGTGATAAAAATCTTAAATGTCAGGGGATCCCTGGGTGGCCCAGCGGTTTAGCACCCGCCTTTGGCCCAGGGCATGATCCTGGAGTCCCAGGATCAAGTCCCATGTCAGGCTCCCAGGCATGGAGCCTGCTTCTCCCTCCTCCTGTGTTTCTGCCTCTCTCTATATATATGTCTATCGGGATCCCTGGGTGGCGCAGCGGTTTAGCGCCTGCCTTTGGCCCAGGGCGCAATCCTGGAGACCTGGGATTGAATCCCACGTCGGGCTCCCGGTGCATGAAGCCCGCTTCTCCCTCTGCCTCTGCCTCTCTCTCTCTCTCTCTCTCTCTCTCTCTCTCTCTGTGTGTGTCTAACTATCATAAATAAATAAAAAAAAAATTAAAAAACTTATATATATGTCTATCATAAATAAATCTTAAAAAAAATCTTAAATGTCATTATGCAGTTAATAATAAAATAGGTACCATTGTTCAGGAAATACCATATTTTGAGCATAATTCTGAGTACTTTTAGTATCTTACAAGAATATGGGTTGGGTTTTTTATTTTTTATTTTATTTTTTTTAAGATTTTATTTACTTATTCATGAGAGACAGAGATTGGCGGAGATATAGGCAGAGGGAAAATCAGGCTCCTCGCAAGGAGCCTGATGCAGGACTCGATCTGGGACCACAAGATCATGCCCTGAACCGAAGGCAGACTCTCAACCGCTGAACCACCCAGGTGCCCTGAGAATAAGGGTTTTAAAGATAAGTGTTACGCCCATTTTACATGTGACTCTTCTTTGGAGGTCATATTGAAGTGTAATAATTCAAGAAGCTTCACAGAACAAAAAAAGAAGCAGCAGCTTCACAGAGAGTCATTAGCAATTTTTGGCTTCCACTTTCTATTAGATATGCCTCCTTTTACATTACCTGGTATGCTATAGGTAATCAGTAAATGTTTGCAGAGTTTACCACTCTCTGTCTAATTTGCTATTTCTTTTAGTATATATTTTATGTTGGAGTACAATTTAGTAAAAGTCAGTGACTCGTTTAATTATGACCTTGAAAGAAACTAAATTATATCCTGTTTTGAATTAAAATGAGATTACTTTTTCCCATATCTGATTTATTAGTAATCCTGGTTTCCATTAGCAAGATAGAAAAGATCTATACTTCAGAGACTAAAAATTTTACTAATGATTAATATATGCTAGCCATTAGATGTTCTGCTTTTTTTCTCTCCAAACTTTAGATTAAAAGATAAAATTGTATCTTTCTAATATTAGATTTCTAATAACAATAATTGGTGAATATATGCTACTAATTATATTTTGCTTCTTGAGCAAGGCAGAAGTTTGAGACTTCTCACTCACTAACCCCACCGCCACCAGCACCAAGCCCCCAGGGACAAATGAGTTGCTTTATTGTACCTGATTTGTGATTAACTGTTCTCTCTTCATTCTTTTTCTCAACCTTTCCTCCTTCCTCCATAACTCTCTTCCTCCACTTCATTTTACCCTGTCAGTAAGGGCATTTGTTCTTCATCTTTTCAAATCTATCACTTTAGCTTTTGGTTTTGGGGATTTATTTGTCAACTTATTCCCTCTCCTCAAATAGATATATGATGAATAGGTTGCTTCATTTATTTAAACTTTTATAATTAAAAAACAAAGCCATTTCTTCTTGCCACAGAAGAAAAAATGCTTGCCATTGCTTCCCCCTTTGGTTTTGAGATTGCAGGAATCCTGTTGCTGCAGATACCATTTATCCCTTCATGACACCTGACTCTAATGAACACTATATGCAGTTAGGCTGACAAGTTTGGTGCTGCCATTAGATGCACCGGCACACTTCTATCTCTTTAAAAAAGAAGAAAATTCTGCAATTATGAGAACCACATTTTTTTTTCTTGAAACAATTTATTTTTCCCTGGTCTGTTTTTGTGCTAGTGTTTTGAACTGGATTTTTGCAGTGTGCTGTGAATGGTAACTTTGTGCTGTGAATGATGTTGAGAGGAAGAAGCAGAGCCCCCAGCCATGAGAAAGATCTAATATTTGTGTTTTAAAGTTCTTATAAATTGTAATGCAAGAACTAACAATTTGGAATTTTGTAATTTGGGGCTGTCCACTAGCCCTACAGGCTCTCAATGATTGTAATTTGAAAATCTCAAAGTAAACATGATTCAGATCTTAGATTAATTAGATTAATTAAAATTTTAACAAAGTCTCTCTTTGATTAGAACAAATCGTTTGTGAAGGCCACTAGAAAGCATCAACTGGCTGCGGGATCCCTGTGTATTTCTCAACTACTTCCAAAACGTCAGAATGAGTTGCCAATACCTGGTAGAAAACTAATCACTTTGTTGTTTTTTTATAGTTAATTGAACAGCTAATGTGCTTTTGAAGGCTGTGTCTCTCTTGAATATATTTTGTGAAGTTTTGAAATGTTGTTGTATATTAATTCAAACCCAATAAGATACCTATATTTTCATAATAATTTTCCCTTCTAACTCATTTTCATAAAAAGACTATTTGGAAAGTACACAATTTCCAGGCAAAATTATCTTGAAATTGAATTCTTTAAACCACAAAGCTAGCCAGCCTGCCTGCCTCTTTCTTTCTTTCCTTCCTTTTCTCTCTTTCCTTATTCCTGACTTCTTTCCTCCCTTCCTTTTTTTGGGGTATCCTGTTTAGGTAGTATTTAATATCACTTGTGAGACTACTGCTATGACAGACATCTACTGTGTGATACCCACTTAATCCATTGGTGTGAAAGCAACAAGGACTTATTTTCTCCTTTTTGTAGGGAATGACATTCCAACTGTTCTTTGACATGTTTACATTCAGAGGTTGCCAGTGATCAAATCAGGTCAGGACTGACTTCAAATATTTTAAAAAGCAGAAAGAAAAATGAGATCCTAACTTTCCAGTGTCCTGATCTACGCATCCCTATTGATGAATTAAAGCTTATACGGGTGTGAAATTTGGTACCTGAGACTTAGGCTGCTTGAGCACCTTTTATCGCATAATAGTTCTGGAATGTGAAGATATGAATTTTCATGGGAGCAATGATATTTCATGGCCAACAATGGATTTCTTAGGGTCTTGTCATTTCAAATTGCCATGAGGTCTGGTTATTGCTGCTCTAAATGTAAATATGAAACTGCTTCCCGATGAACTTATTGCGATGGTGCTAACTTGTCTTGACACTCTTGCTGGCAGTTCTAGTGGCCCTTAACATGGTCTGCTTTCTGTAGTCACAGCATGGGTTTTGTGGAGGATTCAGCCTAAATTTCTGGAATGAATTTCTATAGACAAGAGATATATTGGCTTTAAAAATTAAGAGGTTTGATTCTGTTTTGAATTTGGATATCAAATGAATATGAGCACATGACATTTTAATGCCGTTTGTCTTTTCAAATAGATTTACCTTCTAATGCATGTGACAACAGGATTTTGCTCATCAGCTAGAACATACATTTCAGAGGAGTTGTTACCTAAAATATTATCATAAGGCATAAGAAAACACACGATTTAAGTTGCCTTTCATGAACATAATTAAGAATTAATAAGCCAGTACCAGTGGCTAGTCCCCAGAATTTCCACTGTTTTGCCTTTTGTGACCTGTGTTATTAAAAGTCCATTATTTTTACAGACTTTATTAAATTGGATCTTATTAAAGCATTCTATATTTGCATTTGGTCTTTCATAATTCATTATTATTATGACATTTACTTTTTACCATCAGATCTGAAAACATATCATAAGCTACCCTTTTCTCTTGAAAGAAATGCTAATTTCAAACAGTCCTCTAATAGAAGAGAAAAGCTTTATCAGTTTTTTCATTTATTCCAGATCGTGTTAAGAATACTAATGCTAGACTTCAGTATGCTAATATCTCTGAGCTTTTTTTGGTCAAAAGCTTAGAATTATTATTTTTATCCCATGTTAAGTATGAAACCAGGAGACCTGCTACTACTGGAGAAAACACAATTCTAAAGTACAATTCATGATTCTAAAGACTTGTGAAAATGTTGCTAAATCCCGTTTAGGATGCTGTCAGTCGATTTAACTTTGTACCATACAACATTTGTCCATTTAAGAAACTCTTTCCCCTTAAAATTCAGTTTTTTTGTTTTTCTCATATATTAGGTCAGTATACCTTGCAATGTTTTAAGACTACGAACCTATGCTTTCAGCCCCAGATGGCAGTTAGGGCATGCTGCCTGCTTTTCTATATGATAGTCGCTTCTATATCATTTAAGATGTAGTTGAAACTCAGCCTAGCAAGATTTTATATATTGATATTAGACAGGCTATCTAATTATTATTAACATAATAATAAAGTGAGTTTTTTGTCGGGGTACTAGTAAATTTATTAAACTCTGAAATGAAATTTACTTTGGCTTTTGTCTCATTTTAGATTTCTGACAATGTGCAATAGACACTTTGGCAGTGTTGTTGCACAAACCATCCGGACTCAAAAAACAGATCAGTTTCCACTTTTTCTGATTATTATGGGAAAGCGATCATCTAACGAAGTGTTAAATGTTATACAAGGTAAAGTACATGTCACAAGAGGAGAAGTGTCTTCTTGTGTATGTGATAACCTTATAATATTTACCATCAAAGTTGACAGTAATTCTCTATATGAGTGAGCATCTTTGTATTTTAAAACATAGAATATCCTAAAGAACAGCTTCAAAAAGTATAGAATCTATGAAAAATGAAATATGCTGCATAAAAATGTAACAGAAATTTCTTAATAAAATAACAGCCCTTGGGACAGAGCATAATCATGTTAAAAGTTCAGAATTGCTAAATTCTCTAAACTAGTAATTAAGCCATAATCAGTTATCAGACATGACATTTCTTATTCATATATTGATTTCTTGCTGTAATGTTGATTTGTTGAAAGAAATGCTTATCTTTAGTTATCTAGAAAAGCCAGTGACTAGATATTGCAAATTAATTGTTCATGCAGTGGTAGTTGTTTCCCCTTAATTGTGTGAGTCTGTGTCTAGGATGCAATGCTAAGGTGCGAAGCTATAGGATGCCTATGAATTTAATCACATTGAATATTCTTTACAAACAAAAAAGGTGAATGATTTTTTTTTTACTGCTACTGATATACCCCAAGGATTATTTTAAAATATTACCTTATTAATAGCAAGCTTAAATTGAAAACAGTATAACTTTCTTTGCCCCAGGGAAAAAGATGTTTCAAGTGCCCTGAGCTGAAGCTTCTGTTTGAGATACTTTATTTTTACCCCTATTTAAGTCAAAAGTTCTATAGTAGATAATATGATGGAGGAATGAGTGTAAATACTAGTGTCTTTAAAACTCAAAATAAAACCTCTGGTATTTTATGTTTGCTCTATCCCTAGAGCATTGAGTTTCATAAACAATGCTAAAGATACTCTGCTGGGGAAATGAATTGCATACATAAGGTAAATGTATAATACTTCATTCCTGTTTTCCCCCATCAGAGGCAATATAATAAAGTGGTTTTCAAAGTGGTCCAAGATTCTGGAGGTCCTCTAGACCATTTCATTGGATCCATGAGGTCAAATTATTATTTTCATAATGGTAATAAGGCTCTTCTGTTTTTGCATTTTTATTTATTTATTATTTATTTATTTTTACTGTGTTGACATTTGCACTGATGGCACAAAATCAATGTTGTGTAAAACTACTGGCACCTTCACACAAATCAAAGTCATGTCCAAACTATACTACTGTCATATTCTTTACTTCCATAATGTGCAATTTTAAAAATTATTTTTTGAGCATTTAAGCAAAATGTTATATCTTCCACTGTAAGATTGACAGCTTAAATAATTTTCTGATGAGATCAGTTGTAATGTTACAAATATACGATTTTTTTTGTATCGTATAATTAGTTATGTCAACATTGAAGATAAATGCATAAGTCAGTAAACCAGTATTTTCCACATGACCAGCGCATGATATTATAAAGTCCTGCATAGGTAAAAGATCCATTCAAAGAGTGAGATAGGTCAGTGTATCTTAATATAACAAAGTACAGAAAGTTCAATAGTTTCAAATTCCTCACATACTTGAAGAAACTTCCACTTGTCCATTTGAGTTTATCAAATGCGATCATGTGTACTATATTATTTATTAAAATACTCCTCCCTTTTTCAATTATATGTCTGTTTAAGGGCAGGCTTGCTTGATAAATTTCAGCTAAGTCATAAGACAACATATTGTAACTAGTTTAACATAGAAGTAGATATAAGAATCCAGTTATGTTCTATTAAGCAGACGTTTAAAAAAATTGCAAAAATGTTGAAACTATACCATTCTTCTCACTAAATGTTTTCATTTGGAGCATAAAGCCATTTTTCATAAAAATATGATATTTATATAAACATGTAATGGTTTTATCATTGTTACTTTTAATGAATTGATAAATACGTTTTAAGTATTTCAGCTTTAATTTTTAACACAGTAAATGTTGATAATAATAACCCACAAAACTTATTTGAGGATCTCAGTAGTTGTTAAGAGTGTAAACAAGTTCTGAAAACAGAAGTTTGAAAACCACTGCAATAGGTTAGAGAAAAAAACTTGTCTGGACCTGCGTTAACTGGTACCTTTCCTCTGTCTTGTCCAGTTTGGTAGTGAGTCCTGACTGTTAGCACTGAAGCATAGTTGATAAGCATTGGCTTAAGCCTGAAAATGAATGGCCAGTATGTAACCACCTTTCTAGTATCCTCCATAAAGAATAAAGAATTCATATCCCATGCTTTGAGTCTTAGTCACTACAGTTTGCAAATGAGAAAGAGAAACTCAACAATTTGCCCATTATCAAACTCTATATTAAAGGTACTGCTAAACTTTTTGCCATTTGTTGTATCTATTCATAATAACTGCCAGCGATCATGTGTACTATATACAGAGGTAGTGTTATTTTTATTTTACCGATAAGAGAATCAATCCTTAGAGAGCTATAGTCAGTCACTCATCCACTTATTTATTCATTTACTAAGTGAATATTTATTAAGCCCTTGTCACATGCTAGGCAATTTTTAGGTACTAAATCATATGGTTTGTAGGTAGCAGAACTAAAAACTATGACTACAAAACCAGTTCTGCTTTTTCAGTACCATGATATCACACCAAGATAATATTTGTTCTCTAGCTCATTTATTGGGACAGTAGTACCGATGTGACTGAATTTTTTTGATAAGGACCACAGATGCTCCCTGCCATGCTGCCAGTGGTCATAAGGAAAATTGAGAAAAGGACCATTGAAAGATCATGTTAGTCCAGCTCTACTCCAGAATAACACCAACAAAGATGCTTGCTACTTGTTGTCCTATTTGATCAATGGGATAGGAAGAGCTCTTCTCAGGCCCTGGAGAAAGACGGGCTTTTTGCCAATAATCTTGAAAGAAGAATCGCTATATCTTTATGTATCTTTATGGGTTTCTCTGTTGTAGATGTATTCAAAGCAAGTAACAGGAAAATACACTCAGGAAATGGCATAAATGTTTGTTATGGCCTTAGACAAGGAATAAGATAGCATTAAGGAAAACCAGACATTTTAATACTTTCATAAAACTAATATAACATTATGGGAACTAACTGGAATTAAAATTAAAACTTTTTTAAACACTGAATATTCTCTTATAAAGTTTATAGCATAGTCATTTGGAAGCAGCTGAAAGAGAAAAATACCAATTGGGCACAAAAAGAACTCAGTTTTTTTCAGTAAATAAATTACTGTCCACTTCATCAAGGAATTTTTAATTATAGGAAATAATTCTAAATAAACAGTATATTGAGGTGGCAAAAGAGAACAGGCTTTTGAGTTAGACTCATTTGGTTTCAAATTCTGGTCCCACCACTTAATCAAAAGCCTGATCTTGATTGCACACGCTACTCCAGTTCTTAAAGCCTCCTTTTCCCTCTCTTTAAACTCAAGATCATGATACCTTCAAAGAATTATTGTACAGGTTTAATAAGATAATATATGTAAAGCAGTTAGCCTACTTACTGGCATATAAAAAAATGGTAGCTGTTGCTAGTATTTTCAAGTAGATATGTTTCTATAACTTAAAAGAACTTTGATTTCCAATACTTGGCCATTCTTCATTTTGAGCTGAAAATCTTTCTCGTTAACAGATGGTTCCTTCAAGTATACTGTGTTTGAAATTTCAACTGCCTATATACTGGTTTACTCTTTCACAGTGAACATATGAAACTTTTCAAGGAAAATATGAAAATATTTTAACTGGGTATTAGCATAGTACACTGTCATTTTTATTAGACTATAGTTATTCCTTGCTGATCAATTCTAGAATGACTTTCCATTTTATAATAACATTACTAATGTAAAGTTTGGCGATCTCCATGTGTTGCTAGGTAACACAACAGTGGATGAGTTAATGATGAGACTCATGGCTGCAATGGAGATCTTCACCGCCCAACAACAGGAAGATATAAAGGATGAGGTAAGATGAAAGGTTAAGTAGACCTTTAATAGGATTTTGATGAAATTATTTGTCAAATGGAGATGCTTGCCTATGTAATGATTGATAAATAAAGAAAATGAAGATGCATTTCCAGATTAACCAAGGACTTTTATGCCATTGAGTTTACCTTTCAGTCCATTCTTTTCATGACCCCAAGACCCAACAATTTGTTTAACTTTATGGACATTTATACTTTGCTAGATTTGGAGTAGTGGCAGGAGGTCAATTTGCAGGAAATGAATTCTGAAGCATATTTACAAAAGAAACGACAGTCCAGGAAATCCTGTGCACTATGTGGTTTTTCACTCACTTTCAAGATCCTCTTACTCTTTTTAAATATTGAGGTTGATTAGTGATAGACACATTTTACATTTTTGAAGTGCTGTGAGAATTAGTAAAAGGTCTCCAGAATTCTGAATTTCTCAGTGTCCTGAGTATATTCAGTTGGTATAGATGGCATGAGTGTAGAACCTCAAATAAAATAATAACAGCAATATTGATCATGACAATAGTAGTCAACACTTATTGAATATTTATAGTGTGCTAAGCGTCAAGCTAAGTACTTTACATATATTATCTCTTGTAGTATCAAAATAACCCCAAGAGGTTGTATATGAGTCACACAGAGTTCTGGCAGAAAACACGTGGCACTTTCAAACTGGGTCATTTGGAACAGTTTAATAAGAGAACTGTTTGTAAAGGTAAGGGCAAGGTTTATGGAAGTCAGCAATGGGTAGTACAGACTTTAGGGCTAAACAGAGCCATTACCACCTGTAGGCCTAAAGGCCGTGGAGGGTGGTAAATCGAGAAGACTATATCTGATAGAGGGATATAGTCAGCCCTTGGTGACCTGCTAGGGAGGAAACCAGAGAACAGATTTACTTTCCTTCCATACTCTGATCTTCTGCCAATACTACCTAGGTAACCCAACCAAAAGCTGCAAGGCAAGAGAACTTACCCAGGCAAAAAGCTAGATAGAGCTTGGATACTGAGGGGGCAAATGGGAGATAGCCTAGCACAGATTGGTACTATTATCTTCCCTTTTCAGGTGAGAAAACTGAGACTCAAAAGAGTTAAGTTAATTTACCCAAGATCACATGGCCAGTAGGACCTATGATAATCTCAAGTAATTATTAGTGCTTTATCAGGTAAAAAACTTCTGGATTTGGAGAACAGTCTAAAGAACAGTCTAAAGATAAAATATGAAACATATGTTAGCATTTGTTAATTTGAGATGCTCAATTCACAGGTATTTCTTAAATTGTCCTTTCTAATATTTTTAGTTGAAAAATGTTTTTCATAGACAAATAGGAAAAGTTTGATTGCTGAGCAATGATGAAAAGTTTCCAGCTATATTGAGTGTTTTCAATACAATACCCATTAGCTATTGCAAATGGAAAACATGTAGACAAATATAAAGTAGAATTATTGTGTTTTACCATATTTGCTTATCTCTTTCTTCTATTATTCTGTGAGTTTGTTAAGAGTCTGAGTTGTATCACATTCACATTTATAACATTTATCTCCTATCAGTGTACCTAGGACAAAGTAGGCACTCAGTAAATGTATAGTAGATGATTGAATATTTAATACTTGGAAGAATTCACATGAAAAATGTTACTTGAAAAAAGTTCTTGATTGCAGTGGTATAAAACCTGATGTGTCCACATTAACAAATATGAAAATTTGAAGTGCTATAACTAGTTTAGAGTTTAAATACACACTAAGTTTCTTTTATTGCTGGAAAAATGATGTTTGTGATTTTCCTTAATAGTCAGTGTTTCATTTACTCTAAAGAAAAGGTAATCAGGTATATGATGGAAAGATGTTTATCTGTTACTCTATAAATTGACAGTGACATTTTGAAATAATGAAGTACTGTACTTACTTAGGAATTTGTAATAATAGGTGTGTTGCCATTCAAGATTATGTTTATCCTGGAATAGAGGCATTGATTGACAATAAGTCACTAAACACATTCTTCAGCCATTTAAATCTTGAGTCTCATTAGTACTAGATTTACAGATTATGCTGTATAATAATATGAATGCACAATATTTGCATGCATATTCCCAGTTCATTCTTTCATCTTAATTTGTGTTCCTCATAATTCATTGGTAAAGAAAATTGACTTTAATTCCTTTAATACTGAGCACAAAATTTAATATGAGGGTTACAGGGAAAATCCAAGGCTCCATATAATTGAAATTTTTATTGAAATTTAACGGCAAGAGGTAAGGATTTCTCTTTGTTTTTAGAGTGTCTTCATGAAAGTTATCATTTAGTTCATAAGTAAAGTTCCTAAAAAAAGCTTTTATAGGTTCAAAGACTTGTTTTGGCCTATGCATGGATCATAATAGATTTGGTATCTGCTGAATTTGTGACAAGAAACACTGTCCCTTGTAATTGTGAATTTGCCTTTACTCTTCAAAAAAATTTCAAGTAATACTTTATCTTAAGCTTGCAATGAAAATCAAATTCATGAACAGACTTGGAGGATGGCTTCCTAGGCCTGAATTTATATAAACATTACTTTGGTTCAGTTACTTTCATCACTTAAATGATTACATCATTAGTGCCACCAGAGATGCCCATCCTATAAGAAAGTTTTTAATAAATAAAATCAAGCCCAAACATATTCATACTCTGAGTCATTCTTTAATGGCCCAGAATGGATCTTTATATCAATAATTGTTCTATTTCTAATCAGGAAGTATGTATTATATGAGCCTTTTGTTTTGGCAAAACTGCTTATCACTTTATTCACAGACATTTTCATTAATGGTATTAGTTTGGTTTTTTAAGTGTTTATTGAGGATCTATCAAATATATAGCACTGGGCTCAGTTTTAGGGACAGAGGTACTTTGCTACAATGTAGGCTTATTGGCAAATATTGGCACTACGTGATGGTAGCTTGTTTAGAATCAAAACATTTATGATCTGTTTTTGCTTACAGCCTGGTTCCAAACAATAGATACTTTCTAACATGTAAATAGATTCAGTTATTTTCATATGCCATATTTTCTTTAGTAATCCAGAAACCTCTGGTTATCAAGTTTCAGGGGCTTTATCCATTTCTTCTTAAATGATCTATTTGTGTACTGGCATATAATTGTTCATAATAGTCTTTTATGATCCTTTGTATTTCTGTGCTTTCAATTGTAACATCTCTTGCATTTCTGATTTTATTCAAGTCTTTTTTTTTTCTTGGTCAGTCTAGATAAAGGCTTTTCAATTTTGTTTATCTTTTTTTAAAAATCAGCTTAGTTTCATTGATCTTTTCAATCTTTTCAAACTTTACTTCTTATTGAAATATAATTGACATAAAATGTTGTATTAGTTTCAGGTGTACAACATTGATTCAGTAATTCTGTATATTATTCAGTGTTCACCATGATAAATGTAGTCACACTGATCTTTTCTATTGTCTTTTAGTTTCCAATCCTTTCTGCTCTGATCTTTATCATTTCTTTCCTTCTGCTAACTTTGGATTTTGTTCTTCTTTTTCTAGTTCCTTGAGATGTAAAGTTAGATCGTTTATTTGAGATCTTTATTTCTTGATGTAGGCATTTAGTAAGCCTTACAAGCTTCTCACTTACAACTGTATTGGCAGTGTCCCATAAGTGTTGTATGTTATATTTACATTTTCATTTGTCCCAAGGTATTTTTTTTACTTCTTCCTTAACCCATTGGTTATTCAAGAGCATGTTAAGTTCCACATATTTGTGAATATTCCAGTTGTCGTCTTGTAATTGATTTCTAGTTTCATACCATTTTGGTTGGAAAAGATGCTTGATATGATTTCAGTCTTCTTAAATTTATTAAGATATTTTTGTGGTGCCCTAACTATCCTGGACAGTGTTCCTTATGTGCTCTAGACAAATGTGTATTCTGTTGCTTTGGAATGAAATGTTCTGTATATGTTTGTTAAGTCCACTCTGTCCAATACATCATTTTATTCAAATGTTTCCTCATTGATTTTCTGTCTGGATGATATATCCATTGATGAAATTGGGATATTAAAGCCCCTATTATTATTGTATTGCTGTCTCTTTCTCCCTCTTAGGTCTGCTAATATTTGTTTTCTATATTTAGGTATTCCGGCGTTGGGTGTATAAATATTTTAGAAAGGATTCTTTATCAAGTGTTTTTTCTCCATAGTTAGTCCCGAATCACAGAAGATAATAATTTCTCTCATCTTGATTTCTATATTCATTTCTTAAATATTTATTGATCTTTTCCTATGGACTAGACACTATGTAAAACACCAATACCACAGCTGTGTGCAAGATAGATAGGGCCATTGGGCTTACAACACAGCAGTTCCAGTATAATCTGTGAAGTAATCAAGTAGATAAAGCCATGGGAGCACCCAGTCAGAATGAACTAGACATGTTATATAGGCAACTTGACCTAGAGCACATAGAAGGGCTCTAGTATTCTCCAATGCAAGCTATGAGGCAAGTAGAACAGGTGAGAATGAAGATAATAATAATAGCCATTCTTTAGGCTCCTGCTACATTCCAGCCATAGGTATTTCTCCGTGTGATTCCTAGTTTACCAGAATACTTAGCTATCTACCAAGGATTCCAGGCAGTTAGGTATGAACAAGCAATGTAATAAATTTTGTCAACATTTATTTCACATTTTGAAATGTAAAATAAATTGTGATGTCCCTCCAAATCGCATTTCATTCATCATATCTGTTACAATTTATTAGACTGTTCGTGTACAACAAACATTGCATTGGATGTTTTATTTAGACAAATTCACTTAACTAGGGCAGTTTACTTTGGCTTCTGAACTTTTATATCATTCACATATTATTGTTAAGTCCATATTAATTTTTCCTTGCTTAAATTAGCTATATTATTTTCTTAATTCCCCCAAATTGATCATGGCTAAAATGTGATTCATTGAAGCATAAAAGTAATGATGAAAATAATATTTAAAAAATTATAAATCAGTGATTCACTGCTACACTAATTCAACATTAATGTAAACATAATTTAGAGAACTCCAGTCCTAGAATAGAAGATGCCAGGGCAACTGACTCTGATTGTAATGATTTCATACTGGCTGTCATAAAAAAATTTTTTTTGATCGAGAAATGAAAGTTAATTGTATAGAAGCAGCAATGCATTTACCCCTAGTGCCTCTGTTTCTGAAATTTTTTATAAAAGTATGAAGCCTTGAGAGCTTCTGTTTCATTATTAAATAAAGACCAATGACCTATCTTTTTATTAAATCAATAGTTTTTTTCAGATCAAGAGAAAAATAATACCACTAAAAAAAAATCTTACCGGGATCCCTGGGTGGCGCAGCGGTTTGGCGCCTGCCTTTGGCCCAGGGCGCGATCCTGGAGACCCGGGATCGAGTCCCACGTCGGGCTCCCGGTGCATGGAGCCTGCTTCTCCCTCTGCCTGTGTCTCTGCCTCTCTCTCTCTCTCTCTGTGACTATCCTAAATAAATAAATAAAATATTAAAAAAAAAAAAAAAAAAAAAAAAAAATCTTACCATGCAAGGCAGAGAAGTGACCAAACTGCAGATGAGAAATTGTTTACAAATTGCACTCCTTGAGGGGGAGGAAAAACAAAACAAAACAAAACCACTGCTGCCAAGAAACTTGTAATTTCAGCCATAAAGTTTCCTGAGTACTTTCTCAACTTATACTGTTGAGTAGCATGCAATGGCAATAGCATGGTTTGTGGAGGAGCAATGACCACGTTGTGCATGTTATGCTGCTTTACAGTTAGATTAAACCACTAAGATGTACAAATTAAGAATCAGTTCTTGGCATATTGCTGTTTGTATGTATACAAGGTAGAAGTAGTCATCACTGTTCATTCTGTTTATCAATGAGAAATATATATGACAAGATAAGTTTTTAATGATTATTTTGCAAACTTTGAATTATACTTAAAAAGATGAAGTAGAATCAGTACTGATGACAAACTAACGGTACATCAAAGGACACCAGAAAGTGAAGGGACAACTCACAGATTGGGAGAAAATCTTTGCAAATCATATTTGATAAAGGACTTACATATCTCGAATATATAAAGAATTCTTACAACTCAATAATAAAAAGACAAATTAGCCCATTAAAAATTGGGCAAAGGATCTGAAAAGATATTTCTTTATGGGAGATATACAAATGGCCTATAAGCACATGAAATGATATTCTGCATCATCAGTGACCAAGCAAATGCATATTAAAACCACAATGAGATGATACTACCTCACACAAACTGCAGTGGCCAGAATCAAAAGATACCAAGTGTTAGTGAAAATATGGAGAAATCTGAACCCTCATAGACTGCTGGCGGGAATATAAGATGGAGCAGTTGCTTTAGGAAACAGTATAGCAGTTCCTCAAATGATTAAACATAGTTAACATATGATCCAGCAGTTTCACTGATAGTCATATATCTAAGAGAAGTGAAAAGATAGGTCCATACAAAAATCTGTGCATGTGTAGCAACTTGTTTCTAGATGTATCTCCTGAGGCAAGGGAAACAAAAGCAGAAATAAACTATTGGGATTTCATCAAAATAAAAAGCTTTTGCAGAGCAAAGGAAACAATCAACAAAACTAAAAGGCAACCTATGGAATGGGAGAAGATATTTGCAAATGACATATCCAATAAAGGATGTGTATCCAAAATATATTTAAAAACTTACCAAACTCAACACCCCAAAAATGAATAATCCAATTAAAAAGTGGGCAGAAGACATGAATAGACATTTTTCCAAAGACATACAAATGGCTAACAGACACATGAAAAGATGCTCATCATCACTGATCATCAGGAAAATACAAATCATGACTACAATGAGATATCACCTCACATCTGTCAGAATCGCTTAAATCAACAAAGAAACAACAGGTGTTGGCAAGGATGTGGAACAAAAGGAACCCTCTTGCACTGTTGGTAGGAATGCAAACTGGTACAGCCACTGTGGAAAACAGTATGGAGGTTCCTCAAAAGTTTTAAACTAGAATTACCCTATGACCCAGCAATTGCACTGTTGGCTATTTACCCAAAGAATACAAAAACAGTAATTCAAAGGGATACATACATACCTATGTTTATACAACAGAATTTTTTATAATAGCTAAGAAATGGAAGCTATCAATTGATGAATGGATTTATAAAAGAGGTGGTATGTGTGTATATATATGTGTGTATATATATATACTTTTTATTATTCAACCATAATTATAATTATTTTATTAATTTTTATTACTATTTTATTATTACTCAACCATAAAAAAGAGTGAAATCTTGCCATTTGCAACAGCATGAATGGAACTTGAGAGTATTATGCTAAGTAAATAAGTCAGTCAGAGAAAGACAAATACCTTGTGATTTTATGCATATGTGGAATTTAAGAAATGAAACAAATGAGCAAAGGGAAAAGAGAGAGAGAGAGAGAGACAAACCAAGACACAAACTCTTAACTACAGAGAACAAACTGATAATTACCACAGGGAAGATGGGCAGGGGATTGGTTTAATAGGTGATAGGAATTCAGGAGTGCACTTGTTGTGATAGGCACCAGGTATTGTATGGAATTGTTGAATCACTGTAATGTACACCTGAAATTAATATTACACTGTATGTTAACTACCTGGAATTTAAGTGAAATCTTTAAGAAAAAAATCTATGTATGATTTAAAGCAACATTACTCATAATAGCCAAGAGATGGAAACAACACAAATGTATATAAAGGAACAAATGGGTAAACACACACACACAAACCAGCTGGCATATGCGTACAATGGAATGCTATTCAGTCATAAAAAGGAATGAAGTTCTGATAGACACTGTAATCTCAGATAAATCTTGAAAACATTATGTTAAGTGAAATAAACCAATCACAAAACACACACACACACACACAATTAAGTAAGATAAATAAAAGGCATCCAAACTGGAAAGGAACTTGATCAGGGGATCCCTGGGTGGCTCAGTGGTTTAGTGCCACCTTCCGCCCAGGGCGTGATCCTGGAGTCCGGGGATAAGTCCTGCATCAGGCTCCCTGCATGGAGGCTGCTTCTTTCTGCCTGTGTCTTTGCCTCTCTCTCTCTCTCTCTCTCTCTCTCTCTCTCATAAATAAATAAATAAAATCTTAAAAAAAAGATAATATGATCTTACATGTTGAAAACCCTAAATATTCCACACAAATAAACTGTTAGAGCTGATGAACACATTTTTGCAAAGTTACAGGATATAAAAAGTAAAAATCTGTCACATTTATATACACTAGCCAGGAGGATTTAAAAAGGAAATTTAGAAAATAATTTAACTTATGATAGCATCAAGAATAACAAAATACTTAGAAATACATTTAACCAAGGAGGCCCAAGTCTTGTATGCTGAAAATTACTAAATATTGCTGAAAGAGATTAAGAAGACCCAAATAAATGGAAATACTTCCCTCTTCAAGGGATTGGAAGACTTAATAATGTTTAGATGACAACACTATCCAGTGCTATCCATAGATGCAGTGCAGTCCTTATCAAAATCCCAAAGGCATTTTTTGCAGAAAAAGAAAAACCTATTTTAAAATTCATATGGAACTACAAGGAACCCTGAATAGCCAAAACAATCTTGAAAAAGAAGAACAAAGTTAATAGATTCACACCTCATGATTTCAAAACTTACCAACAACCTATAGTATCAAAGCACTGTGTTACTAGCATGAAGATAGACATAAAGACCAATGGAATAAAAAAGAGAGCCCAGAAATATACTCTCATATGTATAGTCAGTTGGTTTTCAACAAAGGCACTAAGACCATTCATGATGAAGGAATAGTCTCGTCAAGAAGTGGTGCTGGGAAAACTGGATACTCAGATACAAGAGTGAAGTTGAACCCATATGTAGCACTGTATACAAACATTAACTCAAAATGGATCAAAGACCTAAATTTAAGACCTAAAACTATGAAACTCTTAGAATACAACACAGAGAAAAAACTTCATGACCTTGGATTTGACAATGGTTTCTTAAATATGACACCAAAAGCACAGATAACATAAGAAAAAAACAAGTAAGTTGGGAAGTTAGGCATCATAAAAATTAAAACCCTACTGGAATTGCAACAGATTTCTGTACATTGATTTTGTATCCTGCAACTTTACTGAATTTGTGTATCAGTTCTAGCATTTTTTGGTGAAATCTTTTGAGTTATCTATGTAGAGTATCATGTCATCTGCAAATAGTGAAAGTTTCACTTCTTCCTTGCTGATTTGGATGCCTTTTTTCTCTTTTTGTTGTCTAATTGCTGAGGCTAAGGACTTCCAGTACTATGTTAAATAGAAGTGATGAGAGTGGACATCCCTGTTTTGTTCCTGACTGTAAAGGAAATGCTCTCAGTTTTCCCCATATTGAGAATGATATTAGCTGTGGGTTTTTCATATACGGCCTTAATTAGGTTGATCTATGTTCCCTCTAACCCTACTTTGTTGAAGGTTTTTGTATGAATGTATGCTGTACTTTGTCAAATATTTTTTGTGCATATATTGAGAGGAACATCTGGTTCTTATCCTTTTATTAATGTGGCATATCACATTGATTGATTTCCAAATATTGAACCATCCTTGCAGCCCAGAAGTAAATCCCACTTGATTGCAGTGAATGATTCTTTTAATTTATTATTGGATTAGATTTGCTAGTATTTTATTGAGGATTTTTGCATCCATATTCATTGGAGATTGGCCTATAGTTGGCCTATAGTTCTTTTCTTTAATGGAGTCTTTGTTTGGATTTGGTGGTATCAGGATAATGTTGGCCTCATAGAATGAGTTTGGAAGTTTTCCTTCCATTTCTGTTTTTCAGTATAGTTTGAGAAGAACAGATACTAATTTTCTTTAAATGTTTGGTAGTGGTACATTAGGTTAAGCATCCAACTCTTGATTTTAGCTTGGGTAGGGAACTCTAGGTAATGAGATGAAGCCTTGGGTTGGACTCCACGCTCATTGTGGATCCTACTTGAGATTCTCTCTCCCTCTCCCTCTGCCCCTCCCTTGCATGCACACATTCTCTCTCTTAAAAAAAATAAAAATAAAAATAAAAAAAGTTTGCTAGAATTCCCCCTGTGAAGCCATCTAGCCCTGGACTTTTGTTGGGAGATTTTTGGTTACTCATTTAATTTCTTTGCTGGTTATCAGTCTGTTCAAGTTTTCTATTTCTTCCTGTTTCAGTTTTGGTAGTGTATATGTTTCTAGAAATTTATCCATATCTTCCAGGTTGTCCAATTTGTTGCCATATAAATTTTCATAATACTGTCTTATGATTGTTTATATTTTTGTGGTGTTATTTCTCCTCTCTCATGACCAACAATAGCCAAATTATGGAGAGTCCAAATGTCCATCAACTGATAAACAGATAAAGATGTGGAGGGTGTACGTACACACACACACGAATATTACTCAGCCATCAAAAAGAATGAAATCTTGCCATTGCAATGATATGGCAAGATCATTGTTTTGTGCTAAATGAAATAAGTGAAGCAGAGAAAGACAAATACCATATAATTTCACTTATATGTAGAATTTAAGAAATAAAACAGATGAACATAGGGGAAGGGAAGAAAAAATTTAAAAAGATAAAAACAGAGGGAGGCAAACCATGAGAGACTCTTAACTGGAGCAACTAGGTGGCTCAATTGGTTAAGCATCTGCCTTCAGCTTAGGTTGTGATTCTAGGATCCTGGGATCAAGCACCCTGTTGGGCTCCCTGCTCAGTGGGAGGTCTGCTTCTCCCTCTCCCTTTGCTCCTCCCCCACACTCATGTGCACTCTCACGTGCATGCACTCTAGCTCTCTCTCTTTCTCAAATAAAGTTTTTAAAAAAGAGACTCTTAAAACTGAGGATTTCTGGAAGAGAGGTCGTGGGAGGATGGGCTAAATAAGTGATGGGCATACACAAGTGATGTTATGATGAGTATATATATATATATATATATATATATATGTATATATACACACACACATATATATGCAATGGAATATTACTCAGCCATTAAAAAAGAATGAAATCTTGTCATTTGCAATGATGATTGAGGAGCTTGAGAGTATTATGCTAAGCATAGTAAGTCAGAGAAAGACAAATACCATATGATTTCACTAATGGAATTTAAGAAACAAAACAAATGAACAAAAGGGACAAAAAGAGAGGGGCAGACCAAGAAACAGACTCTTAACTATAGAGAATAAACTGATGCTTATAGGAGGGGAAGTGGGTGGGGCGATGGGTTAATAAATAGGTGATGGGGATTAAAGTGGGCACTTGTTGCTATGAGCACTGAGTGTTGTATGTAAGTGATGAATTACTAAATTCTATACTTAAAACTCATTTTATGTTAACTAGATCAAATTTAAATAAAAACTGGGAGAAAAAATATTAAAAACGTTTGTGCTTCAAATGACACTGAGAAAGTGAAAAGAAACCTACAGAATGGAAGAAAATACTTGCAAATCATATATGAAAAGGGTTTAATATCCAAAATATATAAAGAACTTCCACAATTGAACAACAAAAGCCAAATAGCACAATTCAAAAACGGGCAAAAAGCTTGAGTATACATTTCTCTGAAAATACTCAGATGGCGAACAAGCACCAAAAAAAAAAAAAAAAGATGCTCAACATCATTAGTAATTAGGGAGATGCAGATCAAAATCACAAGAAGATACCACTTCAAATCTACTAGGATGGCTATTACCAAAAAGAATGGAAATTAACACAAATTGACAAGGATGTGGAGAAAGTAGAACCCTTGTACATTGCTGATTAGAATGTAAAGTGGTGCAGACACTGTGGAAAACAGTTTGAAGATTCCTCAAAAAGTTTAACATAGAATTACCACATTACCCAGCAATCTACTTCCAGGTATAAATACTCAAAAGAAATAAAAACAGAGACTCAGACACTTGTTCTCAAATGTTCATTGTAGCATTATTCACAATAACCCAAAGGTGGAAACATTCCAATTGGCTATGGACATATGCTGATGGACACATCAGCAGATAAATAGATTAAAAATGTGTTATAGCCATACAAAGAATATTGTTCAGTCTACAATAAGGATTGAAGTATTGATACATGCTGCGACATGGACGAACTTTGAAGACCTTGAAATGAAAGATGCCAGATGCAAAAGGTCAAATTTTTATCAATCTACTTACATATCTTGAATAGATCAATTTATAAGAAATGCAAGTTGATTAGCACTTACCAGAGACGAGGTATGAGGCAGGTTGGAGAGTTACTGCTCGATGGGTATAAAAGTTTCTGTTTGAGGTGAAGTTATGGAAATAGTGTAACGGTTTGCACAACACTGAATGCCACTAAATTGCCACTAAATTGTACACTTAAATAGTAAACTGTATATTATGTATATTTTACCATAATAAAAAAAAAACAAAATACTAATGACATACGTGACTGTTCAGTACTTTCGAGCTGAGAAGTGAGAGTTTGCCATGGGTGGTAACATGAGTTCTGCATTATTGGGCTCAGTACTTGCCGGAAACTAGTGGAAACTGACATAGAGTGAAAAAGATTCCACCTTTGCTTTCATGAGCTTTAATCCTGAGCAGTTTTTTACTCTATATTAAATTCCAAGCTATTACCTCTTAGGGAAGCAAGGATGACAGCTGAAGTACCTTGAAAAAGAAAGCTAGAATGTGTTGAGTATCTATCTGCTAGTGCCAAGCAAGCACTATGTTAGATACTTCCTGCCAATAATCACTTTTTAGTTTTCATGATAGCCTTGTGGAATAGTTATTATTCCTATTTTATTGAAGAGAAAACTGAGGCATATAGTCGTTATACATAGTTTGCCCAAAGTCCCACAACTGTTTAAAAAACAGAACACATACTTACATGCTTTTCATACATCATGATCCCTTGTAAAGCTGAGTTACATTTACATTAAAGATTTGTAGGATAAATTGAAGCAATGCTCTTACAAACATTAGGTAGAATCAGAGTAGGCTGACCTGAAGAGTAGGTCAGACATTTCTAGATTCCCAAATACCATATTCACTTGAATAGAAGAAGAAAATTTGTCATAACTGTCTACTCTTGTGCATGGAATAATGCTCACTGTTAAAAAGTTATATCCACACCCTATTTATTTACATTTGTTGCTCTTAAAGTGCTTGCTGATGGATTTGTTCAGCCATGCTTGACACCTCACAGAAGTTAATAATTTGTCATATATGAAACTAATGTAAAGAGATTTATGACTCAACATTGGCATTACAATTCAACACACCTGTTCTGAGCCAGCCCTTCACATTTTTTCTTTCCTTTGCCTGAGGTAGAGACTTCTTCATGGATTACAGTAACACTTTTTGACAAGCTTAGACTGGGTGGAGCTGCCTTGTAATGACAGAACACAATTGATGATATCTCAGTAATGCATTCTTTTTTGATTTGGGCTGTCAACATTTATTACTGTAAAGGCACTCATTGTTAAACAGCTGGCCCAGCCTGTCGACTTTTTGTTTTTGGTAAAAGTAGAGTCTAACAAAGTATGTTTGTTTTTCTAGTTATGCAATATTAGCTAGTTTGGTGGGGGGGATATATCTAGTTATTGTATTTTCTTTTGTGTAGCATTGTTTTAGAAGTATCTGTCTTAGTGTTCTCCAAATAAAAATTAAAGCCTTCTACTTTTTCTAAAGTGTTCTTAAGTGCCCATTGAGACCTTCCCATTGTCATAAGCCTGACAGACATCCAAAGAAAATGTTAACTGAAACTCTCCTAAGGCAAATCCTTTAAAAAGATTCAAAAGAGACTTCCTGTCTTAAATATGATACTACCTAAACTCTTATCTTTAGAGAAAGGCGTATTCCTTGTGAATTTTTCTTTCCCACTGGGCAGATATCTAATTACCTGTCATGGCAGCAAACAGGGAATTGCAATATAGTATGAAAACATAGCAATGGCAATAAGCACAAGGTACCTAGGTGACACAAAGAAGATGCCTTAGAGGAAGAAACATTTAAGCCTTAAAGGATACATAGATGTTCACCAGGTAAAACACCATTAATTCATTTGTTTGGTCTCTAAACCAACACGTTTTTATTAAGGGCCTGCTATATGTCCACATTATGCTAAGCACTAATGGTTACATGGATGACATAGTGCTTAGATATTCAGTGACATGCAAATTAAGGATTCCAGTATAATGATGTGATTCCCATGATGGAGGTATATATAGGTTGTTAAATCTGCCTATCAGAGTTAGAAAGGCTGCACCAGGGGAAATTCTTTTAAGCTGAATAAGTTTAAAATTAGCATCATTGTAAGCAGGTAAAGTTGTGAAGAAGTGTCTTCTAGAAGAAAGGATACTTTTCCAATAGATTGTTAGTTTGGAAGATTGCATCATCATCAAAGGAGACACATTTTATAATTAAGTGGGACTACTTGGTTAATTAGGCAGAAAGATTCGAATTTCAGATTAGATATTTCAAATCAACCATAACCATATATACCCTATTTCCTATTAATACTTACCTTTGCAGACCATTTTTTACCATAAAGCATACCAAAGTTAGTTGAGGCAAAGAAAAAATGATTCTCGGCACTTAAAAAGTTTTGTTATTGTCAGAGGTATATGTGTATGGGAGTTTATGTATGTGTTTCAGTGTCTGGACATATACAGGAAAACATCCTAGAGAAAATTTTAGCAGACTAGAGAGAACTATTTTAATAGGGGATTTGCTTTTGGAATTCTTAACTATGCAATGTTGCTTCATTGAAGTCAGTCACTGCTTGTATACTAAAATACTCATCACAGCTTTGTACAACTTTGGAGACTTAGACTAGGAATGCTTATTACCACTGAGTTAGAAGAGAGAATGTAAATTCTTATTCATTTGCTGTTGGGAATACAAAATGGTTCAGCCACTCAGAAAAAAGTTTGAACTTTCCTCAGAAAGTTGACCATGCACTTAACACATAATCCAGCAACTAGAGTTAATAACCCTAGGTATTAACTCTAGAAAAGTGAACTTCGGTTGTTCACACCAATGTTATGAATGTTCATAAAAGCTCTGTTCATAATTGCCAAAGCTGGAAACAATTCAAATGTCCTTCATTATCCTTCCATTGACCTTCAGTGGGTAAATGGATAAATATACTGTGTTACATCCACACAATGGAATATTACTGTGGAATAAAAAGGAACAAACTATTGGTATGTAAACAACTTGAAAGTATTACAAAGGCATTCTGCTTAATAAAAGAAGTCAGCCTTTAAACTTACATACTCCATAGTTCCATTGTTTGATATTTTTGAAAAGACAAAAACTATTGGAATGGAGAACCAATCAGGATTGCTAGGAGTTAGAACTCAGAAGAGATTATGACTACAAAGGAATAGCTCCAGGGATTTTGGGGGCAATAATGGAACTGTTCTGTATCCTATTTTGGTGGTGGTTACGTGCATCTATACATATGTTAAAACTTACAGAACTTGGGGCACCTGGTGGCTCAGTGGTTGAGCATCTGCCTTTGGCTCAGGTCGTGATCCAGGGGTCCTGGGATCAAGTCTCGAGTCAGGCTCCCCACAAGGAGCCTGCTTTCTCTCTGCCTATGTCTCTGCCTCTCTCTGTGTGTCTCTCATGAATAAATAAATAAAATCTTTTAAAATATATAAAAATAAAACTTATAGAACTATATACCAAAAATAATCCATTTTGTAGTATATTTACTTACAAAAATAATATTAAAAGTGAGGAAAATAAACAGCCCATAGAAATAATTATAAAATGGGCTTCAGCAAAAGTTTATAGTTTGTTCATTGTTCTTTTTATTGTATTACTAATGTTTGGATGCTTGTGATAATAAGCTAACATTTATTGAATCTCTACTCTTAAGTATAGGACCAGGCCATTTGCATTCCTTCTATAAATTCTTCAAGGTAGGTATTATTAAACCCATTTCACAGAAAAGGAAACTGGCCCAGAGCATTAATTGACTTTACCAAGCCAGATACAAATTGGGGGGAAAAAATCTTACTTTATACACAGCAGTTGGGATTGTACTAACTTTACCAATATAGACTGCAGCCATTGGAGTTGGCAAGCTATTCTCAAATTATGGGGCAGTGGCTACTAGCATCACTATTACCTGAAGAGTTTGCTTAAAATGTATGTTCCTAAGCCTCTGACCTATTGAGTCAGTTTATAATCACTTGTATAAAATAGGATGATAATAGTACCTACCTGATAGGCATGTTTGGAAAATTAAATAAGATAATACATGTAAGGCAGGTACTGGTACCTAGTATTTAATAAGTATATAAATAACATTATCTATTGCTGAGCTGAAAGGAATTTTACAAAACATTTAATCTTAATTTCATTCTACAGTTAAGGAAATTTAAGAGTTATAGAAGTTATTTGCCCAAAATCACTTATAAAATCAGGCCTTTTGTTATTATTTTTTCTCTTTTTAATGTTATTTTCTCTTAATTGAATTAAATATTTCTCTTTTATTTTTTTTATTTTTATTTTTTTATTTTATGATAGTCACAGAGAGAGAGAGAGAGGCAGAGACATAGGCAGAGGGAGAAGCAGGCTCCATGCACCGGGAGCCCGATGTGGGATTCGATCCCGGGTCTCCAGGATCGCGCCCTGGGCCAAAGGCAGGTGCCAAACCGCTGCGCCACCCAGGGATCCCTAAATATTTCTCTTTTAATAGGACATCCAGTAGGTGTGTGGGATGTTGGGAGGAAAGATCTTCAAATGATTTGGAATTGTAGCCTTTTATTTTTAAATAACATTTTCCTTTGGGGTACCTGGGTGGATCAGTTGATTAAGCATCTGCCTTCAGCTCAGATCATAATCCCAGAGTTCTTGGATCAAGACCCACATTGGGGCTTCCTGCTCAGCTGTGAACCTGCTTCTTCCTCTCCCCCTGCTTGTGCACACACTCTCTCTCTCTGTGGAATAAATAAAATCTTTAAAAATAAATAACATTTCCCTCTTTTTAAATTGAGATATAATTGACATACAACATTATATTATTTTTAGTTGTAGAACATAATGATCCAATGTATGTGTATACTGTGAAATGATCACCATAATAAGTCTAGTTAACATCTTTCACCATACATAATTATAGAATTTTTTTTGTGATGGCAACTTTTAGGATTTACTCTCCTAGTAACTTTAACATATGCAATATAGTATTGTTACTGTAGTTGCTATGCTGTATATTATATCCCCATGACTTATTTTTTTCATAACTAGAAATTTGTACCCTTTGACCACCTTTACCCATTTCAACCAACCCCACCTCTGGCAACCACCAGTATGTATGACCTTGGTTTTTTTGTTTGTTTGTTTAGATTCCACGTATAAGTGAGATCATACAGTATTTGTCTCTGTCTGACTTATTTCACTTAGCATAATGCCCTCAGCGTCCATCAGTATTGTCACAAATGGCAAGATTTCATTCTTTTTTATGGCTGAGTAGTATTCCATTGTATATTTATACTCCATTTTCTTTATCCATTCATCTGTCAATGGACACTTAGGTTGTTTATATATCTTGGCTATTGTCAATAATGTGCAATGAACATGAGGGTACATATGTGTTTTTGAGTTAGTATTTTTGTTTTCTTCAGATAAATACCCCAAAGTGGAATTGCTGAATCATATGGTAGTTATATTTTTTAAATTATTTGAGAACCCTCCCTACTGTTTTCCATTGGCTGCACCAATTTACATATTTTCCTTTTAAAATAAATTATCCTTTGGGGCGCCTGGGTGGCTGGTCAGTTAGGCATCCAGTTCTTGATTTCAGCTCAGGTCATGATCTTGGGTCCTGGGATCCAGCACCACATCAGGCTTCATGCCCAGCAGGGAATCAGCTTAGGGATTTTTCTCCCTCTCCCCCTCCTCCTGCTTGTGCACTCTTTCTCAAATAAATAAATAAATCTTTAAAATAAAATTTAAACATTATCCTATGTACTTTGCTAGAAAAAAATATTCTTTAAATCCTTTCTCATAAAGTTCTTAATATGCATATGTATAATTTTATTTTCCCACTTTAGCATTGTAAAGACGGTTTACCCCTAGGAAAAGATGAACTAGAATAACTGTATGTAAAGTGCAAAGAATACAACCTAGGGAGTCTGTTCACTACGTATATTCCAGGTGTAACTGAGACAAAGAACATACACTTTGTAGTCCTGAACTAGTTTATTCATGCAGAGCAATAGAAAAATTCAGCTTTGCAAGCAATCCAAAGTGTTTATGAACATCTCTTACCTGGGAAGAAGGTAAAAACTTCTATATAGCTTTTTTTTTTTAATTTTTTTTTAATTTATTTATGATAGTCACACACACAGAGAGAGAGAGAGAGAGGCAGAGACACAGGCAGAGAGAGAAGCAGGCTCCATGCACTGGGAGCCCGACGTGGGATTCGATCCCAGGTCTCCAGGATCGCGCCCTGGGCCAAAGGCAGGCGCTAAACTGCTGCGCTACCAAGGGATCCCTCTATATAGCTTTTTAACCCAAATATCAATTTAAATGTACAGCTGTAGCTATCTAATTACTATTTACTAGAAGACTGAATTGCAGAATATCTTTTTTGTAAGTCAGAACCACCCAACCATGGAGACCAGTCCTTTATATGACTAAGAACCCTTTCATGATGACAGCCTTCTATCAAAAGAACTAACAGATACCTGCCCCCTTACTCCCTCATTCCACTTTGGAGGAACTAACCATTCCCCATTCATGTGCATTCTCTTTAATCACTGAACATGGGTTAGCTGGCAAAATGCTTGCTCTGCATTTCAGTACAATAAAAATTCTTTCAGTGCCTGCCATATACCAAGCTACACTGGGAGACACAGTTTCTGCCCTCAGAGAGCTTGTCACCTCTAAAAATGAAACCTTAGTACCTAAAGCAATTAGAGAACAATAATCAGGTTCAAAACAAGGAGACTTATTTCACATACAAGTGGAACAGAAGAAAGTTCATTCGGGGTTAATAAGAGACAAGAGTAGATTAAAAGAATCTGAAGAGAGATACCGTTTTAGGCCCTAGGTAACTAAAAGAAAGTCCTTGCCTGAGAATATCTCATTGTCTCATGAGCGGCAACTATAAATTAGTCATTAAGAGTTTATGGTGCGGGCAGCCCCAGTGGTGCAGCAGTTTAGTGCCGCCTGCAGCCTAGGGTGTGATCCTGGAGACCCTGGATGGAGTCCCACGTCAGGCTCTCTGCATGGTGCCTGCTTCTCCCTCTGCCTCTGTCTCTACCTCTCTCTCTCTCTCTCTCTCTCTGTGTCTCTATGAATAAATAAATAAATAATCTTTTTTAAGAAAAAGAGTTTATGGTGCCTAAATTCAAATCCCAGCTCTCCCACAAAGCAGTTGTATAACATTGAGAAAAATCTCTTAAATCTCTGTACCTCAATTTCCTTAATTAGTAGTTACTTGATAGGATTAAATCCATTGATACATGTAAAGTGTTTAGAGTACTACCTGGCATCTAATAAATACTTATGAAATATTTTCTGTAATAACATAAACCGAGGGTGGTATAATGAGTAGGAAGTAATCATTCGGACTAAAAATGTGGACATATGATACAACTTGGGGTTGTAAAATGGCTTGGGATGTGGAAAATGAAGAGTAATTTAGTAAGTCAAGATGGAAGAGAGGAAGGATACCTGAGTGGCTCAGTTGGTTAAGCATCTGCCTTTGGCTCAGGTCATGATCCCAGGGTCTTGGGATCGAGCCCCATGGTGGGCTCCTTCCTCAGCAAGAAGTTTGTCTCTCCTTCTTCCTCTGTGCTTGCCCTGCCATTCAGGCACTCTCTCTCTCTTTGGGCAGCCCTGGTGACTCAGCGGTTTAGCACCCCCTTCAGCCCAGGGCATGATCCTGGGGTCCCGGGATTGAGTCCCACGTCGGGCTCCCTGCATGGAGCCTGCTTTTCCCTCTGCCTGTGTCTCTGCCTCTCTCTCTCTCTGTCTCTGTCTCTGACTCAAATAAATAAATAAATAAATAAATAAATAAATAATCTTTAAAAAGAAAAAAAAAGATGGAAGGGAGGAGAGAAGAAGCTGAAAATGTGCATTAGGGCCACATGTTGAAGGTACTTCTATGCTCCGCTATAGAATTTTAACTTTAAACTGTGGGCAGTGGAGTATTTATCATTTTTTTAAGCAGGAAGTTGACATGACTAGATTTGGAATTTAAAAAACTAATTCTGATGACTATGCTATTTGCTCATCACTTTGTTGGTATCTTTATGTTGGTATCTTTACTTATCTTGATGTTATTTTGTTTTCTTTTTGAGGTATAGTACTTACTTTTCAAAGTGTGATCCATTGAGCACATATTTGTTACAATAGATTTTTGAGCTTCTGTGCTAAACTTAATCAAAATCTCTGCAGTTGGGCCAGAAAATCTGTGTTTTCACAAGTTTGCTCTATATAACAAGTGATTTTGTATATCTTAAAATTTGAGAACCATTGGTTTAGGGAAAAGAACATGGCCTTTAGAAGCAGATAGACCTAAATATAAAACCAGATTCAGTCCCTCACATTGGCAGATTATGTAGCCATTTTGAGTCTCAATTTCCCCATATGTTGAATGGAAATAATTATACCCCATTGTAGGGGTAAAAGAAACAGCATATTATAAAATGACTAACTCAAAATAGGCCTTCATCTATATTGCCTTCCTTTCCAAGTTTATATATCTATCTCCTACATCTAATGAAAGAAGGAAACTACGTCCTACTCATCTTGTTTCTAGTCCCTAACACAAAGCCCAACATATAGTAGGTGTGCATAAGTATTTTATAAATGTATAAATGGATGAATGAATACGTGAATGATGAATTTTATGGAGAGGAACTAGAGGTTAGGAGACCTGTTGAGGCTAATGCTGTGGTGTAAGTAAGAGATGGCAGGAGTCTAAACTAAGGCATCATGCTTGAAAAATGTGTAGGTTTCATTCTATAAATTACCAAACAGATATGTAGATTCTCTCTGGATTGGTTTAGCCTTAACATATAAACTCTCACAAGTTAGCCCACTTCCTGTAAAGCAGACACTGAGACGCAGTCCATCCTTTGAAATCCTGCCACTAAAGAAATTACCAAACCAGTCTTAAATCCAGCTTTTCAGCTCACTCCCACATACCACTTTTATCCAAATGAAAAAGAATCTTTTCTAAACATCTCCACCGGAAATTCCAGAGACTTACATTCTAGCAAAGCAAAACCATCTCAGTTAGGAATTGGAAGTTACTTGCTACTTGTGAATTCATCTCTCTGTTTTCATAGTCCTATAATGGACTGTCTTAAAATTTCTCTGTTTAAAACTTTCGATCCTTAAAGTCTAAAAAATAACCAGTGAGTCTAACATTTAGACTCAGTCTTTTATAATAGGTACCAAACCTATTCTTTCAAGAATGTAATCTGAAAGAATGTTGAGTGTCAAGTTTGCCATAATCCTTATTTTACTGTTTTTGAACATTAGCAGTTCATTAATTATTTTACAGGCAAGTCAGTCTAACAAATATAAACTTACAATACAGATGTCTGTAGAGCCAAATGCTCATTCACCATTGAGTTTTAAAGGTTGTACAAAGTACCAGGCACTGTTTATGACTAGGGATACAGAAATAACAAGGAAAAGTCTCTTTAATTTGCATAAGGTATGAAGAGAGAAATAAACATGTGAGTAGATGATGACCAACTCTAAAGGATAATACAAGGCTCTGGAGGTACATATCTATTTCTTCCTATCTTGCTCTTCTCTATGGAGAGTCTGTTGGTAATAAAATAAGTTAAGCCTGTATTTGTTTTTCTTATTATTCAAGTCATTCAGCAAAGGTAAACAGTTTATTCCCCGGAAAATCATCCCATGTCTGTCTCCTATGCCAACTGAAGGACTATATTCACAATATTTGGAAGGAAGAAAATTTAGAGGAGAGAAACACGTTAACCATATAGATTGAAGAGAAGTGAAATGGCACAGAAATCTATAGATGAGGTGCCAGGAAGCCGATATTCTAATAAGCTGTGTGACCCTGGGAAAAATCACTTCAGCTTTCTTAGTTCCCTCATCTATAAATGAGTATAAAAGTCCCTTCCTGGCTAACTTAATTATTGTGAGTATCACATATGAAAGTACTTCTTAAACTTTGGAATATAAGACTTTAAAGGATTAGAAGTCTTAGGTAAAAATATAGGTGGGGAATATTCATTAATACTACATTTTCCTTTGCAAATACTTAGTTAATGGTAGCTTTGAGTAACAAGGAAATGAGGGTGTTTTACAGAATGGAAACCACAGTGATAAATTAGGCCACAACCTAGAAATTCTTTTATTTATTTTTTATTTTTATTTTTTTTAAGGCATTCGTTCTTCTCATGGAGTGAATTGGGCCTTCTAAGTCATTCCTGATTCCATTAACAATATGATAATTGTTAAATATGATATGATAAACAGGAAAAATATATCTTGAGAGAGGTATCTTTCTGATATCTGACATTTCAGAAAAATCAAAGTAGTCATGAGAATAATTAGAATTTTGTTAGACCTCTGAAATGTATTTTTACAGTTTAGTGTAAGCTTTTCTTCTAAATTACATATGTTGCATAACTTATGCTTAGGACCACTCACGTTCTTATTTTTGGCACTAGGACACTTATCAGAGCCCTAGTACATAGGCAGTGACTTGGATGAAGTATAGCAGTTACCAGGAACAATGGAAAAATGCTTCAGAGACCTGAGGCTTATGTTCATATAATTGTTTATGAGCCTTTCTCTGCCTTCCCTCCTCTACCATTGTCGACCCATAGAAAAATGATGCTATTTTTTTAAGATTTTATTTATTTATTCATGAGAATATACAGAGAGGAGAGAGAGGCAGAGACACAAGCAGAGGGAGAAGCAGGCTTCATGCAGGGAGCCTGACATGGGACTTGATCCCCGATCTCCAGGACCATGCCCTGGGCTGAAGGCAGTGCTAAACTGCTGAGCCACCTGGGCTGCCCAAAAAATGATGCTATTAATGAGTGATGATTTGCCCCAGGTCCTCCCCAAGCAGTTCTTAGAAGAAACTCAGAGAAATTCAACTGTTTGGACTAAGGTTATACATCTAGTTATTAGAAGGAACAGGATTGATATTATGAGGGTGATTATGATGGTGATCGTGATGATTACTAGGATAACATCAAATGCTCACTGTAGTCCCAGATACTATACTAGGTGATATGTATGCATCATTTCATTTCATCCTTTCCATAATCTAGCTAGGAGGTATTTCTCCCATTTTAAATATATAATTGATGAGTGTTGAAAGAAATCAAGGAACTTAGCCAGACACAGAAATTTAAGTGGCAAACCTAGAATTCAAACCAATTCTGTACTTTAAGCCTATGACCTTTTCCTTGTAGTACTCTGCCATCATGATGGAATGAGGACTATAATCCAAGTTGTTTGGTTGGAAAATGAGTGTCTTGGCTGCAGTACACCATGGAGCCAGTGCTGTCAGGCAGCACTCCTTTTGAATGCCAATTTAATGCATCTTTTCAAGCAGTGCTTTCATCATTTATACTGCAGGTGCAGAAAAATAAAAATATTCTCTCTCTTTTTCCACTGTAGAGAGTTTTGTTGTTATTTAGTTCTTGGGTCATGTCACTTCCTTCTGTAATTTTGATACTTGAGGGGTTTTTTTAGGCAACTTTCACATAACATAGAATTAGCTATTTTATCCAACTTTTTAAAGTTTTCTAAAGACTTTATTTTTATTTGAGAGAGAGGTGGGGGGAAAGAAAGCATGAGCAGCGGAGGGGCAGAGGAAGAAGCAGGCTCCTTGCTGAGCAGGGATCCTGATGTGGGGCTCCATTCCAGGACCCCAGGATCATGACCTCAGCCAAAGGCAGACATTTAAGGGACTGATCCACCCAGCTGCCCCTATTTAACTTTCTTTAAAGTTTTATTTAAGTGATCTCTACACCCAACATGGGGCTCAAACTCCAGACCCTGATATCAAGAGTCTCATGCTTTACTGACTGAGCCAGCCAGGCACCCCAAAATTAACCATTTTAAAGTGTACAATTCAGTGGTATTTTGTACATTCCCAATGTTGTGCAACCTCCATCTAGGTCTGAAACATTTTCATTACCCTCTACCCATTAAGCAGTTGCTCCCACAAACCCTTTGCCCCCTCCTCCAGAAGCCACTGGCAATAACCATTCTACTTTCTGTCACTATGGATTTGTCTATTGTAGATATTTCATACCAACAGAATCATACAGTGTGAGATTTTTTTTGGTCTGGTTTCTTTCACTTCGGTTCCTCCACACTGTGCCATATGTCAGTACTTCAGGTTTTTTTTTTTAATGGCTGCATAATATTTCATTGTCTAGATATACCATGCTTTGTTTATCCATTCATCTGTTGGTGGACATTTGGATTATTATTCCTCCCTCCCTACCTGCCCCCCCTTTTAAATAATAGACATTCTAGTGGATGTGAGGTGGTATCGCATTGTGGTTTTGATTTGAATTTCACTGACTGATCACATTGAGCATCTTTTCATGGGCTTCTGGCCATTTGTATATATTCTTTGGAGAAATGTCTAACTCAAACTTTAAAAATAGAAGATACGGATTAAAATCTTATTTTGCAAGCAAGATTCTCAGAATATTCTATGGCCTAAGAAATTTTCAAAAATAAGATCTTAAATATCTGAACTCCAGGTCTATTCCAATTAGATCATAAGATGAAGTTTAAAAAAAAAAAAAAAGAAAGAAAAAGAAGAAGAAGAAAGAAAAGGCTTTCACCTCCCAAACATTGAAGAAGAAATTGAGGCGCATTCTTACTTTCTGGTGCCTAATGAATTAGTCCCCTTAAAAATAATCTAATTACTAAATTCTCTACTTCCTTGGTTGTCATACCAACCAGGTACTTAGAAAATAAAATATCAATTTGGCTTTAGAGGCAGGTTATGAAAACCTGTCTTTAAATTATTATATATTTGAATTATTTTACTTTTTCCCTTTTTGAGATCGCCGAATCTACAGAATTGCCTGGCTTGTTTTAGTGACTTGAAGGAGTCAGTTAATTGTTCTCCCAGCTCAGTCAGTCTGTATTTGTTGAATAATTGCTCTGTGCCAGGCACTGTGCCCAATCATGAGCATGAAGATTGCCCTGAAAAGAAACTTGTCATTCATACAGATTATGTTACAGAGGATAGTCCTGGAATAATCTAGCACCCTTCACAAGGACCATTTTCCTCAGTAGAGCTATTTTTCTTCCTCCCATTCCTGCCTATTATCATTACTTTCAAAGCTTCTAACCATCTTTTAAGTCTCAGAACCCAAGATAGAGGTAATAACTGTAATGGAAGCAAGAGAAAAGTAAAACAAGAGCATTTAGCTTGCAAAGGCTATTGACACTTCTGAGATCCATGATACTTTCTAGAGCAGGTAACTTAGTTCCCTTACTTTCTTGTTACATGTGTAATTGCCTCCTTTCTTTGTTCCTTCCCTGAATATACTTGAGGATGAAAACAAATAATACACAAACTAATTTAAAAAGTACCTGGCAAAAAAAAAAAAAAAAAAAAGTACCTGGCATTTAGTAAGCATTCACTAAATGTTAACTACTAGTATTATCTACCAAGTGCCAACTTGGTGGGATTAATGTATGCTCAAAAAAAATCAGAGATTAATAAAACAGTATCCTTGACCTCTAAATGCTCACAGGGTAGTGGGAGAGACAAATATGTAAGTATATAACTATAAAACTATGATGTGAATAGAACACAAAAGTGAAGCCATTCTACCCAGTGCTGGGGGTGGAGGGAGTACAAGGTGAATACCTGGACACTTAAGGTGGGCCTGAAAGACAAGTGTGATTTTGCCCAAAGAAGAGTATTCTAGGCCAAGGATAAAGGATGTATAAAGGCAGGGAGGCACGCAAAAGCCTGGTCTGTTCAGGGCTCTATATGGCTAGAGCATAGGATATGTGGAAAGGAGATGTAGGCAATGAAGCTGATAAAGTATGTGAGGTCAGCTATGCTAAGAATTTAAACTTTATCCTGAAGATGTGGGGAAATCATTAGAAGTTAGAAGAGTGTTGTAATATGATTTTGATTCTAGAAAGATAATTTTTTTACTGATACTGTGCTTTCAACAATAGAGATTTGATAATAGCAGTAGATAACTACAGAATGTCCATTAAAATAACAACAAAAATCCTTTGTGCCTTTCTTTCAGATCAAATTAAAAACATTCTTTAACATAAGGACTGGTATCACATCTTTCTCTTTCCCACAGTACCTGGTCCAATGTATTACTTGTGGTAGATGTTCAACAGTCATTTCCTGAAACTAAGCCAAGTGGTTCACAACAAAAAAAAATTCTATACCTAAGCCTCCAAGACAGATGATTTGTTCAAATGTGTCTGGAGTTAGAAAGTATCACTCCACTTTTTCTAGAAATCTAAGTATATAATTCTCTTGCATTCTTATGTTTAATCAAATTATTTTTATCCATAGTTTGAAATCACTTTCAAGACCTTCTTAATTAGCCTATGAAAAATTTGAAAAATGTAGCTGCAAAACCTTTGACTTTAAATCTTTAACCCTAATGTCAGAGCCAGGTTATGGCTCTTTCTATCTGTTCATTCCTTTTTCTGAAGCTTTCCTTAGATTCCCATGAACTTTAAATCTCATCAGAGTTTTATTCCCTACTTCCTAAAAGTTTAAAAGCTGAAATCAGCATTTGTAATGATTTCAAAGGGTCAGCAAATTTTTCCTGTGAAGGGTCAAGTAATAAATATTTTTAGCTTTTGGGGCCATATACTCTCTGTCACAACTACTCAACTGTGCTATTGTAGCACAAAAGGAGTCATACATAATACATAAACAAATGATCATGACTGTGCCGCAGTAAGACATTTGTTTTCAAAACCAGGCCACAGGCCAGCTTTAGCTCTAAGACCATAATTTGTTCACCTATGATTGAAAATAAGCTTTCTCTTCCTGTCTTATCTACTTTCAGGAAGGAATCCTAACTAAAGAAGTGGCAACCAAGTGTAGTAGATTTTATCAGAGACCATTACATCATTTCCGTTACATATACACACACACCAAAAAAATCTCCAGAACATTTAGCTGGACTTACCATGTAATGGGGCTGGACTTCCATCTAATGGAAAAGGAGATACATTTTTCTCTCTCTCAGAGTGTATGCTCTCAATGGACATGTGAGCAGTCTACATGACCTCTTGGGAACCTATTGTGGGATCTCTATTCAAGAGCATGGGTCTTTTCTCCCAAACTCCCTGGCTCTAATAGATTAAGTGCAAATCCTAGTATTTAAGCATTCTTCTGTACCATACGTATGAACTTCTACCATTTATGGCTTTCCTGAAAGCAAAAAAATATCCCAACTACTGGTCACTTAAGCATTATTAGATATATTACTTTTAAGCAAAGAGATCTTTGCTTTCTCTGAGATGCCCTGAAAACAGATACGGTCTTTTTAAACAGTGCTTTTCAAATTAATTGTGCATAGGAACCACCTGGAGATCTTATTAAAACTTATGTTCTGTTTTCATCATTCTGGAATGGGGCCCAAGATTCTGCGTTTCTGACAGGCTTCCAATTGTTTTCAGTGCTGCTTGTCATTGAATCACACTTTGGTGAGGTTTTAACTGATACTTCTGTTACTACAACCCAGTCGTTCAAAGTCTTATCATTGGATTAGCAGAATCAAGAATCAGAACTGATGTTTTTCAGGTGAGGTGGCATTCACAGCTCTATTCTTTGACCATGGTGACTTCAACCAATTGATATGTTTATTTAGTTTAGTAGTTTCTATAGAACTAGAGGTTACCGTTTGAAATGGTCTTTACCCACTTAATATTATACTAGAAAATTCAAAAACATTATCTCTTTGAGTATTGCTCCCTTCTCTATATTACTCTCTTCTAGAATTCCTAGCAGATGCATATTAGACACTGATTATATCCTCTGTGACTCTTAATGTCTCTATCATATTTTATTTCTCTGTATCTCTCTGTGTTGCAATTAAGGTGATTTTTCTCACTTCCAATTCATTAATTCTCTCTTTACCTGTGTCCAAACTGCTGTTTAATCCATCCATTAATTTTTTAGTATTATTAATAATTTATTTTTGAAAACTATATTGAAGTATAATTGATACACAATAAACTGAAACTATAAAAAGTATACAACTTGAAAGTTTCTGACATGTATATATACTCATGCAATACATACTACAATCAAAATAGTGAACATATTCATATCTATCACTCTCGAAAGTTTCCTCATATGCCTTTGTAATCCCTTCTTCCTGTATCTCCCTGCCAACCTTCCAAGTCCCATGCAACCACTGATCTTTCTGTTACTATGGATTTGTTTTCATCTTTGCAAGTTTTATTTAAAAATTGTATCATACAGTATATGCTCTTTAGTGTGGCTTCTTTCATTTCACCTAATTATTTGAGATTCATCTATGTTGTTGCATGTATCAATAATTCATTCCATTTAATTGCTTAGTAATATTCCACCATATGGATATGCAGAAATTTTTTTTGGTTCTAATAATTTTTTAATATAAGTAGAATTCATAAAACATATAGTTCATTATTATAATGTGTGGCATTCAGTGGCATTCATTGTATTCACAATGCTGTGCAACCACCATCCAGCAATATTAACAATGCTACCTTTAAAAATAATTTAACAATTGATTTTTAAATTTTGCATAAATGCCTTAAGACAAGTTTTTAAACAGCAAAATAGCTCAAATACAGTATACTTTTCTTTCTGATTAGCTCATCTCTCACACACACACAGAATGCTTGAATATTCACCCATACTGAATAGCAATATTCCAACAGACCCAAATGCTTCATTTATTGTTAGCTATCCTGGATCCTAAAATGGACTACTAATATATAGGACAAGTCTTTCCTCCAGTAGCCACTGAATAATATGATGGCTATTTGTGTTTACCAGGTAACTGCCTCTCACTCTCTGAAATCCTATGAAGAGAAATCATTACATTATGACAGAGGTTCCAGTAATTGTCTGCTCTGTACAAGCATGGCTCAATGAAAGCACTTACTTCTGCTTTCAGCAGTATACATATTTTTTCACATTTTTTTAAAATCCATTCACCTGTTGACAGACATTTGGATTATTTCCTAGTTTGGAACTATTACAAATAAAGCTATTATGAACAGTTGTAATCAAATTTTTATGTATGCTCTCATTTGTTTTGGGTAACCACCTAGGTCTAGAATGACTAGATTATACAGTAATATATGCTTAATTTTTTAAGGAACAGAAGTGTTTTCCAAAGTGGTTACACCATTTTATACTCGCATGATGAGTGTATGAGAGTTCCAGTACTCTACATCCTTGTTAACCCTAGGTATGGTTAATCTTTTTAAATTTATGACATTCTAATATGTATATAGTAGTGCTTCATTGTAGTTTTAATTTGTATTTTCCTAGTGATTAATGAGATTGAGCTTTTCATGTGCTTCCTTGCTGTCCATATGTCTTTATGGTGGTGTCTGCAAATTTTTGCTTACTTTGTAAATTGGATTCTTTGTTATTTTTGTATTTTGAGTTCTTTATATGTTCTAGATACCAGTTCTTTATTTGATAAGTAACTTGCAAGGATTTTTCTCCCAGTTTGTGGCTTAATTTTCGTTATCTAGCGCTTTCTACACTCGATAGGTCTTCTAAACACAACATCTCCAAAGAAACGAGAGCTTTAAATGATACACCAGACCAGATGGATTTCACAGATATCTACAGAACTTTACATCCAAACTCAACTGAATACACATTCTTCTCAAGTGCACATGGAACTTTCTCCAGCATAGACCACATACTGGGTCACAAATCAGGTCTGAACCGATATCAAAAGATTGGGATCGTCCCCTGCATATTCTCAGACCATAATGCCTTGAAATTGGAACTAAATCACAACAAGAAGTTTGGAAGGACTTCAAACACGTGGAGGTTAAGGACCATCTTGCTAAAAGATGAAAGGGTCAGCCAGGAAATTAAGGAAGAATTAAAAAGATTCATGGAAACTAATGAGAATGAAGATAGAACTGTTCAAAATCTTTGGGATGCAGCAAAAGCAGTCCTGAGGGGGAAATACATCGCAATACAAGCATCCATCCAAAAACGGGAAAGAACTCATATACAAAAGCTAACCTTACACCTAAAGGAGCTAGAGAAAAACAGCAAATAGATCCTACACCCAGCAGAAGAAGAGAGTTAATAAAGATTCGAGCAGAACTCAACGAAATCGAGAAGAATTCGTGGAACAGATCAACAAAACCAGGAGTTGGTTCTTTGAAAGAATAAGATAGATAAACCATTAGCCAGCCTTATTAAAAAGAAGAGAGAGAAGACTCAAATTAATACAATCATGAATGAGAAAGGAGAGATCACTACCAACACCAAGGAAATACAAACGATTTTAAAAACATATTATAGGGATCCCTGGGTGGCGCAGCGGTTTGGCGCCTGCCTTTGGCCCAGGGTGCGATCCTGGAGACCCGGGATCGAGTCCCACATCGATCCTAGTGCATGGAGCCTGCTTCTCCCTCTGCCTATGTCTCTCTCTTTCTCTCTCTCTCTCTCTCTCTCTGTGGGTGACTATCATAAATAAATAAAAATTTTAAAAAATTAAAAAAAAATAAAAACATATTATGAACAGCTATATGCCAATAAATTAGGCAATCTAGAAGAAATGGACGCATTCCTGGAAAGCCACAAACTACCAAAACTGGAACAGGAAGAAATAGAAAACCTGAACAGGCCAATAACCAGGGAGGAAATTGAAGCAGTCATCAAAAACCTCCCAAGACACAAGAGTCCAGGGCCAGATGGCTTCCCTGGGGAATTTTATCAAACGTTTAAAGAAGAAACCATACCTATTCTACTAAAGCTGTTTCATTATCATTTTCAACTCTCTTTAGGAAAGCAGAAGTTTTTCATTTTGATGAAGTCCAATTTAGATTTTTTTCTTAATCTCTCGTTCTTTTGAGTCATATGTAAGAAATATCTCCCGAAGTCAAGGTCACTGTTTTTTCCTGTAAGCAGGCTCTCCACAAAGCAGGGAGCCCCATGTGGGGCTTGATCCCAGGATCCCAGGATCCCAGGATCATGACCTGAGCTGAAGACAGATGCTTAACCAACTGAGCCACCCAGGCTCTCCTAGCATTAGATTTTTATACTAAGGTCTGTGATCTATTTGAGTTAAATTTTATATAGAGTATAAAGTATGGATTGAAGTTCTCTTGGGGAGGGGGCGTGGGAGTGGAGGGGGACATGGATATCCAGTAGTTATACCACTATTTATTGCAAAGAGTATTCTTTACATTGAATTGCCTTTACATCTTTGTCAAGAATCCGTTGATCGTATATGCATAGGTCTCTTTCTGGACTCTGTTCTGTTCCAGTGGTTATTTTTGTCTATCTTAATATGAATACCACACACAATTACTTTAGCTTTATAATAAGTTGTGAAATCAAGTAGTGAAAGTCCTCTAACTCTCTTCTTTTCATAATTGTTTTGGCTTATTCTAGGTCCTGTGCATTGCCATATGAATTTTATCAGTGTGTCAATTTCTACCAAAAAAAAGATGCCAGTATTTTTATTAGAATTGCATTAAATCTGTACATCATTTGAAGAAAATTGACCTATAACAATATCGACTTTTCTAATCTATGAAAATTATTTATTTCTCCGCATATTTAGGTTTAATTTCTCTCAGCAATATTTTATAATTTGAAGTGTATATCTTTTTGTCAAATTTCTCGCTAAGTAAGTCACATATTTTATGCTATTAAAGTGATAACTTTAAAATTATAAGTTGTGATTGTTTTTTGCTAGTGTATGGAAATGCAGTTGCTTGTTGTATATTAATTTTTTATCCCACAACCTTACCAAAATCACTTATTAGTTCTAATAGTTTTTGGGTAAAATCTGTATAATTTTCCATATCTCTAATCATTTTATTTGTGATAAAGAGTTGTACGTCTTCCTTTCCATTCTAGATCTCTTTTATTTCCTTTTCTGGCCTTATATTTGAAAATCAATTAATGTGATTCACATATGATAATCTCAGTGGATGTAGAAAAAGCATCAGGCAAAAGCTAATCCATTCCTAATGGAAACTTTTGATAAAATAGGAATAGAGTAAAACCTGATAAAGAACACCTATTAAAAAAAAACCTACAAGCTAACATTTTTCTTACTAGTGAAAGACTGAATGTTTTTTTGCTAAAATTGGAAAAAAAGGCAGAAATGTCTGCTCATATCACTTCTATTCACCATTGAATTAGAGATCTAGACAGTATAATAAACAATAACTATCCATTCTGCTCCCTTCAGTCCCTGGTAATTTCTGATTTACTTTATTTCTATGAATCTACCTACTCTAAGTACCTCATGTAAGTGGAGACATACAATAGTTGTCCTTTTCTGTCTGACTTCTTTTACTTAGGATGATATCTTTAAGGTTTATCCATGTGGTAGTATGTGTCAGAACTTCCTTCCTTTTATGGCTGAATAATACTCCATTGTATATTTATACCACATTTTGTGTATCCATTCATCTGTTGATAGACACTTGGGTTGTTTCACTTGTGGCTAGTGTGAACAGTGCTGCTATGAATATGTACTTACTGGCATTTATATAAATCTTCTTTCGAGAAATGTCTTTTCAAGTCCTTTGCCCATTTTTTAAATTGGATTGTTCATTTTTATTGTTAACTTGTAGGAATTCCAGATATTAAACTCTTTTGTTGTTTTTATTTAAATTCAATTTGCCAACATATAGCATAATACCCAGTGTCCATCTTACACTTTAAGTGTGCCCACCTTAATGCCCATCACCCAGTTACCCTATAGATATTAAACTCTTATCAGATAAATGATTTGCAAATATTTTCTTCCATTCTGTGAATAGCCTTTTCACTCTTTTGGTAGTGTCTTTTGATGCACAAAAGTTTTTAATTTTGATGATGCCTAACTTACCTATTTCTTTGTATTGCCTATGCTTTCATTGTCATACTGAAGAAATCGTTGCCTAATCCAAGGTCATGAAGATTTTCACCTATATTTTCTTATAAAAGTTTTATAGTTTCAACTCTTAAATTTAGGTCTTTGGTCCATTTTGAGTTGAGTTTTTTAAATGGTGGAAAGTGAAGGCCCAACTTCATTCTTTTGTAGTGTTCCCAGCACCATTCAATTGAAAAGACTGTCCTTTCTCCTTTGGTCTTGACAACCTTGTCAAAAATAAGTTTGTCTTGTATGTGAGAGTTTATTTCTGGGCTCTCTCTTGTATTCCATTGGTCTAAATATCTATCCTTCTGCCAGTACTATAATGGTTTTTATTATTATTACTATTGTTATTTGAAGTATAATTAACGTACATTGTTATATCAGTTTCAGGTATACAAATATAATGATTCAGTAATTCTATATATTACTCAGTGTTCATCACAGTAAGTCTATTCTTAATCCCCTTTATCTATTTCACCCATCTCCTCTACCTACCCCTCCCCATTAGCAAACAGTTTGTTTTCTGTACTCAAGTCTGGGTTTTTTGGTCTCTTATTAGTTTGTTTTGTTTTTTTAGATTCCACATATGAGGGAAGTCATGTGGTATTTGTCTTTTCTCTGTCTAACTTACTTCATTTAGCAGTATACCATCTGGTTCATCCATGTTGTTGCAGATGGGAAGATCTTATTCTTTTGTGTGTCTGGGTAATATTCCACTGTATGTAAAAATGGATAAAGTACTACGATATTTTGATTACTATAACTTTATAGTAAGTTTGGAAATCAAAAAATGTGAGCCCTCCGATTTTGTTCTTTTTCAAGATTGTTTTGGCTATTTGGGGTCCTTTGAGTTTCTGTATGAATTTTAGAATGGGGTCTTCTGTTTCTTTAAAAAAAAATGCATTGGTATACACTCAATTGTTTCTTAAAGAGATTTAAATAGTAAAAAAGAAAAAAAAAGTCTCTTAATTTACCTGCAAAGCTCCTATTTCCACTTCTTTGTGTAGATCCAGATTTCCATCTGGTTGGTATTATTTTCCTTCTACGTGAAGGACTTCCTTTACCTTTTAATATAGTACACATGTTGGTGATTAATTCTTTGCCCTTTGTGTATCTGAAAAAGTCTTTATTTGATCTTCAATTGAAGGATATTTTTACTGAGTATAGAATTCTTAGTCGACACATTGGTTTCTTTTGGTGCTTTAAAAATGTTGCTCCACTTGTACTGTTTCTGAGAAGTCTGCTTTCATTCTTAATTTATTCCCCTAGACATATGATGTCTTTTCTCTGGTTTATTTTAAGATTTTTCTTTTTGGTATTAATTTTATGCAATGTAGTTATGATGTGCTTGGGTGTACCTTTCTTCATGTTGTTTTGTTTTGTTTTTCACCCAATGTTCATTTCGATTCTTAGATCTGTGGCTTTTTAGTTTTTATCAAATTCAGAACACTTTTGGCCATCATTTCTTAAAATAAGCTTTCTCCCCCTCTCCCTTTGCATCCTATTCCCAGGCTCCAATTACACTTATACTGTACTGCCAAGAGTTAGCCCATAGATAACTTTCCAGCTCTGACCATAAGTTTAGGAAAATGCATCCTGAGCCACATTTCTGAGCCAGCCCTTCTGTCTGTGATAGTCAGGGAGGGCTGTGAACAAGGGCAAGAGTATTGCATTGTAGCAGGAAAGGGAGAAGAAGCTATCAGGAGACCTGGCTTCAAGTCTAAGCTCTGGGTAGTCTTGTATCATAAAGGATAAATCCTTTATCCTCATATGATTTCAGTTTCTCCATCTATATAGTAACTCTTTTGTACATGTTGGTCTCTTATATTTCTAAAAGTGTATGAAAAGCTAATAGGATTTTTAATGATAGAGATGATGGAGCAGAAACTATTCCAGGTAGAAAGTGACATTATGTAAGGAACAAAAGGAAAATAATGCAAAACTTGAATACTGAATTCTTCATGCTAAGTTAGTAGACAACAAAAAATAATGATGGTGATCCAAACAGGATTATCTGTGTCTTCCCATAGTAAACTATGCCTCGGTATCCTTAGTGCTAGTGTGATGCTAATATAAAAGGGGAGGAAGCAAGTTAGCTGGTTCAGGAAGTCCTCTCACAACAGGTGCCACATTTTGTGGCAGAGATCCCTGTACTTAATGGCCTTTCATATCTGCAACAGTCTGTTTTAAAACAGACCTATTTACTTAGAGTGCTTTTATTATCAACTATATTTGTGTTCAAAGGGCTTCCAGCTGTGGTAGCTTTTAGAAGGTCCCTTTGTTGTGTGTACATAGTGTCATAACATGTCATTTCTGCCCAGCCAGTCGATTTCATTGACTCAGATGGGGCTGCTTTGTGGATGAGCTGTCTTCTTCCTCCTTAATTTTTACTGCAGACAACAAATATTTTATGCCTGGAAAGACTACTTATTCAACAAATGCTTATTAAACACCTCCCCAAAACTAGGCAATGTGTGAAACATTTGGAATATAGAGGTGTGTAATATAGACAAGGTCCTGTCTTTATGATGCTCACAGTGTCATGGAGGGGATGTCATATTAAGTTAATAATTATATGATAATTAATTAATTGCAATTGTGATAAATGTTGTAAAGGGAAAGTACAGAATGTTACAAGAGAAACCAAACTAATCTGGAGGAATGGGGTCAAGAAAATAATATAAAATAAAATTAGACATCCTAAGTATTTCTCCATTTATAGAAAGATAAGATTACTCCCGTAGGTTATACTGATTGTATTAGGGATTTCTGAATTTGGAAAGATAGACTTGTCCACAGGGGCATAAAATCCTAGAAACTCAATCCTTTAATTTAATAAGTGACTGAAAAGGGAGACATTATTTATCCAAGAACACACAGCTTGCCACTGGCAGGGGTTAGACTTAAACACAGATCTGCTAATCCCCCCATTACCTCTCCTCAGCGACTTAAAAAAATAGACATTATATATCAAGTACAGATCAGTCATGGCCAAATGAACTATTAAGTGGCCACTGTGTGCAAACTTGGATATTGAGTGTGAGAAAGAATTCAGAGTAATGAATTAGGCAAATGCTAATGTAAATAGAAATGCACAAAATACATCTTATCAGGTTGATGGTATCTGGTCATAGTAAAACCTAATGTATATACCAAAGTGGGAAATACCTAGCTGGAATTAGTGAAAATATATTTAAAGGTAAATGTTTCTGTTTCTCTAAGATATAAATACTAATGGCTTAGTAGAAGTCTCCAGATAGAAGTTTTTAAAACCCATTTTGATTCATGTGTAATATTATAAGACATGTAAATTATCCTTGAATGCTTAGCAGCCTGAGTGGTCTCTCAGTTAGGTTAAATATTGTTCCTGATACTGTCTGTGTTCCACCATAGAATTCACCTAGCCTGTCCTTTCACCAGAGAGAGTATAGCAATTAGCTTTATGCCAGCAACTTATAATTCTTCCTTATTTTTTATTTGAAAGACTGAGAATTAATGAAATGTAGCTATTTATATTAAAGATTTTGGAATTAGTTGAGTCTCTGAAACTAAAAGGAGATTGAGGCTTCAGAGAGAAAGCTAGTCTTGAATAGGAATCAATGAGAGCACCTAAATATATACTGAATTAGAAAGTCAAAAAATTAGAAAGTGTTAAGTAAAACCATATGAAATTTCCTTTTTTAGAGATCCAGAACAGTCAAATATTGATGAATTTATGTGATTTACTCAGCTGAATATAGGCCCAAGGGAACCTATATTCTAATGTCAACAGATACCACTATTTATTAAATTTAAGTATATGTCTATACTTCAGAATTTAACAAATGAGAAATTCTGGTAGTTGAATGAATAATTTCATATGCAGTAATAGTTTAAATGTAGATGGATGACATAATCACCTCAGAAGCTAAACATGTTTTAAAAGATCATCAACTTCGATAACTGCTAAGTCTTCCATACTTCATGAGTGTGAGTGTTGCGGGGAAGACTTAGTTCAATAACCAAGCATTAGTGATGTGATATAGACTATAATTAACCAGGGCATTTTTCTTTCAGCTTCTTATGCTGACCACAGGCTATCCTTTACTCATCACCCAGTCTTAGCCCCAGTGGTGACAGTCTCCAAGTTTATCTTAGAAAAATCAGGAGAAAAGGGGAAGGGAGCTCATCATTGTGAATATAAACTGTCAGGTGTTTTGAAAAACAGTTTCTATATTATTGCATTTAATTCTTATAACAACTCTCTGAAACAAATACTATTTCTATTTTACGGTCAAAGAAACTGAGATCCAAAAAGGTGAAATAACTTGCCCAAGGTCACAGTTTATGAGGTAGAGCTAGGCTTCAGACATTCTTATTTCACTATCTACTGTGCTGTTCTTCTTGGCTTGTTTGCTTATTTCTAACCTATATACTTTAGAAATGCCTTATTTAATTCTAATAAATTCACAGAAGAGAATTATCATTGTTTTCTTCCATTAAAAAAAAGTAATATAGTAAAACATATTTGAATCTTTTCTTTTAAGGATGAACGTGAAGCCAGAGAAAATGTGAAGAGAGAGCAAGATGAGGCCTATCGCCTTTCACTCGAGGCTGACAGAGCAAAGGTAGGTTTGGTCAAAGGACTTCTAAGATAAAAAACACAACCCGAAATAGTCTTTCATTATTTAAGTGCCAGCCCTTTTACCAGTTTGATCCCTAAGAATGTTTGGTTTGCAATGGAGGAAGCTAGATTCAATTAACAGAATATAATTTTACCCTTGGTTTTTTGTTGTTGTTTTTTTATTTTCGATTTTTTTTTTAGAGAGAGAGATTTTATTTATTCATTTGAAATGGAAGGATAGAGAGAGAGAGCATGAGCATGGGGAGAGGAAGAGGGAGGAGAACTGGACTTCTTCTCACTTCTTATCCAAGAACACACAGCTTGCCACTGGCTGGGGTTAGACTTAAACACAGATCTGCTAATCCCCCCATTACCTCTCCTCAGCGACTTAAAAAATAGACATTATATATCAAGTAGAGATCAGTCATGGCCAAATGAACTATTAAGTGGCCACTGTGTGCAAACTTGGATATTGAGTGTGAGAAAGAATTCAGAGTAATGAATTAGGCAAATGCTAATGTAAATAGAAATGCACAAAATACATCTTTTGTGGGGCTCAATCCCAGGACCCAGAGATCATGACTCAAGCTGAAGTCAGATATTTAACCATCTGAGCCACCCAGGTACCCCTCTACCCTTGTTCATTTTGATAACAAGTTTTTTAAGAATCAAGAAATAAAAACAAAAATAGACCTAATAATTATTTTCCTTGTTTTTTAATCAGTCTGTGGTAAAAACCTAGCAAACTTATAAAAGTTTGAACTTGGACAGCCCGGGTGGCTCAGCAGTTTAGTGCCGCCTTCAGTCCAGGGCCTGATCCTGGAGACCTGGGATCGAGTCCCGTGTCGGGCTCCCTGCATGGAGCCTGTGTCTCTGCCTCTCTCTCTCTCTCTCTCTCTCTCTCTGTGTGTCTCATGAATAAATAATAAATAATAATATAATAATATAAAATAATAATAAATAAATAATAAAAATAAATAAATAAAATCTAAAAAATAAAAATAAAAAGTTTGAACTTTAAAAAGTTCTTCAAGTGGTGTGCCTGGGTGGCTCAGTTCGTTAAGTGTCTGTCTTGGGCTCAAGTCATCCTGGAATCAAGCTCCGCAGCAGGCTCCCTGCTCCGTGGGGAGTCTGCTTCTTCCTCTCCCTCTGCCCCTTCCCCACTCATGCGCTCTCTCTCGCTCTCTCTCTCGCTCTCTCTAAATGAAATCTTAAAAAAAAAAAAAGTTTTTCAGGCGATTCCTTCTGTGCACTCAGGATCGAGAACACTGAGAACCACTGACTTATTTAATACTTCTTGAGTACCTGCTTCTCTGTTGGGCATTGAAGGAGGAGGTAACGAATAAGCTAGTTTCTGTCCTCAAAAGAAGGCTCACAATGTGGTGTAGAACAGTTAACTCAGCAAAAGAGACCAGAAAAAGGTCTTCTGAAGGATCTTGGCTGCCGCACGACGCAGAGCTACCATGGTATTAGTATGGGTACTTGACATGATTAGAGAGATGTGCTTGATTGTTGCTTCCATTTCCACTATTTTCAGAGAGAAACACTTCTGGTACCACAGTGCTGGGGGTGGGCTCTCTTTTTCCTCCTTTTTAAGTAAACCGTTGTTTATTGAGTGCTGGCTCCCTTCCTCTTTCATTGGCAGAGGGAAGCTCATGAACGAGAGATGGCAGAGCAGTTTCGTTTGGAGCAGATTCGCAAAGAACAAGAAGAGGAACGTGAGGTAGGGCGTAATTTCAAGTAAAGTTATTCAAAAGCTAGGTTTATTTCCACGGCATTGGATACTGAGGCTGTTAGTATTTCTTACTTCTTTCCACCTTTTCCAGACTCATTTTAAAATGGAAGATCTGACCTCTCCTTAAAAGAATGCTTCATGCTCTGAGGAAGATTCATGCTTTTCTATTCTTTTCAATTCCTTTTCTCTCTTCTTGCATGACCAGTGCTCCCATCCTCCCTGGATAGTGTCTCATCCCAAGAATACAAAGATTGTATTTTCTGCCCTTTCCCAGTCTTCATTTACCCTACTGGAAGAAACTGAGTTACTTCTGTGACATCTTGCACTGGGCCCCTAAATATGGGACATCCATTTAACATGGTTTATTTTTCCCCCCAAGTTCATGTCATGTTCATAACAATAGAGAGCATTTTTCATTCACTCATCTTGCAAATAGTTTTTTGAATACTTAGTATATCCCAAAATCTGTTAGGGGATAGGGTACAGATGTGGATCATCCCCACCAGGAGTACAAATCACTAGCCTAAAGTGCAGTGGGAACAAAGAGAAGGGGTGTCAAACAGCTTCCTAGGATGGTTTCACAAAAAAAGACTTTTAGAACTTTTTCTAGACGTGGGACTAATAGCAAATTTCACATATAGAAAGAGAAAACCATCTAACAACTGATGGAAAGGCCTGAGGGCCCTCACGTTAGCTGAGGAAAACTCCATTAGTCATCATTCCCAGTCAGAGGATGTCAGCTTGGACTTATTCAGTAAATATTTTTTGAACAAAAACTATGCTAGGCACTGAGAGAGAAACAGATAAGATAGTTTTTGCCTACAAGAAGAGATTGCATCTTGTAGGGAAGGTACATGTCTACAAGTAACAGCAAACCAAGGAAAAACTGCCAAATGACATAGAAGTAAAACATAATACTTAGAGAATTCATTGGCAAAGTAAAATCTTTTACAACTTTTAGAAACAGACCACACTATAGAAAAAGTGATAGGTCTTAAAAGATGTGTAATATTTCATGGTTTGGAAATCAAACTTTATTCGTGTTCAAACTTATTATTGAACCAGATACTATGCCTGACAAACCCTAGTCTCTGTACACTGAAGACTCTCAATAATGGAAGGTAGGGAATATTTTTATTGAGTATCTTCTGTGTATCAAGTACTTTTCTAGCTTCTGTGCATATGCTTAGTCACTGACTATTAAAACAAGCTACAAGATTAGAGACTTCTCTTTATGAGAGAGAAAACTGAAACTCATTGGGAAGTCACACATAAAAATGGAAAAACAAGATGAGTGAATGAAAAATTCATTCTGTGAACAAGGTCATATATCATTCTATATATCTATAGGATCATGTTTGCAGATTTTCATAAAAGTTAAGAGACAAATTTGTCACTATGCTCTTAGGCTATTTCAAGAAATATGGTTTAAAAATTTAGGACTCTCATTCTTTCATGCTCTTTCACAATGCACATGCTCTCAGTGGTTTATCTTCAACCGTATACTTAATAAAGGTCAAGTGTACACAAATAGCTGCATGTTTTGGATCTAGAGCTTGATAGTACGTGTATTTTCTTCTGATGATTTCTTCCTCTCATAGAAGACCCCATAAACATCCTTTAGCATACCTCAATATATATGTTCCAGCTGTAAACATGAGAGGGTGGAGCACAGAGGTAGGGAATTTACCACTAGTTATTACTGCACTTATCCATTGCTGTGCTCCCAGAAAACCAAGTTCAGGTAATGCTCCATATTCTACCCACACTTCCCCAGAGAGTCACAATTAAAGGCTCTTATAAATCTTACCATTAAGAACCTATCTTCTGTATATCTTAATTTAATTAAGTCTTATCCAAACTTACTTGACCCTTTTTTTCATGGAACACTAATTAACATATTTCAGCATACTCATGTATAACAGACAGTTTTGGGAAAGCTGGTATTGTGCAACCTCTGAAGAAATTGAGACTCAGGAAGATTATACAGTTTGCTTATGGTCACCAAACTGGTTGGACACATAATCTGGACTACAAGCTTGGTCACCTGACTTTTCACAGTAATACTGTCTTTCCTTCTAACCAGAAATCCTAACCCATGTAATTGTATTGAGAAATAAGAAATAAGAATGGTTTTATTATTTTAATTATCTCTAGTACTTCAAAATCCTTTGGAAAGATGAAGTATTGAATAGTCAAATCACCTTGGTTACAGGGAAATTCCTTAATGGTTGGTCTGATTTTGCTGTGTGGTGACTGTTGTAGTGAAATCAGTAAATCTAGGAAAACATTTTGATCTTGTCCTTGACCATGATAAGGAGAAAGGCTTTAAAACTATTCTGAAGGAAAAACGAAGGACAAAAAACTCCAGTATTTTACTAATTTATATATTTACTTGTTCTTTCCAAAATGAGTTTCAAGTAATTTACATAAAGATGTACAGTTCAAATGGCTTAAAAGGGAGAGAAAAGATATTATAATCAGGTTAAAGGAAAATAAAGACAAAAGTAAGATTAACATTTTGACAACAGACAATCCAGCACACCCAACCAAATGCATGTAATAGGATTCTGTACATTTGCTCAAAATGGACCACAAAATTTCTTCTATACTTCTCTTGGGCTAAAATGACTGTTTATATGTTTCACTTTATCTGTAACATCAGATAAAGGCCATTCTTTCTAAAGGTGAGATTTTTCAAGTGCTGAGACCTTAAAGCAATGTTTCTTTCTTGTGTTTCTCCTTCAAGAGGAAATTGTACAATATGGTGAATACTAGCCCCAAGTATATCTTATAGCTATAATAGCAAAAGGGAGTCATGTATAACAGCTTCTTATAGCTTTATATAATTCAAAGTCATAAGGCCAAAGAACAGTTTAATAAAAGCATCTCTGGAAAGACCCAAATAATATATTTTTTGGTAGTCCAGGTTAAAGCACAGATTTTATGGAAACTTAGAGAAATACATGAGGGCAGCCTCGGTGGCTCAGTGGTTTAGCGTCACCTTCTGCCCAGGGCCTAATTCTGGAGACCCAGGATCAAGTCCCACATCAGGCTCCCTGCATGCAGCCTGCTTCTCCCTCTGCCTGTGTCTTTGCCTTTCTCTCTTTCTCTCTGTCTGTCTCTCTCTCATGAATAAACAAATAAAATCTTTTTAAAAAATACATGAGCTACATATTCTTTAAGAAATCTTTACTGAAAAAAAGAAAAGAAATCTTTACTGAATATTGTTTTGCCACCAAATTTTTGGTAAGTAGAGGTTTCAGCTAAGATTATGGACTCCTGGGTCTTTTAATGAGTCAATATTTGCAGATATTTTGTTAATCTCCTTCAATGTGCAAATCACTGAATCATGTACTATAGATACTATATTGTATGTGACATAGCCCCTGCCCTCAGGAAGGTCACTGTCTAATATAGGAGGGTAGATGGATACAAAATAACTATAGGATAGGATCCTATGTGTTATAAAAACCATTAAAGTAGCACAGAGTGTTGACAATATTTGGATGAAGATGATTTCTGACGAGGAAGGCAATGAGAAAGATTTCACAGAGGGAAGAGGCTTTGGAAGATTGGTAAGAATTTTATGATTAACAGTAAAGTAGAAGAGCAGTTTGGATGGAGTCATGAATAGTAGGATGGCTGGATAATATGAATAAAGGGAGAAAGGCACAGGGCTTCTTCAGGGGATAGTAAACGGACAAATGTAGAACCCCGTCTAGTAATTAGATAAGGTTAAAAGGGCCAAGGTTTGGAGACTCACAAATGGGATAGAATAGGCACAAAGCTATTCCCTTTTGCTGCTGGTTCCCACAAAAAAGAAAAAGGTTACATGTTTGCCTATCTGCCCAAAGTTGTTTTCTTTTACATCTTGGTGCCTCCTCAAATAGATAATGTTAAATAATCTTAAAAGACCATTAAATGAAAAAAAAAAAAAAAAAAAGACCATTAAATGAGAGAAGAGAAGAGCATGGAATTACAAGCCTTGGTACTTCCCTTTAGTTTTCTGATTTGATCTTCACAACCATCCTATAAAACTCACTTGATATAGTATCATTACCATCTTACAGATGAAGAAATCAGATCACAGCAGGATTTAAAAAGCCTATTTTAAAATTCTTACCTAACATTTGCCTGGTAAAAGCAGAACCAGATCTTCTACTGGTATACTTTCTATTATCCCAAACTGGAAGAATGAAGGTGGGAACATGAATAGATTATTAAAGTAAAAAACTTCTCCTTATAATTTGTGTTTTTACTTCCTGTCACACAATGATAACACCACTCTATGAGCCACAAAGGTAATCATCCCTGCCATCATCATCATCAGTAGCTATTAAGCAATTAATTTGTGCTAAACTCTGTCCTTTGACATTATTTTTTTGAATCTCTACAACTTAATATGGTAGGTGCCAATACTGGAATACACCTTATTATAACTATAGAGACCATATATCCACAATTTCTTAAATAGTTTCACTTTGGAGTATTCTCCTGTTGTCTTCATGAACTATTAAAATAGACTAGAAATTCTAGTTTCGTGGTATCCAATACCAATCTACAGACTGTTCTTTATATCCCAGAAGCAGCCCAAAAGGCCTATGTCTGAATTTTGGTTATGACTATTTGCCTTGATTTACTTTATCCACCAGTGAGGCTATGTTTGTTGTAAGCAATCCATATTCTCTAGATGGATGATTGGTTGCCAGGAACACAGAATGGTTGCAAGATTGGGTCTGACCAACTGTTCTCATATAGGATCCATTCTGCTCCTTTGATGATCACAGAGTATCATGACTAAATTACTATCTGTACATTTGGCTCCCAAACTTACATCTCCAGCTCCTCCCTTTCCCTGAACTCCAGACTTGAATATTTCATTGCTAGCCCATCATCTCCCCGTAGGTGTTTAATAGCGCAAACTTAACATGTCTTAAATTGAACAATTGATCTTACCCTCCCCACTCAAAGGTGCTCCTCCTGCAGTCTTCCCTATTTTAATAGGTGGAAAACTTTCTAGTTATTTGAACCAAAAACCATGGAATCATCCTTGACTTCTCTTTTTCATATCCATATTTTATGGGCAAATCCTATTGGTTCTACCTTCAAAATACTTACACAATTCAGATGCTACTCACTAACTCCACCATTACCATCCTTTTGCAAGCCACCATTATCTGTTACCTGGATTACTTTAGTAACCTCCCAACTTGACTTGGTGCCTCCATTTTTGCCTTTCCTGTATGTCTTTTAAATTTTTTTTTTTTTATGATAGTCACACAGAGAGAGAGAGAGAGAGAGAGAGAGAGAGAGGCAGAGACATAGGCAGAGAGAGAAGCAGGCTCCATGCACCGGGAGCCCGATGTGGTATTCGATCCCGGGTCTCCAGGATCGAGCCCCGGGCCAAAGGCAGGCGCCAAACCGCTGCGCCACCCAGGGATCCCTCCTGTATGTCTTTTAATAAATCCTTTTTAAAAAACAATTGGCACATCATGTTACTTCAAAAACCCACAATAGCTTCATATCTCAAAATAAAAGCTAAAACCTTTACAGTGATTCTAATCAACATCAGCAGGATTTTTATTTTTTTTATTTTTTTTATTTTTATTTTTTTAGAGTTTTACTTTTTTTTTATTTTTTTTTATTTTATTTATTTATGATAGGCACACAGTGAGAGAGAGAGAGAGGCAGAGACATAGGCAGAGGGAGAAGCAGGCTCCATGCACCGGGAACCCGATGTGGGATTCGATCCCAGGTCTCCAGGATCGCGCCCTGGCCCAAAGGCAGGCGCTAAACCGCTGCGCCACCCAGGGATCCCCTCTGCAGGATTTTTAAAAAGAAATTGACAAAAGTGATTCTAAAATTGATATGAATAGGCAATAGAACTGTAAAAGCCAAAACAATTTTGAAAAAGAACAAAACTGGAAGACTACCAGGGTTCAAGACAGTATATTCAAGACAGTGTGGGAATTGGCAAAAGAACAGACCCATATTTCAGTGAGACAGAATAGTCCAGAAATAGACTCACACATATGGTCAGTTGATTTTTGACAAAGGTGTAAAGGCAAGTCAATGGAAAAAGGATAATCTTTCAACAAGTAATGCTGCAACTATTGAATGTTCATATGTAAAAAAATGCAAAAACACAGAACAATTTCTAAAAAACCTTCCCAGTCCATTTCTTGCATCATATGCAAAAATTAACTCCAAACAGGTCGTAGACCTACAACTATTAAAGACCTAGAAGAAAACATAGGGAAAAAAATCTTCATTATCTTAAGTTAAGCTAAGATTTCTTAGACCTAACACCAGAAGCACAATCTGCAAAATAACAAGTATCTAAATTAGACTAAATCAAAATTAAGAACTTCTACTGTTCAAAGACACTGTTAAGAAATTGAAGACAAGGCACAGACTGAGAGAAAATCACATACCTACTGTCTAGAATACATAATGAACTATCAACATTCAATAAAAAAACAAATAACCCAAGTTTCTAGATGGACAAAATATTTAAACAGACGCTTCATCAAAGAAGATATACACAAGGGCAAATAAGCACATGAAAAGATGCTCAACATTATTAGTCATTAGGGAAATGCAAATTAAAACCACAATAGATACACACCAATTAGATGGCTTTTTGAAAGAAAAAATTACTGGTAAAGGTGAAGAACAACTGGAACTCATATATTAATGATGATAGTCATTAAGATAGCAAGTCCACTTTGGAAAATAATTTGGCACTTTGTTTTAAAGTTAAACATACATGTACCATATGACCCAGCAGTCAGACACCTAGATATTTACACGGGTGAAATAAAGTAATAAAATTTATGTTCACACAAAAATCTGTGCATAAATATTTATAATAGCTTTATTTGTACTACCAAAAACTGGAAACAACTTAAGTGTCCCCCAGCTGGAGAAGGAGTAATCAAACTGATAATATCTATACAATGGGAATACCACTTGGCAATAAATAAGAAACTACTCATATAATCAACATCATAGATGAATTTCAAATACATTATACTAAATGAAGGAAGCCACTTATATGATGTTTATGACTGTATTTATATAACATTCTAGAAAGGTAAAACTAGGGATGGAAAACAGGTTGGAAGTTGCCAGGGGCTAGAAATGAGGGAATTGCTTGTGTGTGTGTGTGTTTGTGTGTGTGTGTGTGTGTGTGTGTGTGTGTTTCGGGGGGGGGGTGATAGAACTGTTCTTTATCGTGATTGATGATGGTTATGTAAATATATGCATTCATCAAAACTCACAACTATACATTTAGAGGGATGGGTTTTACTGCATATAAATTATATCTCAATTCTAAAATGGGGGAAAAATCATTACAGAGGCTACTCAAAGCCATGTATGATTTATTCACCCCTCTCCTTTGATTCCTCTTTAACCAACTCCATCCCCCTCTTCCCCTGATCTTCTGCTTCAGGCACCAGGGCTTGGCAGTTACTGTGACTTCTGTCTGTGATACTTCTCTCTGATCTGAATGTCCTTGTGACTCCCTCTCTTTTAGGTCTTTGCTCACTGGCATAGTTGTTGCACATTGAGGCTTACACAGTTGGTTTATTTGGGTTTTTTTTTTTAAGATTTATTTATTTTAGAGAGAGGAGTGGGGAGAGCATGTGTACCCTGCGGGAGGCGCAGAAGAAAAGAATATCATGCAGACTCACCGCTCAGGGCTGGGCTCAATGCAGGGCTCATCGTGGGGCTCATCGCCAGGTTCTGTCTCACCACGCATGAGATCATGACCTGAGCCAAAACCAAGAGTCAGAGGTTTAACCAAACTGAGCCGCCCAGGCGCCCCAAGGCTTACAGAGTTTAAAGTTGTACCCCTCCTTCCTTTCTACCAGCCTCCCTGTATTCTCTCCATAGCACTCGTTACTTTGTGACAAACTATACATTTTCCTATGTGTGTATTTGTTGTCTTTCTTCCACCCTTCTAAAATACAGGCTCAAAAAATAAATAAATAAATAAATAAATAAATAAATAAATAAATAAATAAATAAATAAATAAATAAATACAGGCTCCATATAAGCAGAATTCTTTTAATCTATTTTGTTCACTGATATTTTCTTATCATTTAGAACAATGCCTGGCACATAGGAGGTGCTCCGTAAGAATTCATGGAATTAATGACTGTTAGCCTATTTTAAACTCTGCTTTAACTAGCTATAAACTGTTATTTGGTGGGTACCCAAAGAACCCTAAAAGATACTGTGTGCATGCATGTACTTATGTATGTGTATATGTATATGTGTAAATTTGTATATGTATATGTGTAAATTAAGTCAGTCCTTGATTTTTATTTTTAAGAGACTGGTATACGTATATATTATTTTTCCTGTTTAAAAATCATAGCTATGTAGAAACTGCCTTTTCTGGGTGTCTATCTTTACTACCAAATTTCACTTCAAATAAGTCCCCATTTCTCATCCCTCAGACATGAATGCTCTGAGTATTCATATTTTTTAGTAAGACAAAATGTCCAAGATCAATTTATATTTCCAACTTATACTAGGTTTCCTTGTTTTGCTACAAACCTAAAATAATGCAAATAAAAAGTTATATTTGTTGAGCAAACCAAATTGAAGCTTAACAATGGTGTTTACTATGACTGCTATTCAAGTATGGGTGTCCTTTATGTCGTTTTGTAACAATATTTACTTACATGAAGCCTTTGTTTTTAGCCAGTATATTTGAAACTGAGCTACTGATGTGTTCTTTTTTGCTAGTAAAACTTGAGTCCTCAGATCCCAAGGTTGCCAACTTACCTAATATTCCTTCATTGTTTTCCACATTGGGACCACTGGTGTGGGATATCTAAGGTCTGTTTTCATTCTGGGGAAAAGCCCTAGAGACTGGGTGCATTGAGGAAGCAGATATTGTCTGCACAATGAGTGGGGTAATGAGCTACTGTTGTTTATTCTTCTGTAGTATAATTGGTTCAGTTCAGACAATAATGTAGCATCTGTTGTTATACCGTGCAGGGAAATGTCAAAATAGAAAGCAAGCAGACAGGTGGATTAAAGGGAGAACAGGAGAAGAAACCAGGAAATATCACATTAAGTTCTGATTTAGAGTAGGTGCAGAGGGATTATAGTAATGATAATGATAACACCAACAACAACTGTCATCTGTTGAGCACAGTATTACATCCTGAGGTTCCATGCTAGGCACAACTGAATGCTGCCATGTGTCAGCACTTGATAAGTACATTTACTTATAAACATTTACTGCATTTTATACGAAAACCTTTGTGAGGAAGGTATTATTGCCCCTTTTTCTTATATGGGATAACTGAAGTTCGTGAAGACTGTCATATGCCTAATAGCAAGATTTGAACCTCTGTCTGTCATACCAAGGCCTATTTACTAGCCATTCATCACGTTTAATTATTGAAGTTTTTTTAAACTGCAGTACTAGAAGTCAGGATAGTGATTAACTTTGAGGAAAATAATTTTTAGGAAGGAGACAAAAGGGCTTCTGAGATGCTTGATCAGGGTGCCACTTTTATGTTCACTTTTGAGAAACTTATCAAGTTGTGCATTATTGCACACTATCTCAATGCACTGTACTATGCACACTATCTCATATGCATGTTATATTTCAGTAAAAACTTGAAAACAATGGCAAAATACATGACTTGACAAAAGATAAAGCTTTGTACAATGTAGCACTGATGGAAATTTTGCAAAAAAAAGTTTAAAATATATGTTTATATAAAAACATGCATGAGAAATTGATGGAGAGTGTGGTGATGACAAAGTTTTAGAAATAATTGGTGGTGATAGTAACATAACATTGTGTGGAATATACTTATTGCCACTAAATTGTACACTTAAAAACGATTTAAAAAATTAGTGAGTGTAAACACTCAAATGATAGCAGGGGCTATCCCTTGATGGTGCATCCGGAAATGAATTGTAATGCTGTGCTTATCACTTATTTTTGCAATGATTATATATATTATTTCTATAATCAGGAAAAAAATTTAATCTCAAAGATATAGGTTTTTTTTTAAGTTTTCATTTTAATTCCAGTTAACATACAGTGTTATATTAGTTTCAGGTGTACAATATAGTGATTCAGCAGTTCCATACATCACCTAGTGCTCATCACAAGTACACTCCTTAATCCCCATCACCTATTTCACCCATCTCCCTGCCTAGCTCCCCTCTGGTGACCATCAGTTTGTTCTCTGTAATTAAGCGTCTGTTTCTTGGTTTGTCTCTCATTCTCCCTTGTTTTTTTCCCTTTGCTCATTTATTTCTTAAACACATATGGATGAGGTCACATGATATTTGTCTTTCTCTGACTTATTTCACTTAGCACTATACCCTGTAGTTCCATCTATGTCGTTGCAAATGGCAAGATTTCATTCTTTCTTATGACTAATATTCCATTGTATATATATGCCACCTCTTCTTTATCTGTTTATCAATTGATGGATACGTGGGCTATTTCCGTATCTTAGCTATTGTAAATAATGCTGCTATAAAAAATGTAGAGATGAGTGTATCCCTTTGAATTAGTTTAGTGTTCTTGTATTCTTTGGGTAAATATCTAGCAGTACAATTGCTGGATTGTAGGGTAGTTCTATTTTTGAGGAACCTCCTCCATACTGTTTTTTGGAGTGGCCGCACCAGCTTACATTCCGACCAACAGTGCAGGAAGTTTCCTTTTTTTCCACGTCCTCGCCAACACCTGTTGTTTCTTGTGTTGTTGATTTTAGCCATTCTGACAGATGTGAAGTGGTATCTCATTGTAGTTTTGATTTGTATTTCCCTGGGTAAGTAATGGTAAGCATCTTTTCATGTGTCTGTTGGCCATCAGAAACACAGTTTTAAAGAACCACAGTGTTAGGATAGTCAAATGAGGGATGCCTACTGAGTGGCTCAGTTGGTTAAGCATCCAACTCTTAGTTTCAGCTCAGGTTGTGATCTCAGGGTCATGAGATTGAGCCCTGTGCCCACCTCCACACTGACCTCAGGGCTACTTAAGATTCTCCCTCACCCTCTGCCCCTCCTGCTTCTGCACTCCATTTCTCTCTCTAAAATAAATAAATCTTTTCAAAAATAATAAAATGATCCCACTTAATAGTTTAGAAAATGTATATAACTAATCCACAGAGATGTTTTGTCCCTAGAAGCAACTCTTGGTTAGCCCTTAAGGAAACATGTATGTAGAAAATTAATCTGAAAATTGATGCTGGAGGAAATCAGACCTCAAAGAAAGGAATTGATCAGTTCTTGGCTACTAAGAGAAAAGCCCATGAGAGTCAGATTATTTTACCATTTATTTAGTACCTCCTGTGGGCTTAACACCATACTAAAGCATTTTTGCATGTTATTTCAGTTAACTTGTTAGTTTATTCCTTCTCTTACCAAGTACATATTGAGCATCTATTCTGTGCTATGCACTACTCTTGAAATAAGTAAGACATGTTTACACACTCTTACGGAGGTTGCAAACAAGTGGGAAAGTCAGACATTAGACAAATAACTATAGTACAGTGTAGAGAATTCCAGTACAACTGAAATTTAATTTTGATATACACAAGTTCATCTAGTCATTGGGTTATTAATATATGACAGTGCTACTAAAATAGCTTAATATTTTAAAATATTCACTTGAAACTCATTGCTGACCAGAACACCAATATTAGATAAATAAACTCATGCTATCTAAGAAAGAGAGAGAGAGAAGGAAGGACAGACGGACAGACAGGCAAAAGTAACTGGTCTAACTTCCTATCCTTCTGATTTTTAGATTATATTTCTTATGTCTCCATTTCTGGGTCTCAATTTCTCCATATAAAAAATGAGAATATAAGACTATATATATAGGAAGCAATTGGGTATTTGATACCTGTTCCCTCAATCACAAACACCTGAACCCTTCAATAGAAAACAATTAATTATATTTCTTTTCTATGTGATTACTTGTCAATTTAATAATACATGTCATCAAGGTGGGACTTACTTTAATTGCTTACTAGATCAATATTAAGAAAATGAAAACTTGCTTCTATTGTCAAGCATCAAGCTTGGATAATAAATGGATAGTAACTTTTTGATGAGTTTATTCGATTCTCTCCCTGTCCCGTTCCCTACAGTCCTATCACACACTTTGACACTTGGTTTTTGCCCTCTTTAGGCCATCCGGCTCTCCTTAGAGCAGGCCCTGCCTCCAGAGCCAAAGGAAGAAAATGCTGAACCCGTGAGCAAACTGCGGATCCGGACCCCCAGTGGCGAGTTCCTTGAGCGGCGATTCCTGGCCAGCAATAAGCTCCAGATTGTCTTTGATTTTGTTGCTTCCAAAGGATTTCCATGGGACGAGTTCAAGTTACTCAGTACCTTTCCTAGGAGAGACGTAAGTTCATGTGCCTGTTTTAGGAAATGTGTCCATTGGGAAATATCCTATCATTAGGGCTAGACAAAGTAGTCTAAGAAAAGTCCCATGGTACAGCATGCTACAAGCCCTAGGAGTACTTTGTTCTGCACACCATTCTCTCCTCAGCCTTTGAAGAAGGTATGTCTTCCCAGGCCAACAAACATGTGCCCAGGAGCCTATGTAAGAAATTAAGTACTAAGTCTTTCTTCCTTCCTAGCTGTTTCCCCTATTCCAGCATCTATTTAGGTTTTCCCAAAATCTCATCTCTATATACCTTAGAGTAGATCTGAAAATTGTGTGCTTAACAACTTAACAGTTCAATCAGGGTCAGTGATTATATAGGTTCACTAAGTCATGCTAAACCAAGAGTATTTTGTGATTTGATAGTTCTTACTATCCTGTAAAGTCACAAAGGATGACCTATATTCTATGCTTATCTGTATTTCAGCAAGGTATTTGATAGTCTCTAATAGTATCCTGGGACAAAGTAGAGATATAAATCTATAGTTAGGTAGTTTCATTGCTGATTAAATGGTAGTATCCAGAAAGTGTTGACTAAGTGATTATCCTCTCCCTAAAGGAAACCAAGAGGTTCTGTATTTAGTCCTTTATTACTCACCATGCTTATTGGAACTTACACGAAGACCTTATCAGATTTATGGATTATGAGAAAATCAGATTCAAGAAAACCTTAAAATACTAAAACATTAGACAAAAATGAACCTATAGAAATTTTACAGAAATATTCAGAGATAGCGAGATTCCCACATTAGACTTAGAGAATTAATTACATTTGAAATAGACCATGTATTATTAGAGGTTATCATTGAATTAGGCTGAATATACATTATTGTCTTGTGGCTGCTAACAAAATGCTAGCTGAATTTTTTGAGGATAATCCCAACAAGAGGATAACTTAATGGTCCTATTCAACTGTGTACTAAAATAATCTCACCTTGAAAGAGTCTGTAGACTCCATGCTGAAGCCTAAAGAAAAAAAAGAGCATGTCTAGAGCAGGGCTAGTAGGAAGATGAGGGAACTGGGAATTATATATCATTCAAAGAACATTTCCTCTAGAGATGGAAATGCCATGGGAGACATGACTGTTATCTTCAGCTACTTGAAGGTCTGCCGTGAAAAAAAAATGGGATCTTCTTTTGCGAGGTTCCAAGGACAGAATTGGGACCAATGATTTGAAAGTTACAGGAGGCAGTTTTGGCCCAATATAAGAAAGCACTTTCTAAGTAGGGAATGAGTATCTTGTGTCATGAAGTGGTAGTTTTACTGTCATTGGAGATAACCAAGCATTGCTAAATGATCCCTTTTCAGCAATACTGGATATTTATGGAGAAGGATTCATTCCTGGTGTTCCTACTTTAAATGGGATGGAGCTTAAACTAGCTTACCTCTAAAATCTACAGTAAATCTTAATATTCTGTGATTCCATTTTGATGTAATAATATGAAGTCTAGTAACTTAGACTTAATCTAAAACACAAAACCTAGGGATGCCTGGGTGGCTCAGTGGTTGAGCACCTGCCTTCGGCCCAGGACATGATCCTGGAGTCCCAGGATCAAGTCCCACGTTGGACTCCCTGCATGGAGCCTGCTTCTCTCTCTACGTATGTCTCTGCCTCTCTCTCTCTGTGTCTCTCATGAATAAATAAATAAAATCTTTTTAAAATAAATAAAAAATAAAACACAAAACCAAGAATTTGATTAAGAGTCATCTTAGTCCCTCACAGTGGCTGTCAGATTTACAGAGTAGAGACAGAAACCAGTGGTATATGTTTAGCTCTACCCCTCAGCCACAAAATCCCTAGGTGGGATGAGGATCCTGCTACTTATGTCTAAGCCAAGGAAACTAGAATAACCACAAGTGCTGGACATTGCTCCTCTCTCACTAGCCCCACTTACTGCTCCAAGCAGTTTTTCTTTGTTCATATATACCACACACAAATATGTACTAGGGAACATGCATGTATGTACATGCTCTGTGTACTGCATGGCCAGGTAAAAAAACTACTTTAATTCTGACACTGAAGTTAAACTCTAAATATGTAAACACTTAGGATAGAACCACTATCAAAGGGATCAAGGTCGGCCTGAGTCTCATACTTATGTTCTATGATGAACATCTCTCTTAAAGAACTTATAAAACTTTGGAACTACTTAGTCTCTCCCGACTCTTGGTTTTTTTGTTTGTTAAATTTAAGTGTTATTAACATATAACTTTATATTACTTTCAGGTATACAACATAATGATTCAGTATTTGTGAACATTGTGAAATGATCACCACAATAAGTCTAGCTAATATCCATCATCATACATAGTTACAGGTTGTTTTTTTTCCCTTGTGATGAGAACTTCTAAGATCCCAACCTTTGGTTTTAAGGTATTCTTCTGGGCCTTTCATTTGAAAATGAAAGTACTAGAAGAAATAGTCTAAGGACCTTACTGGCTTTTAAAACTAAACTTTATTTTCTTTTAAATTAATTTTTAAACCTGATTACTGGGGATCAGGTGGGGGAACAATCTCAAAATTAGCTAGATTTTATGATCAGTGTTAATGACGTCTTCCCACAAGGTAGAAATGTAGACTGTACAAAGCTGCTGTTATAAATAAGCAAGAGAACTGTGAAGTGAAATGCAGAAGGTTGTTGGGCCTGCTACCTGCTGCCTTGAGTTTTACTGACTAAGGACTCAGCCTTTTCAGTACAGATTTTGTTAACTGTGGATTTGCCCTAAACGGAAGGTCAATCACCTAGTCTCAGAGAAAATGTACTTTTAAAAAAAAAAAAATTATTTATTTATTCATGAGAGACACACAGAGAGAGGCAGAGACACAGGCAAAGGGAGAAGCAGGCTCCATGCAGGGAGCCTGACGTGGGACTTGATCCCAGGTCTCCAGGATCATGCCTTGGGCTGAAGGCAACACTAAACCACTGAGCCACCCGGGCTGCCCCAAAAATGTACTCTTGATTTAGATCTCAATCATTCACTATTCGATCTGGTTACCAGTCTCTTCTCCCAATGTCCCTTTAACACCTGATCCCATTTCTACCTCAAACCCTAGCCCAGGGCCAATTTAGATCAAGTTTGGCCCATTTCCCCAGAGGAAAAGTCTAACCAGAGGCTTATTTATCTAGGAGGAATTCAGAGCTTCCCAATATCCATCACAGGTCCATTTATGGTCCTTGGTCAACTTTGATATTATGTGCACAGTGATTTTTCTAAAACCCTATTCTGATCATTCCCGTTCTTGTTTAAAAATTCATTAATAGCTCCTTATAGCCCTAAGATAAGGATAGACCCCTTAGAATACTTTCAAAAACTCTTCCCAATCTGGTCCATACCTACCTTTCCACCTTAAGTTCAGCATCTCTTATTTCCATCACCAGAAGGTATGAGATTGCTCACTAGTCATGGAAGACTCAAGAGACTCTCATGCCTCTGTGCTCTTGAATATTGTTCAATATTCAAGGTAACGTTGGTAAACGTTTTTCTGCACCCCCAGAAGGATACTCTTCCTTCTTGAGTATCCACCCTCCCCACTCTTCCTGGCCTGTTTGACCTCATCTTTTAATGCCTGGTGCAAATGTCATCCCCTCTGAGAAGCCCTCCCCTCTCCCAGGCTCCTTACCTATGAACCCATTGCAGTTTGTACATTCCTCTCTCATAGCACTTATCCTGTTCTATAATTTTTTGCAAAGGCTGTCCATATCATGTTCATGTCTACCTCCCCTGAAGTTCCCAGCATGGTACCTCACACATTAGCATTTAGTTACTGTTGTCAAGTATTAATGATCTCCAGTCTGATTCTGAATCTCTGATTCCAGAGTGAACTAGAGAAGTTATTCCAAAAGAGAATAGATACCCTAGGCCCACCCAGATTCCAGACAAGATCTAAACCCAGGAAGCCCACCCAGGACTCGTTAGACCTCCTAGAGCCAGGGGTAGGGTGAGAGTTAATGGCCCTTCATCCTTTTCTGAATGCTCTTTCAAGTCAAACGACTAGTGTTTTTGCAAGGCTATTCTGTAACAGCCATCTGTGTCTGCAAGGATTAGGATCTAATTTGTAAAAGTCATCTTAAATTACAACCAAACTAAAGACTGTTAAAAAGCACATCTTAATACCTCGCCTCTTTAATAACAAATAACATAAGACTTAACTCCAGGAGTCTTATTGTGTCTTCAGCCTTTTCTCTACAAAGCAGAGACTGATTTCTCACCATAGGACCTGGTAAACGTTTTTCTGCACCCCCACTCCCCAATCAAAACAATACTTCATGTTAAGATTTCCCAGCTGTCCAACTATTTACTAAATGTCTGGTGGGTATACCGCTGAACTGAGCACTGTAGGACAACCAAAATAGCAGCAACACAAGCCTTCCCCAGAAAAGCTGATTGTCGAAGTGCTAGGAATATCAAGTTATTTGATTGTTGTTGTTGTTGTTGTTGTTGCTGTTTTGCTGTCTATTTTGCTAATCAAAGTTACCAAGAAAAATAATATTCACTACCAGAGCTTTAGATGTGTTAGAGCCATGTGAACATCAGTGACCCCTTTGCTTACTTGGGTATTGTGAGGTAGTTGGTAGCGAGGTAGTTGAGTCCTAAAGTTGAGGAATGATCCTAACCCCTACTGATACTCCCCCTGACTACGAGTCAGAATAAGGGGCCTCTGCCAGCTTTCCAGTTCCCCTTTGAACCTACTGGACATTTGCCCAATGCCATTCAGTGTAAGGTTGTCAGTATCCCCTGGTCTTCCTTTTTCCCTTCTTCTTCCTACCATTCTCCTTTCCAATCCTGTTTTATCCTTTTTATTCTCCTCCTTTCTTTCCAGCCTTCCCTCCTCATCTTGTTATCCCACAACTCTTACCCTTTCCTGCCTCCTCTGTTTTCCTTCTTTTGCCTACTCCTGTCAACATCACACAGAGGAGCTCCACCTGAAGCTGGAAAGTGTTGTCTTCTGTTCATAACATGACTGGAGAGCAGGAGGGAGGGAGGATGGTAATGGCAGATTAGCTTCAGGACTAGTGAATGCCCTGTGTGCCTTGTCACCTATGTGATTACACAGCCCTCATCCTTCCCCCGAGAACATTTCTTCTTCCAGATCTAAAAATTTGACACCCCCAACAACAAACATGCATGCATTCCCAAATACACTATCAGAAATTTTATATTCTAAAACAAAGTAATGAATGTATTTGTATTTTTCTCCTACTTTCTAGTCCCCCCCATAACTATACTTATCATTTTTTTCTTCCTCCCTCTAATGTGTTTTTTTGTTTTTTTGCTTTTTGTTTTATTCATGAGAGACACAGAGAGAGAGAGAGAGAGAGAGAGGCAGAGACACAGGTAGAGGAAGAAGCAGGTTCCATGCAGGGAGCCTGACGTGAAACTCAATCCTGGGTCTCCAGGATCACACCCTGGGCTGAAGGCGGCGCTAAACCGCTGAGCCACCTGGGTTGCCCTCTCTAATGTTTAAAGTAAATGTATAAACAGGCTTCTCACAGGGTTTTTCAGAGTGAAAGGCCCTCAGTAAATGTTTGTTTAAATTAACTGGTGGGAAAGCCTTACAATGTGGAGTATGCAAATTCCTTCCTCTGTCACCCATCCACCTTCATTACATGAAACACTAAGCTCAGAAATGGGAACACAGTGCTGAGGAAAATGACTTAATTCCTGCCCTTATAGAACTTATACTCTGTATCCACAAACTACTGCTGGATGATGTTTGACTTTATCAATAACACAAAGATATCTTATTTGCCACCATAAGGAAATAGAAGTAGTTTAATTTGCATTTCATTCATATATTGGTTCTTCCATATGACAAAACATTTGCTGAGCAGCCACTTTGCCAACCTCCATTCCAGACGCTAATGATACAGAAATAAAAGAAATTGTTACTGACCTTGAAGAGTTCACATTCTAGTGAAAAAAAATCTAAAGCAAATAGCATTATAAATTATACCCACTGGGATCCCTGGGTGGCGCAGCGGTTTGGCGCCTGCCTTTGGCCCAGGGCATGATCCTGGAGACCCGGGATCGAATCCCACGTCGGGCTCCCAGTTTATGGAGCCTGCTTCTCCCTCTGCCTGTGTCACTGCCTCTCTCTCTCTCTCTCTCTCTCTCTCTCTCTCTCGGTGTGACTATCATAAATTAAAATAAATAAATAAATAAATAAATAAACAAACAAACAAACAAACAAACCCACTGTGGGAAGGACAGGTAATTTCAGCCTGCAGTGGTAAGGAAGGCATTATAAAGGAAATGAATATGACCTGAGACTTGTACAGAGAAATGTTAGGTGAGTAGAAACAATAGCACAGTTAAAATAAAAGTATTGGTTGTAGTTAGACCTATATCTGAGGTCTAACTCCATACTTGCTGTATGACATTGGACAACTTACTTGGCTGTGCTGAATGTTTATTTCTTCACCTTTCTCTCTTTGAGAGGTCCATATCTGAGGTCCACTCTATACCTGCTGTATGACATTGGACAACTTACTTGGCTGTGCTGAATGTTTATTTCTTCACCTTTCTCTCTTTGAAAGAAAAATAGTAATACCTAGCTCCAAGAGTTGTGTGTGGTAAGAATGAAATGAGTGTATGTAGGCTACTATGTCCCTACCACATAATAAACAGTATCTGCTATAATTATCTCAAGTGGAGAGAAGCCAAAGAGGTGAGAAAGGCTTCTTGCTAAAGAAAGCATAGCAGCAGTGAACTCTAAACCAGACAAAATAATGTATCATTGGAATCATTGATGTATTTGCCCAATGAATCTCAGAAACATCAAGGCCAATGCTGTCATTTTACAGATGGAAAAATCAAAGCATGATAAAATTTAGTGATCAATAGCAGAGCCAACACTAAAACCCAGGTTTTCTTTGGCCATTGCTTTTTAAGAGCACTGACTACTTTTAAAAGTCTAATAGATTACAGAGCTCCACTTTAAAAATAGAGCTATAGGACAATAAAACTAGAAAATCAACATTAGAGACTACATAGTAAATGCAATAAATTGCAGCTCCAAGCACCAATTTTTAAAATATTCTGTATTTCAATGACTTTCATATGTTAATGCCTCTAATATTACAGTGGGATTGATTTTCAATTTATATTAGACTGTCTGATTAAAAAAGAGAAAGAAAAGAATCAGAATGAAAAACTTTAATGCCATTGAACTACCTATATCTTAAAAGCTTTGTTTTCAAGATAAAGCAAGATGAAGCATCTAATCAGTGAGATACATGTTAAAGTTACTACTGCTGAGCTTGCTCCATTCCTTTCAGGTATTTTAATATCACCATATCTAATTATTTGAGGCTTTCCAGTATCCCTAAATGATCAAGATTTAGAGAATAAGGACAATGATTGTGAAATGGAACACAAGTAATATCCAGTTGGTCACAATATCAGTCTGCCTCTAAACTTCTCTCAAATCTGTTATTTTCCTCTCCTCTCCCCACTTTCCCCACTAACCCCCACCCCCAGTCCCCACTACTCAAATCTTCATAGTCCAGATTAAACCTATGACTTCTTCCCCCTGACTCCAGTCGTGTCTACTGTATCTCCCATCGATCCTCCCCACTGACTCTTGAGTTATTTTTCTGAAACACAGATTTGATGATATCTTATCTCTTTCCTGCTTAAAAGTCGTTCTAACGGCTGCCAGTCCATACTCCTTACCAAAGCATACACAATCTCACATCATCTCCACTTCCTGCTCAGTTCTTCTCCCTTTCTCCCATTACTTCCCCACCACATGCTTCTCACCATTAAGCTACAAAAGACTGCTAAAATGAAAGAAATCAAGAGATCTTACTGAAGTGCAAAATGCAGTCACAGAATTATCTGTCTTTTCCTTGTCAGCTTGGGGAGGTAGCAAGGCAGGCAGTATTAGTGTCAGTCAACATATGGAGAAAGTGAGGGCCTGAGGTGGTGACATGGCTTGCTTGAGAACATACATGCAATTGATGACCACAGAGGACTAGAGCCCAAACCTCTCAACTGCTTTATTTTCAAAAATGATGTCCTAAGGAAAGATGTTTCTGAAATATTTTGACCACACAACATTTGAGTTTATAGGTTGAAGTCATCTGGTAAACTGTTTACATAATATTTACAACAAAAGAAACTAAGTAAAAAAAAAAAAAAGGTAAAAAAATAAAAAATAAAAAATAAAATAAAATAAAAAATAAAAAAAATAAAAAAAGAAACTAAGTAACAAAAGATTTAAAAGAATAATATACCTGCTTCTTAAATAGGTCTGTATATGAAACTCTAATCTGGTATATTAGTCTAATTAAAGGGGGGAAATATTTTTAGCAAGGGTGTCTTCTATTTCTTCAGGTTATTCATTTTGTTTAAGAAATGTATTTTCTAAATTTTAAGCTTTGTTTTTAAGTAATGAAATGAAGCATCCTGTACCTTAACAATGCCTTACACATTACATCAGTCTGAAAACTCATAGTTTTTTTAAGTGTCTCTATTGTTGAAACCATTGAGATGGAATAGAGGGAAAGCAGTGATATAGAGGAAGGAACTGGGAATCAAAAGATTAGCTGTGCAATCTTGAACAAGGCACACCCCCTCTTTAAATCTCAGTTTTCTTCTCTGTAAGTTAGCAATAAATTCTGCCTCTCCCAGGACCATAGCATGACTCAAATAAGGCAATGTATAGAAAAGTGTTTTGTAAACTGTGAGATAACTGTCTAAGTATGAAAGGTGATGATGATCATGATGACTATCCAAAAACCAAATATTCAGAATAAAATTTTTTTAATAACAGTATTTATTGAGGGTTTGCTGTATTAGGTACTTTTCTCAGTGTGTTATGTGAGATGAAAGCAGAGAGGGAGGCAAACCATAAGAAACACTGAATTCTAGGAAACAACTGAGACTTGATGGGGGTGGGGGGATGGGATAACTGGGTGATGGGCATTAAGGTGGCACTTGATGTAATGAACACTGGGTATTATGTGCAACTGGTGAATCACTAAATTCTACCTCTGAAACTAATAATACACTATATGTTAACTAAATTGAGTTTAATTAAAACAATAAGCAAACAAAAACTATTCTAAAGGTAAGTATTCATCCTTTCTTCACTGAGATAGGAAACTCAGGCACAAAAGAGGTTAAGTAAAAAAAAAAAGAGAGAGAGAGAGAATGGTTAAGTAAATATCAGAACCAGATACAGATCTAAGTGTGTGACTCTGGAGTCTGTGTTCCTAATCCCTATGCCATCATGCCCCTTGATTTATTCCAAGGAAGGAATAAATGAGTGAGGTAGTTTATCATCTAGAAAAATACTGTAAATGTGTAAATGAACCTTAGAAAGATTTCATCTTTGATTTCTTCATGTTGTCTTTGTAATTCCTATTACAAAGTCACAGCCAGATATAGGTAAAGTGTACCCTTAATTGTATTTCATACTGTTTACCAACAAACTTTTATTTTTCTAGGCACTGTGCTAAGTGCCAAGGAGTAAGGTATGGTCTTTGCCTTTGAGAATACCCTGGCTTTTCATACAAAAATAATCTTCATACTGCAGTTCATGTAGTGGGTTCTAAGAGTATTCAAATAAAAAGGGTAATAGAAATCAGTGTTGACCAAGATCCCGGACCTGGATAATGAGAAAAGGCTTTGTACAGAAGGTAGCAGATAAACAAAACTTTGAGATGAATAGGATTTTTGTTGAACTGATAAGGGGAGAACATTCTCCAGCAGCCAGGACAGCTTGAGGAAAGAAGCTAATGTTGGAATGCACAAGGCATGGCTGGGTAGGGGAGTGCAGACTAAATTAATCAAAAAATTGAATTTATATAGAAAGTTCTAGGAACAAAAACTGTATAAAACCTAGACTACCAGGCAAAGGAGCTTGGCTTTATTTCATGTAAATTTGTTGAACAAGGTAATGACATGGTCATGGTCATCACAGTTATCATCATAGTAAGAATAATTACCCATACATTATTTCATATTTTATAAATTCACATTGCCTGGCACATTGTAGGTGCTCAATAAATGTCAGTCCTCTGATCTCTTCCCTTGCTACCCTCATTATCTAGGGGATCTCATTCAGTCTTATGGCCTTAAATGTCATATATACAGTTACCACTAACCCTAGGCCAAGCCACTATAATCTCTTGTCCAGATTATTACAGTGGTATCTTAACTGACCACTCTGCCTCCACCCATGCAGCCCCCTACCGCTTCAGTCCCTTTTTCTAAAAAACAGAGAGACTTTTTAAAAGCATATAAGGCAAATCATATCACTTCTTTTCTCAATACCCTGTGATGGTTCCCCGTCTAGTTCTGAGCTTTGGAAAGGCCACCCTGATGTGACTCCCTGCTATTTCTCTGACCTTATTTAATCTTTTCCAGTCACCTTGGCATCCTTGCTATTTGTAAAAGACAACAAAACATTTTCTCACTTCAGAACCTTGCACTTGCACTTTCTTCCTCTAGGAATCTGCATTGCTCATGCCCTTACTTCCTTCAAGTCTCTGTTCAAATGTTGCCTTTTCATTGAGGCCTTTTCTGACCAACTCATAGCAGTCTTCCTTCCCTCCTTCCAGCTCCCACCTTACTGACAACCCTTAGGCTATCTACCATTTATTGAATTCCCACTGTGGATTAGGCAATTATGCTGTGCCCTTTACAAGTGTCATCTAATTGAATCCTTACAACCAACTTGTGAAATTGGTATTGTCTTTAGTTTATAGTTGAACAAACAAAAGGCATGAAGAAGCAGATTTCAAACCCACATCCAAAAGCTGTTATATCAGGCAAATATTATTCCCACTTTACAGATACAAGAACTGAAGCTTCTTAGTTAAGTGTTTTGTCCAAGATCACATAGCCAGGAAGTAGAAATTGAGTATGAAGGTGCTGATTCTTTCCATTATATTGTACTGGTAGCCTGGAAAGATGAATCAACATGAAGAAAGACTGAAGCCAGAAGAATAGTCAAGGGTTGTTGCAGTACTTAAAATGAGATTGATAAAAATGCAGCCAAGCAGGGGAAGATTAGAGAGATGCTAATACATGGTCTACTAACACCTGAGCTATTTTGATAAATAGTTCCATAGTTTCTCCTAGTGCATCTGTACTTGGAGTCAGAGAGATAATGCTGGCATCTCCATCTATTTGCTGAGTTACATTGAGTACATTATATTACTTTGCTAAATTTCAGTTACTTCATCTTTCAAGTGAGGATAATGTCATGTGTCCTCACTAATATATTGTGATGATAAGATAAAAGTGATAATGAAAACACTTGGTAAATGGCAGAGGCCCATGCTGCTTGATTTGGTAATGCTGAGTTTCTTTTATCCCTTTCCAGCAAGTCACTGCTTTTGCCCTGTTTCTAGCCTTTAAAAAATAAGTTTTGATACGCATTCTTCATTCCTAATATGAGGGTGACCTGCATTTTGTCACTTGTGTTATAACAGACTCTTCCTTAGAAGGAAATCCACTATTTAGTCCCCATAGTGCAGGAAAAATGTGTTTTGAGTATTGGCAGTCATGACAGGGAAACAGCACAGTTATATAAAGAACCAGTTACCAAGGTCCAGGTAAGGTCCTGCCAAGGTCCAGGTGGACCTTGGGCGAGGCACACAACCTCTCTAAGCTTGTTCCTTCACCTTTATAAGGCAGATAATAATAGCTGTGTTTGAGGTGGTTGTAGAGTTAAAAGGTGATTTGAGGGCAAGAACACAACACACGGTAGATGCTCAGGACATACGGTGCTTTAAAATGTGTAGACTTTGTGCTTGGAAGAAATAACATGGCTCACCGGTTGGACATGCCTCTGGGCGAGGCCCTGTCTGTAGGATGAAACCACACCATCTCACTTTCAGCATATTTTCCTTTAAGGGAGCATGTTCTCTCCCACTTCCTCCATGTTACTCTTGCCACAAAGCAGAATCCTCTTATTGAGATTGCAGGGAGATACGACTAAACACCAAAGAGGTTCGCAGTGAAATGTGTTCGTACAGTTTCCTGCTTAGTTTCAAGATGAATTGGGTCTGAGCCTTCAAAAAGTGGGTGGCTTACTAATATGAAAGTTTTCTTTGAAATTTTGGGGGCTGATTTGGTGACCTCTACAGTTCTTAACAGCCTTTTCCAGCTCTCGGTCAGACAGGAATTAACAGTTATTAATATTCTACCAAATGCTTTGGGAAACATTCTCTCATTTAATCTTTATTTGGAGACGCCTGGTGGCTCAGCGGTAGAGCGTCTGCTTGCGGTCCAGGGCGTGATCCTGGAGTCACGGGATCGAGTCCCACATCAGGCTCCCTGCATAGAGCCTGCTTCTCCGTCTGCCTGTCTCTCTCTCTCTCTCTCTCTCTCTGTCTATCTCTCTCTCTCTGTGTGTGTGTCTCATGAATAAATAAGTAAAATCTTAAAAAAAAAAAATCTTTGTACAAGCCCTATAGCCCCATTTTACAAGTAGAACAACTGGGGATAAGAGACCATAAGTAATATTTCCAAGGTCACATGCCAAGTAACGGACATAATTATGATTGAACTTCCAAAGTCTATGCTTTTATCCTAAACAGAAAACTTTTTCATATAATGTGTCAGAGGGGATCCCAGGACTGCCTCCAGGTTTGATGACTTCCTAGGAGGACTCACAAAACTAACATGTAGTCATACTCATGGCTATGATTTACTACAGCAAAAGGATACAACCAAATCAGCAAAGAGGAAAGGCACATGGGGAGAAGTCCAGGGAAAAGCAGGCAAAAGCTTCCAAGAGTCTTATCCCAGGAGAGTCACACAGAATGAACTTAATTTCCCCATTGATTTGAGACAACACATGTGAAGTATAGTCAAGCAAGGAAGCTTACTACGGACTGCATAGCAAGGGTTTTTATTGAAACCTGATCACAAAGGCAGATACCCTCTGTCTAGTTACCGAAATTCCAGAATCCCGGAAGGAAAGTAGGCATTCAACACAAACTGTAGTTTACACAGTTTAGGTTTATTGAATCACACTTACTAGTTCTGAGAATGTTGGGAACCCTCCTGAAAACCGTGTTGCCACATGCCAACCCAAGACCAACCTTGTAAACAAGACTTTCAAAGAATATCAGTCAGACTTGCTTACGTTAACTCCTTTCTATATATGTCATCCCCTTGACTCTTGACCAAGGCATCTTTACAAAAAAATTAGAATCAATAGGACCCTACATGCAGAATAAAAGCAGCCTCCAGTATGGAGCCCATTTATGCTTTTTAGGGATCCTGGACTTCGCCAGCTAAAACAAATCCCCTTAACCATTAAAGTCCATCTTAGAAAGCAAGGTGGCTTCCTCCTTAAGTTTCTGTATTAACCATGTTTTCACATGGCCCATGTCATCAACTCAGGTATAGCAGAATTCTGGCTAAGTTGAAGCTGACCTCTGAACATCTTACAGGGCTCAGGCAGTGTCATGATATCAGGGTACACACAAGAAGTACAATCCCAGGGGGATACCTGGTACCCCCAGAAACAAAATTTATAATTAAGTGTTAGAGCACCCCAAGCAGGACATGCATTAGGCCCAGTGCAGTACCTCCCACCCATGAGTTCTCTGTCATTCCAGATAGTTTAATTCAGCCCTTGGTTTCACAGTCTCAAATAGATTTGCTTGTCCATAATACCAGTTCATCTGCCTCATGAATGTCAATAACATTGACATTGTTCCTTCCTGCCTTTAAAACTATCCTTTTAACATTGACATTCACGAGGGATGATCAATCCCTTTTTGGGAATAGCAGCATTTAATTATCAGATTGTCTTTCTAGGGTGTGTACACCAGGAGAAAGGTGAGAAAAGTAGAGTCAAGCTATTTATTAGTCTTTTGTTGCAAACTGCAACTAAACTGGGAAGTTGAACACAAGTCAACAGCAGTGAGACATTCCCCCAAAGGTAGAAGTTAAGAGTCCAGAGTCTGTCAAGAATGGGCAGAGGAGTCACACTCCTTGCGTGCCCTCCCCCAATTTACAGCTTTTGGCAGGAATCACAAATTAGGAATATAGTTGGTCTCTATTCCAAATATAAGCCAAATCAGAGCTTGATTTTATATGATCCTATCAAAAAACAAATCCTTTCCTACAGGCATTTGTATGTGACCCAGATAGTACAGATAATGCTCATGATGTCTTCAGAATTTCAGGCCCCACAGAGAGTGTCCTAAATCTACAATTCCAGACTCAAAGTCCTGGTCATTGAGTTTATGCTTGCTTTCAGTTCAGCACAGCACCTTCTGATGCTGAAACAGCTTACAACAGGTAGCGTTAGGTTTTTGTTTAGAGTCAGGTCTAGACAATTACGATCTATGGATTTAGGATTCCAAATGAAGCCAGGAACTTTTCTTCAGCAGCAGCAAAGCCAAGGTGCTGAAGGACCAGGCAGCAGCAGTGTTCTAAATTCAAGTAACATGCAGCACTTTCCTAAGCCCTTTTGTTATTGTCCAAATTTACATACTAAAAAATATGCATACCACACAGGAAGATCATCAGTCTCTAAAGATCAGAGATCTGATTTTATAAGATCATTGGCAAACTAAAAACTATTTTTTTTAAAAACCCCAAAGTGTGGCTCTCTTTTTTTTTTTTTTTTTTTTTTAAGATTGTATTTATTTGTTCATGAGAGAGACACAGAGAGAGAGGCAGAGGCACAGGCAGAGGGAGAAGCAGGCTCCATGCAGGGAGCCCCATGCGGGACTCAATCCCAGGACCCCAGGATCATGCCCTGAGCCAAAGGCAGACACTCAACCGCTGAGCCACCCAGGCGTCCCCCAAGGTGTGTCCCTATCTGGAGATTGCCTCTCCTTACCATGTTATCTCCCTTTTTCTAGAGGCTTCAAAAGCAAAAATCGTTAATTCTGGAGACTTGTTCCTTTTTCAGTACTTGGAGTTTATATTTTAACCCACTCACCAGTGGCAAAGTCACAAAAATTATGTTCTGCTAACACAATTTGCAGCTTTCTTTAGTTGGGATGAAATTGGAAGCATATAATGTTTTATTTCTGTTTTTACCAGATATCTAGATACAATAGCCACAAGACTATAATTTTTTTAAATTCCTGCCCACCCTTTTCTAATTGCAAATTTATTCAAACATGTAGCAATACTTTTATTTTTTTAATTAATTAATTTATTTATTTATTTATTTATTCATGAGAGGGGGAGAGAGGGAGAGAGAGAGGCAGAGACACAGGCAGAGAGGGATCCCTCCCCATGCAGGGAGCCCGATGTGGGACTCAATCCCAGGACTCCAGGATCACTCCCTGAGCCAAAGGCAGACGCTTAACTGCTGAGCCACCCAGGCATCCCTGTAGCAATACTTTTAGCATTTACAGAGCTAATACTAAAATTGTTAGAGAAGATCCCTGCTGGAATGCAAGGGATGATAGGGAAGGAGCAATACCTTGCTATTGCAACAACAGAGGTGACAACAGCTAAGCTGAAGAAATGGCTGGGGATCCTTGGGTGGCGCAGCGGTTTGGCGCTTTGGGTTTGGCGGTTTGGGTTTTAGTTGGGAACTGATCATGTATGTACCCTGTACAGTGGCATGTCCCAAAATTCCAGAATCCCAGGAGGAAAGCAGGTGTTCAGCATAAATTACATTGTTTGCCCAAACAATTTAGGCATAGTGAGCCACCCTTACCAGTTCTGGGAATGGTGAGAAGCCTCTCTAAACCCAGGTTCCCAAATGCCAGCCAAGGACCAACCTTTCAAAAGAATAGCTGTCAGGGAAAAAAAAAAGAAGAAAAAAAAGAATAGCTGTCAGGTCTGCTGTATTAACCCTTCTCCACACATATAATTTTATTATTTTCTTATAATTTTAATTTTTAAGGTATTCACATCTCAAATTCATTTCTGGGGTTTACTACTGGATATGTAGGTGGAATTCTGAAAGTGGGAAGCTTAGAGCATTTGACTTTGTCTTTTACTTTAACTTGTAACAGTACTTAGTCCTTTAATGAAGGATAAAAGTAACCTTCAGAAGAATACAGCTGATCCTTGAATAATATGGGGGTTAGGGACACCAACCCTCTGTGCAGTCAAAAATCCACATATAACTTTTACCTCCCTGAAAACTTATGTACTAATAGACTACTGTTGACTAGAAGCCTTACCAACAATATCAACAGTCAATTAACACATATTTCATATGTTATATGTATTATATGCTGTATTATTGCAATAAAGAAAGCTAGAAAAAAAGAAAATCTTATTAAGGAGAAGATGCATCGACAGTAATAAATTATATTTATCCAAAAAACTGCATGTAGGTGGACCTGCTGAATTCAAACCATGTTGTTCAAGGGTCAGCTGTACTAACAAGCACCAGTTAATCCTGTATTTTCAAAGGGGATCTTCAAGAGAACCCGAGGAAAGCACAGTCCCTCGAGATGGTCATCTCCTAGTTCTAGAGTGCCAACATACTCCATGTAAACTTGCTCCCAAATCTGCAGTGGTCCTGCAGTTGTCCTTCAGGCTTCAGCCACTTGCCCTCACTGCAGAGGGAAAATACTTTCTTCAAACTAGCTACTTAAAATAAAGGAGGAGTTGTTGGTATTTATTTTTCCTTGCTTGTTTTATAAGCAAATATAAATCAACACTGTAAAGATGATTTATTTAATACTACGTCTTCTTTTCAATCACATTTCAGAGGCATTGTAGCCTGAAATAAAAGCACATACCGGCTATAGAGTCAAATGGACCTGGCCTTGAATTCTGGATCAGCTTTTCATTGAGTGATCTTAGATTACTTATTCCCTTGGTAAAAATGGGAATAACAATACCTACTTCAGGGGATCCCTGGGTGGCGCAGCGGTTTGGCGCCTGCCTTTGGCCCAGGGCGCGATCCTGGAGACCAGGATCGAATCCCACGTCGGGCTCCCGGTGCATGGAGCCTGCTTCTCCCTCTGCCTATGTTTCTGCCTCTCTCTCTCTCTCTCTCTCTCTCTCTCTCTCTCTGTGACTACCATAAATAAATAAAAATTAAAAAAAAAAAAAAAAAGAAATCCCTTAAGGCTTTCAATGGATTCTCACATTAAAAAAAAAACAAAAAACAAAAAAACAATACCTACTTCAAAGGGCTATTGTGAACATTGAATAAAAGAATGAATGTAAAATGTTTAATACATATAACATTTACCACAGTGTATGAATATAATAATAGTAACTGGTATGATAATAATGTTGATTATTTCTCTCCCTACCCACCTTCTTTCTATCCTTATTTTTTCTTTCATGTTTTGGTTTCAAGAGGACAAAGAACCTTTGTCCAATATTAACTGGAAACTACTAGCTTTCAAGTAAGGATATCAAACACTGTGCCTTATAGGCCTAATAGCAATAGTTTGAGAGTTGTGTTCAACTAGCATTATCTAGAGTTTAATTATCTGACTTCTGTTTTACTAAACTAGCAGATTTCTTTCATAGTCGGAAACATTCCTGAATGAGTCTATGGCATTTTTCCTAGGGTGAGAGATAGGCTTATTTCCTCTGGAGATTTTTTACCTCATTTATGTCAGAGTTCTCTTCTAGGGTAAGCTCATTTAGGGCAATAGCTGTACTGCATCTTGTTTGCCTTTGCACCTCCATTTCTGGCATGGGCTTGCACAGGCCTAGAGTAAGGACTCACCAAGATGTGAGTTGATATAGGCTGGAGAAAAGGATGTAGGGATGGCACACTTTGTTGGGTGTGATAATGATGATGACATGGTCTTGGTCTAGAAGGCCAAGTCTGGTAGGGGAGATAAAACAAGAAATCACCCTAGCAGGCACAAGAGACAACACATCCTGCCAACTTAGGCACAGCATGAAGAAGAATACACTATTTTGCTTGAACAAAAAGGTCTGTGTCTGTCAGTTGTACAGGTGAGCACTGTACCTGAGGTTAAAAAATTTACTTCATTCTTTAGGCTATAGGGAGCTGATAGTTTTAGAACTGAGAAGTACAGTTTTCATTTTTCACAGTAGTTATATTGTATAAAGTTGCCACAAACACTGAGTTAGCAAATACTCAATATTGCTTCTAAAGGAAATACTTGGTTAAGTTCCTGTGAGTTTCTGGGTACAAGTTTTCATCAACCAATCAATACATAACTTTGTTTTATGTGTGTTTCTGTTTAAAGACATTTTAGTTAGTGTATAAGGCTTCATTAACATTACACTCATGGCCAGCAATACTATAACTTATGCCTGAACGAAGTTTATCTAGCACACACATTTTCTCCATAAGGCATATCACAACCTTCTTAAATTTGGGAACACCAGACAGCACTTTAGTAGTATGCTTGGGGGCATTTGAAACAGCAAAATCACACACACACACACACACACACAAACCCACACACACAAAAATGCAAAAACCATGACACTAAATCTACCACAAGAAGGACATTTGTTTACACTATGAGAGCTGAAACAATAAAGTAGAGTATTGCCTCATTTGACCTCAGATGGGAACATGGGTACCAGGCAACTGAATTTTTCACCACTCTAAACGTGTTCTCACATGACCATGAAAGTACTGCAAGTGTGGATTTCAGAGTTAGAAATGAAGGTTAATGAGTAGGTGAATTTACAAATATCAGAATCTATGGAATCATGAAGACCAATTTAATATGGGCTCTGTAGCCTTTTAGGAACACTTGCATAGCATTTTGCCATATTCAAATATACTTTTACCTCTAACTTCTAAGTTAGTTGATAAACATTTAATACATACTTAGTTTTACCAGGTACTTGTTAGGCACTAAAGATACAAAATGGGACCAAAAGCCCTAATACATAAACAAAGATATTCAAAGGTTAAAAATGTTATGATAGTCTATGCCAGATATAATGGGAACCCAAGGAATAGTAGAGGCTTTAGTTCTACTGGGAGATCAGTAAAGCTTTGCAGAAGAAACAGGGTTTGAACAAGTATTTTTAAAACGGAATAGCAATGAGAAGGAGTGAACGCTTGATACATGATGAAAAAATCTGGATAGATCTCAAAAGCATTATGCTGAGTGGAAAAAGGTAATCTCAAAAGATTGCACATACTGTATGATTCCATTTATACAACATTCTTGAATTGACAAAATTGTAAGGATGAAAAATAAATTAGTGGTTACCAGGGAATAAGGATAGAGTTTTCTGTGATGGAATTTAGGATATGAAGTTGGGCATGGAAGGATTGAGATAGGAGATGAAAAAATAACTGAAGAGTCTTCTATGTATTAATCTAGCAAATATTTGAGCACCTCTTATGCATAAGATATTGGGGATATGGTAGTGAATAGGCTAGATAAAATTCTTGCCCTCATAAAAACAAGTCTAGTGGTAATTTGAACTAGTTAAGTGTTAACCCTTGTAATAAAGATGAGAATTTAGGATTGCAATTGCCACGTGGCTGACACAAATTGACATAGCTAATAAGTTTCAGAGCAGTGGTCTTTTGATTTCATATTTTTACCTTTTCCTTATTGTCTAAAACTTGTGGGTTATTTTTATCAAGAAGGATTAGAGTAGGGAGACCCTGGAAAAAGGAGACCAGATAGGACTATTACAGTCAACAAGACAATAGGCTATGGAAATCTTAACTAAGATGGCATCAGTAGGGATGAAGAAAAGGCAGCAGAATCAGGAAAAAGGAACAATCAGTGGGACTTGGTGATTGTCAAATTATGTCTGTGGTGGGGTAGAGAAGGAGTTGTCAGAGGAAACTTAGAGGTTCCCAGCCTGAATGATAAGAAAGATGGTATTTACCATGTAGAGAAATGAAGGAAGACAGATAAGGAAGCAGATTTCACTTGAGACAGATTTGTTGAGTCTCAGGTACCAGGAGAAAGTCTTGGTGGTGCTAACAGAGGATTGAGATTTAAACTGGTGAGACTGGCTCAACACCAGAAAATTCCCCTGACAGTGACTGGAGTGGATTTGAAGGAGATGAGCAATAGACAGTAGAGAGTGGTGTTTAAAAGATTGGATTCTGGCCTCCCACACTGAATCTCAACTCTACCATTTCCTAACTCTTCAATCTTGGGCAAATTTCCTAACCTCTATAGAGCTCAGTTTCCTCACCTATAAGGATGATAGTACCTACTTCACTGGGCTGTTGTAAAAATGAAATGAACTGATACTTATAAACCACCAGCATGTAGTAAGTGCTCAGTGTATCTAAGCTATTATGATGAAGTTGATGGCAAGCAGAGGAAAGGTTTTTGCTAACCCACAGAGGTACTGAGAGAACCAATGTTATTATATAAGAAAACCCATCAAAAAAAAAAAAAAAAGAAAAGAAAAGAAAACCCATCATTTATGTTCCTGACCAGATTAAAGAAATACACAAAGGAGTTTTTAAAATATGTTTTTAAATTATAGCCATTTCATGGAAACTGAATGGAATTAAGAGCCTTCACAAAATCTGCTATTGCCCTTTCTACTCATTACAAAGGAGTTGGAGTGGTAGGGAGTGAGGACAATGAATAAAAACCATTTATTTTTATGCCATTATGTGCACAATCAAGTATATTCTCTGAAAGATAGATATTATTCCCATTTTACAGGTAAAGACGTGGAAGCTTAGCTTAAATTTTTCAGGGTTGCACAATAAATATCAGTACCAATATTTAATTCCCATAACTCAGGTCCTTTCCCCATACCATGCAAACATAAAATGGAGTGACTATTACTGATTATGTACAGGTATGTTGATGTATTTAAGCATTTAAAAAATTATTTACTTTGCTCCAGAAGTTAATTTTATAAGGGGTTTATAAAACACCATACCATTCAGAATTGCGTTATCAGAAATCAAATAAACTTTTGAAGGCTTTACATACAATCCAATCTGATTTCATCTGGCCATAAATAAAAAATCATTAGTTCTGTGCTCAATATTCCAGGTGCTTCTGCAGACATGCTTTACTCACTTAAAGTCTGTATAATAACCCCATTGTAAATACAAACAACTGCAAACGTGTATATGTGCAGATTAACCTTTTCTAGACACTCCTTGTAATTTTCAAAGCCAGTGCTGGAGTTCCAGAGTGTGTTAGCACCTGCACCAACATGCCAAATCCCACCCCCGCCCGCCGGTCTCACTGCAGTGCCAGCTCTGGTCCTAGCCTGGCCTGGCCGCAGCCTAGCCCCAGCCTACTGCACCCTGACCACACCCTACTCTTTTCCTAGCAGCAGGACATCAAGGCTTCAGGTTTAATACCTGTATACCTGTAGCTGAATCCCAAACCTGAGGACTCCTTTGCCACTTCCATATTTATTTTACTTTCCTTCCTCTGGTTGGCTCTAATGTAAGAGCCTTGTATGAACAGGCTTTCCTCATGCCTCTCTTAGACTGTGAGAACTAGAAAAAAAACCTATTTTATGAATGAAGCACTCAAGATACAGAGAAGGAAAGGAACTTGATCATGGCTTAGGAAAACCAAAAGACACCAAAGCAGAAATGCTGGGCCCAAATTTACATAGTCATGAAGATAAGGTGTATGTTTTTTTAAACAAAAAAAGAGCTATACACATCAAATTATTTGAGATTGTGTCTCGTTTATCTGAGTATTCCCTTGCATTGTGCTTGGCACACAGTGGGCAACAATAGTGAATTATTATGTATAAAAGTAGAAATCAGAAAAATGGTTAATTCGACTGTAGGGAGCAGTTGCGCACATTCGAATGACCCAAGGAAGACAGGGAGAGCTGATTGACCCCCTAGGACCAAGGTGCCTGCCACCCTTGTGTCCCCGCCACTGCACCAGTTCCCTGTCCGAGCCCTCCCCTGGTCAGAATTGCAGTGGGCCCATTTCCTGCCTGCATCCTGTCCCGGGTTCTCCATTCCTTGAGGATGGAGGTGGTGCCTTGTTCGCTGTTGTGTCCCAATGCCTATCGCAGATTCCGACACTGTAGGAAACACTCAGGAAATATTTGTTTAGTAAATAAATGAAAAGAAATAAAGTATTCCTGTCCATTCATGCATCCACTGTTTTTATTTGGTTTTCGCTTTTGTATTTTCCATCTCACCAGGCAGAAACTCACGGTAGCTCTGTGGCTTGAGCAGAGGCAATAGAAGGCCACCATATAGTGACATTCACCCTCACCTGTTCCTGCCCTCCCTCATCCCAGGTCTCTCCCGCCACCTCCAGGTTTCTCCCTGCCCCTCCTGCTGCATCGTCATGGAAGAGAACTCCAGAGTCTTGGGGGGAACCATGGGGTCTCTGGAATTTAAGCTCCAGAAGTCACTCATCTGGTTAAAATTTTCAGGTGTTAACAGCCAGTTGCCAGCCTCTCATTTTGACATCTCCAGCAGGACATTCTTAGAAGAGTGTGATAGGCAGGGAAGGGAACTAAGCTGGGAACCAGGCGTCCAAGGCAGTATTTCAGTTCTTCCAGCCATTTGTTGTATGATTTCAAGCAAGGGACATACTTCTCTGGGTCTTATTTTCTTCATCTGAAATAGAAAAAGGTTAAAATAAGTGCTTTCTGAATCTTCTTCCCATTCTGATACTATGTGACTCTATGATTAAATGACCTGCATGTAGATAATACCTGCCCCGTTGACAGCACTATTCTGAAAACTAGAACAAAAACCACTGGCTTTCTGGTCTTAATGGCTTTATTTAAGATCATCTTCTCTCCTTTTATGTGAGAATGTCTCTGTCCCAGGCAGTTTATGGGGACTTAAGCTTTTATTTACTGTAGCTGGAGGCTCCTATAAGCTGGGGCTTTGACAATATTTCACATTTATTTATCTGAGCCAGAGCTTAGGATCAGGTGGCAGCTAAGTCACTTAAGGTTATTCAGATGCATTGGAAATGTTGCTTAATAATTCAGAACCAGTTTTCTCTGTTTAGACTATTAAGATTTTTTAAATCCTTCTAATTAGCCAATTCCAACAGCAGTTTAAATAGACAGGGAAATATCTGTCCCTTCTGAAAGGGCAACTGATGCAAACTTATTGCCCGTCTCTGTGTCTGTGCAGCACAACTGACTGAAGCAAGGGCCAGAGGGGTCCAGAGCCAGGGGGCCTACTAGGGTGACCTGTTAATGGTGTCACTGACGAGTTCTGCCTGCTGTCCTAGTGAGGCTAGGGCAGGCGGGCCTGGGAATACAACTCTTGACTCCCTTTCTTTGGACTGGTTGGGGCTCCAGGAGGAGTGGGGAGCCTCCACTCCGTCATGCAGTAGGTCAGTCTTTCAACAAACATTTGCTGAGTTCACACCGGTTCCAGCAATACAGTCGGCCCTGAGGATAGACAGCCAGTCCTTATTTTATGCCCTCAGAATCCAACCTGCCTGGAGAGAAAGACTCATAGACAAACCTGGGAGGCACAGCAGACAGATAACTCAGTGTGAGACTGCAGCTGATCCTTTGAGTTAGATCCTCCAGAAGCAGGTAGCCTCGCCTGATCAAAGTACAGTAGTGCTGGTTTAACAAAGGACTGGGTCCACATTGCCAGTATCTACACTTCAATTCAAACACTGACTGACCTTAGGTGTGCAAACAGATGTTGGCAGCCACCACGTCTGAGGAGTCTGAGATGAAACAGAGGTATTTGTGCAAGCAGCTGGGGACTGGCCACACACAGAGCATGTGTAGACTAGGCCCCACAATGAACGTATATGGGCCCTTGTGTTCCAGGAACATCCATCGCCAGTGATGGGAGAAGATGTCACTTGTAATTAACTCTCTTACAAGGAACCGGAAAATGAGATTAATTTAGGCTCTGTCACTCTGTCACCTGGTTTTGTAGATGAAGTGGCATTTGAGATGAGCCTTAAAGGGTAGATGGAACTAGGAAGGAAGGACAGTCCAGTAGAGGAAACAGCATAAGCAAAGGTTCAGAGAGGAGAAGCACCAGACGTATTTGGAAATAACAAACTGGTCTAACTGGTTAAAGCATAAGGTCTGTGAGGGGATAGAATTTAAAGAAAGAATGTTGGGGCCAATACCACCACCCTTTTAAAACATACAGGCCCAGATACCACTTATTTGATGTAGTTTTTCAAAAGAAAATAAACATCTGTTTTGCCACTTAACTTTACAAATGTTGCTAATAAATTTTTGCTCTGTATTTTTCAATGTTGCATGATGTCCATTTCTGGTTTGATCATTTATTCAACAAGCATTTATTGAGAGCATAGAATGTACCAGGTTCTTTGCTAGAAACTACAAAAACAGGAAAACACACAGTTCCTGTCTTTAACTTGCTCAGCCTTATCCTGGAGACATTCGTGTAAAGCACAGTGGAAGACAAGCTGCGTAAATGCTCCTAGCAGGTATCTAAGTGGTGCATCAGATTCAACATCCTTACTTAACAGAAGGAGACTCAGAGGAGGAAAAGTGACTTGCCCAAGATCCCACAGGTAGTTAGGAGCCGTGTGCTAGAGTGAGGAGCCAGGTTTGCAGTCTCTCAAAGGGTGCTTGTTCCTTTCTCCCCTCCTCTGCTCTGAGCCCTGAGCCTTGAGCTCCTGTGGACACTCGAGGACCGAACTGACAGGAAATTAGCATGAAGAAAGCCTGGCTAGGTGAGGTGCATAGCCCCAGCCACCTTCAGGGACCACTTCCTTAGCGTGTTCTGTCCTAAATGCTTGTGCTTCGCATCAGGGTACTTTTCCTCAAGCCCAGGAGAGAGTTTGGGAGCTACTGGTATAAGTTTGGTATTGTACAGGTGCCTGCTGGACCAACCTTCAAAGAAAACACCTGTTCTGTTCATGATTCTTGCCTTCCAGTTTCATAAGCTTTTGGGCAGATGAAATGTAATATCAAAATAGCTCAGAGAGAGCCTTGGTAACATTTAAGATATTGAACGTGCTGCATCTGGTAACTAGAAAATTTAATGATCTCCTGCTGTTTTGGTAATTGGATAAGTAAATACATCAGAATAAATCACACCGGCAAGTCTTTTGTATGTCGTTAGGGACTCAACTCTTTTAACTCCTGTTCAAAGCTCCAGCTCTTGAGCGGCATTTGCGTGCAGAATTGCGCACACACCAACTCATGTGGCCCTGCTTGAGTACTAAAATGCATTCAAAATGCTTACTTTCCCCCAGCTACTCTGCCTGAAGAGCATGCCGAGCATGCCACTCTAGATCCCTCAAGCCAGGGAGAAAAGTTTAAACTAAACCCTTCATGATCCGTCTCCAAACTGTCTTTCCAGCCATGTCTTCCATTATGGATGTGCTAGAAGCCTTGCCAGAAACACCATCCATTTGCACATTGGGAAAATGAGGCCAAAGCAAAAGGGGGACTCTGCTGTTGTGGTAGGGAGTCATGTCAGAATTTTAAGTAGGAGAGAGGCAGGACCAGACATTGTGTTCATCTCTCTCAGGTGATAGTGTGAAAGACCCAGAGGGAAAGAGGGAAAAGCTATTAGGTATTGGATGATGTTGTCACCAGCTTGCAGTTGAGAAATTTGGGTCTTCTGGAGGTTAAATGACTGCCCAAGAGCGTACATGCAGAACTAGAATTCAGATCCCACCAAGGCATTTTCTTACTGCCTCCCTAATTGGCACTTAAAGGCCTAGTGGTGAAACTGTTGGGCAGTCATTAGGGTTTTTCAGGTTTTTATGAGGTAACAGTTCTGAACCTAGCCGGTTAACAGGTTTCTCCCCAAACATAGTGGTAGCATTCGTTATGGACCAGTCTTTTATCAGAGGCATCCTAGGAACTGTTTATACCTGGCTACCTTCCATGATATCAGCCTCTGAAAGTGAGGCATGTCCCCAGACCAGTGCTTCCAGCCTTTTACAAATAATGTTGAAAATGTCTGTGTGCCTCATTGCAGTAACCACACTAAGCTGCTCAGGGTTAGAAGCAACCCAGCCCTGAGGACTCTCGTTGCCCTAGGGGATGAGGATGCTAGCATCCTGGCACACCTACAACCTGGCACACCAGTGGGGCTAATCTGCACTAGATTTCTCTTACCATACTATGGAATCCTCATTCATTAATTTGCCTACCCCCCATTTATTCAGCGTTCAGGGACAGTGAGCTTGTGAACCATTCTGTAAAGTGGGACTTCCTTTTATTTACTTGAAATCATGTCTTCTAGAGCCCAAGAGGGACTAATCTTGGGAACTGTCATCCCAGAATAAGGAAACATGCTTTTCCTCATTCTTGTTATGCTCTCTATTCTTTTACTCTCTTTCTGCTTTTTACATTCACTCTGCATGCACACTTGGATCTTCTGTGATCCAAGAAGAGGCTTCCTTCCCACCCCCACACCACCCATCTCGATAGAAGCCTCTGTTCTCTCTGGGCCTTCCCCCCTGCCCCCAACATTGTTGTTTAAGAGTATAGTGACCAAAGCCACTATCAAGGATACCAGGGCAAGGAGAAGGTCACATCTTTTGTTTGGTATTCAGGGCCTCCCTGACAATATACCGAGGTTGAAGCCATTTTGACATTAGTAACACTTTATAGAGTTGGTGTCCTCATTAAACAGCCTGCCTAAAGGCTGAATGAAAGGGGATGAAAAATCTAGATTTGGCCCTACATCATTCCCTAAAGGGAATGAAAAATCTAGATTTGGCCCTACATCTGCCATGAATGCTAAGTAATCTAGGGTAAGTTCTTTTCCCTCACTGGACTTTGCTCTCCCCATCTGTTACAGAGATAACTTCTAAAAATCCCCTCCAGTTCTAATAATCACTGGGTTTCAGATCATTGAGGAGCTAGAAATTTGCCCAAATACCTGTAATACACTGTTATGGGGAGCTATGTGCTTCAGTTACATGAAGGGGATGGTCCTTCCAAGCAAGAGACTTATAATAAATACTGTAGTATCTGACTGTCCAGCTAATACTCCCCGGGGAGGTGGTTAAGAACACAGACTCCGGAGCCAGACCTAGTTTAGATCCTTGTTCTGTGCCTTCCTGCCCCTGCAGTCTTAGGCAAGGTATACAGTCTCTCTGAGCTTCGATGTCTCATTTTTTTAAAGATTTTATTTATGTATTCATGAGAGACAGAGAGCAAGGCAGAGTCACAGGCAGAGGGAGAAGCGGGCTCCCCGCGGGGAACTGGGATCACGCCCCGAGCCGAAGGCAGACACTTAACCACTGAGCCACTCAGGCGTCCCCGGTGTCTCATTTTCAAAGTGGAGTTATTGCACCTCCCTCACAGGGCTGTGTAGTGCTTATGAACCACTTAGAGTTAGCACCTCGTAAGCTTGCAAAAAACAGTTGGTTAACTGTCACCATTATTATAACGTGATAAACCAAAGAACACATAGGGCAGCCTACCAGATACAATTTTTATCCCTTTGCCATGTTAGTCTTCTCTCCCTTTGTTCTTCCTTTAACTTTTCTTTCATTCTCCCTTCTTCCCATCTAAAAAAGAAACTCAAGGAAAGAAAATGTCTAGTTAGGACCCTATTCTTCGCACTACAGCAGCCTACCCAGCCTCACTCTGTAGCACACAAATTATTCTACCACAGTTTAATAATGAAAAGAGGAGCATCTGTCACTGTTTTCTAGAAACTCTTGCCCCAGTGCTATTTCTTTCCTGTGATCCAAGGAGACATATTGGTCCACAAACTACACAGGAAACTGGGATGGAAATCAGCTATCTAGTCCCATAGAGAGACCCTTCCAGATTGAAAGTTTCTTTGGAGGTTGCATTACTACCTACAGCAAATGTAGAGGAGAAGTTGCTAGGAACTAAAACTGGCATTGCTGTGCTTGAGGAGGAGGAGGAGGAGGAGGAGGAGGAGGAGGAGGAGGAGGAGGAGTAACCCCTTATGTTTGCAAAAGACTTTATAGTTACCAAAGCCTCTTCATACCCTGATCAGCATATGACCAGCAGATCAGTTCTTAAGTTCTCCCTCTGACACTTTGTGGGTGTAACTGGCCTCTTTAGGGATTCTCAACTCAACAAAAGAAAATGGACAATTAACCATTAGGACCAAGTTGACAGGAATAAAGTTCCTGTGGGAAACAATAAAGCTCATACCACAACAGGAACATGAGCTATGGTACAGCTGCAGAGTGCATGCTTTTTTAATGTTCAAGGGAACATGAACTGTTTTCTGTTTAGAAGTAGGATCAGAGGTTAAGAGGCAATGAAGAGGGTTGCATCAGATATAGGCTAGAAGTTCACAAACCTGGGTGCAAATTCTAGCCTTATCTTTTCCACCTGTGTAATGCTGGACAAATCCCTTAACTGCTTTTGACCTCAGAGAATTCATGTATAACATAGGAATAATAGGAGTACTTCTCTCATGGGATTGTTAAGACAATTTAATTAGATAATATGTAGAACTAGTATAGCATGTGGCACTTATAAAATGCCAAAAAAAAAAAAAATGGTAACTTTTTTGGTAGTGATGACATTAATATTTTTTAAACTTGTGGTAATTAAAATGCATTTGTTTAAATTCAGTAACTAACAGAATGGATTAGTCCTAGCATACCAGTAAGATTAGTTGTGGGGCACCTAGGTGGCTTAAGCATCCACCTCTTGATTTCAGTTCAGGTCATGATCTCTGTGTCATGGGATCAAGCCCCACACAGGTGTCTCCGTTCGGCAGACTCAGCAGGGAGTCAGCTTGAGATTCTCTCTCTCCCTCTCCCTCTGCCTCTCCCCTCCTGCGTGTTCTCTCTCTCTCTCTCTTTCTCTCTCTCTCTCTCCAAAATAAATAAATCTTTAAAAACAAACAAACAAACAAACTGGGGCACCTGGGTGGCTCAGTCAGTTAAGTGTCTGCCTTTGGCTCGGGTCATGATCCCAGGATCCTGGGATCGAGCCCCAACTCCAGGCTCCTTCCTCAGTGAGGAGCCTGCTTCTCCCTCCCCCTCTGCCTGCTGCTCCCCCTGCTTGTGTATTTTCTCTCTCTGTCAAATAAATAAAATCTTAAAAAAAAAAAAAGATTAGTTGTTCCACCATGCTCAAAGTAAATACTAATTTTGAACAGATGCAAAAGCAGATATGTATATTCAACTTCAGTGTAACTTGGGAACTTACATAAGCAGCCTTTGTGCTGCCTCCTAGGATAGAAAGCTCAGGATTTGAAGTGAGAAGATGTGGGTTCAAATGCAAGCTCTACCAATTCCTAGCTGTGTGACCCTAAGTAATGTCCTTGTTTGAGGTTTGATGTTCTCATCTGTTAAAGTGAGGATAAATTACTCCAATCTCTTAGAATAGCTCTGAGGTTTAGATAATGTATGTGAAAGTGGTCTGAGAGCTGTAACACAATAGTCATTGTTATGTACACATCCTTCAGAAGGAAGTTTGTGAGCACATTCATTCTGTGTTCAGATAACTTGTTTAAAGAAGCATGACTTTATGAATAAGCTTTGTTGTGGCTTTATGGGTGGGAAATGTATTTAGGACTGATTAATGCCCTGACTGGGTGACTCTCATCTTCTCATCACGGCTGAATAGACTTTGAGAAAAAAAAAAAGTTGTGACCCTTACATCAGGTTACATCAAATCATAATTATTAAGCACTTGGTTAGTGCTATGGGGGTATTTGGGGTTTTAAGTGTCATTTAAATTACACCTCTTCACTTTAACTAGTTCAGGACTAATTGAAAGACATAAGACCAGCTGAAAGAGAGACATAGGACTCAGAGGGAATACAAATATCACTTTTGTTACTGGAAAAGTTGATCAGAGATTGCGGTTTGGGATCTGCAGCCAGGGGGCTTACTGATATTCTTTGCCCCTAAATTAGACAGATTTGCCCATGCAGACTTTGGTATACAACTGGAGAAGCAGGTTTGGCTCCAGAAAAGGGAAAGGGAGGGGCTGAGCTTAATTCTTCACCCAAACTCACCAATCAGATAGGTAGGTCTTCGTCTCACCCTGTGTGACAGGGAGAGCATCCCAGAGTCTCTGTGGAAGCAGGAGTATGAAGTGCTTCATGGTTATAAGCCTCACCTTATTAAATCGTCACAACTCTGGATGGCAAAAAATGTCTCAATATTATAAATAAACAATGAACCAGAAAATTAAGTAACTTATGCATGGTCATCAGAGAGTTAGGAGGTTTTAGCTATGGAATTCAACCCAAGTCTCTCTCCCTAGGTCACTGGGGAGCTCACACCATACTAAGACATAAATAAGACATTGAATCATGGTAGCTGCCGTGTTGAGGCTCTGGCATGGCTACTTTAATCCCCATAACAACCTTTTCACCCAGTAGAGAAGGAAGCTGGAGCTCTAAGCATTTTACTGATGTGGCCAAGAGCTGGATCATTGAACCCAGGTGGTTCTATTTACAAATCCCAGTTGCGGCCCAATTGACCCCATTGATACATTAACCCCCACATTTTTAAAAATGGAAAAATTAAAGCTCAGAAAAGAAAAATGACACTATTAGAGCCAGAACCAGAACCTATACATTCTGGCCCTTTGCATCCTGACAGCATCAGATAATATACAGCCTTAGCTATTAGTACAAAGGAATATGGAGGAGGGAGAGCTTGCTGAGGGCTGAAAGGGTAGTAAGTGCTTGCAGAGGCTGTGTGGTCTGTCTGTTGTAGATGATGGGGCCTCCTTGTCTTTCACATCTGTGGGAGGGAAAAGGAGGAAGTAGGGGTATAGATGAGATTCTAGTGTTTACACAGAGCTACAAAAAGATTTTAAGTTTTCCACCAGTGTAGCTAAGGGTTGCTCTGAGGGCTGTGCAAGGCTCCCTCTGCTCACAGTGCTGCCAGCACACAGCACAGTCTAGAAAGTGGTGGTGGTGCCTGCCCAGAGGGGAACAGTCAAATACTACAGAAAATAAGAGAACAGAGCTGTTCTCTCCTTGGAGATGCTGGAATTTTCTGAAATGCAAATTTTACTCTAAAAACAAGAATACATGTGAGAAACCACTGGTGGTCTATTGCTTCCCAATTCTACACCTTTCCCCACTCCAGCCCCTAGAACTAGTGATCTTTTTACTGCCTCCATAGTTTTGCCTTTTCCAGAATGTCATATAGTTGGAATCACAATATGTAATCTTTTCAGATTGGCTTCTTCCATTTAGCATTTAAGATTCTTCCATGTATTTTCATGCTTTAATAGCTCATTTTTTTTAGTGTTGAATAATATTCCATGGTCTGGATGCACCACAGTTCATTTATCTGTTTACCTACTGTAGGACATATTGGATGCTTCCAGGTTTGGGGCAATTATGAATAAAGGTGCTAAAAACCTTTTTTGTGTGTGCAGATTTTTGTGTGGACCTAAGTTTTCAGCTCCTTTGGAGCTTGATTACTGGATTATACAGTAAGAATATGGTTAGTTTTGTAAAATACCACCTGTCTTCCAGAGTACTGTGCCATTTTGTCTTCCCACCACCAGTGAATGATAGTTCTGTTGATCCACATCCTTACCAGCATTTGGTGTTAGTGTTCTAGATGATGGCCATACTAATAGGCGTGTAGTGGCACCTCATTGCTACCTTAATTTGGATTTCCCTGATAGCACATGATGTGGTAGGGCATATTATCATATATTTATTTGCCGTCTGCAGCAGATCTCCTTTGATAAGGTATCTTTAAGGTTTCTGACCCTTTTTTTAATTGGATTGTTCCTTTTCTTATTGTTGAGTTTTCAGAATTCTTTGTATATTTTGGATAATCATTCTTCATCAGATATGTCTTTTGCAAATATTTTTCCCCAGTCTATGGCTTGTCTTCTTGTTCTCTTGACAGTGTGTTTTGCAGAAGTTTTTAATTTTAATGAAGTCCAGCTTTATCAATTATTTCTTTTGTGGATTGTGCCTTTGGTGTTGTATCTTAAAAAATCAAAGCCATTCCAAGGTCATCTAGGTTTTGTCCTATGTTATCTTCTAGGAATTTTATAGTTTTGTGTTATACCTTTTAAGTCTATAATCCATTTTGAGTTAATTTTTGGGAAGCGTGTAAGGTCTGCATCTAGCTCCTTTTTTTTTTTTTTTTTTTTTTGCATGTCAGTGTTCAGTTGTTCCAGTACCATTTGTTGAACCTAGAATTTTTTCCTAAATGTGAAAATATTGGACTACCAAACTTAACTTTATTCAGTTTCCTTTTTTTTTTTAAGATTTTATTCATTTATTCATGAGAGGCAGAGACAACACAGGCAGAGGGGAAAGCAGACTCCATACAAGGATCCTGATGTGGGACTGGATCACGCCCTGAGCCAAAGGCAGACACTCAACTGCTGAGTCACCCAGGCGCCCCTTCAGTTTCAAAATAAAAGCATTACTTCAGCAAAATTAAGTAAAATAACAAGGACTGATAATAATATCTATGCTATATGACTGTGAGTTAATATTTGTATAAATATGTTGCAAACTATAAAGCACTATGCATGTATTGCTGCTACTATTATTTTTAGTATCACTCAGCTGCTGCTCTCAGGTAGTCCTCCGTCCAATGGTAGTATTATATTTATGTTCAGGTATTTTTTTTAAGTGAGAGGCAGAATGGTATGGCTAGAAAGAATCCCAAAACAGAAGTCAGAGAGTCTGTTTGAAAGTCAGAAAGTCTAGGGTACAGGACTACATCTTTCTCTTTAACTGTGTGACCTGGGCCAAGTCACTTGACTTCTCTGAGCCTTAGGTAGGCAACCTGTGAAATGAAGGGATTGGACTTTGGCATTCAAGGAACTTTCTCCCCCTAGCATCCTGGGACTCTCTTTGGTATGGCCTAGGATGAGACTCTGTCACGCTGAGTCACATTTTTCTTAGCAGCAATGTTAGACTTTTTTTTACAAAGGAAGTAATAGAAATAAGATGTATATGAAAGTTCAGACTGCTGAGAAAATTGATCTCGGAAAGAATAGCTCTATTTGTACCTTTTTTTTTTTTTAAAGATTTTATTTATTTATTCATGAGAGACACAGAGAGAGAGAGAGGCAGAGACACAGGCAGAGGGAGAAGCAGGCTCCATGCAGGGAGCCCGATGCGGGACTCGATCGCGGGTCTCCAGAATCACACCCTGGGCCGAAGGCAGGCACTTAACTGCTGAGCCATCCAGGGATCCCTGTACCATTTTTTCTAATGTAAACAAGTTTTACAAAGCCAAATTTCCAAAATATTAATTTAATAAGAAGATATATCATCCAAGTTTCCCAAGTATAATGAATAAAATGTCAAGGTGATTGACCTTCCTTTTCTAAGCAAAGTCAGGCCATACCTCTTATCTGAGAATACGCCTTCTCTCCCACGGAGTCCCAAAGGGTGGGTTTCTCTGTTGATTTAGAGAGTCAATAATTCAGTAAAGTCCCGAGTAAATGGCAGAGTACAAGCTCAGATTGGGTTTTTGTATTCGTATTTTATAAACATTTCAGGATTTTTTTTCCTGACCCTTGATCTTTTGCCATTCTTAAAGTGAAGATCTTATCTCTTGGAAGCTTGGTTAGAAAGACCCTCAGGGGCATCTCATCCACCTTTTCTCTGTGGGTGGATCCTACCCTGAGCCACACCCCTGGCCGCTAGAGTAGCAGTTCAGCATATGGATGGCAAAGCTAGATTCACATTCTGGCTTTGTCCTGAGTAGCTTTGAGACCTTGGGTGAACACACCTTACTTGGTGTGTTCCATGGATCAGTTATCTTATCTGTAAAATGGGAATAATAATTGTACCTCAGGTACATCATGTGAATCACATTATTTTGTAAATATAAAATGCTTGGAATATGCCTGGTACAAAATAAATGCTAAATACAGGTTAGCATTACCGTTATCTTCATCATCGTCTCAAAAATGCCCTTATATGAATGCTTCTAGGGACAACAGAGAATGCACTCACTGTATCCACTCTCCCTCCTCCCCTGTCACAAGGTAGTCTGCTGACAGGTTAGCCAGAAGCACTCTGGTTAGCATGAGCTTTGGAGTCGAAGACTTGAGTGCAAAATCTTACTCTGTCTGCACGTTGGTCTGATAATGCTGTACCATGGCAGTAATAATACCTACTCCACTTGGCTTTTCTGAGGACTAGTTAAGGTGCTATAGAGAAAGTACTTAGCCTGGTTCCGGCCACATGGTAGGTACTCAGTAAATAGTAGTTGCTGCTATGATGATGGTTGGGAACAAGAAGAAAACAAAGAACAGGAGGAAGAAGAAAGTAGCCCAGCAGCACACCCAGCAGCTGCTCCTTTATTAAAAAGTTCTTTCTGGTCAGCTGAATTCTGCTTCCCTGGGATTTTACTGCACCAGTCCCAGCCCTGCCCACAGGCGCTGCACATGAGTCTGATCTACGTGGCAGTCCTTCAGATACCCCTTTCCCTATAGCAGCAACCACCACCACCACTTCTCAGTTCCCTCTTGCATGGGACCCAGAGCACTGCAGGATGGTTCCACAGCATGGCCACCTATCCCCCTAGGATCCCCACAGTCTTTTTTTCCATGCCAGGCAAAAAAAAGAATGGAAGCAGAGATTGTCCTTGTTCACTTTGAAATTCCTGTCTGAAATGACCATCAAAGAAGAAAAAGATTACTTCTGATCTGGGGTACCAGAAGGAACAGCCCCCAAACAGTCATGGTTGCTGTGAAGTGGTTCAGCGCACTGAAGCTATGCAAGGGAATCTCTAGTAACTGAGGCATTACCCTAGCAGGGCAGCAGGGCAGCCTGCAGGCCTGAGCTCCAAGAGGCTTCTGGGAAAGAGCTCCAGCTGTGAAGTTAGACCAGGACCCCTCTCCAAGACAACATTGCAGCCAGTAGTGGCTACCGTTGAATGAACATGTACTGGCTTGGGTATTGTGCCAGAAGCTTTACCAGCTCTCCATTTACCATCACACTGACCTAGGAAGAAGAAACTGATTAGTCTCATCTTAGAGATGGGAAAGTGTAGGCTCTCTGGTTACAGAACCTCTTCAAGGTCTAGAGGTAGTATAGTGAGAACAGGGATTTGAATGTAAGTTTGCTTCAGTCATTTTAACCATTATACTGTACAGACAGACCCTATTAACCACATGGCTTCAACCAGTGGCAACAACTTTGAGCCTCAATTTTGCCACCTCTACCTACCTTGCATGATTGTTACGGGAATCAAATAACGTGAAATCCTTGGCATGTCATAGGCATTCAAGAAACTTTAGTTTCCTCCTTTTCAAGTCCCAACTGTCTAGCCCAAAGTGACAGAAAAAATCACTTAACTTTCCTTGGACACACTTTTCTCATGTACAAAGTGGGTATGTTTTCTGAATCTCTAACCTTGTGTGTGGACAGCTTAGGCAAGGTGTAATTTGGGCCTGAGGCTCCAGCCTCCCAGCTTCATAGTGCTTCATAGTGTATTTTTCTGCCGGTATGCACTGCTCTGGCACTATTATGATGATGGTTTCTCCCAACAAACATCATATTTACAAACCACAAATAACAAAGTAGAAGATGCCGGAAGAGCTCTGGCATGTTAATTAAGAACAATAGCAGAAGCAGCTGGACAGAAAATACCAATGAGTCTGAAGCAGAGACTCTGTTGACAAGAGACAGCACAATATTGTACATTAATTGGGGAAGTGGGTAAACATTTGCCAGCAGCTTCCCCCCCAGTGCATTGGAAGACAGACAGCAGGCTGGGCCCTCCCCACCGCCTTGCCTGCCCATCTGCCCAGAGCCCAAAAGATATCAGTAGAGCTGCTTTGCTCTGGGTTCCTTACAAGCAGAGAGGGATTCTGGAGGTTGATGTGTCTCCTTAATGACCCTCCTGGGCATACCAGGTTTCCATCTGGATACAGTCAAGATAGTGTTCCTCCTCCAGCTCTCCAGCCTGCTTGTGACTCTAGTCCTCCCAGGGCCCCCATCTCCCTTGACTAGAAGACAGCAGAGCCATCTCATTAAGTGTGGCTTGAGTTGAGCAGAGGACAAGATTGCAAACCTCAGATGCTATATTCTCTGTGGACCACAGGCCCAGAGCCCCTGTATCTCACAAGGCAGGCTACTCAGCCTCTCATCACACAACATGCAGACTTGTCCACTTATCTGTGTGTCTGTCCATCCTTAGTTACTCACATACACAGTAGACATCATTGAACACCTGCTCTGTGCCAGACACTGTGCTAATTGTATATTTTTTTCTCATTTAATCCTCACATCAGTCCTACATGGTTGATATTAATTCCAAAGCCACAAAGCTAATAGCCAACACAGCTGTAATTTAAACCGGGGTTTTTCTGGTTGTAAAGCCCACTGTCCCTTCCACTAAACTAGTATTTCTCAACTTCTTAAAATTCATACTCCCTTCTGATAAATAGGAAAACTGTTTCTTTCTCTCACTCTCCGATTCCTAAATTGTCTATCCTTGCCCCTGGCCTAAGAGATCATAAACCTACATTAGGATTCCTGTATGACTAACGTATCCCATCTGAGCCAAGATTTTGTCTAGCTTTACTCTCTATAGCTCATATTATTAAATAATGAGGGGTTTTTATTTCTAAGCTATACAATCTTATTATGGTATTGACTCCTTTTTTAAAACTAAAATATCCTCCCACCCTGCCAACGAGGAGATTACGATATGCCTTCCTAGGGAGATTCTCCTCAGGAGAGGATATTCATCTTTGGACATGGTACAGTAGGCATTGTCCAGTTTACCACAGGAAAGTGTAGCCAGAAGATCAGCCCCCAAGACTTAGTTCTTTTCCTACCGAGCAGAAAAGTCTCTCCATGCTCTCAGGAGCTAACCAAGCAGAGGTCCCCAAGAATGCCAATCGGTTGTTCGGCCAGTGAGTACCCTTTCCTAAGGAGCTCCTGTTCTGTCAGCCAAGCTGTGCTATGCAGGAGGCATGGACTTTCCACCCGCCCAGGAAGAGGCCCGGTGTCCTCAAGCTCTGCCTGCCTATGGTCAAATACTAGTTCTTCCACTAAACTATGAGACCTGACCTCCCTGAGCCCCGGGTTCCTCGGTTAGAAGATGGAAATAGCACCACCTGTGTCACAGGTTTACCGGAACATCAGACAGATAATAGATTTGGAAGTGCTCATGCCACTGCGTAGCAGGCTGAGAGTCAGTGTGCACAGGTAGGACCTGAACACCATGTGGAGAAAAGAGGGCTGGTTCCAGTCTTTTAAATATGTTTTCTTTCCTTTCAGGTAACCCAGCTGGACCCAAATAAATCTTTATTGGAGGTAAAGTTGTTCCCTCAAGAAACCCTTTTCCTTGAAGCAAAAGAGTAAACATGGCCCAGCAGTGGAACCAGCCATTCCTTGACAAGCCAGAGGCCTGCATCAAGAGAAGGGCTCCTCAGCCAACCCACCTACACGCTCGTCTCACTCAACTCAATGTCACACTTCTGCCTCTTGCAAGATTGCTGGAAAAAAGTAATAATAAACATAGCTACTTAAAATTTCCCATCCACGAGTATATGTTCCCAGCCCTCATAGAGAATTACAACTGTGCCACCCTCCTGTACCCCTCACCTCACCCTTGTTCAATGACTAATGCACTGTTCACGTGTGAGTGATCACGAAGTAGAATTTTTACCTCTGCAGTGCCCATCGTTCCCCCACACTGTCTAGGACAGTTCTCTCTGCCCTGTGACACCAGGATGCTATGTATTTGATATGTCTCATTGAGCCAGGGCTCATACACCTCTGCCTTTTTATTTTCATGACTGGATTTCTACTTTGTCACCTAATTTTAAAAGGCATGGGGGAAAAAGTCAAATGGGACTTCTCAGCATGGAGATTAAACATTGTTGTAGGAAAAAAAGCATATCATTTTTGTTGGTACTTTCTGACTTCTTTACCTAAGACATAAGCTCACAAGCTTTGAGGACCGCATTTGACATATATGCAAGATACTGGTTTACTGCTGCTGCCTTGAGTCTCCTGGGTCCATCTAGGAGGTATTTGCTGTCCCAGTGCAGCGTGGAAAACTGTCGAAGCACATTTTGTGAATGTTAAGATAGTGTGAAGAGGACCAGTACCAGGACTTTGGTATCTGGCCCGGCTGCAAGAAGCTGCTGTTAGGTTTGAATTTGGGCACTTAAAATCTCATGGATACCAGCTCCCAGGTTGCTGGTCCAACTGTATATACTGCACACAATCCTCTCCTGCTCCATCATGTGTTTGGACCTTGTGACTTGGTATTTTAAGCACCTTGTCATCCATTACCAAAATCTGATCAGTCACCCATGGACTCTGAGTCCCGGTCTAAAACCTTGCCCCACTATTTTATTCTTTTAACGCTTTAGTACTAGATACTAGATTCCCATTTCGAATGAAAGAGATTTCATCCTATGGCTGAAAATTCTGACTTCATATATTTAAGAGAGCAAACCTGGGGGCTCAGCTCAGAAGACATATGTTGCTTGAACCTACATAAAATAATTTGGGGATTTTTGTTTTTCTGTGGATTTGGGGTTTGAAGTTTAGTTCCTGAAAGCACTGTTTATGCCTTCACAGCCAATGACTTTTTAGTCTTGGAATGTCTCTCCATATCTGGTTTTATGTCACCTGTGGTCTCTGTCCCAGGTGTGGTTTTTGGATTTTGACATTTTGTATTTGTTCAGTGTACACTCTTAAGTTCTGGGTTTCTTCCCCTGGCCCAATTCAAGGGTTTTTCAGTAGACTCTAACTGAAGCCTAAGATATGGCTGGTCAGTTTCCCTTTCTCTGGAAGTGGCTATTGGATTTTGGCCAGGAAAATTACTCCTGTGTCTCTTCTTTGATGCTCCAACCAGGGACATCCCCGAACACGCTCTCCTACGAGATGTGTTCCTAAAAGATTGTGCTACATCTGCTTCAGTGCAGGCCTTCTCTGGCTCCAGAGGTCTCCCAGGGAGGCTGAAAGGATAAGACACCCACTGTGGGGGGAGTTCAACCTGAGTACTCCCTCCCCAGCTCCACTCCTACCTTCCTAACCGATGGCCCCAAAGACCGTCATTTCCAATGCTGTGGATGCACGAGGGCACCGGCTCTTCTTTTTTCAGGTAGACCTTGTTCTGTAGCTGCTGAGCAAATGCTCTAGCTCTGAACCCAGGCCATACTCAGGAACAGCAGCAAGAGTGGGTGGCAGTTGGAGAGACAGGACTCTGAATTTTCTTTCCTGGTTAACCTGTTTCATCGATCTGGGTTTGACTTCATCCTAGTGTTCTGACTTATCATCCTCACTTCTGTGTTCCAGTAATACAGACTTTACTCTGCACCCGATTTCGTAAAAGTTATTAAATGCTTCTTGAATGTGTATGAAATTTATACACCCTTTTTCAACCAGGTCTTGAGAGATTCTCCTAGGTCAGTCTCATGTAACACCAGCCCATCGGCCCCCATTGCTGGGAAAGGCCTCTGCTAATTATCACTGTACAGTGACGTCATTCTGGTCTCCCAAGCTCCAGAACAGGAGGCCAAAGCAGTTTGGGACTTTTTCTTACAAACACAAAGTTAAAGCGACTTGCATAAAGTTAGGTTCTAAGAAAAACATTAAGTAACTTGCTATCACAAGAGAAGACGTTATTAAGTAACTTCTGCGACCATAGAAATAGCAACGTCCTTCGTCCTTCGTCCTTCGACAGTTTTTCCTCCTGCCCTCACACTTCCCCGGGCTTTCCATCCCAGCCACCAGGCGCAGGGAGCCATTCAGAACCAAGCCCCGTGTTCTTGGGCCCAGCTGTTTGCCGTGATGCTCCAGGGCTCCTTGTCATCCTCACCCCCGCTCCGGCTCATTCCTTTGTGTTTCTTAGATTATTAGTTGTGTTTGGAGCATGAGCTTGAAGGTTTAAGGCACTTTCTGATTTACAGTGTTGCCATTTTTTGGCACCACTAGTTTTTTGGGACACACAGGTGTTGATCTCTGAATTGTAAGCATCCAAAGTCTGAATTGGATGAGAATATCTTATGGAATCTTTCTTTTTTAATGTAGGAGAATGGGATTTAGGCTTTTATAAGTTTTATTTGGTGACATTAGACACATAAAATAGGTTTGCAGCTGCATTAAAATTGCTACTCCCAAAGCTACACATACTGACCTGAGTACGCTGGTCCAAGGGATAGGTTTTAAAGATGTTGCAGAGCTCTGACAGATTTCCCCAAAGGCACAGACGTCGTTCATTTGGATGGGGAAGAGGAACTGACTTAGTTGTCTCCATGAGCAGCATCACTGATTAACACTCCTCCTCCATCCCTCCCAGCCCCTCATCCACCCAGTCGCAGATCCCACAGGTGGATGGGACATGGACCCTAAATTCAGGAGTAATCACATAAACATCACACGTCAGAGTCTGGTGACCCTGTCACCTGCATTACTTCATTTGGTCTTTTTTTTTTTTTTTCATTTGGTCTTTTTAAAAATTCTTGGAGGGAGATATCTCTCTCTCTCTCTCTCTCTCTCTCTCTCTCACACACACACACACACACACATTAGAGACTTCCGTGTCTTCCAGTTTGAACCTTGGTTCTGCCACTTAATAGCTGTGCGACCTCAAGGTAAGTGACCTCTCTGAACCTCAGTGTCCTGATAACATTCAGATAGCATTTTGCAGTTTCTACACCTTCCACACTTATCCTCACAGCCCACTGCAGTGAGGAAGGCAGGGCAGAGATGATCATTCCATTTTTGTACATGGAGCTCAAAGGCAGTGCTTGCCTGAAGTCACACAGATTGTCAGTAGAAGAGTCCAGACTCGAGCCCTAGGTGCTGATTTCCAGGTTCACAGCTCTTCCATAAAGAATCTCTAAATTTCATGTCCGAGAATGGACCTTGGCATCCTCCACAACTGTGTATGAAAAATTAAATGTAATTTTCTGGAAGGAAAAATCTGTATTCATCAGATTCTCAGTGGGCAGTATCGATGCCAGAAAATTCAGAACCACCATGTACCTCATGCAAACACCACCAGACCATTTGGGAAGTTGAATCTGCCCGTTCTTCTTTTCATCAAGCCACATTTTTATCTAAAGGAAAGCTGCAAACCCCAGAGGGGGGGAGATACAACTGTTGGGCTTTCTTGCCTTGAACCTCCGTCTGCATTTAGTGCTTCTCCCTCATCTCGATCTGCTTTGGAAGATGACCCCTAGCAACCCCCTGGCCTTACAGCTCCTCCCAGCTATATTTTGAAAGTGTGGCCTGAAAGGAAAAGCAATAAAAGAGACTTCCTCTCCAGTCTTCATTCTATTAACTCCTAGTTTGCACACTATTAGTTGTGGTTCTCAGTTTTGAGAGGTGATATAATGTGTGGCTAAGAGCATAACCTCTGGAGCCATGTTCCCTGGGTCCTGCGCTTACCAGCAGTGTGCCCTCAGGAAGCCACTTCGCCTTCTTGTGCCTCCACTTTTGGGCTAGAAAATGGAGATAATTATAGTACTTGGTTGATAAGGTTGTGAAGATTAAATAAACTAACATTTAGACATCAGTTAACGTATAAAGCAGTTAGCTATTCTCTGGTCTACAAACTCACCTGGGATTATAAAAGGAAAAGAAAGTGTGGGTGATGACAGTGACAAGTGGCCACTTATGGAGAAGGACACAGGAAATGTGAAAATGCCAGCAGTCCAGGAGTCCTACCCTGGGGCCCTGCAGGGATGGTTCGAGAACCTTGCACCAAGTGTCACTGTTACAGCGTCCAGAGGCTACATCCGGGCCATCATGGGAAGGAGAGGGGAGGAGGCTAACTTGCTGAGCACTCAGGGTGTACCCAGGACTGTGCTCAGAGCATCACATACCTTACCACATGTAACCCCACAACAACCCTGTCCAATCGGTGATCTTGACCCCATTTGGAAGCAACAGGCTCAAAGAGGTGAAGTGTGACTTGCCCAAGCACCACAGCTAATAAGGAACAGAACAGAGTTTGGGGCCCAGGCCTTTGACTCTAAAGCTCCCGCTGTTTATGTCAATGCAATGCCACCTTCCATGAAAGTATGACCTTTTACCAAGGCATTTCCAATAATCACAATAATAACATTTTTAAAATGTTGATGGTTACAAAAATGGGTAAAGCCCCATTTCCATAGAAAATTCAGCTCTCCAAAATAACTCCTCTCCAGGTTTTAGGCAATGCCTTTTGTTTTTAAGCACATGCATTATTTAAGAAGGATCCTATAGCTTCTACCTCTTTGACATCTCCAAAGTCCATTCCTTCCTCCTTCATCCGTTATCCCACCCGCGTTTTTTCCCTCGGAAGACCACCTTTGTGGTCTCTCACCTGGATTATGAAACCACATCCTAACTGATCTCCCTTTCTTCAGTCCCTCTCTTCGGGACCAGTCTCCACACAGCTGCCAGAAAGAGCTCTCTAACACCTGCCTCACCAAGCCACAGCCATGCCTCCGTACCCTCCATACCCTTCATTGCCCTCCAAATAAAACCCAAACTCAGCCTGCATTTAAGACTCCCGTCATCTGGCCCCTACACCCCTTCCCACCTACCTCCAGCCATGCCCTCAACACACATCCTGAATCACCTGCAGTTTTCTGAAAGCATCAGCTTTGCATCCCCTCTGGCCTTGGACACTCTCCCCTCTGTTGCCACCAGACCCCTACCCCTCCGCCCTTCACTTTGACACTTCAGGTCCTCCTAAGCGGTTTCCCTGACCATCGCGACACCCTCCCTACCTCCAGGTTAGGGTAGGACCCTTCCTCGCCGCCCTTCGGTCGCGCTGGACCACCGTGAATCATGCCTCCCAGCTCACGTGTTCCCCCGCCCCCCCCCCGCAGACTGCGGCCCCCCCAAAGTCCCTCCTCATCCTCAGGCCCAGCAGAATGACTGGTACCCAGTCAGCACACGCCTGAACGAGGAACGGTGCGTGTGTGCAGGTGGTCGCTGCCGTCTCATGCCGCTCGCTGGGGAAGCCGACGGCAGAGGCGGGGGCGCAATCCTCCGCGTTCCGGGGCCCGGCCTGGTCGCGCCGTCCCGCGGCCCACGGCCACTGCGCCTTGGTGCACCGGAGCCGGAACAAAGCCGACTGGACCTGCCGGGGAGAGAGGAGGGTAAGGGAACCCGTGCTGAGCCCCGGCGAGCCCTGCACGGGCACCTGCACGCCGCTCTCGGTCGCTGCCGCTAGTGCCCTTGTTCACAGGGAGGGAGACTGAGGCTCAGAGGATGTCCCTGTCCGGAGACACCCAGATAGTAGGGAGGAGCTGAGGTTCCGCCTGACCTGGGCCCGAGGCTCAGCCTAAGCCACAGGGGAGAGAACGTGGTAATGGTAACCCCCCCCCAGGGGGGCCTGAACTCCCCTCGCCTCCTCCCACTGCCCCAGGAGGCCCCTGCGTCTCCCTGCACTTTCCCTGCCTGCTTGCCCGGGAAATGTCAGCAGCCCCTGAGTCCGTTCCTCCGCACCCCCCCTCCTCTGGAACTCTCCTTAGGTGGGAGGCAACTTGAGACTCAGCTCAGATTTTGCCTGAGGTGCAAGTTCAGGAGGGTAAGGTCCGAGTCCGTCTGAGCCGATGTCCTGTCCTCCCCTGGGACCTGGCCCTGCACTCGAGTGGTGACAAATAGCTGTGGGCCCTACAGTGAGCGGGTGTGTCGGTGGAGGGCCAGGCAGGAAGCTCTTCAGCCTCGATCAGCGTGTGAAGCAGGAGTTCTTAGTCTCCCCACTTTATTGGTGAGCAGACTGAGGACCAAAGGTTAGGTAACCTGCCCAAGGTCCGGCAGGCAGTAAACTGAGGAGCCAGGATTCAAATGCAGGTGTTGGGACCCCAGCGTTCAGGCTCTACCCGCTACTTCCCCAGAAAGCCTCAGGGACCCGGGCCAGGCTGGGAGCCTCCTCCAGTCCCTGTGGCGGCCCCTCGCAGAGCAGAGCACTTAGCCTGTCACGGTGCTGACTGGCTCAGAGGGCTCCCTCTGTGGACGCTGACAGGTCTGCTGCCCCCCCCCCCCCCCAGAGCACAGACAGGAAATGTCCTATGAATGAGTGAACTACACAACTGCCCTCTGAGATGGAACATACTATCCCTGTTTCATAGTCTTAGGGAGCTTAAATCATTTGCCCAAAGTCTCCTAACTACTATAGAACATACCCTGTCTCACCAAAGCAAATCTTTTTTTTTTTCTTCCCATCATGCACTTCATTAGATGTGCATTAAAGGGTCCGTTTTGACTCACCTACTCATCACTTAGGCTGGATTCCCAGCCTCTACCGTTGGCCCAGAATTTCCAGGAGCCAGTTCGGGCAGTTGGACAGACTTCTGGGAGAGATGAACCCCCCCCCCCCAAGGGGCTGCGGCCAGAGTCCATTCTGTAATAAATGGCACTGCCCAAGCCTGACAATCTGGGATCAGAGTTAGAAAATGTAGGCATCCTATAGGATGAATGAGCTGAGGTCTCCGGGGCCCTGGAAATGTTGTCTGCCTTCCTTGGACACACATTGGTAAACAGAGGCATAGTATTTTTCTGAAGAGTTAGCAGCAAGGAGAGTCTTGCTGAATCTTCCCTGTGTTGCGGGGCGGCGGGGGGAGGGGAGGTGTCTAGTGAAAACACATATAAAGGAAATCAGGTTTGGAGGCCGGAACTTTGCTGTGTTCCCAGAGCAGACTGCCAAGGCCCCAGCCAGATGGAACATCCCTCATGTGAATCATCATCTTCCTGCCTGGGTATGCGTGGTCCTTTTCTCATCTCAGAGCATTTCCAGATGCAGCAGGTCTACCTCTCCTCATTCCACAGATGGAGAAACTGAGACCCAGAGCAGTGAAATGACTTGAGCAAGGCTCCCTTCTGGCTTCCCTTCAGCCACACCAAGCACCAATGAAGTAGCAAGTGCAGCATCACCTACATGCCTCAGGTGCCTGATATAAAAAATGGTGCATCTTCTACGTTTTGTACATGGTACGGGAGGGCTTGGACACAAAGGGAAAGGCCCTATTCTCTGGCATGAAAGTACTGTACCATGGGGGCTAAGAACCCAGCCCCTGCCTCCGGGGAGTCCCACAGGAACCAGCAGGGCTATGGTGGGCCAAAACTAGCAGAGGCCCTGAGCAGAGGCGGGGTTGCTGCCTCCAGAGCCTGGGGGTGGGCTCTGGGCTGTGATGCTCCTTTCTTACTGGCACAATATCACTTTACACTTTATCACAAACATGTTCTGATTAACGGAGCCACTGAAAAGGGTGGTGGGAGAGAGCCAGGCGACCTAGGAAAGGCGCCAGACCTAGGAGATGGCCCCAGGCCTGCCAGAGGTCTCTGAACCACGACAGTCCATCAGAATTCTGATTCTAGGGGATCCCTGGGTGGCTCAGTGGTTTAGCACCTGCCTTCAACCCAGGGCATGATCCTGGAGTCCTGGGTTCGAGTCCCATGTCAGGCTCCCTGCATGGAGCCTGCTTCTCCCTCTGCCTGTGTCTCTGCCTCTCTCTGTGTGTGTCTCTCATGAATAAATAAATAAAATATTTTTTTTAAAAAAAGAATTCTGATTCTGGAGGGACTTTGCAGATTACAGTTCAAGAGCAGAAGTCACCTCCTGTCATCCACTCCCAGCTCCCCAGTCCTTCTTCTCAAGGAGGCAAAAGGGTACTGGGAAGAATAGTTCTCCCCTCTGGAGTGAAGGCAAAGAGAAATCACTCATTCAGCTCCTGGCTAACAAGTAGCAATACCCAGGATACCTGAGTGTTTACTACATGTCAGACACTGAGAGGGACTTCCCATGAGTTGTGTTGCTGAACCCTCACAGTGACCCCAGGAGAGCATTCTTTTTCCTTCCATCTGACATAGGAGGGAATGCGACAAATGCGGGACGCCTGCCGGGGCAGTTTTCGGAGTGGCGGCCAGGCCCGGGGACAAGGGCGCTAGGGAGACAGGAGCGATGGTGGGAGACCCTTGCCGGGCGGTGAGAGTACAGTCCGAGGGGCACAGGGGAGCTGTTCGCGCTCAGAAGGGAGAAAGGAGGCTCCCCGAGCCCGCCAGGGCTGCCTGGGCCCGGAGTCACTGCCTCCCGCGTCCCCGTTCCCTCCGGCGGGAGCTGTGCGGGAAGACGCGAGGCTGTGGCCTCAGGGCAGACGCAGGGGCGCGAGGGCCACGGCTTGGCCAGGAAATGGGGGGGCGGGGGGCGAGCGCTGCTCCTACAGGCTGAGTGGGAGGCGCCGGGGCCGCCCCTGAGAGCCTCCGGGGCCGCGGGCCGCACCCGCCCTGCGGGTGGCAGAGGACGCCTCCGAGTCAGCACCCCACCCCCCCCCGCCCCCGACCCGGACCCCGACCCGCCGGGAGGGGAGGGCAGGCCGAGACGGGCGGGCAGGAGGTGGGCGGGGGGCGCGGCCGAGCGGCTAGGCCTCCCCCTCCAGGCCCGTCTGCGTTCCGCTGGGGGCCTGGGGTTACGGGCTTCGGGCCTGGCGCGCGCCCCTTCACCTCGTCGTATCCCACCCCCACCCCCCGGCCGCTGCCGAGCTCCGATCCGATCCCGGGGCTGGCGACTCGGCCAGGGTCACGCAGCGCAGGGAGGCTCCGGGTCGCGGCGCCTGGGCGGAGCCCGGAATCCCTCTCTGCGAAGCCCTTTGGCGAAGACGGAGACCACGGGAGGGAAAGTGCAGAGACCACCCTGCGGGGCACGTGGTCCCCCAAACTAGGAGGCCCGCAAGCCGTTTGGGCCCTTGCACCGTTCCGGATGCGCAGACTCGCCCCTCTGTTCCTTCCTCCGCCGGGTCAATTCCAGGTCCTTCCAAACTCAGCTCCGGGAAACTTCATCTAAAATGGCTCAGCAAGCAGACTGGGCTCCAGATAAGTAAATATACTATGATCAGTAACTTTCTTGTGCTCCTGTCCTTACCACTTAGACATTGTGAAAAGATGGGCAAAAAGATTCTGTTTATAATAGACACATAAAATACCAGAGAATGTGCTTAAGAAACAACTATAGGAACAAAATGACAAAATTTTGTTTAGAAGTCTGTGAATAAATGAAAGTCACACTGCGTCCTAGATGGAAATATCCCATATTGTAAAGATATATAATCTCCTTCGAATTAATTTCTAAAAGTAGTTAAATAAAATTTCCAACGGGTTTTTAAATTTTTACTTTCCCTTTGGAATCAGCTTTTAAAATTCTAAAATATTTTTTTCAGAAGACTGTCTTTCCAAAATAGCCAAGAGGATTTTGAAAAAGAAGAATCAAGATTCAGAAAGATGCTTGCCCTCCAAACATTACAGGACTACAATAATTTTTGAGTAAGGCTGGTGCAAAAGTAAATCCCTCCTTAGAAGAGAAAGTGATGAAATGACCTAATGCCAACTGAGAATTTAGTATATTATAGCATATGGTCAGTGGGGGGAAAGGGTGGATCATTAAGTAGAGCTGTGATGACGGCCTAATCTTTTGGGGAAAAATTAAGTTACAAACTCACTTCACACTTTCCACCAAAATTAATTTCAAATGAACTTAAGATATCAATGTAAATAATGAGAAGGGGCTAATATAACCTATAGGTGAATGTGCTCAGAAAAGTTGAATTTGAAAAACTCTTGGTAAGTATAATACTGTAAATAGAATCTATAAAGAAAAAAATGACAAATTTGGTTATGTAAAATTTTTTAACATTTCCGTATAAAAACTGGGTAAAACAAAAAAAAAGGAGAATGCATCATATGTTAAAAATAAGAGGATGCTACTGTCTTTAATATATAAACAGCTATTACAAATTAAAAAAGGAGAAGCTTTATGAGAAAAAAAACAATATATACAGATTTTTTTAAAACACAAGTGACAACACAGAAAGAAAAAATTAAGAAATACCTAAGGAAATGCAAATTACAATGACAAAAGATTTTTTTCCTGCCTGAATTGTCAAAGAATAAAAAGAACAGTAAGATGCACTACTGTTGAGTGTGGTCGTTGACTCAACCTTTCCTGAGGGCTATTTGACAAGTAGCTATCAAAAGCCTTAAAAATAAAAAAGAAAAGAAAAAAGCCTCTGACCAATCTTACTTCTAAGAATTTATCCTAAGGAAATCATTAGACAAATTCACAAAGAATGTTCAATGTAGTAATGTTTATTGTAGCAAAAATTGGAAACAAACAAAATACCTCTCAAGAGGAAATTGGCTAAATAAATTAATGTACATCCATACACTGAAATATTAAGCGATTTTTAAAGGTTATGTAGATGTCTTGATTAATATGAAAAAGATGTTTTTCGGGTTTGTATATAAAAGAGCAAGTAACAGAAAGCATATTTTTGTAAAGGTACATATTCAGAGAAAAATTCCAAATGTACTTTGCTAAACTGTCCAAAATGTTTTATCACAACACGCTAATAATATGTTTCCTCTTGGGAAACTTAGCGTCTCACCTCGGGGATCCCTCCCTTCCCTCGCACCTCACTCCTGTTTCTCACCTCACTCCTGTTTCTCACTCCCAGTCAGGCTGGGTGACTGGGTCCCTAGTTGGTCAATGAGCTCTCCTGGGCCTCAGGCGCTGCCACTTACGAGGTGCCCGACAGGAATGAAATTAATGAAAGACCCCTCTCGGTGCTTCCGCGAATGATCGATCAATTGAATGGAATCGAACCGACCGAAAGCCCCTAGGACTGACCCTGCCCGATGGAACAGGAGGAGAGGAGAACCCCAAGTCCGGGTTCCCATCTTCCTCGACGCTCAGCAGCCCTGTGACCCCGGGCTAGCTGGGTGGCCTCGCTGAAGCTCGGAGGACTCGCCTCTAAGACGCGGCGGTCGCAGCTCCCCGGGCCCGCGCCGCAGGGCACACAGCAGGCGCTTAGCGGGACAGGGGCACACAGGCGGCGCTCAAACGCGGAGCACGTCGGTGCGCAGGGCGCAGGGCGCAGGGCTGCGCGCGGGGCGGGGAGCCTGGCGGCCCCGGGCTGGGTCCCGAGAGCGGCGGCGGGCGGGGGCTGGGGCGGGGGCGGGGGCTGGGGTGGGGCGGGGGCTGCGGCAGGGGCTCCCGCGCCCTCGCACCCGCCGGCCGGGCTGCGGGCCCCTCCCGCGCGGGGAGCCCACGGCCGGAGGCTGCGGCCCGGATCCCGCGCGGCCCGACCGCTGGCGGGGGCGGCGCCTCCCGGCCCGGGGCCGCGTTCGCACCTGTGCGGTGGCAACGGGACTCGCTCGCGGGGCGGGGGCCCGCGGATCCCTGGCTGGGCCCCGGGGGCGCGGCCGGCGCAGCTCCGGGAACGAGGCTGGAGGACCCGGAGGGCCACCCGTTGCCGTGGGCGGTGCGTGCACACGTGGGCCGTCCGCGCGGCCGCGGGGAAGCAGCGGACGGGCGGCCTGCGTAGACTCCTTCCCCCCCCCCTCCCCCGCCCGGGAAGGAGCTCAGCCCCACTAACGGAATCCGGGGCGGCCGGGGAGGGCTGCGGAGGGGAGGGGCGGTTCCGACCCGGAGCCGCCGGTTTGGGGATAATTACTTTTAATGTCAGAAAGATTTAGTTTAATATCATCTCTATTAGGCCGTCGGGAGGGTAATTAAACGGGCCGCGCCGCAGCCGGCAAGCAGATGGCGTCTGCTCGCTCCGAGCCCGCCGGCAAACAGCGCAAAAGTCAGCGCCTCTCGGGGCCCCGGCGCCCCCCCCCCTGGCACCCCCTCCCCGGCACCCCCCGCCCCCAGCCTCGCCCTGGGGCTCCAGCTCCCCGCACCCGCCCTTGCCCGGCCGGGGCGGGGCAGCCCTCGGCGAGCTGGAGGTGGGCGCCGCTGCGGGGAGCCCCTCTGGGCCCGGCGCCCGCACGGGAGGATGCCGAGCTGGCGGGGCGTCGGGGCGCCGTCGGGGGCTCCGCCGCGCTCGGCCCGGGAGTCTGGCTGCGTTTGCCCAGGGTCCAGCCTGCGGCCCTGGCCCGGGCGGGCTCGGGGAGCAGCGGAGGCCCGCGCGTGGGCGCAGGACCCCGGAGGGCCTGGCGGTGGGGCCCTGCGAGCCCAGCCTCCTGCCGGGGCCTCTCGCGCTGGGGCGGCGGCGGAGGTGCGCACACCCCCTGGGGCGCCGCGTGTAGGCGGGAGTTGGATCCCGGACTCCAGAGGACGGAGCTCAACGTGCGGGTTGTGTGTCCAGGTGTGAAGCCGCTGCACCGTGTGTGTGGGACGCAGACTGGGCGCCCTGCAGACACCCCCCTCCTGGTCTGCTCCCCTTGGGGACCTGGGTGCGCATCAGGACCAAGCCAGGGCGGCCTGCGGAGGTCTGGGGGCAGGGGCCTCCACGCGGCTGCTCACGCCGCGTCCCCCCACCCAGGCCACAGCGCCCCCGAGCCCCAGCCCCGGGGCCCCAGGACGGCTGGAGGCCGGGGACCTGCTGAGCTGCGCGCGGGGACCCCGGAGCCGCCGGGGGAGGCGCCCGCCCTCGGGCCAGGCTGGGTTCCAGGCGTGTCCTGCCCCAAGGACAGGGGGCTCCTCAAACACGCGCGGGACAGCGTGGGGTTCTCAAGGCCCCGTGGCTGGACCTTGACTCCCCCAGGTTCACCCCGAAGTCGCGGGGCCCCACAGCGGCCCGGCCGCAAGCGAGAAAAGGCGTGTCTGGGCCGCAGCCCTCCGAAGGCCAGGCAGGTTCCGATCGTTCATTCGTTGGGGGGTTAAAATGATTTCTGGAAAAGCCTGTCCAGTGTTGCCCCGGGAGAGGGCGCCTAGCGGGCGCGGGATCCAGCCCAGCTCTCCCGCCCCCGCGGCCGCCCGTCAACAGGGTCCCTCGCCCCAGGACCTCAGGGCGTCGGCAGGTGGGGTCCGGCCTCCCCCCCGCAGCGCACGGTGCCCCGCACCCCTCCCCGACGTCACCCCACGCGCGGCCCGCGGGGCTGACCCTTGTCCTCTCCCACGCTCCCGCCCGGCTCCAGCGAGCGCAGTTTTCTAGGAGCGCGGGCCTGGTGACGTGGCCGTCAGACGGCGGCGGGGCGGCGCGGGCCTGGGCAGCCTTGGGCCTGGGCAGCCTTCTGGGAGCTTTCGCCAGGCCCCTCCACCGGGTCGAGGCTGGGCTGGCGAGGGCGGGGGCTGCGCCCCGAGGGCCCTGGGCCGGGTCTGCGCGCCCAGTACCTCCGCGCCCCGCGGCGCAGGCCGGGCCCTGGGGCCCCGAAAGTTCTCCAAGCATCAGTGAAACGCGGGGGCGGGAGTGACGGAGAGCGACGGGAAACCTCATTTTCCGCACTAATTAAGCAAATTTTCTGTACTCTGAAGGAAAGAGAAGAGTGGAGAATAAGAAATGGGAGCGAGGGCACACTGGGCGAGGAAAGGCCAGAAAAGGCACGGGGGTGACAACTGGAGAAGGCAAGGTGGCCCTGCGCGAGGACCGCAGCGTTAATTCCAGATGTTGCCTTTCGAAAGGGCAACGAAATGCAGAACCTGTTACCTCCTCTGCAGGTCGGACTGTTCCTGGGGCCGTGACGTCAGTGCGGGAGAGGAAGGCGAAAGTTACAACTAGTCCTGGGGGTCCGTGGCGACCTCGTCTCAGGCCCGGAAGGACGGACAGACGGACGCGCATCCTGCGTTCAAGAGGATCTGGGGAGACAGAGAGGCCACGCTTTACTTTCGTTTAAAAACGAGAACTAAACTTTTCGTTAATTCGGAATAACACCGACAGAAAGAATCCTCCCCACCCCCCCACCCCCCCCCCCCCCCCGGCCTACGAGAAATCGAGGTGCTGCGGAGGCGAGGACGGAGCAAGAGGGGCCGAGGGACGGGGTTAGGGGCGGGGAGGGAAGATGCGGGCGCGGGGAGCCAGGGCCGCCGGGAAGCGCCCCTCCGCGCTCCCACGGCCCCTCTTTAAGAGCAAGAATCCTCGCAAGGCACACACTTACCCTTCCTGGTGCCCTAGCCTATCGGACATTTTTAAGTGAAGGGCCCGTATTTGAAAGGAGGCAGGAGGAAGCAACCGGGAGGGAGCACGGCCCCCACCGCCCCAGGCGCGCCGGACGTGGGAGCGCACCCGAGCCGCCGGGAGGAGGAAGGAACCGGCCTCTTGGCATTTATGCCATCTGCCCTCCTTCCCCCCCCAGCCCCCTTCCCCCCCCCCCCCGTCGCCCTAATTGAATTGTCACCTGCCCCTATCCCGCCCCCGGCCACCAGGGCCCCTGGGGACACTCGGCCTGCCAGCGCCCCGGCCCCGGAGGGCGGCGCAGCCCAGCGCGGCCCAGGAGCGGGGCACGCGCGGCCCGGGACACGCGCGCCGGCCGCCGCAATTGGGCGCAGGCCGCACGCTGCCGGCGCTCGGAACCGCTCGCTCGCTATTTGCCGCGCTCCTCCCGGCGCCCCCCCGCCCCGCCCCGGCGCTCGGCGCAGCTTTTGGAGTTTCGAATCTTTCGGCCGCTGCAGAACGCGGGGCTCCCCGGGCGCGGGCGCGGCCAATCAGAGCGCCGCCTGCGTCCCCTGGCCAATGGCAGGCGCCACATTGTTGTCCCCGTCTGTCTAATGGAGCCCTGAGGAGCAACAATAGAGCGGGCGCGCGGCTCCCTGAGAGTCGGGCAGCGCCGGCGGCCGGGGCGCGGCTGTGCGCAGCGTGCTGCGCGCTCCGCGAGGGGACGCCGCGCGGCGAGGCCGGGTCGCGGGCGGCAGCCACCCGTCCCCAGCCGGGCCGGCTCGGGTTTCCGACGGAGGGCCGGGCTGCGCGGCGTCCCGAGGGGTCGGAAGTGCGGGCATGGTGGCCGCAGGAGGGTGACGTGGCCGGCAGGGACCCGGGCAGCCGGGGCAGCGGGAGGCGTGCGCAGCGCCGGCGAGGAGGACCCGCGCCAGCAGGTAGCGGAGCGCGGGGGGCGGCCGAGGGGCTTCGCGGCCCCGGGGGCCTGGGCGCAGAGGCAGCTGAGCCAGGGACGGGGCGCGGGGCGCGGGGCGCGGGGCGCGGGGACAGGCCCCGGGGCGGCGGGCGCGGCTCGGGCTGGGCCTGCTGGGCCGCGGCGCAGGTGGGGCTCCGCAGCCAGCGCGGGGCGACGCGCCGGCCTCGTGGAGGTCTCCTGGGCCAGCCCGCGACCAGAACGCCAGATTCCGCAGCAAGTAGGGTCCGCGGAGACCCCAGGTTGGGGAGGGCGTGTCTGCCGAGGCTGCCCCTAAACCCGGAAGGGAAGCCAAAGCCGACCGCCTCCCTCCTAGTAATACCTGCCTCTTCCCAAGGCGCCCTCCTTCCGACCGCCCCGGCGCCCCAGGGCTGAAGTCGGGCCGCGGCCTTTACTCCAACCCCGTCCCCCACCTTTGCCTGCGGGGTTTATGTTTTTTTCTTTCCCAGGCACTTCTCTCCCCCCCACGTGGACCCCGAGACCCAGACATCCGCATCAGCTGTTTTCTCTGGGTTGCCCCGGCCGCAGGCTCGCCCCGACCCCGCGGCTTCGGCCTAGTTTTCCCTGCCCTCCCCAGGCCTGCTCGACCTCCTCTGCACATTCCTCTTCTGTCCAACTCCCCGGAGGCCCGCACCGTGACGCGTGTAGCCCCCGCATTTCCACGGGTCCCTGGGGCCCCGCGGCCTGACTTTGCTCCTGAGGTGTTTGTTTTGCTATCGGCCTTCACTGTCTCCTAGAGCTGTTCTTTCTGTTCCTGATTTGTCTGACTCTCCTGCTCCCCCCCCCAAAGTAAAAACTTCAGACCCAGCCCCCGAACTCTGTGCCTTGCGCGCTTTGATAGGTCTCTCCTCCTAGCCTTTCCACAAAACGTCACTTCGCCTCGAATTTTTCCTGTTTTGCCCTTGGTGTCACTCTGTTGGGTCAAATTTTCCTTCTAATGCGAGTCCCATCAGACAAGCATTTCTCTCCACCCGTCTCACCCCAATTAAGCTAAACTTTGGGGGACAATATTTTCCTTTTCAAACCCTCGTTATATCCACCTGAACCAGTGACTTCTCAAACTTTATATGTCTTTTTATTTATTTTTTTTCTAGCGGAACCGCTGATCCAAACGAAATCTTAGACTCAGCGCGTAAATCAGACCTAAGAAGAAGCGCTCTGGTGGGAACCGGGTGGGGGATCCGGAGGAACCTGCTTCCAGCCGCTCGGCGCCCACTGGCCCGCGCCCGCCTCCCTGGCCGAGCCGCGTGGCCCCGGGCGCCGCTCGCCGCAGGCCTCCGCTCCTTCCCAGCGCCGTGCACGCCAGGCCCCGCCATGGAGCTGCGCTCCGAGCTGCCGAGCGTGCCGGGCGCAGGCTCGGCGGCGGCGACAGCGCCGGGGCCGCCCGTGGCGTCGGTGGCGTCGGTGGCGGCGGCGGCGGCGGCGGCCGCGTCGCTCCCGGTGAGCGTGGCGGGCGGCCTGCTCCGGGCGCCGCCGCTGCTGCTGCGCGCGGCCGAGAAGTACCCGCGGACGCCCAAGTGCGCGCGCTGCCGCAACCACGGCGTGGTGTCGGCGCTCAAGGGCCACAAGCGCTACTGCCGCTGGAAGGACTGCCTGTGCGCCAAGTGCACGCTCATCGCCGAGCGCCAGCGCGTCATGGCGGCGCAGGTGGCGCTGCGCAGGCAGCAGGCGCAGGAGGAGAACGAGGCGCGCGAGCTGCAGCTGCTCTACGGCACGGCCGAGGGCCTGGCGCTCGCCGCCGCCAACGGCATCATCCCGCCGCGGCCCGCCTACGAGGTCTTCGGCTCCGTGTGCGCCGCCGACGGCGGGGGGCCCGGGGCCGCGGCGCCCGCGGGGACCGGAGGCGGCGCGGCGGGCGCGGGGAGCTCAGGTGAGCGGAGGCCCGGCCTGGCGGGGGGGGGGGGGGGGGTCGGGGGTCGGGGGGGCCGGGGCGCGTCCTGGTCCTCGGACCCGAGGCCCCTTTCCGCGCGCCCGACCGCGGAGAGCTCGCCGCGCACCCAGGCCCCGGTTCGGGGCGCAAACACACAAACTCTTTCTCCCCTTTCTGAAGAATTAGCCCCGCTCTCCCCTGTCCCCGCGGGCCCCGATGTAACCGCGAGGGCCCCGCCTGCGCACTGCGCTGTCTCCCCGCGCGGAGACCTTCCCCCCGGTTCTGCTCCTTGCCGCCGGCCGCCTCCCGGGCTCCTTCCCAGCCCTCTTGAGAGGCCGGCCCTCTCCCAGTGCCCCCGGCCCGCACCCCTTTCTCTAGGGATCAGGGCACCTCTTCCTTCTCCCAAGTTGCTCCTGCTCCCCGGGCAACCGCCTGCGGCGCCCGCTCCTTCGGTCCAGCTTTCCCCGCTCGTCCCGGGTTTCTCAAGACCAGGAGCTCTCTCGCGTCCCTCCATCCCCCCACTCTTCGAAACCCCTACTCCCTGCCTGGCGCCACCTTCAAGAAACTGCCGAGTTTTTCTAGGGAGGGGGGAAATTAAGGCTGGGGCCATTGGGGGCCCTCTCAGCCCTCATCTTGGGAGTGAAGAACTTAGGTTTTAATTTCGCAAAGGGTGGCTTAGAAATAAGGGCTCTATTTCTGCCGGCAGAAAGGCTTGGGAGCGCTTAGATACCGAAGGCGCCCTCCCTAACCAGCTCCGCGGCCCAGGGCCCGAGGGCGCCGAGGGCGGGGTTCGCTCTTGGGAATGCCGGTGCAGAGTGGGGTCCTCTGTGCAGTAGGTGGCTGAGGTGGAAGTTGTATTGTCTCCTGCTTGAACTCTGGGCCAGGCCACTTGTCCAGGTCAGGGCAGCCACTAGGAAGGGGGAATAAGGCTGGGGGTGTTGGGGGTACAGATGTGCAAGAGGGGACCTGGACATTGAATTTACAGGGCACAGGTGGTTGGGGCTCTGAGAGAGTGTGCCCTGCGGGGTAGCGGAAGTGAGACCCCGTGTAGCCGCTCAGAGAGTTGCTGGAGAAAAAAAAGGGGGGGAGGAGCTGGAGCCCAGTGAATGAGGGTCATCGGGTTCGGAGAGGGAACTGGGGTCCACGGGGCTGATGTGCTGGGGGCGCCGTCACCTCCCCACTGCAATCGCTCCTCACATCCCCTTGTCTCCCCTCCTAGAAGCCAAGTTACAGAAGTTTGAGCTGTTCCCCAAGACGCTGCTTCCGACCGGCCGCCCCGGCAGCCCGCAGCCGCCAGCGGGGAAGCCCCTGTCGCCCGACGGCGCGGACTCGGGCCCTGGGACGTCCTCCCCGGAGGTGCGGCCGGGCTCAGGCTCGGAGAACGGAGACGGCGAGTCCTTCTCGGGGTCGCCCCTGGCCCGGGCCTCCAAGGAGGCAGCGGGGAGCTGCCCGGGCAGCGCAGGCCCGGCAGGCGGTGGCGAGGAGGACAGCCCGGGCTCCGCCAGCCCTCTGGGCTCCGAGTCCGGCTCCGAGGCCGACAAGGAGGAGGCCGAGGCGGCCCCCGCCCCCGGGCTGCCCGCGGGCCCGGGTCCCCGGCAGCGGACGCCGCTGGACATCTTGACGCGCGTCTTCCCGGGCCACCGGCGGGGCGTCCTGGAGCTGGTGCTGCAGGGCTGCGGCGGCGACGTGGTGCAGGCCATCGAGCAGGTGCTGAACCACCACCGCGGGGGCGTGGCGGCCGGCCTCGGCCCCGCCGCGCCCCCGGACAAGGCCGCGGTGGCAGCGGACGACGCGTGGCCGGGCCGCGTGGACGCCGCCGCCGGGGGCCCCGGGCTGCCCGCGCCCCTGCAGGCCGCGCCCGCCGCCCCGCCGCACCACAGACCTCTGCTGGCCGGGGCCGTGGCGCCGGGGGCGCTGGGCTCGCTGAGCAGCCGCTCGGCCTTCTCGCCGCTGCAGCCCAACGCCAGCCACTTCGGCGCCGACGCGGGCGCCTACCCGCTGGGCGCGCCGCTCGGCCTCAGCCCCCTGCGCCTGGCCTACTCGGCGGCGGCGGCGCACAGCCGCGGCCTGGCCTTCATGGCGCCCTACTCCACCGCCGGCCTGGTGCCCACGCTCGGCTTCCGGCCGCCCGTGGACTACGCCTTCAGCGACCTCATGCGCGACCGCTCGGCCGCCGCGGCGGTGCACAAGGAGCCCAGCTACGGCGGCGGCCTGTACGGCCCGATGGTCAACGGCGCCCCCGAGAAGCAGTAGGCGCCCCCCCCCCCGGGCGCCCTGCGGCCTCTGCCCAAGGGCGGCTGTCGGTCTCGGGTCTCGCTTCGGAAGGTGGGTGGAGGGCTGAGCGGAAGGGGGCCGGCGGGCGAAGTCAGAGGGGCGCGGCCCGGGGTCACCCGCCGCCCCGCCAGGCGCCTGCAGCCCGGGGAGGCGGCCAGGGAGGCCGCAGGGGCCGCGCCGCCCGCCCGCCCGCGCCCCCTCCGCTCCCCGCCGCGCAGGATGCTCCGCAGTCTGTCCTCTGTCTCCCTCTCCTTATTAAATTTTTTTTAAAAAAATATTCGCTCTAACAAATATAAATTTAGGATGTATAAATCTCTTGGCACTGAGTCGAGTCTTTGGGACACATTATATATCGATATCAAATGTAAAAAAAAAAAAGGAAACAAGTTCTAAGGTGCACTTTCCTCGTTGCGGTATTTGTCGCTCTCTTTGTTGCTTATGCCAATAAGCATGGGTTTCCTTGGTGCAGTGTGACTTTTTATATATGTATAAATCTATATATAATCTATACATATATATATACAAGCCAGTGTATAATGTTATAAAATGGAATTCTAAGTTATTAATTGTAATCTGTAGGTGATCTCGGTATTAACGTGAAAAATATTGAAAAAACAAGCAAAAAAAAGGACAAAATGGAAAACAGTAGACTATGCGCGCATTGTACTTATCAGGTTTTATAGATTAAATATATTGTGAACTCGGGACAATCCTGCCCCCGCGCTCTCGCCTGCGGCCGCGCGCCCGGCGGTGGAGCAGAGCCGGAGGCCGCAGCCGCCGGGCCCAGGGCCGGCCGCGCGGAGCGGCTGCTTCGTGTTTCCCTTCGCATAGACAGGAGCTAGAAATAAATGTTATTTTCTAAGACAACAGCCCCGAATCCCGTCCCGCTCCTCGGGCGGCCGGCTTGCAGAGGCGTCGCTGTCCCGTCGGGCGCGCTTGGGTTCCGGAGCCGGGGCCCCGCGCCCCCCGCCCCCGCCCCCGCGCGACCAGGATCCAGGCTCCGCGGCGCGGGCGGCCCCGACCCCGAGCGCCCGGGCCCCTTCTCCGCGGGCCGCAGATTTGGACGCAGCCCGGGGGCGCGCCGCGCTCCCCTGCCCCGAGCTGGGGCCCGAGGCGGCCCGACGGGGGCTGGCGGCCTGGGGCGGAGGGGCGCCGCGCTCGCCCGAGGCAGGTGATCTGCAGCCGGTCCCCCCCCACCGCGGGGCGCCGTCAAGGCTCCCGCCGACCCCCCCTCCGGCCCCCCCCAGCCCCCCTCTCCAGGAGACGCGGCGCTCCCTCCCCTCGTCGGCCGGCGACTTCCCAAAGTAAACTTCGGGGCGGCTCGGGTTCCGCCAGGCGGTGAAACTTAATAGCAGGACAAGAAAACGGTTTAATAAAGAAGGGCTTTAATAGGGAACTAATTTGATTGAGTTGCCTAATTCCACTTTAATTGGAAAGGGGTTTGGCTGTTTGGTTATAAAGTGCGAGGGTGACGATGAGCCGGAGGTGGGGGAGAAGCAGCGAGAGAAGAAAATGGGGGGCAACAGAGAAGGGGCGCGAGAGGGAAAGAAGGTAGAAAGGAAAAGGGGAGAGTGGAGAACGAAGAGGGAAGAGTTTGTAGGAAAAAAAAGAGGAAGGCTAGAGAAGCGCTGGAGCTTCTGGAAGCTGGGCTTTCTCGCCCTTCCCACGCTGCCCGCCGCGCCCCCGCGGCCCCGCTCGCCCAGCTTCCAGCCGCGCGGTCCTGGCCTCCGCCCGTCCCCGTCCGAGGGGACCCGAGCCCACGCTGGGCTCCCGGTTGCAGGAGGGACCCTCACGCAGTCCCCCGGAGCTCCAGGTCTCCTGCAGGTGCTGACGTGGGCCCCAGGGGTGGGCCTGAGGGCGCAGCCCCCACCCGACACCCGAGCTTCCTAGAGTTCAAGAGGAGTACTTCACCCTCAGCGCAAACCCGGAATATCCAGGGACTCGCTCGTCATTCGGTCCATTTTACAAAGGAGGAGACTGAGGTCCGGAGTGGTCTGTGGACTTGTCCAACCCTCCGGGGATCCCAGACCCCCTTTCCTCTGCACTGTCCTGGTGGACTGCCTGCTCCTGCCCCGGCTGGGTGGGGGCCCCGCAGCACCCCCTCCGTGCGCCCTGCGGCTCAGAGGGGAAGCTGTTGCCCCAGCTTGGCTTGAGCGCACAAGGACTGGGGAGTCCCGCTGCCCCCGCCCTGTGCCCCCCGCGGCCCAGACCCGCCTTGGAACCCCAGGGCTGCCGGCCCCACCCCTGACGCCTGCTGAAGCCCGGCACCGCACAGGCCCGACCGCAGCGCCCACTGCGCCGTCAGGGAGACTGAGGCTGAGACCGACAGCGACGACCCAGGGTTGGTATTCGGGTTCGGAGGAGTCAGAATCCGAACCCAGGACGCTCAGGCCAGTTGTTAGGCGGCCGTGGTGAGAGCGGGTCTGGCCTGTGGGCGCCTCCGTGGCGGAGCAGCCCTGGGATTCCAGGTGTGCGAGGCCGCGCGGCAGCGCCCCTCCTCGGTGGGTGGGGGTTTCCTCCTCGTCGCCAGGGCCCACGTTCTCTCCAACCTTCCGCCAAGTCCGGGGAGCTGCCCCGGCCTGGATACTGGGAGGACCTGGGCCTGGGTGACGGTGGGGAGCTGGGACTATTGTAGTCATTAAAACTTCCTTTCTGCCTCCTCCTCCTCCTCCTCCTCCTCCTCCTCCTCCTCCTCCTCCTCCTCCTCCGTAGCAACAGCAGCAGCTACACACTTCTGAGTACCTACTGTGTACCAGGCTCCGTACACAGCACATTCCGCACAGGCTCCTGCTCAGTGGGGGAAAAAGAAACCAGAGCTGGGATCCCGGCTCTGTTCTGGTGCTTTATTCATTCACAGATTATTACTTCAGTCAGCAAGTGTTTACTAAGTACTTAGTGTGTGCCAAACCCACTTCTAGGGGCCTGGGAGACATGAGATGGGACACAGGCACCGGCTCTCCACCTGCAAACTTCACAGTGCGTGTGTATGGGCAGGTGGAGGGAAGCAGCTAAACAGGCCAGGAGGCCGCCCAGGGACAGGGGAGTTAGGGCACCTCGCCTCAGCTGCTGTGAGGACTGACAGAGAGATGCATACAGTGCTTTTAGCTCAGTGCCTGATTCACTGTAATGCTCAGACACTGGTGTGGGTATGGTCCCCTGTCACAGAGGAGTAACCAGGTCAGAGGGCTCTAGTGACTGGAGCAAATTCCCCTCATAAATCCTCTAACATCTCTCAAGTTATAGCGGGTGCCCTGCCCTGAGCAACAGGCCACAGAAGGATCAGCAGATGGGAGAGAGTGGGTCCTGGAAATGCTTCCCAGAGGAGGGGAGGTGGCAGCTGAGTCCTGAGGACACCGGTGAGGGCAGCATTGTGATCTATGGCAAGAAGTTGGTGGCGGAAGAGCAGGTGGAGAAGGAGGAGGTGGGGACAGGTTGTGATGTTGGACAGAAGTCAGAGATCAGATCCAGGGGAACCTCACGCTCCGCGGTAAGGGGCCTGGGTTTCAGAGTGAGAGGACTGGGGGCCAGGACAGCGTGCTGCTGAGACCTGCATTTGGACAGGATACATTATTAAGGGGATGCCAAACCCATTTAAGGAGGAGTCATGAAGATGGTAGCACCAAAAAATGAGCAGTGGGAACAGGGACAGGGACAGAAAGGGCTGACTTCAAGAACTCTTGGGAGCCAGACCCTCCACCCTTGATCCAGTGAATCCTGGGGGGAGGAAACCAAGAGGAGGGCTTGTGGATAATCACCAGGTATCTGGGCTTCTTGACCCTTTGTGGGTAACAGAGTTATGGGCCCCTGGAGCAAAGACAAGATTGGAAGGTGAGGAAAGAATGTCAGTGTTCAACATACAGAATTTGAGAAACTTATGGGGCTTCTAGGTGTGGACACCAAAGGGTAGAAAGAATCAGCATGTGGGTGGCAGCAGGGCCTTGAGAGGTATGAAGTGGCCCAACCCTTTCCTCACACTGGACAAAGGACTTCTTTAGTGGAGGCCACAGGCCTGGGAGTAGGGGGTTGTTGAGACCCCAGATTATTGAAGTTCTACATCTCACCTTTCCAGTTCATTCCAGGAAGCCTGGTCTCTGAAAATCATTCCCTTAACATTTTGCCCCCTGTGAAGGTCATTGTCCTGAAGCAGGACCCTGGGCAGCCTGTCTCTGGCTTTACTGTGTCACCAATGAAGCTTAAACCTCAGGGGTCCCCACCGTGCACGTCCCTTTCAAACTTCCTCTGCTCTCTACTTCCTAAGGCTTTAGCTTCAGTGGCTTTCTGCCCTTTCCCCGCTTGTCCATCCCCACCTCACCATGCCCTCTGAGCTCCTCAGAGTCACCTAACAGACCATGCACTTTCCTGCATCTTTGCCCATGTAAGTCCTGCTTGGAAAGCCTTACCTTTTTCTTCTATTTTGAGGACCATCCTCACTTGTCCCAAGGCCCAGTGACAACAATGAAACTTAAAGTTCAAGACTCTTCACTTGGAGAGTAAGATGGTGGTGGGGTAGGAGGACCCTAGGCTTACCTCTTCCCACAAATACAAGAGGCCACATCAAGGAAGGTAGGAAGTGTAGAGATGCAGCTTGGGAGACACAGGGAGAGTGGCTGCTGCCCCGGGGAGGGAGCCATGGTCACAGAGAAAGGCAAAAGCCAAACTAGCACACAGAGGAGTACAAGGGGAAAACAAATCCCCATAGCAGTTGGCTTGGAAAGCAAGAGGGCCTGAATTTCATGAGTTCTTGCAACCAGCAGGGCTTAAAGCCTCAAGTTTTAAAGGTCAGTGTGCTTGGCTCTAGGAGAGCCTGGAGGCCGTTCTTGCTCTTGAAGAAAAGGCAGAACAAACAGCCTGTGGACATACAGCTTGGAAACAGTGATTTCAAGAGTGCCTGGAATACACAGTGGAGAGGTTAGTTGCTCATCTCAGAGCATGGCCCCAAGAGGCAGCTGTCATGAAAAGACCCCTCTGGGAACAAAGGAACTAGCTGGCACCATTTCCCTTCCCTGCCCCTCAGCATTAACAAAGCAGCACCAACACTCGCTACCTAACTTGCTTACACCAAGCCCTGCACCCCATGCTTCAGAAGAACCACCTTTCCCAGTTTTACTTGCCTTGGCCCAGTATGGCAGGGCCCCCTGAAGCAGAAGACTGGCCCAAACCCTGCCAACACCACATCTCCTGACCTGGAAGTTTTGTGAGGCCTTGGTTCTGGTGGCAGTGGCAACAGGTAGTATTTCACAAGCAGACAAGAGCACACCTAGTGATAATGTGCCACACACAGGCCAAGGACCAAACACTGTGTACAACAGTCAAAGAGAACTGCAACAGACCCCTGGCCTGAAGAAAAAAGTGGCCAGGACACAACAGCAGAGTGCATGCAGCACACATTGGAGAACCTGTGGAACAGAGGACATGCTACAGGGCACTACAAGACCTCTTCTTGAGAAGGCTGTTAACCTCAGGAACAGGAGACATAGGGCAGCCCTGGTGACTCAGTGGGTTTGGCGCCACCTTCAGTCCAGGCTGTGATCCCGGAGATCTGGGATCGAGTCCCACATCAGGCTCCCTGCATGGAGCCTGCTTCTCCCTCTGCCTGTGTCTCTGCATCTCTCTCTCTCTGTGTCTCTATGAATAAATAAATAAAATGTTTTAAAAGAAAAAAGGAACAGGAGACATAGCTGACTTTTCCTAATGCAAGCACAGAGACTTAGACAAAATGAGAAGACAGAGGAATCTGTCTCAAATGAAAGAATAGGACAAGGCCACAGCTGGAGATCTAAGCAAAACAGAATTAAGTAACATATCTGAATGGAGAATTTATTTTTTTTTATTTTTATGTTTTTAAGATTTTATTTTAAATTTTTTCAAGATTTTATTTATTCATGAGAGACACACACAGAGAGAGGCAGAGACACAGGCAAAGGGAGAAGCAGGCTCCAGGAAGGGACCTTGATGTGGGACTCGATCTCGCGACTCCAGGATCATGCCCTGGGCCAAAGGCAAGCACTAAACTGCTGAGCCACCCAGAGATCCCTATTTTAATTTTTTTTATTCTTAAAACTTAAAATTTATTTTAAGTAGGCCCCACACTCAGTATGTGACTTGAACTCATGACCCTGATATCAAGACCTGAGCTGAGATCAAGTTGGACTACTTAACTGAATGAGCCACCCAGAGGCCCTAATATTTTATTTTATTTATTTTTTTAAAAATATTTATTTATTTATTTATTTATTTATTTATTTATTTATTTGAGAGAGCAAGAGAGAGTTTGGGGTGGGCAGAGGGAGAGAGAGAATCCTGAAGTAGACTCCCCACTGAGCACAGAGCCTGACTTGGGGCTAAATCCCAGGACCCCAAGATCATGACTTGAACCAAAACTGAGAGTTGGCTGCTCAACTGACTGAGCCACCCTGGCACCCCAAAGATTTTATTTTAAATAATCTCTACACTCAATGTGGGGCTTGAACTTACAACCCTGAATTCAGGAGCCACATGATCTATTGTCTGAGCCAGCCAAGCACCCGCCTGATGGAGAATTTAAAGCAGTGATCATAAGGATACTCACTGGACTTGAGAAAAGAGTGGAGAACATCAGTGAGACCATTAACATAGAGATAAGGGACAACATAGCAGAGGTAAAAGGCTTAATAAATGAAATGAGAAACATGCTTAGTGGAATGAACAGCAGCCTAGAAAAGCAGAGGAAAGAATTAATGACCTAGGAGACAGAGCAATGGAAACTAATCAAGCTGAATGAAAGAGAGAAAAAATTATACAAAGTGAGAATAGATTTAGGAAATTCAGTGACTCCATCAAACATAACAAGATTTGTGTTGAGGAGTCCCAGAAGATGAAGAAGAGAGAAAAAGGGCCAGAGTATTTATTTGAAGAAATGAAATAATGGCTGAAAAATTCCCTAATCTGTAGAAAGAAGCAGATATCTAGATCCAGGAGGCACGGAGAACCACCAGGACATATTGTAACTAAAACCCAAAATATAGGGACACCTGGGTGGCTCAGCAGTTGAGCGTCTGCCTTCAGCTCAGGGCGTGATCCTGGTCCTGAGATCAAGTCCTATGTCAGGCTCCCTGCAAGGAGCCTGCTTCTCCCTCTGGCTATGTTTCTGCCTCTCTCTGTGTATCTCTCATGAATAAATAAGTAAAATCTAAAAAGAAAAACCCAAAATATAGTTATAAAGAAAAAATATTAAAAGCGCCAAGATAAACAAGGAAAACAGTTACATACAAAGGAAATCCCATAAGGCTCTCAGTGGGTTTTCCAGCAGAAACTTTCTAAGCCAGAAAGGAATGGTGAATGGGAAGAACCTGCAGCTAAGGATACTCTATCCAGCAAGGTTATCATTCAGAATAGAAGGAGAGATAAAGAGTTTCCCAGACAAACTAAAACTAAAGGACTCAATGACCACTAAACCAATCCTGCAAGAAATATTAAAGGGGACCCTTTGGGTGGAAAAGAAAGACCAAAAATGATAGTATGAAGGTAGGAAACAAAAAAGCAGTAACAATGAATATTTCTGTAAAAAAAAAATCAGTCAAGGAACTCACAATATAAAAGATGTAAAATATGACATCATATACCAAAAACATGAGGAGGAGAGGAATAAAGAATAGTTTAAACTTAAATGTCCATCAACTTAATCTAGACTGCTATATGCAGATGGTGTTCTATATATATAAACCTAATGGTAACCACGAATCAAAACCACTAAAGAAAACCAACAAACCATGAAAGAAAGACAAGAAGGGATCAGGGAAAATCATCTGAAACAACCACAAAACAAATAATAAAACGACAGTAAATACCTATCTACCAATAATTGCTTTGTGTGTAAATGGACTAAATACTCCAAAAGACATAGGATGACAGAATGGATAAAATAACAGGACCCATCTATATGCTGCCTACAAGAGACTAATTTAGACCTACAAATACCTGCCACTGAAAGTGAGAGGAATGGAGAAACATTTATCATGCAAATGGTGTCAAAAGAAAGCTAGAGTAGCAATTCTTAGACAAAATTGCCTTTAAAACAAACACTGTAACAAGAGACAAATGAGGACACTATATAATAATAAAAAGGACAATCCAACAAAAAGATATAACAATTATAAATATTTATGCACCCACCACGGGAGCCCCAAAGATATAAAACTGTTAATAACAAACATAAAGGAGCTAATCAATAGTAATACAAAAAATAGTAGGGGACTTAAACACCCCACTTATATCAATGGACAGATCATCTAAACAGAATATCAACAAGGAAACAATGGCTTTGAATAACACACTGGACCAGAGAGATTTAACAGATGCATTCAGAACATCCCATCCAAATACATCAGAATACACATTTTTTTTTCAAGTGTGCATGGAACATTCTCCAATATAGATCACATATTAGGACATAAAATAGGCCTCCACAAATTTAAAAAGATCAAAGTCATGCCATGCCTCTTTTCTTTCTTTTTTTTTTTAATAGTATTTTTTTTAAGATTTTATTTATTTATTCATGATAGTCACACACACAGAAAGAGAGAGAGAGGCAGAGACATAGGCAGAGGGAGAAGCAGGCACCATGCAGGAAGCCCGACGTGGGATTTGATCCCAGGTCTCCAGGATCGCACCCTGGACCAAAGGCAGGCGCTAAACTGCTGCACCACCCAGGGATCCCCATGCCTCTTTTCTGACTCCAGTGCTATGTTGCTTTTAAAAAAAATCTTACTTTTTTATTCATGAAAGATACAGCGACAGGCAGAGACATAGGCAGAGGGAGAAGCAGGCTCCACACAGGGAGCCTGACGTGGGACTGGATCCTGGGTCTCCAGGATCAGGCCCTGGGCTGAAGGCGGAGCTAAACCACTGAGCCACCCGGGCTGCCCCTGACTCTGGTGTTATGAAATAAGAAGTCAACCACAGGGGGATCCCTGGGTGGCGCAGCGGTTTGGCGCCTGCCTTTGGCCCAGGGCGCAATCCTGGAGACCCGGGATTGAATCCCACGTCGGGCTCCCGGTGCATGGAGCTTGCTTCTCCCTCTGCCTGTGTCTCCGCCTCTCTCTCTCTGTGTGACTATCATAAATAAATAAATAAATAAATAAATAAATAAACAATTAAAAAAAAAAAAAAGAAGTCAACCACAAGAAAACATCTGGAAAGACCCCAAATGCATGGAGGTTAAATAGCATGCTAGTTGGGTCAACCAAGAAAAAAAAGAAGAAATTAAAAAGACATGGAAACAAATGAAAATGGAAACACAACTTTTAAAGCCTTTGGGATGCAGCAAAAGTGGTTCTTTTTTATTTTATTTATTTTTAAAAATTGTTTAAATATTTTATTTATTTATTCATGAGAGACACAGAGAGACGCACACACAGAGAGAGAGGCAGAGACACAGGCAGAGGGAGAAGCAGGCTGCATGCAGGAAGCCTGACATGGGACTTGATCTCGGGTCTCCAGGATCAGGCCCTGGGCTGAAAGCCGTGCTAAACTGCTGAGCCACCCGGGCGCCCCCCACCACCACCACCTTTTATTTTAAAGATTTTATTTTATTTATTCATGAGAGACAGAGACAGACAGACAGACAGACAGAGGCAGAGACGTAGGCAGAGGGAGAAGCAGGCTCGATGCAGGAAGCCGGATATGGGACTTGATCCTGGATCCCAGAATCACGTCTTGAGCCGAAGCCAGACACTCAACCACTGAGCCACCCAGGTGTCCCATCAAAAGTGGTTCTAACAGGGAAGTTTACAGCAACACAGGCCTACCTAAAGAAGCAAGAAAAGTCTCAAATAAACCATCTAACCTTACACCTAAAGGAGCTAGAAAAAGAAAAACAAAGCCTAAAACCAGTATAAGTAAGGAAATAATAAAGATTAAAACAAATAAATGATATAGAAACAAACAAAAAACCCAAATAGATCAATGAATCCAGAAGCTGTTTCTCTGAAAAAAAATCAAAATATTGATAGACCTTTAGCCAGATTCCTAAAGAAAAAAAGAGAAAGATCCAAATAAATAAAGTTACAAATGAGAGAGGAGAAATAACAACAAGCACCAGAGATACATTATCAGAGAAGGTTACGAAAAACTATATGCCAACAAATTGGATGACCTTGAAGAAATGGAGAATATCCTAAAAATATAACCTACAAAATGAAACAGGAAGAAATACAAAATTTGAACAGACCAACTACCAGCAAAGAAATTGAATCAGTAATAAAAAAACTCTCAACAAACAAAAGTCCAGGAGAAGACAGCTTCACAGGCAAATTCCACCAAATATCTAAAGAAGAGTTAATACCTATTCTTAAATTATTTTAAAAAATCGAAAAGGAGGGAAAACTTCCAAATTCATTTTAGGAGGACAGCATTACTCTGATACCAAAACCAGTTAAAGACACCATGAAAAAAGAGAGCTACTAGCCAACATCTCTGATGAACATAAATGCAAAAATCCTCAACAAAATTTTAGCCAACTGAATCCAACAATGCATTAAAAACTGATTTATCACAGTCAAGTGGGATTTATTCCTAGGCTGCAAGGGTGGTTCAGGCTTTGCAAATCAGTCAGCATCATACACCAAATCAATAAAAGAAAGGATAAGAACCATATGATAATTTCAATGGATGCAGAAAAAACATTGGACAAAGTACAACATCCATTCATGATAAAGACCCAAACGGAGGTTTGAGGTACCTAGGTGGCTTAGTCCATTAAGCATCTGCCTTTGGCCCTGGTCTTGACCTCAAAGTCCTGGGATTGAGTCTCATGTGGGGTTCCCTTCTCAGCAGGTAGTCTGCCTCTCTCTCCTCCCATTTCTGCCCCCCACCTGTCCCCTGCAATCTCTCTCTCAAATAAATAAATAAATAAATAAATAAATAAATAAATAAATACAATCTTTCTAAAAAGTAGGTTTAGAGGGAACATACCTCAATGTAATAAAGGCCACATATGAAAAACCCACCGCTAACATCATCCTCGAGGGGAAAAACTGAGAATCTTTCCCCTAAAGTCAGAAACAAAACAAGGATGTCCACTCTCATCACTTCTATTCAACATAGTACTGGAATTCCTGGCCACAGCAATCAGACAAGAAAAAGAAATAAAGGGCATCCAGCTCAGTAAGGAAGAAGTAAAACTCTCACTCTTTGTAGATGATATGATATTATATATAGAAAATCAGGAAGACTCCACCAATGAACTGCTAGAACTGATACCCCAGAAATCACAGGATACAAAATCAATCTACAGAAATCTGTTGCATATCTATACATAAACAATGAAGTAGCAGAAAGAGAAATTTAAAAAAATAATTCCATTTACAATTGCACTAAAAATTATAAGGTGCCTAGGAATAAACCTAACTGAACAGCTGAAAGATCTGTACTCTGATAATTACAAAACACTGATGAAAGAAATTGAAGATGACACAAAGAAATGGAAAGACATTCTATGCTCATGGGTTGGAAGAACAAACGTTAAAATGCCTATACTACCCAATGCAATCTACACATTTAATGCAACCCCTATCAAAATATCAACAGGATTTTTTACAGAAGGAAAAAAAATCCTAAAATATATTTTTAAGATTTTATTTATTTATTCATAAGAGAGAGAGAGAGAGGCAGAGACTCAGGCAGAGGGAGAAGCAGGCTCCATGTAGGGAGCCAGATGTGGGACTTGATCCCGGGACTCCAGGGTCATGCCCTGGGCTGAAGGCAGCACTAAACTGCTGAGCCACCCAGTCTACCCACAATGCTAAATTTTGTATGGAACCATTTTAGTGGTTCTTTAGTCTTTAGACCCTGCATAGCCAAAGCAATCCTGAAAAGAAAAGGAAAGAAAAGCTGGAGGAGTTATAATTTCAGACTTCAAGTTGTATTACAAAGCTGTAGTAATCAAAACAGTATGGTTCTGGCACAAAAATAAGACGCATAAATCAATCCAAAAAGAAGAGAAAATCCAGAAGTAACTCCACAATTGTATGGTCAACTAATCTATGACAAAGCAGGAAAGAATACCCAATGGTAAAAAGACAGTATCTTCAGCAAATGGTGTTGGGAAAACCGGACAGCAATGTAAAAAAGAATAAAACTGAACTGCTTTCTTAGACCACACACATAAAATAAATTTAAAATGGATTAAAGACCTAAACATGAGACCCGAAACCATAAAAATCCTAGAAGAGAGCACTGGCAGCAATCTGTCTGGCATCAGCTGTAGCAACTTTTTTTCTAAATAAGTTCCCTGAGGCAAGAGTAGCAAAAGCAAAAATAGACTACTGGGACTTAAAAAAAAGATTTATTTATTTATTTATTTATTTATTTATTTATTTATTTATGATAGACATAGAGAGAAAGAGAGGCAGAGACACAGGAGGAGGGAGAAGCAGGCTCCATGCCAGAAGCCCAACGCGAGACCGGATCCCGGGACTCCAGGATCACGCCCTGGGCCAAAGGCAGGTGCTAAACTGCTGAGCCACCCAGGGATCCCCCTTAAAAAAGATTTTATTTCTTTACTCATGAGAGACACAAAGAGAAAGGCAGAGACATAGGCAGAGGGAGACTCAATCCCAGGACTCCAGGATTACTATCTGAGCCAAAGGCAGATGCTCAACCACTGAGCCACCCATGTGCCCAAATTATTGGGCTTTATTTTAAAAAAATGCTTCTGCACAGTGAAGGAAACAATCAACAAAGGCAATGTATGGAATCGGAGGAGACATTTGCAAATGAGAAAGAGCAGCAAACCAAGAAACAGACTCTTAACTATAGAGAACAAACTGATGGTGAGGTGGGGAGGGGATGGGTGAAATAAGTGATTAAGGAGTGTACTTGTCATGATGAACACAGGGTGATTAAAATAAAACAGAAAAAAAAAACTCCCTCAAAACTACTGGAATGGAGATCTGAATGAAAAATGGACTTTAGTTAATGTGAATGTATCTATATTGGTTTGTCAATTGTAACATATGCAGCACTCGAAAATGTTAATAATAGACAAAAGTGAGTATGGGGTACATGGGAACTCTTTGTAGTGTCGTCTTAATTTTTGTGTAAATCTAAAATAAAGTCTTAAGAAAAAAATAAAAGGCTCCTTACCTATACAGGTCCCTCTCAAGTTCTTGCACTTTGTGCACATGGTCAAGTGGCTTCTTTTTCTTAAAGTTTCAGGCCCCACTAAAATTGTTACTATTAATATTGCTACATGCAAATGACCCCAAAATTTAGTGACTTAAACAATAACCATCTTGTTATCTTATGACACTGGGAGGTCAGGAATTGGGGCATGGCATGGCTGCGTTGGTCTTTTGTTCCATACAGTGTTGATGGTGATCTCCTGGTGGTATCCAGCTGGTGGATGTGTTGTCTGGAGGGTGACAGCTTCAGTCACATGTCTGGTGCCTTTGCATGGGTGGCTGGAAGGCCGGGCTCTGCTGGACCACTGATTGGGGCACCTACCTGTAGTCCTTCCCTCATGGCGGCCTAAGAGTGTCAGACCTCTTGCATGCTGACTCAAAGTTCCAAGAGCAGATGTTCCAGTGAACAAAGTAAAAGCTGGAAGGCCCTTTATGACCTAGCCCCATAGGTTAAGAATGTGACAAGACTACTATTTGCAAGACTGACACCCAAGTCACATTGATTTGAAAAGAGGGAATTGATGTCTCTCTGCAGAGGCTTCTGCAGAGAATAAAGCCTGCCTGCTGGAAAACCAAGCTTTCGGTGTAGGTGAATGTTTGGCCATTTCAGCCCTGAATAGTCTTTGTTTTAGCATTTTAGGTTAGAAGCTTTATAAAGAATGTTACAGGCTTTTCCATTTTCTTTTCCAAGGAACACTGAGATGCTTCAATCTTTCTTTGATTCAAATTCATCTCAGGATGTACATGATAGGGCTGTGAGGTCTTACTGGATTGACGGTTCACTGGCTTATGCACTAAAGATGCAATATTTCTGGGATTTTCTGATACATTTTTAATTTTCATTTATTTATTTATTTTTAGGATTTTATTTATTTATTCACGAGATCCCAGATTCTGGGATCACGCACTGAGCCAAAGGCAGACGCTCAACCCCTGTGGCACCCAGGCATCCCTGATACGTTTTTTTAAAAATTGAAAACCATTTATTTTGAAAATTTTCAAGCATATAAGAAAGGTGAGAGAAGAGTATAATAAATTTTATGTATCCATCATATAGTTTTAACAATTAATGTTTTGCCACATTTGTGTCACCCAGTTTTTTCTTTGAAGAATTAAAGGCAAATTATAGGCATTGTGAAACTCCAGTGTGAAATACCTCAGTTTGCATCTCTAAAATATGAGATGGGGCACCTGAGTGGCTCAGTGGTTGAGTGTATGCCTTTGGCTCAGGTCGTGATCCAGATTCTGGGATCAAGTCCCGTATCAGGTTCCCTGAGGGGAGCCTGCTTCTTCCTCTGCCTGTGTCTCTGCCTCTCTGTGTGTCTCTCATGAATAAATAAATAAAATCTTTCAAAAATATAAAATAAAAGACACATTCTTACAAAACACCATATCTAATACAGTATTAATGTTAAAAAGAAAAGGGTGGTGGGGCCATCCTTTTATGAAGAAACAATGAGAGGATCCATTGTTTGTAGAGAATTATAAACAGTAATAATACTGACTACAAGTTGATCTGCTTTTTATTTTTAAATTTATTTTTAGAAAAGATTTATTTAAGGGGCACCTGGGTGGCTTGGTGGGTTAAGCATCTGCCTTCAGCTCAGGTCATGATTCCTGGGATTGAGCCCTGCCTCAGGCTCCCTGCTCATCGGGGAGTCTGCTTCTCCCTCCCCCTCTGACTCTCCCCCTGCTTGTGCTCTCTCTCTCAAATAAATAAATAAAATCTTAAAAAAAAAAAAAAGAAAAAGAAAAAAGACTTCTTTATTTTAGAATGGGGGAGGGGCAGAGAGAATCTTAAGCAGATTCCACGCTGAGTGCGGAGCCAGACACCGGAATCAATCTCAGGTCCCTGAGGTCAAGAATCGAGCTGAAACTAATAATGTACTATATGTTGGCTAATGGAATTTAAATTTAAAAAAAAGGAAAAAAAAAAAAACTGAGCTGAAACCAAGAGTTGGTTAATTGATTGCTCCACCCAGATACTCTGGTCTGCTTTTTAGATGATGGCCTTAGCCCAGCAATTCTAAACAATCTCAGAGATAAGATACTACTCACCTCGAAAACTTTTTGTTAGTGGGCAAATTTCTGAACAATCCTCCCGGCGATTGTTGAGTTTACATTTTGTGTGCACCTGAATGTGTGTATGCCATATGCACATATATGTATAAAATATGTTTAGATATACATATATATCACAAATGGTTACTTTATCATTCTTTGTGTTTATATGCAGTACACTCGACTTTTCTAAAAGTGGGAACACGGGTACAGATTTATTTATTGCTATCACAATCAGGATTCAGATCATCTCTATCACTCCACAAAACTTCCTTGTGTTGGTCTTTTATAATCAATCAACCCTTAACCCCTGGCAACCACTGACCTGTTATCTGTAGTTTCTTCTTTTCCAGAATGTTACATAAATGAAACCAGATAGTATGTAGCCTTTTGCAACTGGCTTCTTTCACTCAGGATGCCTTTGAGATTCATCCAAATTGTTGCAAGTGCCAATAGTTCATTCCAATTTGTTGCTGCATAATACTCAACTACACAGATGCACCACAGTTTTTGTTAATCCACTCACTGTTGAAAGACATTTGGGTTGGTTTTGGTTGTGGTGATTATGGATGGAGCTGCTATGAACATTCATGAACAGGCTTTTGTGTGATCACAAGTTTTCATCTGTCCAGGGTAAAGTACATGGGAGTATGATTGCCAAGTCATATGGTAATTGTTTAACTTTAGGAGATATCGCCTGTTTTCCAGAGGAACTATTGCCATTTTACATTCTCACCAGCAACATGAGAGTTGCCATATTAGTGCACTTGTTTGTCTAGCTCTTTCTTTTTAAAAGTCATTTTATTTTATTTTATTTTTTTAAAGATTTTATTTATATATTCATGAGAGACAGAGAGAGAGAGAGAGAGAGACAGGCAGAGGGAGAAGCGGGCTCTCTGCAGGGAGCCCAATGCAGGACTTGATCTCAGGACCCCAGGATCACGCCCTGATCCGAAAGCAGACGCTCAATCACTAAACCACCCAAGTGTCCCTAAAAGTCATTTTAATAGCAGTGCTGTGGTGTTTTTTTTTTTTTTTTAAGATTTTACTTTTTAAATAATCTCCGTACCCAACGTGGGGCATGAACTTACAACCCCAAGATCAACAGTCACATGCTTTACTGACTGAGCAAACAGGTGCCCTTCTTACTGTGGTTTTGATTTGCATTTACCTATTGGCTAATGATCTTAAGGACATTTTCATGTATTTGTTTTCCATCCATTCAGCTCTGCTGAAACGTTTATTCAAATATTTTGCCCATTTAGAGAAATTGGGTTGTTTTCTTACAGTTGAGGATTTTCAGCTTTTTAAAAAATTTAAATTCAGTTTAGTTGACATATACTGTATCACTAGTTACAGGGGTAGAATCCAGTGGTTCATTGGTTGCATATCACATCCAGTGGTCATTAAATCAAGTGCCACCTTAATGCCCATCACCCAGTTATCCCATCCCCCCCCCCCACTTCCCCTCCAGCAACCCTCAGTTTGTTTCCTAGAGTTAGAAGTCTCTTATGGTGGGCAGCCCCCGTGGCACAGCGGTTTAGCACCACCTGCAGCCCAGGGCATGATCCTGGAGACCCAGGATCGAGTCTCACGTCGGGCTCCCTGCATGGAGCCTACTTCTCCCTCTGCCTGTGTCTCTGCCTCTCTCTCTCTCTGTGCCTCTATGAGTGAATAAATTTAAAAAAAAAAAGAAGTCTCTTATGGTTTGCCTGCCTCTCTGTTTTCATTTTATTTTATTTTGCTTTCCCTTCCTCTATATTCATGTTTTGTTTCTTAAAATCCATATATGAGTGAAATCATATGATATTTGTCTTTCTCTGACTGACTTACTTTGTTTAGCATAATACCTTCTAGTTCTATCCATATCATTGCAAATGGCAAGATTTCATTCTTTTGATGGCTGCATAATATTCCATTATATATACTCCATTATTATATATCTTCTTTACCCATTCATCTGTCAATGGACATCTGGGCTCTTTCCATTTTTGCCAATTGTGGACATTGCTGCTATAAACATTGGAGTACATGTACCCCTTTGAATCACTATGTTTTTATTCTTTGGATAAATACCTAGTAGTGCACTTGCTGGGTCATAGGGCATTCTATTTTTAACTTTTTGAGGAAATTCCATACTGTTTTGCAGAGTGGCTGCTCCAGTTTGCATTCCCACCAACAGTGCAAGAGGATTCCCCTTTCTCAGCATCCTTGCCAACATCTGTTGTTCCCTGAGTTGTTAACTTTAGCCATCCTGAGTGGTGTGAGGCGGTATCTCACTGTAGTTTTAATTTATATTTCCCTGATGCTCAGTGATGTTGAGCACTTTTTCATGTGTCTGTTGGCCACTTATATGTCTTCTTTGGAGAAATATCTGTTTATGTCTTCTGCCCATTTCTTGACTGTATTTGTTTTTTTGGGTGCTGAGTTTATAAATTCTTTATAGATTTTGGATACTAGCCCTTTATCTGATAAAAAATTGCAAATATCACCATTTGGTGAGTTGCCTCTTAGTTTTGTTGACTGTTTCTCTTGCTATGCAAATGCTTTTTATCCTGATGACATCCCAATAGTTCATTTTTACATGTTTCCCTTGTCTTTGAAGTGTGTCTAGCAAGAAGTTGCTATACTTTCTTATAATTCTGGTGTTGTATTTGTATTCCTGTGTTCTCCTCTAGGATTTTGATGGTTTCCTGACTCACATTTAGGTCTCTCATGCATTTTGAACTTATTTTTGTGTACAGTGTAAGAAAATGGTCCAGCTTCATTCTTCTGCCTGTGGCTGTCCAATTTTCCCTGCACCATTTGTTGAAGAGACTCTTTTTTCCATTGGATATTATTTCCTGCTTTGTTGAAGATTAGTTGACTGTAGAGTGGTGGGTTCATTTCTGGGTTCTGTATTTTGTTCCATTGATCGAATGTGCCTGTTTTTGTGCCAGTACCACACTGTCTTGATGATTACAGCTTTGTAATACAGCTTGATGTCCAGAATTGTGATGCCTCCAGCTTCAGTTTTCTTTTTCATGATTCCTTTGGCTATTTGGTGTCTTTTCTGGTTCCATACAAATTTTACAGTTGTTTGTTTCAGCTTTACACACCAAGCTTTTGTCAAATGTTATTTGACACTTGGCATCCATTGTTCATCATTATGAATATTCCATGAGGGGTTGCAAAAAAGTGTTTTTTCTAGTTTAATCATTACATTAACATTTTCTAGTTGAAATTCCTTTGTAAGAAAAAAACCTTTCCTCATGCAATTTGCCATACTGTTTGAATAGGAAAGGCAAGCTAAATACTTAATTATTTCCCAGTAATTGCCAATACTCAGAGTTAGGTGTGGGTACAATTGCTATGTCCAATGGTGATAAATGCATTGTTACAAAATATTATTAGGCTATATGTTGACCCAGACTATGTAATTTCTTTAAGCCTTATTTTCCTCATCTGCATAAAGGGAATAATAATGGTCTTACCTCATAGTGTGCTGTGAGGATTAAATGATGATGATAATGATGATGATGATAAATCTATTTATATACCTAGTAGCAGATCTTCAAAATATATGTAGCAAAATTGATAGAATCTGAGAGTGAAGCAATTATACAGTAATAGCTGGAAACTATATTTCACTTTAAATGACAGACAGAACAACCAGAAAGAAAATAAGCAGGGAAATCTTAAACAGAAATGAAATTCTGATATAAGCTACAATATGGATGAACCTTAGAAACATTATACCAAGTGAAATGAGCCAGATACGAAATGATAAACATTGTCTGTTTTCCACTTATATGAGGTACTTAGAGACATAAAGTAGAACATAAAGCAGAATTCACAGAGACATAAAGTAGAACAATGGTTACCAAGAGCTGAGAGGAGTGATGAATGGGGATTGTGGGAGTTAGTGTTTAATGGGTCCCGAATTTCAGTATGAGATGATGAAAAAACTCTGGAGACAAATAGTGGTGGTGTTTGCACAGCAATGTGAATTTACTTAATACCGTTAAACCTGATATCCACTTAATGAACTCAATGCCATTTAAATGAATGAACTTAATACCACTTAAAATAGTTAAAATGGTAAAATTTATGCATACTGCAATAAAAGTAAATGTAAAAAATACACTGCTAATACTAATATAGACTTTTTTATGTTTTAGGTACTGTTCTAAGTGCTTTCATAATACAAACACACTTACTTATTATATAAATAATACACAGCATAAAGCTTGGCACATAGAAATTGCTTAATAAATCATAGTTAATAAAAAAAATAATAATAATAATAATAACAATTACTGCTTGTTAATGATGGCAATCTCCATTTTGAAAATCTGAGACTGAGGCCTGGGGAGTTTAAAGGACTTGCTCAAGATCATTCAGCGTGAAATTTATGGTTCAAGGTCTCCATTTGGCTGCTAGATTCCCAAACCCTCTGTTTCCTACTTTTCTGCTTACCATGAATTATTGAATTTTCATCAAGCAACTAACAATGATGGAAAAGATAGAAAGAAATACATCATTTGAAGTGAATAGTGGTTAATAATCAAGATTTTTGGTGCAAGAGAAAATTATAAAATCAGAGGATCTGTACACAAACGCTCAATATCACTATCATCGGGGAAATGCAAATGAAAACTACAGTGAGATGCCAGTATCTAACCACTAGACTGACTAAAGCAAAAAAGGGTGATAACATCAAGTATTGACAAGCTTGTGGAGTAATTAGAACTTTCATTGGTGGTGGGAATGCAAAATAGTTCAACTACTTCTTAGATATAGTTTGTCAGTATCTAATAAAGTCAAACACACATGTATCATATTTTCCTGAATCCCACTCTTAGGTTTTTATTCAAGAGAGATAAAAACAAATGTCCACATAAAGACTTGTACTGAAAGGTTTATAGCAGCTTTATTCATAACAGCTAAAAGTTGAAAACAACCCAAATCCCCATCAACTGGTGAGAGGATAAACAGATGTGGTATATCCATATGCTGTAACACTAATTCAGCAACAAAAATGGGTGCAATATTAATACATGCAAAAATATGGATGTATCTAAAATATGTTAAGAAGGAAAGCATGAAAAACTATATGTCATGTGATTCCACTTACATAAAGTTCTAGAAAAGGCAAAACTGAATTGACAAAAAGCAGATCAGTAGTTGTTGAGAGTTGTAGGAAAAGAGATCAACTGTAAAGAAGCATGAGGGAATATTTTAGGGTGTTGGATATTTCACACTTGTGTCCCCAGAAGAGTTTCTTTTATTGTATGTGAATTGTGTATCCATAAGGTTATTAAGAAATCAAATAAGTTAGCCAAAATTCCAATAATGTTAACTTACATTGGAAATGTCACTATAAACTTAAGGTTTTTAAAGAATTCAAATGTATTCATTCTGTCCAATGAAAAGGCCTAGAACCAATGACAATCTAGAACAAAGAGCATTCCTATCACCCAAAATTTATCTCTAAATATCATTCCCTCACCTTGGTATTTTGGAGAATTAGAGGTCTCTATAAAAGTAGCCAATTCCAGGTCACAGGCTGGGAATGTAGAAGATGCACTTGGGACACTTTCTTAACTAGAAAATATTTACGCTATCAAAAAAGTAAAGGAGTCTGTGAAAAAGCATAAAATTTAGTATGGGCTTCCTCTGGCCCAAAAAGAAATAATTTGAGCATCAAAATTAATATTGACTGTAATTGATTGAAGCACAGATAAGGCTCTGCCCTCATGGAGCATATCATCTGGTAGGGAATATCTCCACATCTGCTCAGCACCATGAAGAAAAGAACAACATACTATGAAATCACAAGAAGCAGTCTTGGGAAAGAACTCAATAGAACTTAGAGAAATGAAAAATGTAATCAAATTAAAATCTCAGTGAGCAGACTAAATATTGCATTAGACACAGCTGAAGAGAGAATTAGTGAGCTAGTAGATCCGAGTTAATTACCCAGAATGTAAACATAGACACAGAAATGGAAAACAGGTTAAGAAACATGGAGGATAAAAGAGAGTTCAACATCTAATAAAAGTTCCAGAAGATGAAAATAGAATGAAGAAAGAGACAATATGTAAAGCAATTTTGAATAAGAATTTTCCAGAATTTATCAAAGACAGAAGTCTTCAGGTGCAGGAAGCCTAAATATCTCAAAAAGGAGGGATGCCTGGGTGGCTCAGTGGTTGAGTGTCTGCCTTTAGCTCGGGCCGCGATCCCGGAGTCCCAGGATCGAGTCCCGCATCCAGCCCCCTGCATGGAGCCTGTTTCTCCCTCTGCCTGTGTCTCTGCCTCTCTCTATCTTTGTCTCTCGTGAATAAATAAATAAAATCTTAAAAAAAAAATCTCAAAAAGGATAAACAAAACTGAATGTATGCATAAACATTGAAGTGAAACTGAAGAACCCTAAAAATAAAGATAACATCTTAAAATTAACAGAATAAAGAGATTAACCGCAGAGGGTAATAATTAGAATAACTCTAGACTTATCAACAGCCACAGTAGAAGTTGGTGGACCGTGGTATTATAATGTGAAGGTGCCTAGAGAAAATAAATATCTATTAAGATTTTATTCAGAGGTAAACCAGCATTCAAGAATAAGGTCAAGATTGGGGCACCTGGGTGGTGCAGTCATTTAAGCATCAAACTCTTGGTTTGGCTCAGGTCATGATCTCAGGGTTGAGGCTGAGTCCTGTTGATATAGGTTCTGTGCTCAGCGCAGAGTCTGCTTGGGTTTCTCTCTCCTCCCTCTGTCCTGCTGCCATGCTCTCCTTCTCTTAAATAAATTAATTAATTTTTTAAAAAGTTAACATATATGGAGAGGGGGGTGACTGGAGATAAAGATTTGTCATTGTTTTATATGAAGGAGGGTAAAGATATTCTTTAACTTTAGACATTGTTGGGTCAAATATTTGTATTAAAATTTTGATAATAGCTCTAAGAATAGAAACAGAGTATAATTTTAAAACAATTAGAGGAAAAAGGCATAAAAATAATCTATTAGAAGATAACAGAGGAGAAAACAAAAGGATTAACAAAGCAGTAAATATAGGAAGCCCCCCAAAAGATGTTAGAAATTAATTCAGGCATATCAGAATTCACCAAGATGTAATGGACTAAACATATCAGTTAAAGGTAGAAATTATCAGATGGGATTGAAAAAAATATGGTCATATGCTTTTTAGAAGAGATGTTTTTAAACATAAGGGGAGGGTGCCTGGTGGCTTAGTCGGTTAGGCATCGCCTTCAGCTTAGGTCATGATCCCAGGGTCCTGGGATTGAACCCGGTGTCAGGTTCTCCGTTCGGCAGGCAGCGAGTCTGCCTCTCCCCCTCTGATCTGTCTCACTCTCTCTCAAATAAATGAATAAAATCTTTTTTTTAAAAAAGAAATAAAACATAAGGACGCAGGTGAGGCATGTACAGAATTTGCTACAGTTTCCCTTTGCACTGCTAGGATCCAATCTGTCACTACATTACGGGCACTCTGTTCTGTCACTGATTCTCTTTAAAAAAAAAGATTTACAACAGGAGGATTAGTGGGACAAACTACAGCGCTCACTACTATAGTTGATTCTGAGGCTGTAATTATAATTTATCATCTTCCAACCATTCAGGATTTCCCATTTGCTCAGCCTCATTCAGAACGTCTGCTGGTCTAGATTGCTTGCCCTGGGGGATGACCCAGACTTTCAACCCTAAATTGAAATTAGGGTTGACAGTATAATACCTTCAACCCTAGTTACCTTGTTCTTGTAAGGCCACTACTGCCAACTGTTTTGTTTTGTTTTGTTATCACCTGTCATGGAGGCACCAAATTCCAGACAAACTCCTTCCTGCCCCCATTATATAGCCACACTTCTGTTTCCTTATGATAATCAGGGTTAGTTATTCCTGCTAGTATAAATCCCTTTTTTTTTTTTTTTGCCTGGAGGTCCAAAAATGAAAGATACAAAGGAACCAAAATACAATCATAGCTTTAGGGTTAACTGGAGCACTTATGGTACCCTTTAATAAAAACATTTCATCCCTGAACCTCAGAATCCCTAATGATGAGACTGAATTTATGGGGAAGGCTGAAGTACAGAATTCCCAAGTGGGTTATAGCATTGGTGGCAAAGGAGCCAATCTTACTTTAAGCTCTGGCTCCTGGGCCCATGTATGTTGACTTGTGGGACACAGTACCCTATAGAAATTTGAGATTGTTATTCCAGAGTGGTCGTAGGTAGAGCAGCCATGGTAAGAGAGAGCCCATGACATTGAACCATGCACAGCATCCCTCTTTGCCACTCTGACAAGATAATTCATGGGCCTATTGTGTAATTCCTGGGATGGCCAAAGATAGTTTGACTACACCCATTAGATGAGTTATTCTATTGACCTGGTTGTTCAGTGGATCTCTGAGGAGTATTACATGTGACACAAATACTTTCGCACTTCATGACCACTCCCATAAGTTGATCTAAATGCCTCTTCTTCAAGCCTCTTTGTTTCAGATCTTCCAGTTTTCTTTCCTCCAGGCCCCTGACTATCCATACAAACCTTTTCCCACTTCCCAGGAGTCTATATATAGCCTTATCTCTCCCTACCCCACAAAATTGATGACTACATATACTATTTGAAGCTCTCCCCAATAAGTGGGTTTCTTCTCACTCCCATGTCTTGGACTCACCTGGGTTACAATGAAGAAGTCCATTTTCTACTTGTACAAACATTTTGAGTCTACACGTCTACGAATCAGGCCCAGGCTTTTCTCCTTTGTATCAGCTGCTTGTTGTAAACCTCCTAAGAAGCCATAGGTGAAAAAAAAAAAAAGAAGCCATAGGTGAAACTGATGGAAACACTACAATGCAACAGATATAGGAGACATTGATTTTGGGCCCCTGATTTGTGCCTTCTGGACCTTCTCAAGCTCAATGCAAAATGTACCATTTACAGTATTGTATGATAGAATTGTTTGGATCTGATAATAGCTGGCTCTTGATAAGCATCTCTGGTTGCAGGTCATCTAATGTTCTAGGTCAGGTGTTCAGTAGCAATCCAAGAGCTTGTCTTTGAATGGTAAATACTTCTCTGCTGCAGAAATGTGAACAGCATTACTCCAGAATTCTAGAAGTCTACGCTGAAACTCTTATTTGAGGGCTTGTCAGAGATTCCAGGTGGTCTCCTATCTACCATGGCTACCTCTAACACCATTGAGTTTATTGCACAGTTTTTACAACCAACCAAACCAGCGGCAGAGCCCTCTTAAAATGTGGTCTTCTAAGTCACCCGATCAATGGATGAAAACACTAAAACTAAATGTATCAAAAATCCAAAGGACCTGCAAGGGGCTATATCCTTTTCTTAGTTATGGGAGATAAAAGGTGCAATAACTTAGCCTTCACTTTGAGGTGATGGAATGTCCTAGAATGCCCTATGCCATCAGACTACTAAAAGTTGTTGCTGATATGGCAGGCCCCTTAATCTTTGTAGGATTAACCTCCTACTCTCTGGTACACTTGTTTCTTTCCAAGGTAGATAGAGTACTTCTGCTCCCGAGATCTGATTACCGTCTTTAGTATAATGATGTTCTGTGGAAATGTCAGAATGACCAATGTTCCTTAGATTACGCTGAGACAGAAAGGAGGATAATCATAGCTCTGGGGCAAGATGATCAATGTATTTTGCTGTTCACCTGAGGTGAATGTGAAATGAGAACTCGGAACTCCTTTTGATCTTCCTTTTCAATGGCTGTTGAAAAGAATACATTTGCTGCATCAATAGCTCTATACCAAGTGTTGATTGATTCTAGTGAGATACCATAGGTGGCATAACTGCTGTGGCTGGATCTGCCACTTGGTTAAGTTTCTGGTGGCCCACTATTGTCCACCATGATTTTTTTTTTTTTTTTTGCAGGGAATATAGTGGTAAATTAGAGAGGAACATTGTAAAAATCACCATCCCTGCATTCTTTAATTCATTGATGCTGGCACTAATTTCTGTCATCCTACTCATGCACTACTTCTAATTCCTTCTCCTGTCCTGCATGGGGGAAGTTTCAGGAGCTCTCACTAGACCTTTTCCCATAGGATGGATTCCATGTAAGATGGCCTTGGGCCAAAACTCCTTGTATCATCTGACCTTCATATAACCTCAATCCGACAAAGGAGTCCTGATTGCATGTTGAGATTTCTGGTAAGAAGGTCAGGTGTGTGATTCAATAGCCCTCAAGAGTTGGATGTTCCCTTTTCTTCAGTATGTTAATAGTCTGGTAACTGGTTATAGGTTTTTTTAAAAAATTTTTATTTATTTATGATAGTCACACACACACACACACACAGAGAGAGAGAGAGAGAGAGAGAGAGAGAGAGGCAGAAGGAGAAGCAGGCTCCATGCACCAGGACCCCGACGTGGGATTCGATCCCCGGTCTCCAGGATCACGCCCTGGGCCAAAGGCAGGCGCCAAACTGCTGCGCCACCCAGGGATCCCTGGTTATAGGTTTTTTTTGGAGTAGATGATAATATATATTGTATATACTTGTTGTGGGGTTTCTTGGTGCTTCCTCAAGGGGACCTGGCTTCTCCTTCAATTACTGGACTCTGGGTCTGAGAATTGGCTCAAGTCTAGAAACTAGGCAAGGGATCATGATTTTCCATTGTGGGAACTGGTTATCTGTTTTCTGCTTCCATGCTCTTGATACATTTTTGGTTTATAAGTCAACACTCTCGATGGCTGCCCGTCATCTGGAAGTAGCCATTACCACATGGCACTGTGGGTCAGGATCTCTGATTACCATTCCAGTTTTGTTGTTCATTCACCCGCCTTGCTTCTGATGTTTAAGTGCCACTACATGACCTCTGATAGTTCAGTATTCCTTCTTCAATTGACACCAGTGGGCCCAGTTCCATACCTGCATCTTTACCATTACTTGGCTTATAGAGGAAAGTCAACCCTGAGGTTTTTTGTTTTTTGTTTTTTTATAATGCATTCCTTGTAATTCCCTAGTGCATGGTGAAGTGAGTGTTCTCTAGCCCTCTTATAGAACTTAGTTGGTGGCTGTCTGGTCTTGCATCCTAAATCCATTCCAGCATGCCCACTTCTCTGAACTTTCTGACCTCTTCCATACTACTCTGCCAAGGCAGTTACGGTATTTCTATCTCATTTACTGTAGGCTACTGTCATCTCCAAGCTTCAAGGAACCACTCTAGCAATGTGTTAAGACTGACTTTGAACGTCCTTGCATTCAAGGATGTGAAATATTGAGTGAAGGAACACCTATTTTGATAAACTACTTCCTATTGAGCCTTATATTCTTTCCCCACCCTATTCTTGGCCCAGCACCCTCAGGATACATTCCTATATATAATCTTGTTCCTCCTGGCATGTAGTAGTTAGTTCCTGTACCTCTGGTGATGAATAATCTGCTATTTCCCATGTAAGGGACAGTACATCCCCCATACTAATCAAGTAATCAAACCATACTGAGATCAGACCATAGATGTTGGCCTACATGTCCTGGGTGGTGGAGTGGGTGGGGGAGGCAAGAGGGCAACTATTGCTTTGAAAGACATTTTCCTTGGGGAGGACTTTGAATGGTCTTCTGGCAATGGGTGGCTACTCCTCTCTATGAGGATAAGGGGAGGCATTTGTGCCAAACGACGGGGCTCAGGAAGATATGTTCTCAAGTTTGAATCCCACGTCCCAGGGTCCCACTTCTGTTCTACTAGGACTGTGAGTTTAGCCCAGGACTTACTGGAGCTGTGAATTCAGTCTCTTTTGTAACTTAGTCACGGTTACAATCAAATCTTGGGCTGATTTTCAGCACAGTTTGCCGTCCTGCTGCACGAGATGAATGTCTCTTTAAATTTTTTTTTTTAATTTTATTTATTTATGATAGTCACACAGAGAGAGAGAGAGGCAGAGACACAGGCAGAGGGAGAAGCAGGCTCCATGCACCGGGAGCCCGACGTGGGATTCGATCCCGGGTCTCCAGGATCGCGCCCTGGGCCAAAGGCAGGCGCCAAACCGCTGCGCCACCCAGGGATCCCCTGAATGTCTCTTTAAATTGTGCCATGGAGACCTTCTAGTTTTCACAATGTGTCCTGGGTCAATGGTGGACTTAACAGCCTGACAGATCCTCTTTCTTCAAGGTAGCACAACCTAATCAACTCTATAATCCTTATAATTATCGTTGTTTCCCTTGCTTTTAAGAGCTGGACCTATTCCATGGTTGTTGGTTCCTTTTCCACTTCTATATCTGCCCAGTTCATCATAGGCCAGAGTCATTAACTGTGCTGCTATGAAAGCATCCCACTTCCCAGAAGAAATGGGATTCTTTTTGCCATCTAGCTGCTAGTAATTTAATTCTAGAATTCCTTCCTGAGGTCTGCTTTCCAGGGGTCATTTCTGTCACCACCTGCTTAGTTTGGGTTTCCCCAAGAGTAGATCTTGAGACAAGAATTTGGGTGTAAGCAGTTAACTTAGGAGATGAGAGAGTGCAGAAATGAGATAGGAAATGGAGAAAAACTAATAAAAGATATGCTAATGAGTGGGTTACCTTTGGCACCACTTAAAGCTCAACCCAGCTGGGGACCCTTTGAGAGGCAGTGATGCACATTCCTTGGAAGTGCCCCACAGTGGGCTAGAAGTGGAAGGTTTTATCCACTGACTCCCAACCCTTCTTGGGAGAGGGTTGCTCTAGGGCATTAACTCTTCTGCCTTTCTGGTCTGCCCTTGATGTGATTCTTTCCAATACCAGAGAAAGTTCTCAGGCAGAGAGACATAAGAAACTATTGGCATGCCTGGAAACCATCCAGGTGACCTCTTTTGACCACAGCAACCTCTTCATGGCGTCTCCCAAGGCTCTAAGCCAACCGTACCATTGCATGGTTTCAAATCCTGCAGTGACTCCCTACCATTCATTCTCAGGATAAAGTAGCTGCTGTTCCCTGAGGGCCAATGAAATGCCAGATGTTGTATAAATGGCAGATCTGCTCCTACATTAATACATTTTATCTTTACAAGAGCCTCAACATTTTCATTCCAATGAGGAGAAAACTGAGTGTCAATGAGGTGTGAATGCCCCAAACTAGCCCAGATACTCCTTCATATTCTAGCCCCTGCCTGCTCCTCCTCCATTCTGAGCCCTCTCCTTTGTCCCACCCACACCCAGTCCGTTGCGGTTCCCCAAGCTGACCCATCTTCATACCTCCCTCCCTTTCTACATGCAATTTCTTTTGTCTAGAATGCTCTTTCCTTTCCAGATCTTGCAAATGCCTTCCTGTACCTCAAGACTCAGCTCAAGCAACACCTCCTCCAGGGAGTCCTCCTGGCCCTGCCAGGCTGAATTAGCCCCTTCTTGGTGCTGCCACAGTCTTTGTGTTCCTGTGGGAACATTGACTTCTTGGTGTTCCATTGGCCTGTTGACATGTTTGCACCTCTGCCAAGAGAGCCTGAAGAAATGGTCAGTGGGTATTTGCCAGGTGAATGAAAGATCAGCCCACTCATTTTAGTTCTCATTCTTTGCTAGCTTGTGCTGTTTCCCCACCTTTTTACATTCCTGAGTATTCCCGGGGCCAAGCTTCTAGGAGGGGCAGAAGTCTATTTCCTTAAAAGTCAGTCTTCCCTGGACTGGAAGCTCCAGGATGGCAGGAGACACAGTGGATCCTTTCATCACTGTATTCCAGCACCTAACCCAGGCCAGGCCTAGAGTGGAGCAAGATGACATACTCCTGAATAAAGGACGAATAATAAACATTCTTTATGATGTACTCATTCACTGTGCTCTGTGCTGTGGCTGGAGAGATGAGTAGGGCAAACAGGCCATGTCTCTGTCCTCAAACCTAGGTTCCTCCAGAAGCAAGTCCTGAGATAAGTGCTCTTGTGCAAATACCTTATACCTTATCTGACAGGTGATCCCAGAAAGGTGATCCCCAGGAGGGAGGAGAAGTGAGAGAGGCCACCTAAGGGTGACACTGAACCTGTTACCACAGTGAGCAGCTGCAGTGTCATTGCACAGAGACACTCTGGAAATTCCAGTGGAGAACATGTGGGTGTTCATATCCCAACTTCTGTTGGTCAGTGGTTGAAGGCTAGCATGTGCGTGTGTGTGTGGGGGGGGGGGGTGAGGGGAGTGAGGGTGAGACCGCGGGGCCCGAAGCTCTAGTAGCCAGAGGAGGCCCTTAGGTAAAGCAGCGCATGTGCTGGCAGTTGGAAGGTGGGCAGGAATGGTAGGAGAAAGGGCAGTGAGTGGGGTACGGAGAGTGACTGCTGTACCCAGAGCATATGGTCGCATAAACATGTCATTACTGTATAGGCAGGCCCCAGATGAAAATCCTGCCCGGGACCAGGTAGGCGATGTGAATGAGAGACGTGCTGGGGCTGGGAGCTGTTGCCTCTCTAAAAGTTGCATACACGTGCCACTTTGCTTCTTCCTCTGGCAGCAAGTCACCACTGGTTTTAAGGAAGATGAGTGTGCAGGCTCTCTGTAGTCCTGGCCTGCTCTGCGGTTGTCAGACGCCTTCAGAAGGGCCTGTGGCAGGGTTCCCCGCTTCTCAGCCCTGGCTGCTCATCATCATGTGGGGGCCTGGGGTGCAGGGTGATGTGGGGTCACATCTGGTTTTCTTTTTTTTTTTCTTTTTACATCTGGTTTTCTTAAAAGTGGTAAAGCACATATCTGTGTGAGCTCTCCTGATTTTAAATATACTGTGTTACATAGTATCCTCCCCAAACTCACGTTCATCTAGAACCTCAGAATGTGATCTTATTTGGAAATACGGGAGGAAGCAAAGCCTGTTGGTGCAGGGAGGTGGGGGTGGAGGTGAGGGGTGGGGGGCAAGGCTAAATGCTGGTGGAAGGGGCCAGGAGGCTGAGGAGCTGGGGTGTGGCTTTGGGCAGGAGGAACAGAAGGGGGGGCAAGGATGCTGTAGAGGATGCTGGCACCTGGTGAAGGGGAAGTGGGGGTCACAGCTGACTGTGATGCAGGGTCTGGGGTCACCTGCTGGAAGTGAGGCAAGAGGTGAGGGTGGTGCGAACTGGGGCATGTTCACTCTTAGTGGGCACAGCTGGGCAGGGCCTGACCAGGAGGCCCCAAAGCTCACTTCCCTACAAAGACCTCATCATCCCACCCGTGTACACCCACCTGCCTCTTGAGATGCTTGCTTGCGGGTGGGAGGGGCCTTGTGCCCCAGTTAGTGTTGGCTGAAAGACCAACCCGTACCCGGGTGCGTGTCTGCGTCCGACTGTACAAAGCCTGACCGGAGATCTGGTTTAAGTCTCCTTTCCCCGGTATTTGCTGTGTTGGAGGCACTGGGGCGCACATCCTTTCTTTTACTCTGAAATAATTCTGAGCACATTATCATTCCTCTTTCAGAAACAGTAACAGAGTCCTTGCTGGGACTGCCCTGCGCCGGCACCTCACCGCACCCGCCGCCCCTCCTGTCAGGGAAGAGCGGATTGGGATTGCCGGTCACCCCATTTTGCAGATGAAGGGGGCGGGGGGGGGGGGAAGTTGCTTGAGAGCAAACGCGGTGCTGACGCGGGGCCTGCCCTCGGGCTGCGCTCAGCGGGAAACGGGGGACCGGGTTTGGGCAGCTGGGGCTGAGCAGGCACTTTGCGTCCCCGCCGAGGTGGCAGGGCGGGGAGAGGAAGGGACCGGACGGATTCTGGATCGCGACGCTGCCTTCGCCGCCCGGGCCCGCGCTCAGCCCCGCAGCCCCCCCGAGCCCGTGCCCCCGGGTCTCCGCACCCCGCTGCGCCAAGCGCTTGGCCGCCCCCCCGTGACCGCCCCCGGGAGGCTGGTGGGCACACGAGGCACAGGGCGCCCCACGCCGCAGCCCTGCCCGCTCCGGCCCGAGCCGTGCCCGTGCTGCCCACCTCACCGCCCGGGCCGCAGTGGGTGCCCTCGATCTCGGGGGTGTGGGCGGCCGCCCCGCGCCTGTGCCTCCCTCCCCGCGCGGCTCCGGGCCGCCCGCCCCGCCTCCGCTCGCTCCGCGCAGGTTCCCCGCGCCCTGGGGGCTCCCGGCTGCCGGGCCCCGCCCATCTGCGCCCGCCCCTCCCCCCCGGCGCCCTGGCCCTCGCCGTTCTCTCCGCCTGTCCTCTGCTGCCCCCGCGCGGCCCCAGGTCGGCGCTGCTCCGCGGGGGCGCGGCGGGCGCGGGCGCGGGCGCGGGGGGCTCCCAGCCGCGGACTTGGCTCCGCCCGCGTCTACGCTGACCTCGGCCCGCGCGCGCCGCCGCCCCTGCAGGCTGGCGACCTGGGCGGCGCGGCCTCGCTGCCTCCCGCACGCCGGGCCCCGGGCCCCGCGCCCCGGCCCCGCACCCCGCGCCCCCGCGCCCCGCAACCCGGGCCCCGCCCCGCGCCCCGCGCCCCGCGCCCTCCCGCTCTGATCCGCGCGCCGCGGGGCCCGAAGCTTAAGGACGCGCCCGCCGAGCGGCGTCTGCGCCCCCGCGTCGGTGTCGGTGTCGGTGTCGGTGTCGGTGTCGGTGTCGGTGCCCCCCTCCCCGCCCCGGCCCTCCTCGGGAATCCATGAGCATCCCCCCCCCCCCCCCGCCGTGGACGTGGCTGCGCGACGTTTAACTCGTTCGCGTGCTTGAGCGTATTGTGCAATTGCGCCGGGAATCCGTGGTGGCTGCGGAGAGGCGAGAGCCGGCAACAAAGGACTTCCCGTTAGAGACAGGTTTCTTCCCCAAAACGCCACTAAAGTGACAGCGGGAGGTGTTATCAAAATATTTAAAGCCACAGGGACAGAGAACAGGAGAGGAGATGGCGGCAGCGTTTGGAGGCTGGGAGTAGAGCACCGACGTCGGGGGCACGGACCGGGAAGCGGCGTCTTGACCCCAGCGGGTCTACACCCGCAGCCGGATTTGCCGCGGGAGCCCCGAAAGGCCAGGCCCTTCCAGGAGCAGGTGGGGCTGAAAACCCTGAGCGGCTAGACTCCCCGGCTTCCTCCCCACCAGGCAGAGGACTAGAGGGTTATTCTTTGGAGGGGCTGCCTCGGGGCGCGGCGCCCACGGCGGGAAGGCCGGGTCCAGCGTCCCCAGCACGACACTCCTTTCCCCGCCCGCTCAGCTCCTGGCACCTGGCAACCCGGCAGACACCCCAGGCGGAGCTCGGAAGAGGGGCGCCGCCTAACGGGAGGGCCCAGCAGGGCCTCCCCCAGGCCGACGGTCAACAACCCACCTACTGCCCTCAGCTCCCGATCAGCTTTTTAATTTTTTCTCTTAATTGTTGGTTGCTGTTTTTTTTTTCTTTTTTGTTTTTTGGCCTAATTCAGACTTAGAAAAAAATTGCAAGAATTCTTGTTCTACGTTTCACCAAATTCCCCTAAAATTGATAACTTCGTCTTCGTCTTTGTCTTCTTCTTCTTCTTCATTATTATTATTATTATTATTATTATTGTTATTATTATTATTATTATTATTTTCCTGAACATCATGCCCCTTTGCCCCTGAATAATTCAGTGTGTGTTTCTCAATACTGAGGACATTCTTTTTATTTTTTATTTATTTATTTTTTTTATTTTTTTAATTTTTATTTATTTATGATAGTCACACAGAGAGAGAGAGAGAGAGGCAGAGACATAGGCAGAAGGAGAAGCAGGCTCCATGCACCGGGAGCCCGACGTGGGATTCGATCCCGGGTCTCCAGGATCGCGCCCTGGGCCAAAGGCAGGCGCCAAACCGCTGCGCCACCCAGGGATCCCGAGGACATTCTTTTTAACATTGAACTTAACAACATTGATTCAGGGCTATTATATCTACAGACCTTATTCAGATTTAGCCAACTGTGCCAATAATGTCCTTTAGAGCAGAAAATCTCAGATCATGTGTCACATTTAGTTGTCATGTCTCTTTAGGCTTCTTTAATCTGAAGCAGTTCCTCAGTCTTTCTTTGCCTTCATGATGTGGACGTTTTTTCAAGAGTAGAGGACAGGTATTTTGCAAAATGTCCCTCAGCATGTCTGATGTTCCCTCCTGCGTTAGGCACTGTTAGCAGGACGATCACGCAATGATGTTGTTAGTGCCCGTGTCCGGAGGCGCTGACCTCTGTTTATCCCATTGCCAGTGAGGTTAACATTGATCACCTGCTTAGCGAGGAGTCGCTGAGCATCTTCAAGTGTCAAGTTACTGTGTTTTCCTTTGTAATTAATTCGTATCTATCATCCACCAGTTCTCAAATCATTGATTATTCTTGACTGAATCAATTATCGTAATGTTAACTGGGGTTAATTCTTTTTTTCTTTAGAGAGAGCACATGCTCTCGAAGGGGGAAGAGGAGGGACTGGGAGAGAGAGAGAGAATCTTAAGTAGCTTCCACGCCCAGCAAGGAGCCCCACACCCAGCTGGATCTCACGACCCTGAGATCGAGACCTAAGCTGAAACCAAGAGTGGGACACTTAACTGACTGAGCCACTCACGTGCCCTTGACGGTTATTTTCTGACGCCATCGTTCCTTTTTATGTTTATTAGTTTATTTTCTAGTATAAGGAGAGCTTTTCCTTCTTGCCCTATGTTTATTTATAAACTTTATGAATGTGGTCTCCTGGATTTTATTTCAATCAGTTACTATATGTATGTATATTCTGAAATATTATGCTCAATATGTTATGCTGTGTGTGCATATTATGCTCAGTTCTAGATTTATCCACTGGGAGCCCCTTCCTGCTGGCTCTTGTGTCCATCATTATGTCATTCTTCGAGCACTTTCTGTCACAAAGAGATATTCTGGACTCATCTATTACTTCCTCTGCCCTAGTTTGGGAATCAGCCATTTCATTAAGGAGGCTTGTCTTCTTTTTAGTAATGCCTCACATAGACACAGGAAAGGACCATCAGACAGCCAAGGAGGGCATCTAGTAGAAAAGACAGAGACAAAACAAAATAAAATAAAATAAATGAACAGATAAAAGCCATGTGGCAGAAACAGAGACCAGATAGGGAGGTAAAAATTTTTAAAAAATCCAGCATGCTATCATGAACATTTTCAGAGAATCAAGAGAAGCTATTGAACCCACTAAAGAACAAGATACCATAAGAAGAATTATCAGGAAAGAAAAAAACTGCTGGGTGTTGAATATCTGAGTCCATAAATGAAAAAAAAATCGATTGAGAGGTTATGAGGCAAAGCTGAAGAGATATTTTGAAAGGTGGGGCAGAGACAGAGATGGAAAGTGTAGGAGCAAAAATAAGACAAACCAAGCCTCCAAATTCTAAAAGGTGAGGGTCCCAGAAAAAGGCCCATAGTGGTGGTGAAGGGGAGGGTGTTGGTAGAGGTTGGCAACCCCAGTCTTTTTCTGTACTTTATTTTAAAAATATTTTATTTATTCATGAGAGACACACAGAGAGGTGGAGACATGGGCAGAGGGAGAAGCAGGCTCCCTGTGGGGAACCCAATGTGGGACTCGATCCCAGGACCCTGGGATCATGCCCTGAGCCGAAGGCAGATGCTCAACCGCTGAGCCAACCGGGCGCCCAAACCCCAGCCTTTTAGAATGAGGGATAGAGCTGTTACTTTGAATATTTGAAGGTTGCGGGCAGTGGTATGCTGGCAAATTTTTAACAACCAGCTCTCCAAAAATGTGTGCACATGTGTGCATCCATAAGTTCCTTACACATTTTACTGATATGAGTAACACAATTTGCAGTAATAACAAATGCAATATTTTTTATTATAAATTCTATCTAGTCAATTGATTCTCACAGAATACTGCACTGATTTTTGCCAAGCTCTTATATCTGTAATTAACTGATAGTTGTTGATTTAGCCACAATTTGTCAAGGAGTTGCGTTCCAATCTGCTTTTTGTCCCCATATAGATTAATTGCCATTAACTCTGATACATGTTCTTCTGTAAAGCTGTTTCTCAAACCTCATATAAGTTAGAGTCATTAAATTTAAACCTCTATCAACTTCAGTACTGCATATTTTGGAATCTTACATTTTTTTTATTTCAAGTTTTTATTTAAATTCCAGTTAGTTAATATATAGTGGAATATTGGTTTCAGGAGTAGAATTTAGTGATTCATCATTTACATGTGACACCCAGCGCTCATCATAACAAGTGTCTTCCTTAATCGCCCATTTAGTCCATCCCCCCTGCCCACCTCCCCTCCAACAACCCGTTTATTCTCTATAGTTAAGAATCTCTTTTTTGGTTTGCCTCTCTCCCTCCCCCACTATGTTCATCTGTTTTGTTTCTTTAATTCCACATATGAATAAATCATATGGTATTTGTCTTTCTCTGACTTACTTTGCTGAATGTAATACTTTCTACCTCCATCCACATTGTTGCAAATTGCAAGAGTTCATTCTTTTTTATGGTCAAATAATATTCCATTATATGTGTGTGTGTGTGTATAAATGGATGAAGAAAATGTAGTATACACACACACACACACACACACACACACACATACTACATTTTCTTCATCCATTTATCCGTAGATGGACATTTGGGCTCTTTCCATAATTTGGCTATTGTTGATAATGCTGCTATAAACACTGGCATGCATGTACCCCTTCAAATCAGTATCTTTTGGGTAAGTACCTAATAGTGCAATTGCTGGGTCATAGGGTAGTTCTATTTTCAACTCTTTGGGGCACCTCCGTACTGTTTTCCAGAGTGGCTGCCCCAGTTTGCGTGAAATGTCACTTCCTTGTCAATGATGTGAATGACTTTTTTTTTTAAAGATTTATTTATTTATTTATTCATGACAGAGAGAGAGAGAGAGAGAGAGAGAGGCAGGCATAGATACAGGCAGAGGGAGAAGCAGGCTCCAGGCAGAGAGACCAATGTGGAACTCGATCCCGGGTCTCCAGGATCACATCCCGGGCCGAAGGTGGCGCCAAACCGCTGGGCCACGGGGGCTGACCGTGAATGACTTTTTTGTGCATAGGATAATAATTTTCAGATGCTGGAAAAATATTTCCTCAATATTCTGTGTGATTTATGACATAACAGCTACAGATCTGACATGTTTATAAGCTGCATTATTAACATTTCCCCCTCACTTTCTTACGTCTAGGCCAGAGATTAGCAAACTCTTTTTGTAAAGGGCCAGATAGTAAGTATTTTAGGCTTTGTGAGCCTCATATGGTCTCTGTTGCATGTTCTTCAGTGTTAAGTCTTTTTAAAATAGTTTTGAAATGTAAAATCATTCTCAGGTCACCATACAAAAGCAGCATGTTGGCTGTGGTTTGTGGATTCCTGGTCTAGACAATTAACAAAACAGTAACTCAAGCCTGAATTTGTAGTGTTGCCGATTTCTGTGGTATAAATCCTCTCACTAAATTAATGGCTAATTTCAGGCTACTAATGTGAGATCCCTGAATACGTAGGGGAGTTGGGGAGTGACGTGCAGTCGCATGCCATTATGTAGTATTTGTGCTGTACAGATTCTGTAGATTTAAGTCACCCCGAGAGCATGGAGAGTAGCCGGATGTCATAACATAATTATGAAGTAATAGATTTTCAGTATGCATCACCTTATACATCACCTATACAGCTTATTTAATTGTAAATGGATATAATTTAATTTCTGATAAGGCAGTGTTTAAAACTGGGGAGCAGATGAGGAGAGTGGTGGGGTCCTCGTGTGGGTTTAGTCTCTCAAGGTCAGGACTCGTCTGTGACCTTTGTCATAGTACTTAGTCTTTGCGGGACTCCATCTGGGGTTAATTTGGGGGCTCAATGTATGGCCCGAGAAAAGTTGAGCGTCTCTCTTGGTGAAGCGGCCTGACCCCTGTCCTGCTGCAGCTTCAAACCCAGACCTCTCCATCTGGGAGTCTGGGGGCCATCTGGCCGGCCCCACGGCTGAGAAGAGGCTCAGAGTTGACGCGGACCCCACCCCTCCGCCCAGAGCCCCGCTTCTGTTCCCTCCTGTTATCTCCGCAGCTCCCACTAGAGGGCAGCAGAGACTCGGCTAAAAAGCAGAGCGTCCACAGACCCGTCACCCGGGACGCCCCCCTCTGAGGGAGGATTCCTGCCCTGCTTGCACCCCCGCCAGGGTTCCAGGCTCAGACCCCGGGCTCTGACCCCCGGGCCCTTGCTGCCCCGCGGCCCTGGCTCTGTCTCTGGCCAAATCACACGCTCTGGGAGGAGGGGTGGGGTTGGCTGCGTTCCCCGCGCCTGGCAGAGAGCCCCGCACCACGGGGTGCTTAGCCACCCACTGACCCCCGAGCCAGTCCTAGGGGGCGAGGCGGGGCCGCGGGCGGGAAGGGCCCGCTTCAGGCAGGAGGTAAAGCCCAGCTCCAGCGGGCTCTCCGAGTCACAACCTCTCTGAGCTCTTGATTCACAACTTTTTATTTTCGAAAGATTTTATGTATTTACTTGACAGAAAGAGCGCGCGTATGAGCGCGGGGAGTGGCAGGGGAGAGGGAGCAGCGGCTGCCCCCGGAGCCGGAGGGGTGCGGGGCTCCCTCCCAGGGCCCTGGGCTCACCACCTGGTGGAGGCAGACGCCCAAGCGCCGAGCCGCCAGGCACGCTGGGCCCGCATACAGCAGGTGCTTAATAACGGGCGCAAGCTGGCAAGGAATCCGATGCGGAGAAAGGGACGGGCGGAGCGGGGAGGGGGGCCGCCGGGGGCGCGGGGGGCGCGGGGCTTCCTCCCTCCCGGGTCCCGGCCGCGGGGAGCCCACGCAGGAAGCCTCTCAGCGCGGCCCCGCGGCTGCGGCGCTGAGCACGGGGTGCGGGCGCGGGCACACGCACGGACACGCGGGCGGGCACACGGACACAGGCGAGCACACGCACGGGCGGGCACACGGACATGCGGGGGCACACGCACGGACACACGTGGGCTCACACACATGGACACACGCACAGAGGGACACACATACATACGCACAGAGGCACACATGTACACACATACAACCACATACGTACACATGCGGGCACACACACGTACACACGGGCTCGCACACATGGACACACACAGGGACACACACATGCACAAAGGCACACGTACACACACAGAGGCACATATGTACAGACGTGAGGACACACGTACGCACGAGGGCTCGCACATGTACACACGCACAGAGGGACACACACACAAAGGCACACATGTACACACATGCACATACGTACACATGCGGGCACACACACATGTACACACACGGGCACACACGTACACACGTGGGCACACACGTACACACCCACAGAGGCAGATACGTGCACACGCGGACACACACATGCACACACGCACAGAGGCACACAACACATACTTAATTTGGAAATTACTTCAAGTCTGCAGAAGAGTCTCAAATTCTGTAGAAGGACCACGTCCTGCGTTGGAGCAGCACCTGCGGTCCCGGCCACATTGGCGTATCCCCCGGGACTGCTCCGACCCCTGAGGTGTTGCGTACACGCGGTCCCCTGTCCCCGCCGAGTGCTTCGGGGCAGCCTGTGCGGCCCGTCCTGCCGCTGCGGCCGCTCGGCCCCGGCCCGCTGCTCCCCGAGCTGCCCGCGCACCTGCCTCCGCCGCTGGGCCCGGCCTGTGCCCCGTCCTGGCACCGGGGGACCGCGTGAGCGCGGCCGAGCGGCGGGCCGGGCCTGGGGGGCGGGGGGGGGCAGCGCGGGGCCAAGGCCGCAGCGCCCACTCCCCGGTTCCTCCGGGCGCTGGCCCCGGGTGGGTGACCCCCCCCCCCACCCAGGTGGGCGAGAAGGGCCCGCGGTGGCTCCCGGTGTCGGGCACAGAGGGCGGCCCGTCCGGAGCTGCTGCCCTCCAGGGGGCCTCCTGGCCACCAGGGGAGCCGGCCTGTGACCTCTGGGCCCCTCCCCACCCTCAGGTCACAGAAGTGAAGGGGCTTCCTCTGTCATGAGTAAGCAGACGAATACTTCCGCGTGGAGTCTTGAAGGATAAGGATGTTTTCTTGCATAGGCGCCGGACAGTTAGCAATCCCAGTAACTTCACTGTTGATAAAATGCTCATATGGGTTGTTGACTGCGTGGGCAGAACCCGCAGCCCCCCCGGGGGGTGCACAGCCTAAATAGACTTGTGTTGCTTTGAGGCATGAGATCCGTGATTATTTGTTATAGCAGCGGTGGGAAACTAACACTAATAATTTCATCAATTCTGACCGTATTTCAATTTTGTCAGTTGACCCAGTAATGTTCCTCACAGCATCTTCTCCTGCAGATGGCCACACGTTGTATTTAATTGTCACATCCCTTTGGTCTTCTGTAACTTGGACTGCTGTCTCAGCGTTCCTTTGTCTTTTGTGTCAATGACATTTTTGAAGACAGTCTGCCCCTGCCCCGTGCTCCTTTTTTTTTTTTTTTTTTTTTTTTCCGTGCTCCTTTTTTAATAGAATGTTTCTCATTTTGGGTTTGTCTGATGTTCCTTTGAAATTAGATTCAGATGCTGCACCAGTGGCTGGAACACCGCGTAAGCGATGTTGTGTCCTTCTCAAGGACACCTCAGGGGGCACTGGATGTCAGTCTACCAGTCATTGGTGACGTTCAGTTTGATGCCCTGGTCAAGGTGTTTTTGGTGTTGGGTGCCACCAAGAAGGGTTTCACGTGGTGAGAACTGGTACATTTTGCATCAAGGTTGGCATGGCTCTGCCGGGAACTGGGCCCCAGGAGGTAATCCATACCTGCCCCTGCAGACGGCATCACCCCCCAAGAAGCTCCCAAGCTAGCGGGGAGCCAAACAAGGAGACATTTCATTTATGCATGCATTCATTTCACACATATTGATTGAGCACCTAGGTGGGAGTCAAAGGTGAGCCAGAGGGCGTCTGCGTGGCTCAGTGGTTGAGCATCTGCCTTCAGCTCAGGGTGTGATCCCAGGGTCCTGGGATCGAGTCTCACGTCGGGCTCCCTGCATGGAGCCTGCTTCTCTCTGCCTGTGTCTCTCATGAATAAGTAAAATCTTAAAAAAAAAAAAAAAAAGATTCAAAGGTGAGCCGAGAGGGCTGGCGCTGGCCTTCACGTGGCTTACGGTCCAGTGAGAGGGTGGCTGGTTAAAAGGTTGCTGCGTCCCCAGGGTCTAGAGCTTTGCCTGCCACACGGAGCTGCTCAGTAAGCGGGGTCTGATGAGTGAGCTGCTGAGCATCAGGCCAGCACCCGTCCTTTCCCACGGGCGGTGCTTTGCGCTGCTCCCCGAGCAGGTGGGAAGCTGTGGCTCAGTGACGTCCCCGTGGCCTAACCAGCTGGCGTTGGGGGCTGTAGGTCCCGCTCCTCCCAAGTAGAGAGGGCCAGCGAGCTGGAGCTTCCAGGCCCTGGGCAGCTGGGGGTGGCTCATCTTGGAAGGAGCTGTCTCCCCTGCTTCGCGGGTTGCCGCTTCCTCTCCCCATCCTGCTCTGGGGCCTGGGGCCCCCCGATTGGACCTGTGGTTATTTAGTCAGCGATAATATTGGATTTACTTTCATCTCTGAATTGCATCAAATGTCGCCAGTGACATTTAGCTGACACGCAAGGAGGAGGCTGGCATTTTTAGATTGTCAGCGTGTTACAGATGTAGAAGCGGATTGTGTCGGGGCGTCTGGTTTATTGTTAATTAGATGGAACAGAAAGGCCTCCTCAGTGAGCGGGAGAGAGGCCCTACCACAGCTCCTGCTTCAAACTGGCTTCCAACCCCTTCCCGGAAATTAATGAGGCCTCCAATCCCCCCATTGTGATGGGGAGTTCATTTCAGGAGTTTGGGGAGCAAACAACAAAGTGAGTTGTTCTCTATCTTCTGTGAGTCTCTTTTCTATTTCAGTGATGTCCCCCAAACGTACCATCTTTCTCCTTTGTAATCGAGAGATACAACGAGAAGTCTGACGTGGTCAGTGATCTGCACCGGTTCAACCCGTCCACGCCAACAAATATTTATTGAATGCTTACTAGCTGCCTGGCCGCAGGTTTATTCCTTAACCTGTCTGCCTTGGTTTTCTCATCTGTTAATTGGGAATAATAACAGTTTTACCTCAAGGGTGAATGAATTGAAATATTCAAAGTGCTTAGAAAAGTGCCAGGCACATAGTAGGCACCACGTCCCTTTCTGCAACCACTGCTAGCACTGCGATTGCTATGGTTAGTGTGGTGGGTGCGGAGGAGGTAGGGAGTCGTGGAAATGTGCCCCACCCCCCGTAACAGAGGAGGGGATGGAGGAGATGGACATTTCCACACCAGCTGCTCTCCAAGATTCCATGGTCGTGGAGCCTGAAAGTTCTATGACTTCACATTTTTAAGACTCTCTGAATTCATGGTCCTAACATTCTATGGGGCTATGATTCTAAGGTCTGCGATTCTGTGAGCTGATCTGAGGTGACAACCACTGGCTTGATCCCGCCTCTCCTGGGCACACAGACTGGCCTTGCAGCCCCCCTGCAGTTGGGCGAGGCCACGGTGAGCTCTGGCCCAGGTGGTGAGTGGAAGTGACGCAGGCCCCTGCAGGCCCCGCTAGGAAAGCTCCCACGGAACCCTCCACATCCTTCCTTCCATCTCCCTTTCCTGACTGAAAGGACAGGATGCCGAGGCCTACTGCCGACCATGGGCTGAGCCTCCAGGAGGAGCTGAGGCCCTGATGAGCGCCGGAAAGGTGGTCCAGCCAGGAGTGTGAGCAGGAGCAGATCTTCTATTGCGTAAAGCGCTGAGACGTCATGTTTTATCTAACTTGGCAGCTAGCAGTTTGGGGCAGATGAGAAGGCAGGTGGGAACCTTCCTGATAGAACGTCCTTCCCATCCTTGCCTTATTATCTGCCATCTGCATCCGTTCTTTCTCGTAGCCTTCTCTAGCCCTGCAACTGGGTCACAGTGTCCCCAACATGCAGGCCCAGGACTGCCCCATTGGGAGCCCTAAACTCAGCTGTTAGCAGGAAGGGGTATAAGACAGCCTGCCGTGATCATGCCGCTGTGGCTCAGTCCCTGCACCCCCCTCCCCCGCAACAAGCTCGGGGCCCCTAGCTGGAGCTGATGGCATTGCTCTGACTGGGGGCCGGGGACTCCATCCTGTGTGCAGCCCAGGCCTCTCATGCCAGAGGGCCCAGGTCCTTCCCCGGACAGCAGGAAGGGGGGCTCTCTGTCCCCTCTTGTCCACACCTGTGCCACCCCTCTCTCCCCTCTCAACGCGGCTGCCAGGTGGGGCAGGCTGCTTCTCCCTGTCCACAATGCGGCCCCCAGCTCAGCAGAATGGGGCCTGATGGCCCAGGGCACCCTCTCAGGAGAGGGCAGATTTTGCTTCAGTGGAAGTAGGAATATAGTCTGTTCCTTGTCAAGGAAACTTCTGTGATTTATGCTTAAATTTCACTGCAAGAGACTGTATATTCAGTTTGCACTCACAAGATAAATAAATGGGCACATAGATAAGAGCCTTTGCTTCTGCCAGAGTTTGGTTCACATCCTGGGATCTGAATTTTAAAAACAACCTCATAAACTAGGTTACAGAGATAGTGGGGGGTCAGGAGAGAGAGGCAAATGGAAGGCTCATCACTTCTCTATCTGGCAAGTGTGAGCTTCCAGACCACCTCCTCCAGGATGCCTGCCTTCATTCCCTCAGAGGGAGTTAGCTGGTCCTTCCTCTAGCCTCAGTTTTCTCATGTGCAAAACGCAGATGCCTATTCACACGGATACACTAAAGATTAAATGAGATGCTACACGTAACACACTCAGACCAGGGCCTGGGCGCATCTGTTGGCTGCAGCTCTCGGGGTAGGTGTTGGCGCTGACGTCGGCGTCAGGATGGCTCACTAAGATTCCAGTCTTCACAGAGGTGCCCTGACATTCTGGGGGAGACTCCAGTAAAGAAAACTTCAGCCTCAGGACCCCAATATTAAGGACTTGAACAAGACAAGGGCTCTGGGAAGGGTGTCCAGGAGGGGCAGTAACTGAACTCAGCCATCTGTCTGCAGAGGAGGGAAGCACTTCTGAGCAGGGACTTAAGACAGTCTTTCAACCCAGCCCTCCAGCAAGCACTCATCCTGAGCTCCCAAGGACAATGGCATTGGTGCTTCGTAGAAACCCACAAATGAAAGTTAGGGCATTTAGAGGCCAGTGGATACCCAAAAGAAGCAGAGGTTCATGGAGGATAAGTCGCCTCCCCAAGGTCACACAGCCATCAACTGGCAGAGTTGGGACGGGAACTGCAGTCCCCAGGTCTCTTCCTCGGTCTGGCCCAGGGCCCACATGAGTGAGGGCAGCAGGTGTGGGGGCGGGGGACTCAAGAGCAGCCCCTGGTTGGCCCGGCTGGGGCTGGCAGCTGGAAAGCTCTGGATGCCCCTGAACAGAAATCCTGAGCCTCCCCAGGGACCGGGAGAAGAGGCTGGGGACCTGGGGATTCCTCATCCCCGGTCCCTGGGATGGCCTTCTAGCTGGCAGGACTGCGAGGCCAGGGCCATCACATGCACTAGCGGGTCCCGGGGTTCGCGCTTGTGTGCAAGGCCGTGTACACCGCACATTCGCTGTATGTAAATAAAAAATAAAAAAGCAGGTTCTGGCACCATGCAGTCCCGCCGATCTTTGGAGCAGGAGGCTTCCCACTGAAAGATGTTTAGGTACTAATGGATCCTACCCGAGTTGCCATCTAAACAGCAAACATCTTTGCAGCTGCATGAAATCCTTCCCGCTCAGGTGGGTGGCGGGCAGATGCTGTGAGCTGGGCGGAGGTGGGCTCTACGTGCCGTTATTTTTAGAACAGGCGGAAGGCCTTAGAGATCTGAGCCGGCGTGGAGGTTCCAGAGAGGTTTTTCAGGTTGGATGCAATTCCAAAAAATGGAAAGAGGCGGAAGGAGGTGGTGATTCTTTAGCAGCAGAGCCCGAGATAAAAGGCTAATATATATTGATGTCACCTTTTTAACTTGAATTTCATAGCGATGAAATTTAGCATCCATCTTCCATTATATGTTGTCAACCTTATGGCTGAACGCAGCGTCTCACTGGTCCCTCGTGACCACGTCTGTGGGAATTTGCTCCAGCACCTGTGTGTTAGAGGTGGTGTGAGTGACACAGGGCTTTGAATATATGGAATGCATTTTGTTTTTTTCTGTTGCAAAGTCAGAAGGTATGTGGACAGCTGAGCTCTGAGTAATGGTGAGCTCATGACTATGCTTGGGACAGGAATGTGTCCTGAGAGTAAGGCAGGAAAGTCAGTGAGCAGCTGAGTCAACCCAAGGGATGGGAGATTAGGGGATGGCCCCCAGTCACGTGTTTGGAGCAGCCCTGCAGAGAGAAAGGCCCACGTCCTTCCCTGAGACACAACTGGGCTTCTGTCTCAGATCTGGCACTTTTGCCTGCGAGGCTGGCAAAGTCATTTCACTGCTCTGAGCATCAGATTTTTTATTGGGGAGCAAGTAATGGTCCCTGCCTTAAAGGGATGGCATGAAATAAGGAATGCAAAGTTCCAACAACCAGTGGGCGCTCTATAAATGCTGGTTTTTATCCCCTCTGGTGGCAGCTGGGTTTAATCTGGCTTAGGTGTACTGTATTTCTGTATTTTCCTTCTCTCTCTTTGTGTCCACAGACTTAGAAGCTGGGCTGAGTAGAACAAAGATCCTTTGTCCCTCTTTGCTCTGTGTAGCCCTGGCATGTGGGTCCTGTTTTCTACCGGACATCTGTCTTTTCTAGGTTTGGAATATTGTGGTACAGACTATTTCCTGGCCTAGAAATACTTCCACTATAGATTAAAATGTAAAAAGGCTCAGTCCTTAGTCCTTAGCCCATATAAGTCCTCAGTAACTATCTGTGCTGGAATGTTAGCTGATGAATCACGAACCAGTGCCTGTCCTCCAGGGCTTCATATTTAAGCTCCACACAGGGAATGTAGTGATGACCTGCCCCTGGAAGTGGCTGAGCAGATACTAAAAACGTCCTGGGCTCACAGAGCCCTTCAGTTTCCTCGTGCAAAGGTTCTGCACCACATGCCAGGGCTACAGAGCAAAGGAGGGATCATCCGAGGAGGCGGAAAGTCTTCACAGAGGAGGTGACATTTGAACTGGTTTTGAAGGTGCAGAAGAATCTCCAAAAGGAGAAAGAGAAGAGTGCGTTGGGCAAGCAGCACCTGTAAGACCCAGAAGCATGAAGGGTGAGTTGCAGTTGTGACCCGAGTGAAACCTTAGAGCAGCTCTGCAATCCCAGGAGGCAGATGCTGCTCATCATATTAGCAAGTGTTTATTGAGCACTTCGTGTGTGCCTGGCACTATGGGTGTTCTAAACATATCAATTTCTTTAATCTCCATCAAGCTTATGAGGTAGCTGCTATCTATCCCCACTTTAGAGATGAGGAAACTGATTCCCACAGATTCTAAGTAGCTTCCTGAGGGTCACAGAGCTAAAGGCGGGAAGCACACTGCATCTCCCTTTCCTCCATTTCACAGCATTGCCTGATTCGGGGTTTCCTGTGAGAGGAGTGTGCAGACCACAGATCTATTATATGATAAGGCCAGAATGAGCTGCTAATGGGGAAGTCATTGTTCAGCTGGGGAGGAGGAGGGGAGGGAAGAAGAAATCGCATGTGATGACAAGATGCAAAATTGGAGGTGGCTAAAATTAAGTGCTATTACTCACACACCTCGGGCCCACTCCCACACCTGATTTTCTTCCTGTTTTCTCCCTGCTAATTTTTAGTAGGGCCAGTCACAGGTTGCTGGTGATAAGCAATAGGGAGAATGACATTGTCCAGAGTGGCCTCCCTGCTGACACTGAGCTGGGAGGCAGCACCAACTCCCTGGTGTGGGAGCCACTTTAATTTCCACCTTTCTCCTAGTCTTTCTTTTCTAAGGCTCGACTTCTAATTACATTCCCCTTCTCCCACTCGCTTGTTGAAGACACTGAGGATCAGGAAATTTGTCAATAGGTATGGTGGGTTGGGGTGGCTGTGGGATGGAGGGGAGGGAGGAGGAGAGGGAAGGACAGAATGGTGGAGGGAGGGAGAGGGGAATAGAGAGGGGAGAGGAGGAGGAGAAATAAAGAGGGAAGGGAGGGCATCAGATGGATGGTATACTGGACACTCTCTTCTCCATGACTTTCTGCCTGCCTCTGGGGCTTCAGTGGGAATTTCTTCAGGTCCACAGATCTCAGCGCAGGGTAAAGGCCTGGTGCTGGACACTGGGAATCCGCTTGTGCAGGTCTGAGCAGAGTTGTCACTGCTCAGTGACTGCGTAGAAGTGAACTGAAGGGACACAGTCACTGGGGTGTGCTCAGTGACTGTGGGTGAGGCTCAGCCTCAGGCTCTAGAGAAGGCATGGCCCCAGGGAGCGGGGGTGGCGCTGGCTTTTAGGCTCTGGGAGACCTGTATTCAGATCCCAGCTTCTGCCATTAACTAGCTGTGAAATTACCGGGCATTTTACCAAATCTCTCTGGGCTGCTGTGAGATTTACATGATGAAACTGTACAAAGCACCTGGCACATATGAGTTCCTTTGTTTTTCTCTACTGAGTATTAACTACCCGTGTGACTCTGGGCATATCATGCCACTTCCCCAAACGTCAGCTTCTCGATAAAATGGCAGAATTAATGAACTGTCTCTTGTCCCTACCTCACAAGGTCAAGGTGAGGACTAAATAGCACAAGGAGTACTTAACCAATGGGAGAAGTAATTGAGGTATTGGTTATGTTGCTTCCATCTGAAATCATTGTTCTGAGTGCTCTGGTCATAGAGCCATAGGACTGGCTCTATTCTTGCTTGACTGTGTCCCTGAAAAACCTAAGTGTTTGAAGAACAGGGCCATTACTCTGTGGTCACAGAGGCTTTTGGAGTGTTGTCATGTTCTGCATTTTGATCTCAGAACTGGTTACACAGGCAGGGGCTTTGGAAAAATTCATCAAGTGGTACACTTATAATTAGTGCATTTTCTGTATGTATTTTATACATCAGTAAAAAAGTTTACTTAAAGATATTTGTTTGCTGATTGTATTTTTAATGATACTAATAAATTGCTAAAATTGTAAGGTTGGTTAAGGGTATTTGTTTAAAATAGAGAAAGAATTCTTATTTTTTAGATACATGTTGAAATACTTAGGGATTAAATGAATGGAAATTGATTTTAAAAAACAACAAGGGTTGGAGAGAGGGTGAACAGGTAGGTATGTAGATGAATCTAGACTGGCCAGAGGTTGGTATCTGATGACCCTGGGAGTTAGGTACGCAGGTTTACTATACTCCTTATTTTTGTGTATTTAAAAAAGTTTTCGTAATAAAAATGTTTTTAATATGTTGAGGGATTTGTATACACTACAACTAGGTGGGATTTGTCCCAGGTATGCAAGGCTGGTTCAACACTCAAAAAATCAATTAATATAATCCCTAATATCAACATATCAAATCAGAAAAATTACATGATCATATCAACAGTTGCAGAAAAAGCATATGGCAAAATCTAACATTCATAATAAAAGCTCTCAGCAAACTAGGACTAGAGGGAAACTTCCTTGATTTAATAAAGAGCTTCTACAAAAACCTACAGCTAACATCATACTTAATGTGAGAAACGAGAAGCTTCCCTGCTAAGATTAGGAACAAAGCAAGGATGTCCCTTCTTACCACTCCTTTTCAACATCACAGTGGAAGTCTTAACTAATGCAATAAGACAAGAAAAGGAAATAAAAGTAACATATTTAGAGAGGAGATATAAAAACAGATGACATGATCATCTGTGTAGAAAATCTAAAGAATCGACGTAAAGCTCCTGGAACTAGTAAGCAATTATATAGTAAGGTTGTAGATTATAAGATTAATATACAAAAGCCAATCACTTTCCTACATACCAGTAACCAACAAGTGATGTTTGAAATAAAAAACACATTACCATTTACATTAGCAACCCCAAGTGAAATACTTACATATAAATCTAAATGAGGATAACTATAATCTTTGATGAGAGAAATCAAAGAAGAACAAAATAAATGGAGAGATATTCCATGTTTATGAACAGGAAGACTCAATATTTAAATTCTTCCTAACTTGATCTATAGATTAAACACAATCTTCCCAAAACACAAGTTATTTTGTGGATGTCAACAAACTGATCATAACTTCTTTATGGATAGGCAAAGATCTAGAATATCCAGAAAAATATTGAAGGGAAGAACTAAGTTGGGGGAGACTAACCAAATTCAAGACTTATTATAAAGCTACAGAATCTAGTGAGGTATTGACAAATAGATCAATTGAACAGAATAGAGAGCCCAGAAATTAATCCACTTAAATATGGTCAATGGATTTTTCACAGAAGAGCAAAGGCAGTACGGTGGAGAAAAGATAATCTCTTTAACAAATGGTGCCGGAACAACTGGACATCCACATACAAAAAAATGATCTAGACACAGACCTTAAATATTTCACAAAAATTAACTCAAAGTGGTTAACAGATGCAAAATACAAAACTATTAAACTCTTAGAAGGAAACAAAGGAAAAAAATATAGATGATCTTGGGTATGGTGATGATTTTTTAGATAAAACTCCAAAGGAACAACCCGTGAAATAAATAATTGATAAACTAGACTTCATTAAAATTAAAAACTTCTGCCAGTGATGACACCATTAAGAGAATGAGAAGACAAGCCATATAGAGGAGAAAATATTTGTAAAAGTTACATCTGATAAAGGACTGTTATCCAAAATATACAAAGAACTCTTTTTTTTTTTAAAGGACTCTTAAAACTTGACAATAAGCAAGTGAACAACAGAGATAAAAAATGGGCAAAAGATATGAACAGACATCTCATCAAAGGAGATATACAGATGACAAATAAGCATATGAAAAGATGCTAAATCTCCTATTAGAGAATTGCAAATTACATTACAACTGATAACAGAAATACTAAGGATTCTAAAAAACTATTATGAACAATTATACATCAACAAATTAGATCACCTAGAAGAAATGGATAAATTCCTAGAAACACACAACCTACCAAGACTCAATTATGAAGAAATGGAAAATCTGAACAGATCAATTACTAGTAGGAGATTGAATCAATAATCAAAAATATCCCAAAAAGAGAAGTTCAGGACAAGATAGCTTCGCTGGGGATTTCTACCAAACATTCAAAGAAGAATATATACCAATACTACTCAAACTTTCCAAAAGAAAGAATAGGAGAGAACATTTCCAAACTCATTTTATGGGGCCAGAATTATGCAGATTCTAAAGCCAGACAGGACACTACAAGAAAAGAAAATTACAGGCCAATATCTTTGATTAACATAGATGCAAAAATCTCCAGCAAAATGTTAGTGAACTGAATTTGACAGTGTATTAAAAGGATCATACACCAGGGGCACCTGCATGGCTCAGTTGGTTAAGTGCCTGCCTTTAGCTCAGGTCATGATCCTGGGGTCTTGGGATTGAGCCCCACATTAGACTTCCTGCTCAGCGGGGAGTCTGCTTCTCCCTCTCCCTCTGCCCCTCCCCCATCATGTGCTTTCTCTCTCTCTCTGCTCTCTCTTTCAAGTAATAAATAAAATCTTAAAAAAAGAAAAAAAGGATCACACACCATAATCAGGTGGGATTTATTCCATGGATGCAAGGATGGTTTGACACCTGCAAATCAATAAATGTGATATGTCACATTAACAAATGAAGGATAAAATCATATGATAATCTCATAAAAACTCTCAACAAATTAGGTATAATTGGGATTTACCTTAACATAATAAAAGCCGTATTTGGCAAGCCCACAGATAACACCATACTCAATGCTGAAAAGCTAAACACTTTTTCTCTAGGGTCAGGAATAAAACAAGGATGCACTTTCTTAACACTTTTATCCAACATAGTACTGGAAGTCCTAGTCAGAGCAAGTAATTAAGAAAAAGAAATAAATGTCATCCAAATCAGAAAGGAAGAAGTAAAATTGTCTCTGCTTGCAGATGATGTGATATTATATACAGAAACTACACTGAAAAATTGTTGAAACTAAAACTAACAAATTCAGTAAAGTTTCAGGATACAAAATTAATATTAAAAAATTAGTTGTGTTTCTACACACTGACAATGAACCTTCAGAAAGAACAATTAAGAAAATAATCCCATTTACAATAGCATCAAAAAGAATGAAATACTTAGTAATAAATTATTTTTTTTCTTAGTAATAAATTAAACCAAGGAAGTGAAAGATCCATGTACTGAACATATAAAACATTGATGAAAGAAATTAAAGGCATGATAAAGGGAAAGATATTTGGTGTTCCCGGATAGGAAGAATTAATATTGTTAAAATGTCCACACTACTCAAAGTGATCTACAGATTCAATGAAATGTCTATCAAAATTCCAATGCCATTTTTGCCAGAAACGGAAAATAAACAATCCTAAAATTCATATGGAACCACAGAAAAATACCCTGAATAGCCAAAGCTATCTTGAGAACAACAAAGCTAGAGGCATCACTTCCTGATTTCAAACTATATTACAAAGCTATCATAATTAAAACAGTATAGTATTGACATTAAAAACAGAAACATAGATCAATGGAACAGAATATCTCTTTGAGATAATGATTTTGTATCCTCTGGATATATACCCAGAAGTAGAATTGCTGGGTCATATGGAAGTTCTATCATTAATTTCTTGAGGAATCTTGTTTTCTTGTTTTCCATAGTGGCTGCGCTAGTTTACCTTCCTACCAACAGTGTACAGGCTTTCCCTTTCCTCCACATCTTCATTAGCATTTAGCTCTCATCTTTTTGATAAGAGCCATCCTGGCAGGTGTAAGGTGATATCTCGTTGTGTGTTTTCACACCCCTCCCCAAAGTGAAACATGGAAGTATGGATGTGGTAAGTGAATTTGGAGTGAATCCTTTCACAATGTATGTGTATATTGTACACGTTAAATATATTACGATTTTATCTTTCAATCATACCACAATGAAGCTTAAAATTTTTTTAAAAGACTAAGAACAAAATAGAGTATATGTGAATTACCTAGAACTGTTCTTGGTTCAAAAACATTAGTTAAAAGAGCCATACAGTGTTGAAAGCTTAAGCTCGTGATCCCTGTGTGGCTCAGCGGTTTAGCCTGCCTTCGGCCCAGGGCGTGATCCTGGAGTCCCGGGATCGAGTCTCACATCAGGCTCCCTGCATGGAGCCTGCTTCTCCCTCTGCCTGTGTCTCTGTGTCTCTCTCTGTCTCTCATGAATAAATAAATAAGATCTTTAAAAAAAAAAAAAAAAAGAAAGCTTAAGCTCGTGGCTGGACTTGCTGGGGCCAGTTCTGGCTTTGTCATTTATAACTGTAACTTAAGGCAAGACACTGTCTGGATGCCTCGGGTTAACCCAAGAAAGTACAGGCTGGGGTTGTACTGTCAAGGGGATGTCAAGCCTTGGGATCTGAATGGTTTCCCCTCTGGACTGGACTGCTCTGCTTCACTCCTTGTATCGTTAGAGTCCCGGCTAAAGGAGAGAGGCAAGAGCAAAGTGAAGGGGGTGAGGATTTATTAAGATCTACTGTGTTCCATATTCTTTCATTTAATCAACAAGAATTTAATTGAGTACCTCTCATGTGTTAGGAGACACTCTAGTTGCAGACAAGATAGAAGAGGATCCTCAGGAATCACATTCTCATGGGGAAGAGAGACAAGAGGCAAGTGATAAATAGGGTGATTTCAGATTGTGGCTTCACCTTGGAAGGGACTGGAACACCATCTCTGGGTTGGGTGGTCAGGGAAGGCCATCCTGAGGGGGTTGCATCTGAGATCTGAAGGGTGATGAGGAGAAGTCAGCCCTGTTAAGATCTGAGGGAAGATCATTCCAGGCCCTGGATTAGGACTTGGTTATATTATCTCATGTAATTTTTTTTTAAAGACTTATTCATTCATTCATGAGAAGCAGGGAGAGAGAGAGAGACAGGAAGAGGGAGAAGCTGGCTCCATGCAGGGAGCCTGATGGGAGACTCCATCCCAGGACCCTGGGATCATGCCCTGGGCCGAAGGCAGATGCTCAACCACTGAGCCACCCAGGCGTCCCTATCTCATGTAATCTTCTTCTTCCTCTTCGTCCTCTTCCTCCTCTTCTTCTTCTTAAAGATTTTTATTTATTCATGAGAGACCCAGGCAGAGGGAGAAGCAGGCTCCCTGCTGGGAGCCTGATGTGGGACTCGATCCCGGGTCTCCAGGATCACACCCTGGCCTGAAGGCGGCGCTAAACCACTGAGCCACCTGGACTGCCCCCATGTAATCTTCACAATAGCCTCAGATGTAATTATCCGCTTCTGTAGATGAGGAAACTTGACACTAAGAGGTCACTTGCTTGGAGAAAGTAGTAGGGACGAATTGAGCCCAGGTCATCAGACACAAAGAACCCTCTGGGTAGTGTTTTCCAGAGGAAAATAAAAATAAAAGCCTAGCATTTTATCTCCTAGAAATTAAAGATAAGATTGGTAATGCTTGCAAATGATGCAGTCTTAAAAACAATTCTCCCCTAAGACAGTCTTTTTTTTTTTTTTTTTTAAGATTTTATTTATTTATTCATGAGAGACACAGAGAGAGGCAGAAGTAGAAGCAGATTTTCCGTAGGGAGTCTAATGTGGAATTCGATCCCAGGACCCTGGGATCATGGCCTGAGCCAAAGGTAGATGTCTCAACCACTGAGACACCCAGACATGCCTCCCCTAAGAGGGTCTTTAAGGCAGGTTTCCTCCTTCCACACCTTTGCGGGGGCCAGCTTCACAGTCAGGAACGTCTTTCCTGCTTTTCTGTGCCCATCCGCACCCACGTCCTCAGGCCGAACTCCAGCTCCACTCCCCAGGAAACCTGCCAGGAGGACTCCGAGCCCTGGTGGATCCACGACGTGCCTTCCAGAGAGGAAAAGATCTTTGTCCAGGTCACTCAGCTGCAGAGGGGTGTCAGAGCCAGGGGGAGAGACATTGAACAAGCCTGAGAAATATGTAGGGTGCTCTGAGAATCAGGGTCCCAGGCCACAGGGTGGCCCAGAACCAAATGCAGCCACTGACCTGGGGCCGACAAAGAAAAGTGCTAAATAGAGATTCCAATCAGTCTTCCTTGTGACCCTCTTGTCACTCCCTTAGGGGCACCCCAAGCTGCTCTGGCCTGGCTCCCCCTAAGCCCCATGGGCAGCTGTGAGCTGCTTTTTGCAGGCTCTGGTTCCCGCCTCTCCCTCTCCCAGCTGCTCAGATTTCCTTCTGGGAGGAAAGAGTGGTTCTTTTCTTTCCTTTTTTTTCTTTTCTTTCTTTCTTTCTTTCTTTCTTTCTTTCTTTCTTTCTTTCTTTCTTTCTTTCTTTCTTTCTTTTTTCTTTCTTTCTTTCTTCTCTTTCTTTCTCTCTCTCTCTCTCTCCCTCCCTCCCTCCCTCCCCCTTTCTTTCTTTCTTTCTTTCTTTCTTTCTTTCTTTCTTTCTTTCTTTCTTTCTTTCTTTCTTTCTTTCTTTCTTTCTTTCTTTCTTTCTTTCTTTCTTTCTTTCTTTCCAGAGATGCCTCTATTCTTGTGGCCATGGATTACTCCTGACACCTAATTACTGTATATCATCATGCCATAAAATGACGATTGGAGGTGTCATTGTCCGAAATTTGCGCTAATAAAATACGTGTTCTTTTTGTTTTCCTCCTCTGCATTTGTCTGGGAGAAAAGACAGACAAATTTATTCTAACTTTTCAGAGGAACTTTAAAGCACAGGAACAGAGGAGTTTAGAGGTGGGTGGTTTTAAAAATACCCTGCAGAGGAGGGAGGCCCCAGCCAAGCTGATTTTGTGTGGCCTGGGGGAGAAAACGGAGACCTTGGGGGAGACACTGAGGCTAACCTGCCTTTCTCTGCCTTTGCCACCGGGCCTAAACCCCTCCTCCCTGGTCTCTTCCCTCCCCATGACCTGCTGTCCTCACAGCCCCCCCCTCCCAGCCGGGTTTCTCTAAGAAAGTGCAGGAATGTGGTGGGCAAGGTTCCCCTTTTGGGGTCACCCTGACTAGACTTCAACTCGCCTCTGCATTTGGTCAGCCCTGTGACCTTGGGTAAGTGATGCCACCTCAGGAGTCTTGGTTCTGTCCCATAGGAAACAGGGAATAACAACTACCATCTTTACCTGGCCGGGCTGCGATGAGGATTAAAGGTAGATCAGCCCTAAAGGTAAAGTACCTACTAAGGGCTGACGTAAGAGACCAAATGCTGTTCCTTTCTCCTCCCTTGGAAGTCCTGCCAGTTCTCAGAGGGTCCTGAGCCCTAGCATCACCCCTAACCCCTGTCCCCTCCTACAAGCTGCTGCAATCTGCAGCCAGTGGGAAAGCATTCTGATGAAACAGGTTGGCAGCAGGGGACACGGGTCCACTTAGGCCTCCACGAGGCACCAGCACGGGCATTGTGAAAGAGCAGTTTCATCAGTGGGCAGAAGCAGAAAAGCCGGCCTGTCCCACTGCCCTCCCTGCACCGGGACGCCCTCGACGAACTCCCTGCAACCTCTGAAAGGGGTTCGGTCCTCTGCCTCCCGAGGGAGCCCCCTTCCCTTCAGCTGTCACAGAGCAAAGCTTTCCTCTGCGCCGTGGGAGTGGGACTCTGGACCAAGAGGACTTGTCTGTGAATCAAAACCAACCTGCAGGTGATTCCTGGATTTCGGAGGCGAGGACTTGAGGACCGCCAGGCAGGTAGGAGGCCAGGGCTGCCATCGGGGAGCCCTTACCCCATCTTACCTGTGCCCGGCTGATACCTCACCTCCCGGGCTCAGCCCATCTGAGCGTTTTTCTCAGCCCTGGCTCGACGTGTTTGTTTCCTACTCTGGGATCTGGGTCTGGGGCCCCTAGGTGGCTCAGTGGTTGAGCATCTGCCTCTGGCTTAGGTCGTGATCCCGGGTCCTGGGATCGAGTCCTTCATTGGGCTCCCCCTTCGAGGAGCCTGCTTCTCCCTCTGCCCATGTCTCTGCGTCTCTCATGAATAAATAAATACAATTTTAAAAAAGGAGAGGGATCTCTGTGTCCTGGACTCCTGCCTCTAGCACTTTCCTCTGCCAGCCCCAGGGTCAGTGGCTCTGTTTGGGTCTGGGCCACCCTCTGGCCTGGAATCCTCTCAGTACCTTGCATGATCCTCAGGCTTGTCCCATGTCTCCTCTAGGCTGGCAGCCTCATGAGGGCAGTGGTGGGGTCAGCCTGTGCTCTGCTGTCGCCCAGGTGTCTAGTACTGTGCTCGCACACAGTAGGTGTTCAGCAAACAATCACGGTAACCATGACGTGGGCTTGCCACGTGCCAGGCACCGTTCTGAGTGCTTTACATATATCGGCTCATAAAATCCTCACCACGATACTGTAAGGCGGGTGCTGCTATCACCCCAGGGTAGTATGGCAGTTGAGTGCAGTGACCTCTGAGCTAGACAACCTGGATTTCTGTCCTCGCTCCGCCGCCTCTTTTCTGTGTGACCTTGGCTCAGTTACTTAGCCTTTCTGTGCTTCACTGTTAAACGGGGATAACCGTACCTACTTCAGAATAGGTGGCTGTGTGGCTAAACGGGTTCAGATACATAAGGTGTATTGTCCCAATTCTGGTGGCAAAAATGGAGACAGAGTTTTGGTGACTTATTCAAGGTCACACAGCTGAGGAGGGCCACAGGTGCCACTTAAACCCGGGCAGTGGGGCTCTGGACTCAAGGCTCTTAACCACCCCCCCTCCCCCCCGGGTCGCCTCCTGAGGAACTGGAGGCACAGCCTAAGCCTCTCCTCATCTGGAACCTGCGTCTGCGAAGGGTGTCAGGCCGCCCAGTCCCCGTGGGCTCCCCCAGTCCCCGTGGGCTCCCGGGCTCCCGCGCCTGAGGCTCCCCGCTGGGCGGCTGGGCTCACCAGGCCGGCGGGCGCAGCCACGCGGGGTCGCGTCGGGGCCACGGGGGCCGCGGTCGGGGCGTGGGGCCCCCCTGGGCCGGGCCAGCAGGGGTCAGCCGCGGCCGCCCTGGGCCCAGGGTGAGCGGCTGAGAGGCGCGGCCGCCCCGGGGACTGGGCGCGGGGAGGACTCCGGGGGTCAGACGCCCCAGGGCGGACCCGGGGGGTCATACCCGAGGCCTGACCCAAGCCCCGGCAGAGGGCGGAGGCCCCTCCCAAGGTCGTCCAGGGCGGGACTGAACTCCCTTTGTCCCCTGCTCTTTCCCGAAGGCCAAGAGGCCCGTTCAAGGGGCTGTGGAAACCAGGAGGTCCGGGCCCCCGGGAGGGTCCGCAGGACGTCTGGGTCCGGGTCCGGGAGTACTAGACGTGCTGTGTGACCTCGGGCCGACCGTCGGCCCCCTCTAGTTCTAGTGTCCGTCCAAGGAGGAGGCTCCTGCGGCCGGCGCGTCCCCTGGTTTTAGGATGATGCCTCCGTGATTGCGGCGCTGCCGGGCCACTGGCCGCCCCGAGGGCGCCAGCCCGGGTCGCAGCCTCCCGGATTGCCGCGTGGGCCGGGGCCCAAGCCTTGTCCAGCGCGGTGCAGAGCTGCAGGGCCGCAGGGAGCAGGGCGCAGGGGTGCAGGGAGCAGGGCGTAGGGAGCAGGGAGCAAGGAGCGGGGTGCAGGGAGCAGGGAGCAAGGAGCAGGGAGCAGGGCGCAGGGGTGCAGGGAGCAGGGCGCAGGGGTGCAGGGAGCAGGGAGCAAGGAGCAGGGAGCAGGGAGCAGGGCGTAGGGGGCAGGGCACAGGGCGCAGGGAGCGGGGCTCAGGGCGCAGGGAGCAGGGCGCAGGAGCGCAGGGAGCAGGGCTCAGGGCGCAGGGAGCAGGGCGCAGGGAGCAGGGCGCAGGGGCGCAAGGCCACAGGGCTGAGGGCGCAGGGCACCCGGCGTCCGGCAGGGGGCGCTGCTGCACCGCGCGCGGCTCTGCCTCCGGCGCGTCCTCCCCAGGACCGTGTGGACGCGGCGGGCGCCCAGGGGCCGGCGGCCCGAGTCCGGCAGCGCCCCCCGCCCGCGTGGCCGCGCTGGGAGGGCCGGGCTGCGGCGGCGGGGCTGGGAGCGAGCCTCCGGGCTCGGTCCGTGGGTGGGGACCGCGCTGCGGCGGCTCAGCGGGCGCGCGGGGGGGTCAGGCCTCCTGTGACCTTGAGGGGTCGCGGCCCCGGAGGCTGGTTCCCGCCCCTGGAGGGAGCGGCCCGAGGAAGCCGGGGAGCCTCACACGTGAAAGTGCTCCGCGCAATCTGGGGCTCGGGCCAGATGCAAATCCAAAGGCTTTTATTGAAAAATGGCCAGACGCTGCTCGCTCAGGCCGCCTCCCAGCTCCGCACCCGGGTAGCAGCTGCGAGTTTAGCTTTTTAATTTGTATTTTCTGATGTTTACCTACATAATTACATAACTCACGTGCTTATACCGCTCTCTCCTACCTTCCCACCTTCAGACTTCCTTCGCCCTCCCGCTGGAATCCAGGAATCAGCGGGGTCGCAGCCCCGCCCTCCTGCCCGGGGTGCCCGGAGCACTATTTTTAGGTAACTCAGCCATCCGCATTCCTCTTCGGAAAACGTGGCTCTTTATTTCCCCAAAAGCTCTGTCAGAACTGCCTCCACTTCTCTTCCCCCACAAAAATCCCGTCATTCTCCCAGGGGTGTACCCTCTAGACCACCACAGCGCCCAGCTGTCCGCAGCAGCTCTCCTCTCCAGCGCTTTCTCCCACTCCCTGTTTCATCGTCTTCTGTCTCCTTACTCTCTGCCTTTGGAAACTCCAGTTGCTTCCTAAGAAATTGGCCAGAGGTGGGACATTTTCATGTATGTGGACTTAATCTATATCCTACCCTTGTACTTGGTCAGTGATTCAGCGAGGCAGAGAATTCTGGGTTGGAAAAGATTCTCCTTTAGAGTGTCCGTGTTCTGCTCCACTGTCTTCTGCACCTATTACCCTTCAGAAGTCTCATGCCTTGTGATTTCTCTTTGTATGTAACTGTTCTCTTTCAGTATTTTAGGATTTTCTTTTTGTCCTTGGAATTCTGGAATTTCTAAACCCATGTGACATATTGGTGACTTTTGTCATTCATTGTGCCAGGGCCCAGATGGGTCTTTTCAACCTGGAGACTTGTGTCCTTCAGTGCCACGAAATTTAAAACAAAGAATTTCTTTCTTTTCTTTTTTTTATTTATTTTATCTATTTATGATAGTCACACACAGAGAGAGAGAGAGTCAGAGACACAGGCAGAGGGAGAAGCAGGCTCCACGCACTGGAAGCCCGACGTGGGATTCGATCCCGGGTCTCCAGGATCGCGCCCTGGGCCAAAGGCAGGCGCTTAACCACTGCACCACCCAGGGATCCCAAAACAAAGAATTTCTTTAATAATTGCTTCTCTCTGTGTCCTCTCTGGAACTCCTAGGAGGTGGATCCCGAGCCTCTAGGATTGATCTTCCAGGTCTCTTTTCTTTTTCCCTTGGTCTTATCTTTCTGTTCTACTCTCTAGATTATTTCCTTGAATTTATGTCTTGATTCTTCCATTGAATTTTTTATTTCAGATATTTTATTTTTAAATTTACATGAGTTCTTACTTGTTCTCTGCCTCTCTCCTCCCCCCACCCCAACACAGATACAGCCTCTTTATTTATCTCTCGGACTTTATTACTTAGTGTCTTCCCCCTCCTGTGCGCTCACTTATCTCCGTCTCCTTCGGTTTCTCTGTTGGTTTGGCTAGTTTATTGGTCTAACTTTGGCTCTGTGTCCCTCTTCACCAATCAAGGGTTCTCTGATGTTCAGTGTTCCTAGGCTTTTGTCCATAGTTAAGGATAAGGGTCCAGGAAGTTGCCTGACATTGGGTGTGCTGTGAAGGCAGATGGCTCAGTTTCTCTTCAGGTGGGCTAGGCAGGGCCTGGTCTTTTGGTCATCATTATTAACAAGGTGAGGTTTTTCCTCTGGCACTGCTCTGTTTCTGCAGTAGAGCAGGATGGATGTGGTTAAGAAAGAGAATGGGTATGGTTAAGAGGATGGATTCTGGAGCTAGACGATCTGGGTTTGAATCCCAGCTCTGCCACTGAGTAGCTATATGACCTCGGACAAGTCACTTAATCTCTCTGTGCCTCAGTTTCCAACCGTGAACTAGACCTAATAAGAATATTAGCCTATGGCCTGTTGAGTTCATATACATAAAACTCTTAGCCTGGAACGTAGTGAAGTTCTAGGGGGTCACTATAGCCACATTCTCTATAAAGTAGGGAAGAGGGCTGCGAGTCTAACTGTTCCCCAGGCAGATTTTCAGGGCAGATTAGTGAGGACAGATTTTCAGGCCTTTCCAGCCTGAAAATTTCATCTCTTACCACCACCACCCCCAGCGCCTTCCCACCTCATTGATACATCTTTTACAGGTCTTGTCTAGGTTAGAAACTAGTGCAAGTTTTTCATTGACAAAATTATTTCAAATGAGAAATCATTAAAAAATGAAAGACATTGTAAACATTTTATTTTAACTTAAAACCTACAGATGCCTCCTCCCCTTTCTTTGAGTATGGGTCTGTTAACTGGAATTCTATAAGGTCTTTCTTGCACAAACCTCAGTGCATAAAGCATTGTCTATCATTTCCTGGTTCAGCTTATTTTATAGATCAGGAACTTATGGAATGATCTGAATACAGATTCCTTCTAGATTTATATAATTTCCTCCCAATCTGTTACAATTGCTTGTCTGTAACTCATCTGAACATTTTTTATAACAATCTGCCTTCCCTGAGTATTTCAACTTAGTTTTCAAGAAACAACTCCCTTTTTACAATCGTATTTTATTGGTTTATTAATATTAAATTGAATCACATAATTACAAAAGAAAGAATAACTGGCATAAACAGGTTTGGGAATAAGCAATTGTTTCTGGGAAGGCAGACAGATTAACTAGAGGAGATGTAAAGGGGCATTTTCAGGAACATCCTGCCAGACAAGGGTATCTAGCCCATAAAGTTTGTATGGAGAATGGTGAGTGTGGCTGTTCTGAACATCCTCATTGGGTGGTGGTGGAGCATGAGAGCTTAGGTTATGTTGTGGGTTCCAGCATTCTGCCAAATAAGTACTACTCACTCCTCTATCCCCTTTCAATCTTAAAGAAATCTGTTGAACCCTCTCATCCATTAATGACTCCTTTTCCTTTCTTCCTATCCTCTGGGTTTATATCTTCTCCTTTCCACTGTCATTTTTAGGGGAGGAGGTATAGAGAAGGAGAAAAAATAAGCATTAGAGTTCAAACTGCCATTTTTATCCAGAGAATTCTCTCTCTCTCTCTTTTTTTTTTTTTTTCAGAGAATTCTCTTATTTAAGACTCTCAACCTTCAGGGAGCAGCAGACCCTACTTTTATCTCCACAAAGGCCATTCAGCTAGTATTGACAGAAGCAAGTCTCAAACTCAGGTCTGGTAGGGGTTGTAGTGGATACTGTGGTACTGTGCCCAGAGCCCCTTCCTGGAGTCGACACCCGCTTGCTGCTGGGAGTGTTGGTTGCTGATGCCTCACTGGAGATTGTCCTTGGCTACAAGAACTGCTTTATTCCTTTTTTTTTTTTTTTAAGATTTTATTTACTTATTCATAGAGACACAGAGAGAGAATGAGAGGCAGAGACACAGGCAGAGGGAGAAGCAGGCCCCAACGTGGGACTCGATCCAGGGTCTCCGGGATCACGCCCGGGGCTGCAGGTGGCGCTAAACCACTGCGCCACCGGGGCTGCCCAAGAACTGCTTTATTCCAGCGCATGCTTCATCTTGATGATTGTTCTGGCTAATGACTGGCTGATGGAGGGATGGATATGCAAGCTCAATCCTCTTTCCTTAATTTGGGACAATTCCGAGGGGTCATCCCAGCTTCAAAGCTCTTCTGTGGGATTAGTTGCAATTCTTTATGGGTCATCTTGTCCCTCTGCCCAGTTACAGGTGTGACACCAGAGAGCACTCCCCAGTAAGCCTTCTTCATGAAATGACTCCTTACTTTAGAGTCTGTTTCTAGAAGCCCAACATAAGGCAGAGGCTGTGGTTTTTGATCTTCTGCGGCCTCTGGAAACCCAGAGCTCCCAGGCCATCTTGGGGTAGGATTCATTAGCAAAAGGAAAACGGTCTGAGGATGGTTGTTGTAGAACTTAGGACCTAGTGGGGGCTGATGTTTCTGCAGGAGGGGCAGGGATGGCGTGTCCCCTCGTGTGGTTGGAGGGCAGAGTGGTGCATGGTAATGAAGCTGAGCAGGCAGGCACTGTACAGGTCCAGGTCCTGGAGGGATTTGTAATAAGAGGGTTTTACAAAGGGAGTGGCAATGATCAGATCTGGGACTGAGGAAGATGAGCTTGACTCTAGAATGAATAACTAGGGGCCAGGTGAGGGAGGGAGGGCAGAGTGGAGGCTGATATGGTGGTCCAAGAGAGAGAAGAGAAGGCCTGGACCAGGGCAGGGAGGATACAGATATGGTCTTAGTGATGGACTGCTTCCCACCCAGCACCCCAGTCCCTACTACCTCTACTTTCTAATATGCCACATCATTAACTTACTTGTTATGGTTATTGTCTGTCTCCCTCTACTACAGTGTAAGCTCCACAAGGGCAGGGATTTCATCTGTTTTGTTTATTGACATGTTCTCAACAATAGAAGGGTGCCTGGCACATGGCAGGTGCTCAGTAAATAATTGATGGATCTTGTGAGGTGTGGGGGATTGGACATATCATCAGTTAGGTCCCTTTGGTTTCTGCCTGGGTGCCTGGATGGATGGTGGGGGCTCCTCAGTGTGAGGTCAGGAGGAGGGGCCCCATTTTGTAGGTGCTGAGGTTTAGGGATGGGAGATGGAGAGAGTTGCAAGTGTTGATGTCCCATAGATCTCACTTCTCCTAGACTTGAATTGTTCAGTATTGCTAGGGGCTGCGGATTTTCCATAGGGTGACCAGAGGACTTGGGGTGAACAAGGCTTCAGTAGGTTCAGAGCTTAAGATGCTACTTATCTTTTGCCTCCTTGGCCCAGTCCCTCTCAGCTGAGAACTCTCAGCTCTGAGATCTACTGGTGGCTGTAACATGAAGGAGCTCTGTTTGGTGGGCAACTTCAGCTCTCTCTGAGCCTCAGTTTCTCTCTGTCAGGTGAGGTGAATTGTTTACTCTGAAAAGCCTTCCTGGTCCCCCTGCCAAGGTCTCCTCCCTTCTTTGATGGTGTCCAAGGTACCAAATACTGAGTCGCATTTCAGTCACCACAGGACTGGGGAAGCTGTCCGAGATACGGAACTAACTTATGGCCGGGAAACCTAGGGAGGAGAGAAACACTGACTTTCCTGCATAGGAAGCATAAAGGATGGAGCTCTCCATGGTAGTGTTGGAAATGGTTTGCTTGCTTCATTTTGAAGTTTTTCTTAAATGACCCCGATATGCTCTTTCCAAGATGCACTGATTTGTGATGGATGTTTAAATGAGGGGGTATGGCATCTCAAAGTCAATACGTGCAAATCTCAACTCATCATCATTCCACCCCAATGGTTTCTCATGCTCTCTTAATGGGATCACCATCCTCCACCCAAATGATTGTAACCTCTTCCTGCTTCTTTATTATCTTTCTTTGTTGCTTGGAAAGATTTTTATTTTGCCTTTGCTCTTTGAAAGAAGTTTTATGATAAACTCTTACAAAAGTAGAAGGATATTTGAGAGAATAATGAACTCCCATGTACCTATCACCAAGCTTCAACAGTTGTCAACCCATGGCCTATCTTGTTTCATTTACTCCTGCCCACTCTCTCCATCCTACCGTGCTCCCAGATTATTTTCAAGAAAAGTCTAGGCAGCATGTCATCATGTGTATACATTTAAGGATGCATTAAAATATCTAAGTATAGAAATAAGCCAGTCCAAAAAGACAAACACTATATAGTTCCACTTATATGAGGTACTTAATCAAAATCATAGAGACAGAAAGTAGAATGGTGGTTGCCAGGGGCTGGGGAGGGGGGAGGATGGGGAGTTAATTGTTTAATAGGGGTAGAGAATTTCAGTCTTATAAGATGGAAGGAGTTATGGAGACGGGCAGTGGTGATGGTTGCACAACATTATGAATGTGTTTAATACTACTGTGTTAAAAATGGTTAAGATGGTAAATTTTATGTCATATGTATTTTTCCACAATAAAAAATGGAAAAAATACATAACTATAATGTCATTACATACTTAATAAAATAACAAAAAATTCCTTAATATCACCAAATACATAGTGTTCAAATTTCCTAGGTTAATTCATAATTTAATTTCTTTTACACTTTGACTCAGAATTCAAATAAGTTCCATATCCTGTAATTGGCTATTGGTGTCTTTTAAGTCTCTTCTAATCTGTAGAATACCCTCTCCTCTTATTTTTCTTCAGCTATACATTTGTTGAAGAAACTGGGTTGTTTCTCCTGTTGCCCACATCTGGACTTTGCTGACTGCTGCATCCCATGGTGTCACTTAATATATTTATCTGACCTTGTATTTCCTGGATATCAGTGGTTAAATCGAGAGCCCTCATCAGCTTTTCTTTGTGAGCAAGAACAGTTCAGAGGTGGTGGGTGAAATTTTATCTTCATTTGCACACAAAAGTCTAATCATTGTGTCTCTTTTGGTTGTTAGCAGCCATCCAGCATCATTACCTAGATCAACAGCTTCTTCAGAGTTTGTAAAACAGTGATGTTCTAGTTTTATCACCTTCTATTTGTTCTTTAGCTGGACTCCCTATAAAGAATACCATCCTCTCATTAACTATTTGGATATGCCAAGGTACAGGAAATGCAGGATAAGTGCTTGAGTCTTTCCATTTATATTCAGTTTTTAAAATGATGAGTTGGTTCCTTGGCGTTACCCAAAGGTGACCAATGAGATGATTATGTGTCATTATGAACTCGTGGATTTAAATAAGTATGATGTGTTTCAGTACATTTCAGTTTTTATCTTTGCTGGTGCTCAAACGGTCCCATCCCATCTTTGGTTAACAGGAACCTCTTCACCTTAGCTCCTGAATCCTTTTGACAGTGACCTCGGTAGTCTCTGCTAGCTGCCCTGCTTTCTCCGATGACAAGATGTTCCATTTCATACATTTCCTGTCTCAGACCTGAAAACAGCCATTTCCACAAGAGCTTGGGGTGGAAGGGGCTTCAATAGGTTCCTAGTTTAAAATGCAGCTTGCCTGTTGCCTCCTTTTCTTTTTAATGGGAAATGGTACTAGGTGTTACAGTCTGGTACTACATGTTACATTATTTTTAATATTACATTCAATATATAGTAAAAGAGAATGTACCATATGTATAATTATGAAGCATCTTAATAAAATGGCTCCCCATCAGCCACCATCCAACCTAAAAATTGGAACATAAACTTTGTGAGCAAGAACAGTTCAGATTTGTGTTCATTTTGTGTGTGTCCCTCCTTCATCTCAGCCTTCACACTCCATCTAAGGGGGTGGATTATGTATTTATAATTTTCTTGCTTAAAAAAGTTTTATCACATATGTGTATGTCCCTAAATATGCATTATTAGTTTCTAGTTTGTTTTTGAGCTTTATAGAATGATATCATAAAGTAGGTTCTCTCTGTCATGCTTTGATTTTACTAAATGTAAATAAAAATAAATCTTAGAAATATCCTTTGTCTTTTATTTTTTTTAAAGGTTTTATTTATTTATTCATGACAGACACAGAGAGAGACAGAGGCAGAGACACAGGCAGAGGGAGAAAGAAGCAGGCTCCATGCAGGGAGCCCGATGTGGGACTCGATCCCGGGTCTCTAGGACCATGCCCTGGGCCGAAGGCAGGTGCAAAACCACTGAGCCACCCAGGGATCCCCCTCCTTTGTCTTTTAAAGCTATAATTCATTTATTTTCAATGATATACAATATTCCACTGAGTGACTATATCATAATTTATTTTATTATTTTCCTGTTTGTGAGCATTTGAGTTCCTCCAGTTTTTGCCATTGCAGATATTTTGCTAAGATAATGCTATTGCAGGTTTTCTTGTTCAGGTCCCTGGTGCACATGCAACAGAGTCTGTCTGAGGCAGTGGTTATCAAACATTTTAGTCTCAAGATCCCAAAGACTTTTAATTTATGTGAGCTAGAGGTATAGATATTTACTATAGAAATTAAAACAAAAATGTAACCATTTTATTTATTAATTCATTTCAAATGCAATAACAAACTCATTATGTGTTAATTTAAATTATATAGTTTAAATGAAATATAACTGTATTTTTTGGGACAAATAAAATGAGAAGAATGACATTGTTTAAGTTTTTGTAAATCTCGCTAATGTCTGGCTTAAAAGAAGACAGCTGAGTTCCCATACCTACTTCTGGGTTCAGTCTCTTATATCTTATATCATGCACTCTGACAAACTCCACTGTATACTCATGACACGAGAGTAAAAAAAATAATATCAAACCTTTTAAATATATTACAAAAAGAATTTTGACCTCATGGATCCCCTGAAAATGTCTCAGGGTCGTCCCTGGCAGCCTGTGTAGGTTCTGACTAGCAGTGTCCAGCTTGTGCAAATGAAGGAGCCTTCCCCATGGCCCAGCCCAGTTCTCAGCTCTGGGTTTGGGGCATAAGATGCATTTAAAAAATCAGCGTTAACTGAGCCATTCCTTTTCTTAGTTCTTTCTTTACTCAGCAACTTGAAGGAGAGAGGTGAAGGCAAGGCAGACTTGGGGCACAATCATATCCGGTGGCACCTGTATTCACCCTGAATTCCAATAGCATCACCTGACCTACCAGGATATACATGCCCAGTGTTTATTCAGGTGGGCCTTAAATCTTACTGAGTCCTTGTACCCATTTTGCTGAGGAGAGAGATTTTATATCATCACTACCAGCATCACCATGACCATCATCATCAAACAGCTTCTGTCCACACCATGTGGACCAGGTTTTGTGTTCTGTGTTAGGTACTTTATATGCAATAGTTTGTTGGGTTCTTGAATGACTTTATAGATCAAATGTTATTATCCCTGGAGGGAGAAAAATGAGGGAATTGAGGCTCAGAGAGAGGATGTGATTATCCCAAAGTTGCACACCTGCTGATCTGTGGAGTAAAAGGTAGGGCCCAGTGCTCACACCTCTTGGTGCAGGACTGTGAGTGGCTGGAGCAGGAGGTCACTATCCCATGGCTAATGTGGTCTCAGGCTTTTTGAGGGAAATTGAAGCAAAGGGTGGGTTCAGTTCCCAGAGCCAAAGTCTGCAGACTTAACTGGCTCATCCTAATTCTAGACCACCACAAAAGCCATTTGCCGTTCCCTCACGGTACTGTTTGCTTCCTTGAGTAGGCTTTTGGAACCCAATGGGTATGGAAGCAGGAAGGGAGCTGGTAGGGTCTGTGTGACCCAGGGTTCACCACTTAAGCTTCCTGTTCCTCAGTTTCCTCTTCTGTAAATTAATACCAGGACCATCTCTGCTTCTTTCTCAGGACTTTTGTGAGGAAAAGACAGTGTAAACAACAACCTTCATCTGTGTAATGCTTATATGTCAGGTCCTATACCAGTCTTTATACATTATCTCATTTAATCTTCCTGATAACTGTGTGCATGTAGTATTTTATTATCTCCATTTTTCTGATAAAATGCTCTAAGAGAAGCTGCATGACTGGCCCAAGATCTCTGGGGTGGGGAGTAGTAGAGCTGGAGTTTGAACCCAGGTCTCTTAGGCCGCTAAAAGCCTTGTAATGGTAATGATGGCAGCGTGTGATGGTGTGTATTGTGGTTTCATGTGAATATGGGCTATGGGCAATCCTGGTTTGCAATGAGCCAAGCTGCTTGCAGGAGACAGATCAGGGTAGTCAGACCAGCTGATGATGTTATATTTGCCAAAAGATATGACAGAGAAGAGAAATAAAGGGTGTTCAGGAGGGATGGTGGGTGTTGGCAGAGGCAGCACACAGCAAACAGCCATTGGGCACGTTGTCTGTGCTCTAAAGTCCAGCAATAGAGCTGACACAGTCTCACCCTCAAGGTGCTCAATCAGGGGGGACAGACATCCCAACAGACACCAGTCATGTACCTTGTTCTATTAGGATGCAGAAGTTGCATTCCTAAGAAATATTATGTTATAAGGAATGGAATTATAGAGACAATTGCGTCAATGGGGCAAAGCAAGTTAAGGGCTGGATAGTTGCAGACTCGCCATAACAAAGTGATTTTTCCTTCAGGAATGTCAATGATAAAGGTGCTTTTACAGCTATAAGTGTATGACTATAAAACCTGAACATCACAGAGCAAATCCAGACTTACACATCCCCATGCTTTGGCTCAAGAGGAATATTCTTTCTTTTGCTGTCCCTCCAGCACTGTCACTAGGGTAGGCTTCTCTCACCTTCCATTCACCTTAACCATCCACTATTGGAGAACAGAGGGTCAAGCCTTGCTAAGGCATCCTAAAGACATCAGACACTGCCATCTCCAGCCTCCACCATGCCTCTTACTAGTTCCCCAGTAACAGACTCTTCCTCTCCACTGTGGTATGTTCACTGTAAATTGTGCTCTCTAATGAAAGCATCACATCATACTGAGTTTATACTTAAAAAGCTTGCCACAGGAGAAATTCTTACCTGGTAAAAGAACAGAAATGAGAGTATGTGGAGGTAGTATTGTGTCACAATTAAGAGTGAGGACTCTAGAGCCAGTCTTCATTGTTTAAAATCCTAACTTTGCTACTTAGTAGCAGTGTGATCTTGGGCAAGTCACCTAGTCTTCTGTGTTTCATCTCTAAAATGGGGAAAATGATCATCCGTGGTTGTGAGGATTCAAAGAGGTAATGATTGTAAAGTCTTACAGAGAGCCTGGCACATAGTGAGCACTCAACAAATGTTACCTCTCCCACAGTGCTGAGGGAGGAGAGGTCCACTGAGCCTGGGCGGTGGGACACAGGGAGTGAGGAAAGTCACCTGGGGAGGATGAGAGACTGGAGCTGGATTTGAAGGGTGAATGGGATTGCATAGGAGGATAAGGCAGAGGCAACAGAGGGACATAGCAAGGCTCTTTTGAAGAGTCAGGCGGAGGGGGGGTGGTGGGAGGATGAGAGGTTGGATGTAGACCAGTTAGGGGTTGTTGCAGTGATCTGGATGAGGGTTTATGAGGCCAGCACTCGGCTATGGCCGTGAGGATGGGGACGAGTGGTGACTCCATGAGAGTTTGTCAAGTAATAGTTGCTTAGAAGACACCTGTATTCCCTGATCCTGGTGCCTAGTGCTTTGGAGCACGTAAGGAAAATGAACCGTGTCTAACCTGTTGGGGGTGTACACTCTATTTACAGACGTGAAGCTGACAAAGGTAACTTTTAATTGTCAAAACTGGAGAGTGAACTGGCCTGGGTTATCCTAGAGGATCCATAGAGGCCTCTATGGACTTGAACACTGTCATCTATGTCATCCCATCTCTGCTGGCTGTCACTCTCACTCTTCCACGCCATGTTTCACCTTTGCTTCCCACTGCATTTGACTTTAGTCTCTCAGGCAGGCTGGCCCCACCAGGCTAGAATCATAGCTGAAGCCAGATCAGGCTTATATTCACACATTCCAGCAACAAAGAAGTATACATGTCTGATTATGGCTTAGAGCAGTGGTTCTCACACTTTAGTGTACTCAGAATCACCTAGAGGGCTTGTTAGAACACAAACTGCTAGGTCCTAGAATTTCTGATTTAGTAGGTGTATTAGCAGCTAGAGCTGCCATAATGAAGTACCACCGACTGGGGTGGCTTAGACGACAGAGATTTATTTCCTTACACTTCTAGAGGCTAGAAATCTGAGATCAAGGTGTTCATAGGGTTGGGTAGGTTTCTTCTAAAGGCCTCTCTCCTTGGCTGTCTTCTTCTGTGTCTTCACATGGTCTTCATCCTGTGTGTGTGTGTGTGGGTGTGTCCTAATCTCTTCTTCTATAGACACTAGTTGTATTGGATTAGGGCCTACTTCAGTGACCTCACTTAAGCTTAATTACCTCTTTAAAGACCCTGTCTTCAAATATAGTCACATTCTGAGTACTGGGAGTTAGGACTTCAACAGATGAAATTGAGGGAAACACAATTCAACCCATAACTGTAGGTCTGCAGTGTGGCCTTAGAATGTGCTTTTTTTTTTTTTTTTTTTTTTTAAGTTGTAGTCTCCATGCTTAGTTTGGAACCCAAATGCAAGGCTTGAACCCATGACTCTGAGATCAAGACCTGAGTGGAGATCAAGAGTCATATGCTTAACTGACAGAGCCACCCAGGTGCCCTAGAATATGCATTTTTAGAAAGGTCCCAGGTGATGATGGTTCAGGGACCACACTTAGAGAGCCACTGGCTTGGAGTACTTACCTCTCTCCCTGGTACATATGCACTTGAACAGAAGTGGACTTGGGCTCCAAGAATTATAATGTTAATTGAAAGGAACGCCAAATACTTGTAACTGGCAAAGGGGGAGAAGGATTAGAGCTGAGGAACTTTTTGGCATTTCCTGAATTACATGGTGCTGGTATTATGGCTTTTCAGCGGCAGTGGCAGGAGAGGTTTCAGATTTTCACATTGGAGACAACATGAACTCAATCCTGGCTTTGTCCTTTTTAAGCTAATTTTGAGCAAGCCACATAATAACTCTGGGTTTCAAATTTCTCATCTATAAAATGGGAGTGAAAATAATACCCATAGCGTAGTTGGAGTTAAATGTAATAATCTGTGTAACGGACCTGGCACTTAATATATGATAGCTATCACTGTTGTTGCCTGCCTCCTCTTTGCTCCTTATCAGGAATCTGCAAGGTCTACCTCCATCTCTTGCTTCACCAGATCTGAGGACAAAATCCCAGAATCATAGAATCTCAGTATCTTAGGGTGAGTGACCCAGAGAATGAATAAATCTGAGTTCTTGCCGACTTCAGGGAAAACCCTTATGTGACAGATATGAAGCTCTCTCAGCTCATGCTGTGGGGGTGACTTTTCCACACTCCTCACTGGGCCTTGGGATGGAGGTCAAGGAGGTCAAGAACATCTCAAGAGTGTCATTTGTAGCCACCACTGCAAATCAGAAATTGTTGTGGCATTTATTTAAAGATGCAGATTCCTGGGCCCTGTCCAAACCACCCAAATCAGAAACTTTATAACAGGACCTGGGGATCAGTATTTATAGAAAGCTTCATTAAATTTTTTTTTGTAAAAGATTTTATTTATTTATTCACGAGAGATAGAGAGAGGCAGAGGGAGAAGCAGGCTCCCTATGGGGAACATGATGTGGGACTCGATCCCAGGACTCTGGGATCACGCCCTGAGCCAAAGGCAGACTCTCAACCAATGAGCCACTCAGGCGTCCCTATAAAAAGCTTTAGAAGTGTATGCCATGCAACCAGTCCTGAGGCCTCTGTGGTGGAGACCCACGTGTCCCTCTCCTCTAAACTTGAGAGGAACTGGAGAAGGAGGGGCCAAGGGACATGAGTCAGAGGGGAAGAGCTAGAAGGGCTCAGGGTGGGGACAGATTGACCTGCGTGAATTGCTTCTCCTCTCTGAGGCTTTGTTTCCTCATCTTACAATCATGAATGATGAAAACTACTGCCTTATGGAGTTGTTATGAAGATTATTCTTTTCTCCCATGGTCAGGCTTTCTCCATGAAGGAAAGTGAAGCCCCCAGGAGAGCTGGGCTTCAGGCATCTTTCTTGTATTCCCCATGGGGTTGAGGATGCAGATGGGGTCCTGTGGATGCCTGGTGATGGGCTGTCCTCTCCTCTCTATCTCCACAGGCATCAGATGGGGCTTCATCCTCTGCTGCCTGGGCTATGTCCCCAGCCTCCTTCTGCCTTTTGCCAGTCCCTCCCTTAGGTCATGCAGGGAGGAATACTGGCCCTTCCCAATGGTTCCTTCTCAAAGCTCCACAAGGTTCCGTGGGCATTTTGTCCCTATCCCTGCCCTTGTACCTGGAGCCTCTCTTGTCAGGCATTCTGGGTCAGTCCTGAGTGGGCTACCTGGGGGTTCCTTTGGGCTTTGTTTCTTCTAGCTGTTAATCTCCTTCCTCCAAGAGGGCTACTGCTGGATGATACAGACTCTGGCCTGGAACTCAACTCCAGAGCTTCCTTTAAAAAAAAAAAAGATTTTATTTATTTATTCATGACACACACACACACACACACACACACAGAGAGAGAGAGAGAGAGAGAAAGAGAGAGAGAGAGGCAGAGACACAGGCAGAGGGAGAAGCAGGCTCCATGCAGGGAGCTGAATGTGGGACTCGATCTCAGGACCCCGGGATCACACCCTGGGCCAAAGGCAGATGCTCAGCTGCTGAGCCACCCAGGGATCCCAGCTCCAGAGCTTCCCGAAGCCTGATTTGAAACAGGGTGAGCCAAGAAGAGACACTTGGAATCTTGGGGTGAAATTCCTAGCTGGGTGACCTGAAGCAAATTGCCTTTTTTAGGTGCCTCAGTTTCCTTGGGTATCAAATGAAGGGATGCTAGGATTGGTAGGGTTCTGTGAGAGAAATACTGTACCTGCAATTCCTGGAAAAGAGAGTTGTTCAATGAATGGAAGCACATATTATTGGGTGCATAACCTGCTTCCCTCACCAAGCTGGGAGCTCTCTGAGGGCAGGACTCTTTGTAATATAATAGGTCTGTCTACCGAGCATTTCTTATGATCTGGGCAGAACTTCCACAGGATAAACAATTATATTTATTTCATAGGGTTGTGTGTGGATTAAATGAAGAGGTTTATCTCCATTTTACAGAAGAGGAAACTGAGGCTCAACTAGGTTAACTTCCTTTGTGGCTTTGTATTTCTCTGTCCCTACGTAGGGTCTAGCACAGGGCAGACACTTGAATAACTGAATTTATAGTACCTGACATAGTGGTGACTTGGTCCCCTTTGCAGGGCATGTGGGAGAGACCAGGCTTTCCAGGCTCTTCCCTTCTCTTTCCTGGCCTCCCCTGGCAGAAAAGGAGGGTGTGAACCCACTGCTGGGTTGGCAGCGAGGGCCTCAAGAGTCCAGAGGTCAAGTGTAGGGCAGGAGAAGCCCATCAGAAGCCCTGCCCTTGGTGGGGAACATTTCAAGGAGCCAAAGAGCAATCTCTGAAAGGCTGAGTCAGACTGAAGTGGAAGGTGGGGTGGAGAATGGTAATGAAATGTGCAAACTCCTGCCTCTACTCTGATGAGCAGAGTTTCCCGTTGATGGCCTTGTGAGCAGAGGGGCGCAGTGCTCCCTCACTGCCTTTTGGTTGTTCCTCTTGTTGTATTTTTCCATAGATCTCTGCAACGGTGGGGGCATGCTTGTTTCATTTTACACAGAGGGCCACTGAGGCCCACAGAGGGGAAAAACCTGGGCACAAAGCCTGTGCACGAGGAGAGCTAGGTGCAACACACCGAGTGCTGTACTTGGGATCAGATAGACCGTGATTCCTTCCGCTGCTGGCACCACCATGACCTTGGACAAGTTACTTTAGCCTCTCTGAGCCTCAATTTGCTCATTTTAAAAATAGGAATATATATGTATATTGTACATATACATATATGTATGTATTTTAAAATATTTTCTTTATTTGACAGAGAGAGAGAGAGGGAGAGGGAGAAGAGGATTCCTCACTGAGCAGGGAGCGGGACATGGAGCTTGATCCCAGGACTCTGGGATCATGACCTGAGCCCAAGGCAGATGTGTAGCCAACTGAGCCACCCAGGTGCCCCAGGAATATATATTTTTAAAAATTTAAATCCAAGTTAGTTAACTATAGTGTATTATTAGTTTCAGGAGTAGAATTTAGTGATTCATCAGTTGCGTATAACACCTGCTGCTCATTACAAACTCCCTTCTTAATGTTCATCAGCCAGTTACCCCATCTCCCCCATCCAAAAATGGGAACATTAGTTGTTTTCACCCTGTAGGGTTGACCTGGGGATTAAATGAGGAAATTAGTGCATCTTGTCTAGCACAGTGCCTGGCAAGAATAGATGTTTCGAGAGGTAGATGCAATTGTGTGTGTGTGTGTGTGTGTGTGTGTGTGTGTTATCTTTGGCTCCTGTCTTTTTTTTTTTTTTTTCCCAACTGCCCCAACTCCCTTTCAGCTCACCTTTTCTTGTTCTTTGGGCTCTTTACACCATAGTGTGAGCATGTGGTTCTGCTACACAGATTTTGGTTTCAGAAGCAAGTGAGTGGAAGGAGAGTTCAGTGGACAGCTCAGAACCTCAGGAATCAAACCACACGAAATCCATCTCAAAGGAGACAGTGAATTGACCCGCAGGAGTAACCTGCTGGTTTCTGACTTCCTTTAGTGTGTACAAGAGCTGAGGGAAGAAAACTGAATGCCGAGCTGGGAGACTGAGGTTCATGGTTGTGTGACTCTGGGCTGGTCCCTTCCTCTCTCTGGGCTTCAGTTTTCCCATCTAACAGTAAGGGGACAGGCCAGAGGAAGTTCTGATACTCTGGGTTTCTAATTTTATTCTAATTATATGTTTCAGGGAAGAACAACGAGGCCCTGGATAGGATGTGATGAATGAATCTTCTTAATGAGAAGTGGAAATCATTTGTGGTTGAGAGCTGTGCCTCAGATCAGAGTGACAGGATACATGGCCAGGCTATATTTTCCAGCAGATTAAGTTAAAAGCTGTGGCCCAAGACTCTGAAATATGAAGAAAAAAGAAGAAGATGACAGGATATTTTTTCAAAGAAATATTTTCCAGCCAAAAGGTGCAGCAGATCACTTCCAGGAATTTGTTCTTGTTCTCTATCAAAGGTGAAGAGTTCAGAGCCTTCAAGGAAACAAGAAGCTGTGGGATGGAGTGAGGAAGTCTGGCCCATTGGCTTTGGGCCAGTTGCTGAATCCCTCCAAGCCCCAGTTTCCTCGTCTCTAAAATGGGGCTGGTCTTTCCACCTAGGATGTTCATCGCAGGGATTAAATGAAGTATTGAGTATTCCCATCCTCCCTAACTAGGGAGATCTGAGTTCTGGTTCTGGTCCTGATAGGATGTGGCTGGTCCAGAAGGTCAAAGAGGTAATTAGGGGGATTTCCAGTTTCATGACCAGGATCGCCATTCTTTGCCAAGGGTGTAGCCAAGGGGATAACTTTACCATTTTGTTTCTTTACACTTATTTATTGAGCTAGGATTTACCAAACTCACGTCACATACCTAACATTTTGCTGGTTGCTGGGGTGAACAACAGCCCCTCCTACAATGTGCAGAAGCACCTCCACAGGCTCCTCTCCACCTTAGGTCAGGCTCGTGCTGCAGCTGCCCACATGGAGAATGGGTCAGCATCCTTCCCCGGCCCTGCATCCCAACAAGCATCACATGTAGTCCATTCATTCTGCGATCACCCACACTGCCCTTCCTCCTGTTGTACTGTTGTAGAACATTACCCATGTCAGGAGGCTGACATCAGCCTCTTTTCTACATGTCTAATCCAGATTCCATATACCAGCCAAGCAATCCTTCTAAAATGCAAATCATGGGGCGCCTGGGTGGCTCAGCAGTTGAGCGTCTGCCTTTGGCTCAGGGAGTGATCCCGGAGTCCCGGGATCGAGTCCCACATCAGGCTCCCTGCGTGGAGCCTGCTTCTCCCTCTGCCTGTGTCTCTGCCTCTCTGTGTGTGTGTCTCTCATGAATAAATAAAATTAAAAAAATGCAAATCATGCTGGATCATGCCACTGTCCTGCTCAGGACTCTTTGGTAGCTTCTTTCTGCCCTCCTATACCGCCCTTTAATTGGCTAAGCAGAGCCCCTATGTCCTGCCCTGCCCACTTCAGCTTCATCACTTATGACTCTTTCAGACCAAACCTCACCTGGCTATTCAGGATGGGCTGTTTCAAGCCTCTGTGGAACTGCTGGGCACCCTCTTTCTGCAGGATTTCACCCATCCTGCCAGCATCTACTCAATTTTGACCATCATCTTCTCTGTAAAGACAGTCCCGAATTTCTCTCAGCAGAGCTGACTCCTTTTATCAGCTGCAGAAATAGCCTTGGAGAAAGGAAGTGACCATCCAAGGTCACAAACAAAATGTGACAGATGCCCTCTATATTAGTCTGTAAGGGCTGCCACAGAATACATAGATTGGATGACTAAAGCAACAGGCATTTATTTACTTTCTCACAGTTATGGAGGCTGCAAGACTAAGATCAAGGTGATAGTGAGGTTAGTTTCTGGTGAGGCCTCATTTCCTGGTTTGCCGATGGCCACCTTCTTGCTGTGTCCTCCCATGGCCTTTCCTATGTGCTTGAACACTCCTGGTATCCCTTCTTCTATAAGGACACCAGTCCTATTAGGTTAGGGCCCCACCCTTATGACCTCATTTAATATCATTATCTCCTCAAAGGTCATATCTCCAAACACAGTCACACTGGGGGCTGGGACTACAACATACGAATTTTAGAGGAATATAATTCAGTCTATAATACTCTTCTTGCTTGAGAGCCAAGGCTAGCAAACAGAAAATGATTTAGGGGCAAGACTGGGCCATGTGTGTTCTGTGGTGGTATAAGGAGGAGCTTGGTGGTTAGAGAAGTAGAAGCAGAAGACTGCAATAGTCAGGGGTGAGAAGGGGAGGGTTTTAGTGAATTAGGGTGAAAGCAGGGAGGGAGGAGCAGCCTGTGCAAGAGTGTGGGGGCTGCACTAAGTGTAAGAGGCTGGGCTATGGAGGGGAGTGGGTATGCAGGAGGATGGTGAGCTCAACCTGCCTTGACCTTGGGAGGGAGTGGAAAGCAGGTCTCCCTATTTGCAGAACAGATGGTCACTAGAGGCTGCTATCTGCCGAGAGAATTCAGCACCTTTCTTCAACCCTTGCACATAGGGACGGACACCCCCCAGTTCTGGGAAGTGGTAAAACCAGCTAATTGTCTGGCAAGTAGCAAAGCCAGGACTTGAACACAGGGGTCCTGATCCTCAGTCTGTGGACCTTTCTCAGCAATGAGGTGGCCAGAGTGCAAAGTTTAGAGAGCCATGTGCATAATCCTGAGCATGAGTTCCTCTTGTCTTGTTTCATCCTCATCCCAGCCCACCCTGGCCTCCTCTGAGGTGACCCCTCTCTTCTTTCTAACCTCCTTGGCCCTAGAGGCAGCAGGCTGCAGGCACTGGGCTTGGCTTTGCTCCTAACCAAGTTGGAGACATTAAGTTAATAGCCCTATAGGTACAATCAATCCAGTTAAAATTACTGCCCTCTCCTTCCCCTGCTCATTTTAGAAGCCAGTGGGGTGGCGGTATCTGTTCTCACTCACCTCCTTAGTTCATACGTTCCCTTGGCCTACTCTCAGCCGTGGTGGGGGCCTGGCACAGAACTGAGGTGGGGGTCTGAGAGGTAGAAGTAGAGCCTCATCCTCACTCTGCTCTGTGGCTTGGGCCAGCTGTTGTCTGGGGGTGGGGAAGGGCTCAGGACTCATAGCTGAACCTTGAGTTCAAGTCTCAGCTGCCACCTCCTGACTGTGTGGCCTGGGCAAGCCTCTAGGCCTCTCTGAGTCTCATCTCCTCTGTCAAGTGGGTAAAATAATTTTTGCCCGCTCCCCATTTCTGGGTCATGATGGGAAGTTGATGTGAAAAATCTTCAAAAGCCAAACAGGAGTAAGGCAAAATTGGAAATAATAGTTGCTAACACTTCCACAGTACTTCCTGTGTGCGTCTCTAAACTTATGATATATATACTATCACCACTGCCATCATGATACCCATTTGGAAGACAATGGAAACTGAGGCCCCAAGAGTTAAGTAGCTTGCTGAAGGGCACACAGCTAATAAATAGTAGAGCCAGGTGCAAACCCTCACAATCCAGCTCCATATCTGTGCTTTTAACTACAATGCCATTTTTTTTTCTTCTGGGAATTTTCCCACCTATTTTTAAATGTTTATTAAGAAGGATCAGTTGCTTACTAAAGGCCAGGAACTTTGCATTTATTTTTTTCATTTGATCTTTCCCAGGTAATGGCAATTATTGACCCATTTTGCAGAGAAAATTGAGGAGGAGGGGCATATGGCTAGTGAATGGAGAGTCAGGATTCAAACCTAGGTCTCTTCTAAATAACAATAGTAATGACAATATTCATATTAATAAATAGTTAGACACTTCTCTCAGGGACAAGATAACCTGAATTCTCATCTTGGCCCTGTCTCTGATCTATATGTGGCTTTTTGCAAGTGCCTCCCCTCATGGGATCTCACATTACAATTTCTGCTTCTAAGATCCCTCCAGCCCTGGCACGTAGTGATTCACCAGGGTTCGCAGTCTGAGGGCAGTTGATTCCCTCAGATAGAGGTATTTGTTATCTGTACATCAGAAATATTTATGTGTCTCAACCTAATCAGTGAACAAGAATAATAATAATAATAATAATAATAATAATAATAATGCCACTCTGGAAAGAGAATTGCAGTTGGAAACAATTGTTTAGAGAAAATAACATTTGTTCCCAGCTCTTGCTCCCCGCTGGAATGCTGGGCCACTTGTTTTGGTGACAGATGCCTTTTGACTGGAGTTTTGAAGCATGAGCAGCTGCATGGGCTGGAGGTGAGAGATGGAGTTGGCTCATTCTCAGCTGGCCTCTGAGGATATTACCAAGGTCTGCCCACCTTGTACTCATGGGGTCTCCTGACCTCTGAGGCAAGGCTAACTCCTAAGTCCTGATATTACCTTATAGATTTTGACTCACAGCTGTGGTATTGAGATACACAATGACTTACCCAAAGTCACTCAGCAAGATGGTGGCAGAGCCAGAACTAGAATCCACATCTTCTAGTTCCTTCCATGGTGGCATGTAGTCTTCTGAACCAATGGTGGTACCACCACATCCAACTTCAGTGTCTGGCATCTGGTCTGTCTGCCTATGTACAAGGCTTGTCGGGAATTACTAGCTTTTTGTATCCTTCGAGTGACCCTAACATCACTATCATCCTCTGGCCTGGACAGATACCTGGGGGGCTGATGCTGGTTACGTGAGCCAGCAAAACAATTGTCCAGGATCAGGCAGGGTAAGAGGGATTTGAGCCAAGTATAACTGTTTTGGTCTTGGTCACATGACTTCTTTGCTTGTGTGTGATTGGTGGATACTTCCATTCACCAGCAGGTCTGGGTCTGATTCCCCACTTATAAAATGGAGCAGTACTCTTTATTCTCCGTACCCCATTCATGAGGGCATCATGAAGATAAATTGCATGGAGAAATAAAAAGTGCTTGTAAACTGAAGAGTGATATGAAAATATTATTAATAATAGTGGCCAATGTCTACCAAGCACTTTCTATGTATGTGTTAGTTGAGGTATTAGTACTTGCTGCTGGGATGCCTGGGTGGCTCAGCGGTTAAGCATCTGCCTTTAGCTCAGGGCGAGATCCTGGGGTCCCAGGATTGAGTCCTACATCAGGCTCCTTGCATGGAGCCTGCTTCTCCCTCTACCTGTGTCTCTGCTTCTCTTTCTCTGTGTGTCTCTCATAATAAATAAAATCTTAAAAGAAAAATACTGCTGGAACACACAACCTTAAAAGCTCAGTGGATTAAGCAACACAGGTTTATTCTTACCCACCATAGTCAGAGGTTGGCCAGGAGGCTCTTGAGAGCAGCTCTTTTCTAACTTTATTTTCTTGGAGTCTTTCCCTTTCAGCCTAACTGACAGGGGTGAGAAAAGCATGGAAGATGCATGGTGGATTTAGGGCCAAAGTTAGAAGTGGTAAGCTTCACTTTTATCCACATTCCATCGGCCAGAATTCAGTCTCATGGCTCCTCAAAAATGAAGTCAAGCTATGTTTGCAGGAGGAAACTAAACCTATTTGGAGGACACATGGCATTTTCTCAGCTCCAGGGTTTCATGCACCTTGTTAATCCTCATAACAATCCTCTAAACGGTTTTGTTATCCCCCCTTTTCTTCCAGATGAAGAAATAGAGACTAAGAGAGAACAATGACTTACTAAAGATGCCAAATGAAAGGGAGTGTGGTGATCTGAATTCAGTCTGTCTGGCTGCAAAGTTCCTGCAGTTTAATTTTTTTCCAGAGGAAACTTCTAGCTGTGAATGGATCAGTTTAATTCATGTTATTTATTGAGGGCCCATGTTATTTATTGAGGGCAGAGCACTGGACCATGTTCTGTAAAATGTTATAACTATTCCTTTTCCTCTTCTGCATGCCCAAACTACCCTTTATTTCCCCCAGAAATTCTAATTCTGTCTAGTATTTAAGATTCAGCTTCAGACTGTTCCCTTCAGGAAGTTTCCCCTGATGACCCCTGGAAGCTACTCTTTTCTGAATCTCTCTATGCTAGCCTCAATTCCAGGAAATTGTGTGCAGGAGAGACTAAGGTGCAGAATGGATCCTTTTTTTCTTCCAGGAATTGACAACTGAAGTTCATGATTTAGAAAAAAGATACCAAGTTCCCACATTTTAAGGAGACTGGTGGGGAGTCAGGGCCACTGTTGGCTGAGACTCCTGGTTTATAAAACAAGTCCTACTCTGACCACCCTCCCCACCAGAAGAGAGGGAAAAGCTGTTACCTCCCCCCACCCATTCCCCTGGAGGAGACAAAGGATTTCCCCTCCCCAAGGCAAGGCCCCAAGGAAAGAATAGACTGACATTTTGTTTCTCCATTTAACCACCTGGCCTGCTCTGGTGTAGCAGCAGAAGAGCAGAGGAGAGGTGGGTGGTGGTTTGGCCAGACAAAAGAAGCAAGGACAGGCCCCCTATATCAGTCAGTCCTCAAATGTGCTTACAGTCCTCTGAGTGGAGGCCCATAGAGATTAGATAAGATTAGGGACCTCATTAGTGAGAGGCATCAGGGGATTGAGTTGTGAGACCATGATGAGGGGCGATGGTGGTGTCAGCCAATGATGAAGCAAATCTCAGGGGGACCAGTGCATAGGAGAGCTTCTTAGGGAGGGCCCTCATCTGTGGAGGTTAGGGGAGACTACTCAATTCCACAAGGATTGCACAGGTAATAAACCAGGTCAGTGGCTAAAGCTAAGGCACAATTAGTAGAGGACTACCTCACTATAAGCTTTCACACTAAGAGTCCACTACCTCTTTCTTTCCTCCTTGCACCCCAACACCAGAGCAGTAGAACGAGGAGGAGGTGAGTGAGAGCATACTCTGCCCCCTACAACAAGAGGTAGATGGTTGAACAGAGTTAGGGATGGTGGGGTATAGGGCAGGGAATGACAGAGGTGGAGTAACAAGAGATTTGAATCAAATATAAGAATAAGAAAAAAGGGCAGCCCCGGTGGCTCAGTGGTTTAGCGCCACCTTCAGCCCAGGGCATGATCCTGGAGACCCGGGATTGAGTCCCACGTCAGGCTCCCTGCATGGAGCCTGCTTCTCCCTCTGCCTGTGTCTCTGCCTCTCTCTCTCTCTCTCTCTCTCTCTCTCTGTCTCTCATGAATAAATAAATAAATAAAATCTTTAAAAAAGGAATAAGAAAAAACATAAAGATTAGAAAAAAAGCTCTAAAGAGCTCAAATAAGACTGTTCTAATAACTAAAAGTGCCTGAAAAGTTATGGCTTCAGACTGTGAGTTTGTTAGGGCAGCCTGATACTCAGCAGGAAAAGGGCTATTGGTAGCAGTTATTGAAAAAATGTTGGTGAGCTTCTAGTTTTTGCCAGACAATGCTCTTTTGCCAGACAATCACTGGTGATTCCAAGGAGCTTATCCTGGTGAGGAAACAGACAAGTAAATGCTGTGAGATAGGATTTGTATGATAAATGCCATGAGATAAAATGGTAGAGTATATTGGGGTGTGGACAGAGGGGCTCAGTTATGGTTGTGTGTATCAGGAGAGGGGTTGGGATGGCTTTTGAGGTCATGAAGAATGAGTGGGAGTTGATAAGATGGTTGCATTGGTGAAGGATATCCAAGTACAAAGGCACAAAAGCATGAAATACTGGACACATTAGAGGAATTGTGAGGACTGTGTTTGAGCAGTGCATAAGGGGTGCTTATTACTGCCACTTTGCTTCTTACTTTCATTTTATCTCCCTTGCCCAACTGGACTGTACACTTCCTCAAGGAAGGGCGATGTCCAATCAATTTTACCCCCTTACTACAGCTAGCATAGTTGTACAAATATAACACTGAGCTGCTTTTCACTGGAGGGAATCCAACAGAAATTGCATGATTCTCAGGGTTTGGGGAATTCTGCTGTGGGAAGGAGGTAGATGGGCCAGTATGTGGCTTAGGGCAAGCCATCTCTCTGTCTAGGCCTTAGGTTCCTTCTCTGTATGTAAGAAAATTGACCAGATGATCTCCAGAGTTAGCTTAAAAATAGCCTGAATTTGGAATGTGGGTGATAAGAGGAGTGGATTGGAGGTCAGGAGATTTGGTCCCTAGTTTTAACTCTGCCAATAGCTAAGCGTGTGACCTGCCCTTTCTCCCCCCAGACCTCAGTTTCTGTACATATAAAACAGAGGAGTGGTACACTATATTTCTAAAATCTCTTTTGGTTCTGATCTTCAGTGCCTTTCTCACTGAATTCAGTTGACCTTGGCTTGGCCTGGTGTCCTTGCTCAGGAAGGCCTCACTTTCCTCAATATTCTTCAGACACATTTTCAAACTCTATGGGGTAAGGAAGGGAGATTAGGGCCAGGAGAGGGTATTTGAGTGAGGCAATGAATATTTATAACAGACGCTCCCACCAGAGGACACATTAAGTCTTGCAGCATAACAAAACTGAATTACCATGAAATAAACTTTCTTAATTAAACCAATTAAATTTCTTCCCAGTATGTAATTTAGAAACTCTGATAAACCCTAGTTGAAAAGGTTTGTTTTAGCCTTAAGCTGGCTGAGAAAGCAGGAACATCTGGTTGGTGGTGGAAAGGCCTGTTTAGGCTCCAGGCCATGGAGGCGGGCGCCGCGGTGGAGCTATCCGCGGTGCTGAAACAGCCTCTGCCCTCCGGCCTCAATAAAGGACACAGGCAGGCCAGGGCCCAGTGGTGCTTAGGAGATCCGCTATTTAAGGACAGAGTCTCCACTCTAGGCAGGGTGCACTTTCCTACTCCTATGCTTGACAGCAGCCACTCAGAAGTTAACTAAGTATTCTCCCCGCCCCCACAGATCCACTCGAGTTTTAAAAGATGCCATTAATTTTCTTATATTCATGGAATCCTAAACTGGCCTAGCTGGGATGTATGGCCTCATCCAGCTCCTTCATTATAAATAAAAGAAATTGGTCTTCAAAGTGTTAAAATGACTTGACCCAAAGCCACACAAGAATAGAACTCAGATTCAAGCCCAAGTTCTGACTCTAAATTCAGTGCTCTTTTCACTAGGATAGTCTTGTAATCAGAGAAGCCTTTGAGGGAAGAGGCCATGTCTTGTTAAACTTTGTTTTCCTCTGGAACTATCTTAGTGTCTAGAAAACAATTTTTAAAAAGATTTTATTTATTTATTTATCTGACAGAGAGAGAGAGAGAGAGAGAGAGAGAACAAGCAAGGGGAATGGCAGGCAGAGGGAGAAGGAGAGGCAGGCCCCATGCTGAGCAGGAAGACCAATGCAGGGCTTGATCCCAGGACCCTAGGATCATGACCTGAGCTGAAGGCAGACGCTTAACTGACTGAGCCACCCAGGTGCTCCAGTATCTGGAAAAAATTTTGAACAGATGGGTGGATGCATGTTCTTTATATTCCTCCATAGTCAAATACATTCAATAGCAATCATATCATAATGCCAAATACACTTTTACCTTCGTAAGATTATTATAGTTAACAAAGGGCTGCACTTAGCATAAGAAGGGGCAAAAACAGAAGAGTAGTACTGGGCTCCTGTCACAAATTGCAATCCAACCAGGGAAATAATCTACACCCTCTAATGTGTGGCAAAAGGTATAGGTACTCAGGAACAGGTAATAGACAAGGTGGCATGGACTAAGGACAGGTGAGTGGCACAGATGGTGATTACTTCAGTAAAGGAAGGGGCCCCAAAGGCTTGTGGGAGATTAGCCAAACTGGTGCTGGAGGGTGAGTATGACTTTAATTCCATTCAGAAGAATGGAATCAAACAATTTTAATACTGGAAGAAACTTGGAGGTTATCACCCCCCACTCCTTAATTTATAGATAGTGAATCTGAAATGAACAGAAATGAGGGATTTGTTCAGTATTATAAAGCCATTTATGGTAGGCTTTTATATGTAGTCACTGGGGACTCAGGGCATGTAAGACAAGGGTCCCTGCCCTGAGTTTTCCAAACTAATAGAAAGAGGAACATGGAAATGGGTAGGTGCACTCAAGTGTCACAGAGATAGAATTTAGGTGGGGGCTCATGCCATAGCAAAGGAGAGGGCACTCATTATATACAGTAGCATACTCAAAGTTCAAAAGACCATGTCTGAAATGGTCAAGGTCAACCAAGGTCAGGTACCATATGTCAAAATCCCTTTCCTCACTTTGAAATCACAGTTGATCTTAGCCAAAGGCTGAGAAGCAATACCCCATTCTGAAACAATGACTAGAAGGAATTTCTGCTTTGGAGAGGCTTAAGATGGAACAATAGAGAGAAGCAAGCACTGAATCTGGAATTTGAAGGGCTAGGTTCCAGTTCTGGCTCTGTCTCTGGCTATGTGGCATTGGCTTGCTACTCCCTCTTGAAAGAGCATTAGTTGGGATGCCTGGGTGGCTCAGCAGTTGAGTGTCTGCCTTTAGCTCAGGATGTGATCCTGGTCCCGGGAGTGAGTCCCACATTGGGCTCTTTGTAAGGAGCCTGCTTCTCCCTCTGTCTGTGTCTCTGCCTCTCTTTGTGTATCTATCATGAATAAATAAATAAAATCTTTAAAAAAAAAACCCAAACCCCCAAAGAGCATCAGTTGTTCCATTACAAAATATAGGAAGGGGCTGCTTTGCCCTTTTTCAGGGTTATGGGGATGATCAGAAGAAACATCTAAGCATAAATGCTTAGTTAATTATAAAGTAATAAAGCAATATATATGTTGTTATTATTCCTCCTGTATAGAAAACAAGTCCTGGATGATAGTTGAGTCACCTCTCTGGGACCCTGCTTTCTTGTCTATGGAATGAGATGATACTTATGTTCCATCTACCTTACAGAAATGGTATAAAGTGAAAGATACCCATAATAATAAAATGATGGACATAAACAAACAAAAAGTGTGACTATATTCCTGGTTGGGGACCAGTGATTGAGTAGAAGGCAAACTGACATTGTTACTGTAAACTCACATTTGTACCTTGAAACCATTTACAAAGCACATTCGCAGCCATTATCCCATCTAATTCCCTCAACAGCTCTGTGAGATGGGCCTACAGGGATAAGCCTATCACAGATGATTAGCCGCATCTCACAGATGTGAAAACCGAGACTCAAAAAGTGATGAGCTCAGAGGCTGAATCTCAGTATAACCTCAGAATCACCCTCCCTTCTTCCTTTCCAGCCAGCCCCCAGTTTTCGAGTGCCCAGAGCTCTGTCTTCATACAAGTCAGTTTGGAAGACAGGCCAAAATCATTCTTTTGGACTTCCCTCTTGCCTTGGGGAGTAGTATTGGCTTTTTTTGCCCATTCATTCAGTACTTAGTTAGCCCTGGTGGTGCTTGATAAAATCTCTTTCCCAAAAATGGGTTGGAGGTCTCACCCACATGAGTTGCCCCCAAAAACTAATAAACAGAGCCACTTGTACCTTTTTCTTTATTCAAGGAGTTCCAGATGGGAGACTGGAACAGCTGTAACACTCCTTGGGAAGCTTTCAGCTGCTCAGGCTGTCTCAGCCAAGACATGCTTTTCTTTGCTCCTAATCTCATTTGAGGACTATTCTCCCCATTATGCAGGCAGGACCTTAGGGGTTATTGTCTCCTCTGCTCATGTCCCTCCTTTGCTAAAACTCTCTAGTGGCTGGATTATACCGGTCCCCATGTGTGTTCCCTTCCCCATGAAGATGCTAAAGAAGAGAGAATAAGAAAATCAATCTATTTTGGGGTTTGGGTACATAATTGAATTGTGTTTTGTTAGCAGATTTACTGAAAAGAATCTCTTCCACACTGTGGCCATGGAAGTTTGGGAGATTGTTAAACTGGAGGCTTTAATGGGAGTTGAATATACAGAATCCAGGAAGCAGAGCTTGGCTGAGTCTTCTCTCATCAGGGGCAGAATCTGGGTGTGAAGCATACAGATCCAATTAGGAGGGGAAGGGATTATCAGGACCAGAGCTGGTCCAGGCACAGGAAACGCTAATGCCTGCCTCCTGGGGAGCAATTATTGCCAGATGATTATCTTCCAGAGGCAGTTCAGGCACCCCTTCTTTCAGGATGCTTCCCTCATCTCCAGGCTGGATTGGGGGGCGGGGCGTGCAGCTCTTCTCTGGGCTTCTAGATTCCTGGGCTTCTCTCTGTCTCAGCCCTTATCAAACTATGTTGTTACTGTCTTTGTTAGTCATTACCTCCCTCCAGTAGACTGTGAGCTCTCCTAATGCTGGTTCTGGCTCATCTTTATATTCAGTTTCCAGCACAGGGCTTGGCACACAGTGGGTTTAGGATTATGATTAGGAGCATGGGCTCTGGAGACAGACTGCCTGTATTTGGTTCCCAGCTTGACCACTTACCAGCCTGAAGACTCAGGGCCAGTCATTCAACTTCTTTGGGTCTTTATTTCCTCAACTATAAAGTGGGAGTAATAATTGGTAATTACCTCAAAGAGTTGTTATAATAGCTAAAAATATAAAGCATTTCAAAGAGTCCCTAGCATAGAGTAAATGCTGTATAAGGGTTGGATATTATTATTTAAATCTTGATTCTATATTTTGGATCTTGACTTATTAGGAGGTATGATTCCATGCGTGCCCCCAACCGCTCATAGCTACCAGCCTAGCTGTGGGAGTGAGTTCCAACTGTCGGGCTGGAGGGCAGGTCAGGCCAAGGAGTTTTGCACAGGAAAAGTTATCATTATTTTTGCAAATTTTGACCCTTAATGAGGTCTCTGTGCTCCACAATGTGAAATGCAATTAAACTGACTCCTCCTTTCTCTACACCTAATCTACCCATCACCAGGGTCTAGAAGATGCTGCGAGGCATTAGTTTTCTATATAGCAACAAGAAGGTCTTCTGAAGACTAATCCAAACTGGCCTTTGCTGATCTGTGTTGAGTGGTCTGGGTAGGAGGGGAGGTTGGAGGGCAGCCAGTGGAGAAAGGTGAGAGAAAGTACAAGAAAGTTTCCTCCTGGGGAGGCTATGGTAGGATAGTTCGACTGTATATGTCTAAAAGAGACAGCATCTAGTGCTACATAGGGGTTTGTAAAATAAAATAAATAAATAAAATAAAATAAAATAAAATAAAATAAACCCCAAATCAATCTGATGAGGGAGGAGTCCTGGAAGGTCTTTGGAATCTGGCAGTCTTGGCTCTGCCACTTAGTGGTTGTATGATCTTTGGGAAATTCATTTGCCATTTAAACCTTAGTTTCCTCTTCTAGAAAGTGAGAGGCTTAAAGCCAAAGTTCTTAAATAAAACCAAAATCATCATTTAAAAAAAGATTTAATTTATTTATTCATAAGAGACACAGAGACAGAGTGAGAGGCAGAGACACAGGCAGAGGGAGAAGCAGGCTCCACGCAGGGAGCCTGACGTGGGACTCGATCCTGGGTCTTCAGGATCACGCCCTGGGCTGAAGGCAGCGCTAAACTGCTGAGCCACCCAGGCTGCCCAAAATCATTATTTTTAACTAAAGCAGATTCCCTGGCCTCACTTCAGAGACTTTAATTACTGAGGCCAGGAATGAGGCCTGGGAATCTGTACTTCTAAAATGACCATGTGATTGTGACTATGTAAACAAAGTGTTTTTTTCCTGGATTTAATATGTTATGGGTCTCTAATTTTCTCAAGGTTAAGTTACAAATCTGACTTTTTCAGTCACCTTTATAAAACTCTTCACTGACTCCTGTTGTTTTTGGATTAAATCCTGCTTTCCTAGCCTGGCTTGATTGCTGGCCCCAATTTCATGTCTGGGCTCATCTCTCAACATTGTCTTCCTCTACTATGTACTCCAGCCATACAAGGACTGTTTGCAGTATGTCTCTTTCCCACCTCTGCTCTTCTGTTCAAGCTGTTCTCTTTTTCTGATGCATTCTCCCCCTTTTCTTTCTTTTTTTTTTTAATTTTTTTTTAATTTATTTATGATAGTCATACAGAGAGAGAGAGAGAGAGAAAGAGAGAGGCAGAGACAGAGGCAGAGGGAGAAGCAGGCTCCATGCACAGGGAGCCCGACGTGGGACTCGATCCCGGGTCTCCAGGATCGCGCCCTGGGCCAAAGGCAGGCGCCAAACCGCTGCGCCACCCAGGGATCCCCCCTTTTCTTTCTTTTAATGTCTTGCTGAGTCTTACTTCATCCTGGAAGTATTGCATACCCGTTACAGCCACAGAGATCCTGCCTTCATCTGAGCTACAGAAATACTGACATTTGGTACCACTCACTCATCATGGGCAGATTGCCTTGTATGGTTATTTATGTATGTCTTAGCTTTATCCTGTTCCCCCTGCCCTTCTCCCCCCCCCCCCATATTAGACAATAAGCTTCTGGAGAGCAAGGATTCATTGGAGGCTGCCTACCCACTGCTTTCAGTTAGCAGAACATCATAGACATTCAAAAAGCATCTGAAGCTCAATGATGAGATCTCCTTTAGAGTACAGGGCCCTAGACTTGCTAGCTGATTGTTCATCTTGAACCACATTTGGTGCTTTTTCCTAACTGGGAAATACCCTGTAATAGCCAATCATAGAATAAAGGAAAATTTCATCACTAGTAAAATTATTTTTACTTCTAAATTTACCAACATGAAATTATCACCCATGAATGAATGAGAAGACTGTTTTATAATTTGTTAAAACTGTAAACAATTTATAGTTATTACTTAATAATATTGTAAAATATTATTATGTAATTTTATTACTATTATTATTATTATTTCCTTTAGCTGTTTAAGGGAAGGGGTGCTCATTATGCTCATGCATATCTGGTTATTTATTTATTTATTTTTAAAGATTTTACTTATTTATTCATGAGGGACACACAGAAAGAGAGGCAGAGACACAGGCAGAGGGAGAAGCAGGCTCCACGCAGGGAGCTGGATGTGGGACTCGATCCCAGGACTCCAGGATCACACCCTGGGCCGAAGGCAGGTGCTAAACCGCTGAGCCACCTAGGGATCCCCCATATCTGTTTAAAAGACATAATCATACTACTAAGGTGTGCTTGCAGGAGATGAGTTTATTGAGTACTTCTGGGCTCTGAAATTCCCACCCAAGACTCTTTTGCTCTCTTCTGTTTCCCTCAACCTAGATCACACTTTCATTAATTCTAACAGATTTGGTACCTAAATAAATGATTATACTTTTTAATTAGGGAGCCCAGGACCTCTGGAACCCAAGCTGACCCAGGCACCAAAGGGCCCCATGGCCCCAAGAGGCAGCTGTAGCTTTGTCCTTAGCCAGACCCATCCCAGAGTAGAAGGACTTTCCAGAATCTGAAACCTTGTACCCTCATTGCCCACCACCCCTATTGCCAATCATTGTGACTTGGGGGATGCAGCTCTGGCCCAGGAATCAGATGCCTTAGTACTCATTCTATATTCATCTCTTGCCTGTTAGACCAGTGCTTCTCAAACTTAGATGCAGATTCTGTCGCAGAAAGTCTGGGTTAGGGCCTGGGATTCTGCATTTCTAAATGAACTCTTAGGTAACACTGATGCTGTCAACTCATGGACCACATTTTGAGTAACAAGGAGCTAAACTATGAACTTTACTCTTACTGAGCCTCATCTTCTTTACGTTCAGGATGAAGGTGCTAGACTTGGTGATCTCTGAGGTCCTGCCCAGCTCTGATTTTCTATGATTCCATAATAAATGATAACTACGGCTTTCATAGCCAATGTTTTTAACAGCTTTATTCTTTTTTTAGATTTAAATTCAATTTATCAACATAGAGTGTATCATCAGTTTCAGATATAGCGTTCAGTAATTCATCAGTTGGGTATAACACCCAGTGCTCAACACATCACTTGCCCTCCCTAATGCTCATCACCCAGTTACCCCGTTCCCCCACCTACCTCCCCTCTAGCAACCCTCAGTTTGTCTCCTAAGAGTCTCATGATTTTTCTCCCTCTCTGGTGAATTCCCATTCAGTTCTCCCTTCCTACCCTATGATCCTCTGCACAGTTTCTTATATTCCACATATGAGTGAAACCATATGATAATGTCTTTCTCTGACTGACTTATTTTGCTCAACATAATATCCTTCAGTTCAGTTTTATGACCCAGGTCATATAAATGGTAAGTATTCATCCTTTCTGATGGCTGAGTAATATTCCATTATCTATATCTATATCTATATCTATATCTATCTATCTATCTATCTATCATCATCATCTATCTATCTATATCTATCTATCTTCTTCATCCATTCATCTCTTGATGGACATCTTGGCTCTTTCCGCAGTTTGGCTATTGTGGATGTTGCTGCTATAAACATTGGGGTGCAGGTGTCCCTTTGGATCAACACATTTGTATCTTTAGGGTAAATAATCAGTAGTGCAATTACTAGGTCATAGTGAAGCTCTATTTTTTTAACTTTTGAGGAACCTCCATACTGTTTTCCAGAGTGGCAGTACCAGCTTGCGTTCCCACCAACAGTGTGAGAGGGTTCCCCTTTCTCTGCATCCTCTCAAACATTTGTTGTTTCCTGTCTTTCTAATTTTAACCACTCCAAGAGGTATGAGGTGGTATCCCATTGTGGTTTTGATTTCTATTTCCCTGATGGCAAGTGATGTGGAACATTTTTTTCATGTGTAGGTCCTCTTTGGAGAAATATCTGTCTATATCTTCTGCCCATTTCTTGACTGAATTATTTGAGTGTTGAGTTTGATAAGTTCTTTATACATCTTGAATACTAGTCCTTTATCTGATATGTTATTTGCAAATATCTTCTCCCATTGCGGAGGTTGCCTTTTAGTTTTGTTGATTGTTTCCTTTGCTGTGCAGAAGCTTTCTATCTTGATGAAGTCCTAATATTTCATATTTGCTTTTGTCTCCTTTGCCTTTGTAAACATGTCTAGCAAGAAGTTGCTATGGCCAAAGTTGATGAGGTTGTTGCCTGTGTTCTCCTCTAGGATTTTGATGGATTCCTGTCTCACATTTAGGTCTTTCATCCATTTTGAGTTTATCTTTGTATATAGTGTAAGAAAATATAGCAGCCTTATTCTTAATAGCCAAAATATAGAAACGACCCAAACGTCCATCAAACTGGTGAAAAGATAATCAAATTGTGGCATACCCATACAATGGAAAACTACTCATCAATAAAAAGGAATGAACTATTGATATATTTGATGACATGGATGAATCTCAAATGTATTATGCTAAATGAAAGAAGACAAAAGGCAGCATAATTTGTTATGCTATTTATATGAAGTTTTAGAAAAGAAAAACTGTAGGGACAGAAATCAGATCAATGGTTGCTAGGGGCCATGAGTGGGAGGAGGGTATCAACTGAGAGGGGGCTTGAGCGAAGTGCTATGGAAAGGGTGATGAAACGTTCTGTTCATGATTGTGGTTGTGATACATGAGTAGACACACTTGTCAAAACTCATTGAATTATACATAAAAAATTGGTGAATTTTATGCTGTGTAAATTGTACCTGAAAAAGCTGACTAAAGAAACCCCCCCAAAAACCAAATCCTGTAGCTACTGTCCATTGAGTATTCACTATGTGCCAGAGATCATTTTGCTTCTTTTTACTACTCCTTCAAAGTAGGATTACCCCCCAGATGGGGAAGCCTAAGTTCAGAGAAAAAATGACAGTTTTCAAATGAGAGGCAGGATTTGAACCCATGTCTGATGACTGTGGCACCTGGGCTGCTTCTGGATGGCTGCATTGACTCCCACACCCCTCAGTACTTTCTTGTTGCCTAATGAGTTCTAAAAGGTATCTCAGGGTCATGTCTGGCTCCTGGCCTTTCTATCAGGGACCTTCATTTTAAGAGGTATTGTTATTATGCATTCCTTTGTTGAATGTGGAACCCACCTTGGTTAGAACACGCCACTAAAAGTGACATTTGCAGCATGGTAGGCACAATAAATCATTAATATACACATTGTTTTATATAATTTTTAATTATAAAAAAGAGGCTTTTTGGAGAGCACACACAGTTTGAGGGAGTCGGGGGAGTGGGCCCAGTGGGATAGGTGGAGCTCCTGGTTAGGAAGTGTGGAAATCACAGCCCCAGTGGCCCATCACAATTTACCCAGGAGGCTGGAATTATTATTTTCTCCATTTTGCAGATTGAGAACCTGAGGCTCAGAGGCGTTGGGCAGCTTCCCTGACGTTATGCAGCTTGTTAGCGGCAGAGACCAGACTTGAACTCTGTTTTTGTGGCTCCCAATTTCATGCCTTTTCCCTTTCCCACAAGCAAAGAGAGGACCTAGAGCTCTGCTCTTGAAGAGTTTATAGGGATACAGCAACTGGCTCAAGGCCATAAAAGAACACTGAGAAACAGCTTATAATCATGTGGACTCCATAGGGTGGCTCAAAATAAAAGGAATTCAGATGAGAACTGTGCAAGGGAGGGCAGAAGTAGTCAGGAAAGACTTTCTGGAGGAGGTGAGATTGGGTAGGTTAGCCATGGAGTTTGGGTACCGCTGGGGCAGGCAAAGGTAGAGGAGCTATTTTTGTGTCTCCACCCCCAGTGCCCTGGGAAGAACATATTCTGAACTATTGGAAGGAGACTTGAGCCATGGAGAGGATACTTGGGAGGCACAAGTCTTGGGCCTGGTTAAGACGGTTGGAAAAAGTCTCTGCTGTTTCCCTCTGATTCTGTCCTGAGGATCTGTTTGGAAAGGGGAGGCATCAGGAAGGGCATCAGCCACAGACGAGCAGAGGGAAGTGCTCGTCTCTTGGTATCACCAGGTTGGCCGGCAGATCTACCACTCGGTCAGGAGGTCAGGACGGGCATCAGTTTTCGTTGCCTCAGGGCTCCAGATGTGGCCTAGGAGCTGCTGAGTATTACTCAGCCACCCCCACCCCCACCTCTGACCCCCTCCCCACCTGGGACCAGGCTACTCTTCTGGGCACCCAGGAGGCCTGTTGGCTCCAGCAGCTGGTGCAGGATTAATAATTGAAGCTCTCTCCTGAGCTTTGCATCCATCAGGGACTAGTCCTCCTGCTGCCTGCTATTACCGTGCCTGGTCAATTAGTGGGGAAGAAATGAGGTCAGAGAGAGCAGGTGTAGGCTTGGCTTTGTTTCCGGGGAAGGGCTAGGCTGGACTGGGGCTGGTGTGGGGTGGTGATGATGAAGAGACAATTCTCAGGGCTTTAGGCCATGGGCAGTAGAGAGGAGAATAGACCACAGCAAATACAGGGCTTTTAGCTCAGAGGGCTTGGCCTCACTGTTGCCAAGAGATAAAAACAGCATTTGGAAAACATTTGTGCTCCAGGCTGCACAGGGCACAGGGATGGGCCCATTAGCCACTTAATGTCCTGGATAATAACCCTCGGCTTCTGAGAATGTCAGCTGGAAACCCAGACTCTACCAACAGTGTGGAAACAGGCCAGCATCCTTGGCCTCATGCTCAAAGCCCTCTCCATTTAGCCAACCAATCCCACTCACTTCATCTATAACTTTCTCTCATGTGGCTCTATGCTCCAGCAACCTGCGCATGTCCTGAGCTCTCTTATTTCCTTTCTTTTGCTTAAAATGTTGCCCTCTTCTGCCCTACTCTGCTCCATCTCTGCCTGTCAAAATCCTCTTCATCCTTCATACACTATGTATCAGCTTTTTCACGAAGCTTCTCTCACTGTCCCTACTTGCCTATCAGGCAAGTCATCTCTTGCCTCTCACCTACAGGATGCCAACAACATTTTTACCTTATGTTGAGGGAATCTGAACTTGCTCTCATTTTCTTGTTCAAGAGCACTGGAATCACAGAAGGTCATGATGTGTCCAATTCTGGAGAGCTGGCCTTGACTGCACTTGTTCAGAGACCATGACTTATCCAACATGATTTTGGCGCACAGTAGGTCTGAAGAACTGTGTTGAACTGTGTTCAATCTGTATGTATACATATATACATATATTACTCTGAACACATGAAAGTGCAACGTTTTTTTAGCCCATTAGTGCTTTTGTACTTGCTGTTCCTTTTGGCTTAAATACCCTTCCTTGCTTTTTTCTCTGGCAAGATCCAGCTCCAAGTCAGGTTAATCTGTGTTCTCTCTCTATCTGATACTCTTGTCTTTGATGTCACCATTCACATTGTACTGTAAATAAAGTAGGTTTTTTTTTCTCCTCAAAAGACTGATACCTCAGTGAGCAGTAAACAGTGGCAGCATAGTCTTCAAATCTAGGATTGACTCTCAGGCTTCAGGCTTTGGTGTCATAAAAATTCAAATAGGATTAAAGGTTATTATTAGTAGTAGCTAATAAATGGTTTATCTTCTCCAAAATCAGAACTGCTGCTGTATTGCACAACTCCAGGGCACACCAATGCCATTGTGGCTTAGGCATGTGGCTCCACCTGGGCTTGCACAGTGCACAGGTTTTACAACCATATCTGGCAGCCCGGCTTCAATCCTTCAACTGCAGTTCCATTCGCCAGAGGTAGCACTGTTACATTTCTTGTGTATCATTTCGGATGCTCTACACATTATCAAGCATTTGTGTATATATATCCTCTTTTACAGAAATTGGATTATGTCATACATAATCCAAGCATTTTGCTTTCTTAATATATCTTGAAAATAATTTCCTATCAGAACATCTGGATCTACTCCATTATTTTCAATGCCAGCATACTATTAATTATATGTGTATAACATAATTTAGTTATTCCCCTATTGATGAACACTTAGGTATTTCCAACTTATTTTATTTTTTAAATTAATTATTTTAATTAATTAGTTATTTTTTGTTTTGTTTTCCGATCTATTTCAATACTCTAAGCAATATACCACAATTAACATATTTATCGGTATGTCTTTGAACACTTTTGGGGAGTTGGTTGTGGGATAAATTCTTAGAAGTTGAATTGTGGAGTCAAACAGAAACACGTGTTTCAAATTTTGATGCACATGACCAATTTCTCTTCAAAGACTGAGCCAAGTCTTCTAAGATGAGTAGGAACTAGTAAGGTAAAGTCATAAGCATAATGAACAGCATAAGTAGAGGCATGAGGGCTTAAGAAAACACAGCCTGCTTGAGGGAAGTGAATCGTATTGCATGGCTGCATTGTAAAGCAAACGTCATTACTTGGTGAGAGGCTAACTTCTCTGAGGCAGTGGCCAAGTCACTCAAGGGCTTTGGTGTAAATCTCAGAGGTTTGCACACAATGTCTTGCTGGACAAGTCTGGCTTTCTTTCTTTCTTCTTTCTTTCTTTTAGATTTATTTATTTACCTTAGATAATGAGCAGTCACAGAGGCAAAGAGCATAAGCAGGAAGGGCAGAGAGAGAGAGAGAGAGAGAGAGAATCCTAAGAGAAATCCCAAGAGAATATAGGCTCTGCACTGAGTATGAAGTCCAATGTGGGGCTTGATCTCACAACCCTGAGATCACGACCCGAGCCAAAACCAAAAGTCAGATGCTTAACCAACTGTGCCACTCAAATGTCAATGACTGCCTATTTTTATAAATGGAATTGTATTGAAACATGCCACACACATTTGCTTACCTTATTGTCAATGGCTGCTTTTGCTACAGTGGCACAGCTGAGTGTAGCGGAGTACATACAAACTGCAAAGCCTAAAATATTTATAACCTGGCCCTTTATAGAACATATGTGCTCTTCTAAGCAGTAATACCAGCCTGAGAACAGTGGTAGTTATTGGAGAGTTTCAAGGATAGAGGTCAGGTTTGCATTTTGGAAAGATCACCATCACTGTGCAGAGAGAATGGGGGTGGAGGCGGGGGGGTGGTCTGAAGGAGCAGGAGGGAGGCTGGTGAGGACCCAGGTGAGAGATTAGGGCTCTGATTAAGGCAGAGACATTTGGATGAAGAAAGGAAAGTGGATTTGATGGTGCTTGAAGAATAGCCAGGTGTCAGAGTGAGGAAAGTCCACTTGAGAAGTCAAGGATATTTGGGAAGATGCTGTGTTCTGGTGTTGACATGATAGGTGAATCAGGCACCCAAAGCCTCTGACTCCCTCTGGCTGCTGGTGCCAGTGTCTAGAGTGTGGGTGTCTGGATCAGAGTTTCTGGTCTCTTTTAACTTGAAAGACCAATCTCTTCCAACTCTTAAGCTGGTATTGGCCAAAGGAGACCCTTATAAGGGATGTCTTATAGGACTTTGCTAAATTTTTATCTTATGGCACTAATGCAGCTTTGATTTTAATATAGCCCATATTCTTGATTTTCTGCCCATTTAGAAGTTCATCATCTAGATGACTCAAATGACCCATGAAGTGGTGAGGAACTTGAACTCATGGGATAGATCGGGCTGCTATTTTGCTTTTACCCAGTTCTACAAAGATAATCTCCTGGTCACTCCTGTCTCTCTCTTTTTAAAAAGATTTTATTTATTTATTCATGAGAGGCACAAAGAGAGAGACAGAGACACAGGCAGAGGGAGAAACAGGCTCCTCATGGGGAGCCTGAGGTGAGATCTGATCTCAGAACTCCAGGATCACACTCTGAGGCGAAGGCAGACGCTCAACTGCTGAGCCACCCAGCCAACCCTCCTGGTCATTTCCAACAAGAGAATACTTTCCTCTGTCTTTGAGCTAATGGGGGTACTGTATTCAAATCAGAAGGGTTAAGTATAAAGAGCAGGTAAAGAGCTGGGAATAATGATTCACTAGAATTTAAAAGAATAATGATAAAGGATCCTATGGGTATGTTGGAATCAGCCTTCCCAGAAGTCAGTCTCAGAATCACTGTTGCCTGAGTCATAAGAATTATGTCCTAATCACAACACAGGGTAGAGCATGGTTGTCCAGGTAAAGGTAGAAAAGAACAAGTGTAGTTCAGAGAGGCCTGTAGTAGTAATTGCTCTGACTTTTAACACAGAGCAGTCTGGGACATTCTCTGGAAGTTTGAAGATTGACATGAACTATAGTGAAGTGAAGCAGAGAAGACTGAAGGAGGAAGGAAGGAGGGAATGCAGAGGACAGAGAGAATGAGGAGCAAGTGAGTAAGAAGAATGGAGATAGAGAAGAGGAAACCAAATGAGTTCCTGTGTGTGGGAGGTACAGGTGAGCTATTTATGGTGCCAGGAACTCCACACTCATGACTCATTTATTCCCTATAATAACTCTGGGGTGTTGGTAGTATCACCATCACTTTATGCATGAATAAGCGGAGGTTCACAGGGAACATGTGGCAGAAGTGGGGCTTTAACTCAGGACTGACTCCCAAACCTGTGCTCTTCCTTCTACCCTCTATAGAGCCAAGAGTGGGTAAGAGGCAGACTAGGGTAGAGGGACGAGAATTCAGGAAGGCAACGAGACTAGAGGAGTCTCACAAAATCCAGCACTTGCCAAGCCCAGCCACTCATGGCTGAGCAACTGGCTGATTTTTCATAAAATAAAAGAAGTCCCTGAATTGAGAAATATGTGTGTCTCCTAGATTGGATTGTGCAGTGAACAGTAGCCAGAGCGAGCAGTAATCCATCACGGCCCGGTGTTGGCGGGAGCTGCCAGCCGGAGCCCTGGTGGAACTGTTGTGAAGGTGACCTTGGGGGAGAGCCAGGGTCCAACCTCCGGCTGCCTCCTGGGAGTCCAGGCATCGGGTGGAAAGGAATGGGGTGATAAGTTGCCTCCTCCTTGCTACTGAGCTATTTTCCTCTATTTTCTTTTCAGTGCTTTATGTGCTGCACCAATGCTGGTCTGGCAGCAGCTGGCCATGTCCCAGGAGCTGAGGATGGGGCTGACCCGGAGAGATGGACTGAGCCAGTAAGACCCCAAATCCTGAAGAAAGACTCAATTTATCAGCCTTTGTGACCCCAGACCTAACGTCCTCCCTTGTTGGCTGAATTCCTTATGTAGAGCCGGTCAGCCTGAGATGGGCTCTGGAGGGTGTCCCTTCACCTGAGGAAGGCCAGTGGTTAAGGATTCTGGCTCTGAGTCAGTCCTCGCTTGGTTGCCTCTTGACTACCTGTGTGGTTTGGGCAAGCTATTAACCTCCTCGCCTCAGTTTCTTCATCTGTAAAATAGGGGTATTTGGTGTACTTGGGAGAAAGAAGATAGTGCAGTTAAATGCCTGATGCGCAGTATCTTGACAAAATAGTAGTTATAATTATTTCCTTTATTTTTCAGGGTCACTCTGTCAGATGGGGATTATTTATTCCATTTTACAGAGATCCATAGGTGTGCCTCTCTGTGCTTTTGTGGGTTTCAAAAAGAGAACAAAAGACTTGTTTTCTGGAATCAATGTAAACATTGATATTGTATGTTCTGAAACATTGTTGGGCTTTCTGGTCTCCTGAATTCTTGGCTACCATAAACTGAGTGCTCATCATGTTCCAGGTACTGAATTAAGCTCTTTACAAACATTAGCATGTGTTAAAGTATCACTAGCTGCCATAACAAACAAATCCATGAAAGCATATGGGGTTAGATGCTATAGGAGTTATTTCATTCTTGGGTAAAGTCCAGGGTGGGTGTTCCTGATGGATAGGGAGCTTTCCCCCAACTGATGAGTCAGAGATCCAGGCTCCTTACATATTGTGGGTCTATCAGGTTCAGTGTGTGGCAGTAGAAGGGGGAATGAACATGGAGGATGGAGGTTTTCATGCGCCAGGTCAGAAAGTGGCACATGTCACTTCTACTCACATTCCATTTGCTGGAGTATGGCTTCTCATAAGGGTGGGAGACTGAAAAGTGTATTCTAGCCGTGTGCTCATGAAGAAGGAGACGTGGGGTCGGTAAAGAGCTAGGCAATCTCTGTCATATGTCATCATCCTATTTTATTCTTACAACAATTGAAAGAGAAAGAGAGAGAGAGAGAGAGAGAGAGAGAAAGTTGCTCATTCTATCTTAGCCAGCACCTTGCCATGAATTCCTGGCCTTTAAACCCTGATGATCTCAATTGATTACCTGGCCCTTTTTTTCCTTCTCCACTCACCAAAGTTCTCGTGTTCTAATGATTTCTTACAGGGTGCCGGATATACTCAGTGCATCTTGTAAAGGGGTTTCTTTTGTTACAGTAGATGGTGACGGTTATCTGTAATAACAGGCAACACTTACTGAGTGTTGATGATGCGTCTGAAATTTTCCAAGCATTTTTCACAAAGTAACTTGTTTAATATTCACAGCCATTTATGAGGTGGGTCCTATCAGAGTCCCATTTTACAGATGAAAAAACTGAACTAAAGAGAGGTTTAAGTAACTTGTCCAAAGTCACTCAATAGTGGAACCAGAACTGGAATACAGCCAGTCTGGCTCCAGAATCTGTGCTGTGGACGGTAGTAGTATTGAACCGTATTGTGGGTAAGACTCAGACTTAATGCCCTATATGTATTAGCTATAAACCTATGAGGAGGAGGTAATTGTCACTGTTCTTACTTTACATGTGAGGAGCCCCAGGCTCAGAGGGGTTAAGCAACCTGCCCGAGGCCACACAGTAGTAAGTGACAGGTCTGAATGAGACTAAAGTCTGAACTCTAAGAACGGTGAGATGGGGTCAGAATTGTATTTTCATTTCCCCTGGGAAGTAGAGGACTCATTTTAAAGGATGAGAGGGCAGAAGGTTAGTGTATCATTTCAGATGGTTTGTGTATATTCTAGAGAGGGAGAGCAAGCACTGAGGGGGTGGAAGTCCCTCCAGTTTGCTGACTGTGACCAGGAATCTCGAGTCCTTCTGAGTCCCATTTGAATTTTCATACTCAGGAATCTGCATAACCTTGCAGAAAACTTGTGGATGTTAGCGTTTGAAATATCCATGTGTAAAGCCCAAGTCTGCCCTTGATCTTGAACAAGATTGAACCTCTCTTAAGTCTTATTTTCTTATTTCTAAAGTGGTGATATGACAGTCTGTCCACATTGTGTGTGTGTGTGTGTGTGTGTGTGTGTGTGTGTAGTTCCTTTACAGAGTTTGGCACCCAGTAGGTGCTTAATAAATGGTTGCTCTTGTGTGCCAGCTGAGGTGTTGGGTCGCTGGCTTGATACCACAGAGCTGAAGGTGGGTTGAGAGCAGAAGTGCTATCCTCAGGTGAAGTGCAGAATAGTCCTCCTCTAAAGTGGGGAAACTGAGGCTAAGAGGCAGGAGACTGACTTTCCCAAGGTCACACAGCTAATTAGTGTCAGCAGCAGGACTCCTGACCCAGAAATCTTTCCACAGCTCAGCCTCAAACAATAGCCTTTGGATTCCACACTTTGCTGCTCTTCTCTGATGGGTTGAATGATCATCCAGGGGCTCCGAAGAATTACTCTGACCTGTAGAGTCCTTTGTTGAAAGATAGTGATTGAACCTTCTGCAGTGAGTTGGAGCTACTTCTCCCTTTCTTTTCAAGGCCTGAAGGCTTATGGTGGGTGACTCCGATAAGTAACAATGGCCTGGGAGCTGTACTGTGGGGACCCACCAATAATTTTCTCATTTGTTGGCTAAACACATGAGGATGAAACTTCTTAGTTATTATGTTCCCCTTGCTCTCAAATGCCTTCGAGGTTAAAGTTTTCCTCATTCCAGAAGCTGAACCATTCCTGTTGGCCAACTCTGGCCTAATGTGGCTGATGTTCTTCTGAGACGGTGCTTTCCACTCACCCTCCAGCTCTCATACCACCAGCCACTCACCTCCCTGACCTGCCCTTATCCTCCCTGACCTGGAGCCTGCCACAGCCTCTACTTGGCCTCCATGTCTCTTTAGCTCAGTATCCACACTAAAACCAGAATTGTCTTTCTTGTCATGTCACTCACCTGTCTAAGAAACACTTTTGGCTTTCCTCTGCTCACTGAATAAAACATCAGGCTTGTTGGTTGGGGGTATGATTCTTACCCTTTGAGGTTGAAGCCCTGCCTGTTCCTTCCACATTGTTTCCCACATTCCCTGCTGGCCCCAGTCCTTCAACATGCTCCACACATTCCCAGGTCCGTGCCTTTGCCCTGATTGCTCTCATTGGCTGCAGTACTGATTCCCCTTCAGCTGCCTGACCCCAACTCCAAAGACTAACCAGAATACTTTCCCTTCCCTAAACAGCCCAGGCCCTCCTTCATGGGACTCCTATCATCCTTTGCATGTGGTCCTTTTACAGCTCTTGTCTCATTGGGTAGTAACTGACGTTGACCTCTCTGCTTGATCCCTTAGTTCCCTACTGGCCACTGAACTGGAAGACAAGGCATTGGGTCTTCTTCATTGGTGTGTCTAGGTATAATGGCTGAACTACACCAATAGAACCCAGATTGATTGCCAAAATATTGAAATATTTTTATATTGTTTGACAATAGCTGTCTTGGCCTTTTCCCCAGGACCCTTAGACCTCCAACGGTCCAGTGAGTGAATAGTTAATACTGGGCATAGCAGAAGGCTCCAGATTGTCAAGCTAGTTGTTATATTTCTAATTTTACCATGAAAAGCCTTTCATAGGGAATGGGCCCCACTTCATCCTTTTCCACTACACAAACACCCCAGATACCTCACAGGTCTTGACTTCATGAAGAGTTGTGAGCAGTGGCTTTGGAGGCCATGCTCTCTGGAAATAACAAATGCCTTCCCTTCAAGACGACCGGGTCTGAGTACATGGGAAAGTGTGACCCTTCCTTGGGGTGGGGGCAGACATTAACATCTATTTTATAGATGGGGAAACTGAAGCAAAGAATACTTTTGTAACTTGTGCAAGGTTTTGGAGGTAAGATGTAGCAGAGCAGCCAGGCAGCCTAGCTCAAAGGTTTCTGTTAGAGCCTAGAGGTATGTTAGCTACCATAGCACTCTGCCTCCAGCCATCTGTAAATATCAGGGCTGGGGCCCTCACCTCTGTGGTGAAAACCTGGCGTAATACCTCAGGCATCTAGAAGATCTTTTCTGGAGTGTGTCATGTGGTTGGTAGTCCCCACATCTCAGGCACCTTTTGACACAAACTCCTTGGGATCCCAGTTAGTACAAGTGTATGTTGGGGGTTGTGGTGAGACCCTAGCCATGAGCAATCAAACCCCCCTGCCCCTGAAGCCAGTATAATCTCATAACCTACGGGAGCTCCAGGAACCCGGGTCTGACAGAGGATCCCAGAAACTCTAAGAGTCACTATTCCCTAAACTGGCCTCATCCTTTCTTGTATCCACGTCCAAACAATGCTCCTTCCTTTTCCCTCAGAGGAGGCTGCATGATGAAGGTGATATTTAAGTTGGATTGTGAAGGGTGAGGAGGAGTTTTTCATGCAGAGGAGAGGAGCAGAGACATTTCAGGTAGAAGGAGCTGCCCAAGCACAGGCATGGAAGTGTGAAACAGCATGATGTGTGTGGAGAATGAGGAGAGGCAGGGTCAGTGATGAAGCTGAGAAGGTAAATACAGGTTATCGCTTCGGTCTTCATCACCGTGCAATGGAGAGTCGCTGAAGAATATGGAACAGTGAAGTTGCATGGGCATATTAGTGTTTTAAGCATACCATAGAGCATGGTTTCCTAGGGAGGGACTTGCGGTGGGACCTGGAAGGAGGCTGAAGCCATAGTCCTTGTATGATAATGGCCTAAATTAAGGTGGTGAAAGAGAAAGGGGTAGCCAAGAAATGCTTCTGAGGACTTGGTATCTTTGATTGTGGAGTGAAGGGAAGGGGGAGTTGAGGTTGATGCTCAGGATCCTAGTTTGGGTGACTGGGGGATGGTGCCAGGAGGAGAGGTGCATTTGAGTAGAAGGTAGTGAGATCTGCTTTGAACTCTGACTTAGGTGGGCCCAGGTATTGATGTGCTCCAGATTGCCTCCTATACAGGTGAGCTCAGGAGTGGGCTTTGGTCTAGAAATAAAGATCCAAGAGTCCTCAGAGGAAGGAAGAATCTGAAGCCATGGGAGGGGGTAAAACTGCCTACGGAGAATGTGCCAATGACACCAGGAAGGAGAGCCAGAGACAGGACCGTGAGGGAGACCAGCAGTGCAGGGGCAGGCTGCACAGGTGCTATCTTCAAATTATAAGGTGTAATTCAGTCATTCAACAGACTGATCACCTCCTGCCTGCCAGTCCTCTTCTGCATACTATCAATGCAGCAGGGAAAAAGACAGAAAACCCCTGCCTGTGGAGGTACATTCTAGTGGACAGAGGTGGACATAAACAAAAGTAAAATATGTAGCAAGACAGGTAGTGTGGTAAATGTTCTGGAGACTAATTAAGCGAAGGGAATAGGGAGAGTCGAAGTGGGGGGCTGCAACTATAAATGTGGAGGGCCTCACTAAAAAGGTTATTTTTGAACAAACATTTGAAGGAAATGAGTGAGGTGGATATCTGGGGGAAGACAGTTCTAGGAAGAAGAAACAGCAGTATAAATAAAGGCCCCGAGGCAGGATGTGCATGGCATGTGGGAGGAATAGCTGAGAGGCCATGTGGTTATCACCAAAATGTGTAAGTATTATTATCATATAACTATTATGTAGTTTTTTTTTGTATCTACCACTGCTCTGTACTGTAATGATTTTTAGAGAGGTGATCTTGGGCAAATCCCTTAGCCTCTCAGGACCTCAGTTTCCTTACCAGTAAAATGGGGATAATAATAGCATTACCAATAATAGTCATTGATAAAGTGCTTTGCACAGCACCTGGCACAGAGTATTTGCTGCTACCACTAGTATCTCTATCATTATTCGTATAATCATCTCTCCCTCTCTCTGGACTGTAAGCCCTTTGAAGACAACGGCTGTGTGTAGTTCTTCCCTGCAGCCCAGGACCAGCCCAGGGCAAGGCTTCATAGTGTAGGCTCTATAAAGGAAGTTTTTGGAAAGAACAAGTGAAAAAGCAAAAGGTAGGGCATGGAAGGAGCCAGGTCCCTGGTGGCCCCCCACCCCAGTTCCACAGGCCCCACAGGATGGGCCAGGATGTGGACGGCTGGGGCTTGAAGCAGGCCCACACTTAACTGGCACATGTGGAGCCTCCGGGCCTGACAATCTATTTGTTATTAGGGTAATAAATAAACAAGTTGCTTGTCTGCACGGGGACTGGCACGAGCGCCTTAGAAGATAAATGCTGCCTCTGAAATAGACAAATATTTACCATCCTCCAGAAGAAGTTGTCAGCCCTGCTAAAGGCCTCCAGGGCTTGGAACTAAAGTGAACACTGAGATTTTTTTACCCTAATGGAGATGTATAGTGTACTTCTTCATAACAAAGAATGTGAAACTGCCTGTCCTTGAGCACCTACTATGTGTTGGGCTTGCCATCATGCTCATCACAATCCTTTAGGGTAGGGACTGTGATCATCATGTTTCAGATGAGCAAACTGAGGCTTGAATGAGTGAAGTGACTTGCTAAAGGCTGCACAGCTGGTGGTGGAGGAGCTGGGTTTTAACCTGAGCCCTAGCCCAGGCTCTGAGTTGGAGTTTTTTTGTAGCCGGATTGTGCAGATAGAGTGAATGGGACACCTACATGCCACAATGTCAAGATTCAATCCTGGTTCTGTCAATTATTAGCTACCCGACCGTGGGTAAGTTATAGCTCTTAGTGCTTCTGTTTTCTCATCTGTAAAATGTACATACTAATAGCTTACCTTATAGGGTTGTTGGCTGGTTGAAGAAAATGTGTATAAAGTACTTAGACTGTGCCTAACACATAGCAAAATATTAGCAATTATTATTTGATTATTATAAACATTAGTATTATTATCATTATTCAGCTGTTTGTCAATCATTCATTTAGCAAAATTGATAAGCGTCTAAGAGGATGCTGTCAGGGGCCACACACATGCCCCCAGCACTTACTATTTCTGAGCACAAGGGGCAGGCCAGGAAAATGAGGGTGTTAACATACAGAGCAGCTCTCAGACAGTAAGTAATGGCAGCTGGTGGATAAATACCCCAGCTCCCTCACCCCTCAGGTGGCATATTCTGAGACAGAAGTTCTACATTGGCTCCTGCAATCATGTTCTACTTACTCATGGAGATAACTTGCTTAAAAATGCATCCTTAAGATATAAGCATAGTGATTTGGAGGAGCACCTGCACCCCAATGTTCATAGCAGCAGTGTCCACAATAGCCACAATATGGAAGGAATCTAGATGTCTATTGACAGATGAATAGATTAGAAGGTGTGTATTTTTTTAAATTTATTTATGATAGTCACACACACACACACACAGAGGCAGAGACATAGGCAGAGGGAGAAGCAGGCTCCATGCACGGGGAGCCTGAGGTGGGATTTGATCCCAGATCTCCAGGATCGCGCCCTGGGCCAAAGGCAGGCGCCAAACCGCTGCGCCACCCAGGGATCCCAGAAGGTGTGTATTTATATACAATGGAATATTAGCCATCAAAAGAATGAAATCTTGCCATTTGCAAGGACATGGGTGAAACTAGAGGGTTTATGCTAAATGAAATAAATCAGTCAGAGAAAGACAAATACCATATGCATTCACTCATATGTGGAATTTTTTAAAAAAGATTTTATTTATTTATGATAGACAGAGAGAGAGGGAGAGAGAGAGGCAGAGACACAGGCAGAGGGAAAAGCAGGCTCCACGCAGGAGCCCGACGTGGGACTTGATCCAGGGACTCCAGGATTGCACCCTGGGCCAAAGGCAGGCACCAAACCGCTAAGCCACCCAGGGATCCCCTCATATATGGAATTTAAGAAACAAAACAGATAAACATCAGGGAAGGGAAGGAAAAATAGAATAAAATGAAAATTGAGAGGGAGGCAAATCATAAGAGACATTGAGCTCTAGGAAAAAAAATGGAGGGTTGCTGGAGGAGAGGCAGGTAGGAGGAAGGGGTATTTGGTTGATGGGCATTAAGGAGGCACTTGATGTAATGAGCACTGGGTGTTATATGCAACTGATGAATCACTAAAGTCTACCGCTGAAACTAATAAAAAAAAAATACACCCTTTATTGGTACCTTCTCTTCCCTATCTCACTTCCCAATATCCCTTCTAGTGTTTCCTGAAACCATTTTCCAAAGATACTACTTGCACTTGAATCCTTGTTTTAGAATCTGCTTCTGGGGAAACCTGAATTGAGACAGTTTCTAATGTGTACCAAATCTTATATTTGGGGCTGGTTAGGCAGATGATGTCGAGTTGGGGGAATGGGAAGAGATTTTCTGTCAGAGGGAACAGCTTCTACAAAGGCACAGGGGTATGAACTGTTTGGTGAAGAGTGAGGAGAGGAGTATGGCTGGGGCAGAGGGCTTACCACCTTACAATTTGACTTTCACTTTGGCCAGGATATGGACAGGGTTAGATCCCTCAGATGGCCATAAACAACACTGTGCCCAGACAATCGTCTCAATTCAATATTTGAGGACCTCTCTGCAAAGGGTGTGCTGTCATTTTTTATGTAAGTTTCCAACGGTATTTTATCAGCGTAAGATTGCTTCTAAATAGTTTAATTTCTTTAGAAAAACACACTAATTGCTGATGGACCCTATTAGGGAAGGTTCAACCTAGAGGCTATGAAGGTGGTTTTGGACATTCTTTGAACATTCTCTGGTGTAGGTAAGAGACGCAGTTCAGTCCTAGAAATGACCTCTGCTCCCCTCAAAGGGCAAAGTTAGAGTCTGACCTCATTTCCCTGAACCCCCGAACAAGGCTTTCTGTCTCTCATGTTCCTCTTCCAGGAAGCACCTCTTCTACACATACACCCCTACACTTCTCACGTCACTGCAGTTCTTTTTGGATGTGCCTCTGTTATCCAGTTCAGCGAGCAGCTCCTGAGTTTATACTTGAGCAGGCCTCTTTGCCAGGCCCTGGGGACTGAAGGATGCCTCTGATGTGGGTCTGTGCCTTCACAGAACCTCTCACTCTGGAACAGGAGGAGTTAGACATATAAACTGGCAGTAAGAAAGATGTCACAATAGAATGGCAGAGAAAAGGATTAATACAAACTAGGGAACAGAACATGGAAAGCATCTTAGAGCCAGTGAAGTCTAAGCAGGTTTTGAAGGATGTAGAAGAGTTTGGTACTGCTCTCCCATGATTAGGTGTGTGCCTTCCTAAGAGGTTGAGCATCAGACTCTGGCAAACTTTCAGCTTTTTCTCCTAACTCAGATTCCTCCAAAGCTAGATACATTCAGGCTCTACCCTTATCCTCAGTCACAGCTTGAGGACGGAGCAGGAAGTAGCTGAGAGCCTGGGACCAACACTGCACCCCCATTCCCACTTGGCTTTTGAATTCCTGAGCTGGAGCTCCCCTCCCAACCATGTGAACCCTGGAACTACTTTAGTTTCCCCCAGTGAGACCTTTGTATCTCATCGTCTGATTTATTTTATCCTCACAATATTGGATGGGCCCCGGAGGTGGAGCAAAAGTCTCAGGATCACATTGCTAGGCAATGTTTGACCTGGAACTGGCTGAGCCCATGGTGCCATTGTAATGAATCAGTTTGTTAAAGCCTGAGACATGCTGGAACATTCTGACAGAACATTCCAAAGTTGTGCAATTTCCCCCAAATCAACCAGGCTCCAATTTCATCTTCTTTCTACTAACAAACTCGTAATTTGTGATAATTTAGAACTTGTGAGTGGCCTGAAATTCATCTTTACCTTTGCCCTGAAAAGTCTTAGTAGAGGTACATATTTTTGAAGAAAAAATTTGCCATGTGGATGTTTAATTGGCACTAAATGTGCCAACATGATGTGCCCATGGCAAAGACTTATATTCATTCATAGGAGTTAGCTATTCTAAACCTGGCTTTGATAAGTAGAATATGCCACTTGTAGAGATGTGGGGAAGAATGTATTTCCTAGCTTTAATCCTATAATTCACACTTGTCTTTGTCAGAGACTCTAAGTCCCTGCCCTACAGCCAGTCACGCTAATTCTGATTATTTATTTTTTCATTTTCAGGACAGTCCCCTGCCCCTGCCAACTGCTGTGCCATTACTTGTGTTGAAGATGAAGGCAAAGTGGTAAAGGCAAAGGGTCCTGGAGTTCAATCATAGATCCCACACTGACTCTGTGTGTACTTGGATAAATTCTTTCACTTCTTGAATGGCATTCAAGTCTCTATTTACTCTGGCCCAACTTCCTTTTACAGCTTCAGCTCCCACTGATATTCCATATATTCCTTAAACCCCCAGTCAAACATGCTTACTTCCCATTCCAAGAACATGCTCCGCCCTCTCCTGCTTCCTCTGTTACTAGAAATGTTCTTTACTTGCCCTTAAAAACCCCCACATCTTTCAAGACTCAGATGAGAAGCTATTATCTCCATAAGACTTTCTTCCCAGTTGACTGTGAGCCTCCTCTATCATCTCTTTGGGAGCTTTTAATCACATTCTACCTGGCGTTACAATTTTTATAGACATGTCTTTTTCTTATTACTAGATTATAAGCTCCATGAAGGCAAAGCTGATGTCTTGTCTGTCCTCACAAATCCACACTGTAGACTCGGGGTATACAGATATAAGTGGAGAAGCTGGAATTCATAGCTGGGGCTTCTGATGGCAAAGCCTTTGTTTCTGTATCTTTATGGAATGGATGAAAGAACTTCAATTTCCTTGGCTTTCAAGTGCAGATATTATTTTGTGCTTTGTGTTACCTTTAAAGATGAATAATAAACTGAAGTTCTGTCATTCTCAGGAGGTTATGGGATGGCTCTGATTTTCTTGGATGAACAGGCTAGAAATTCAGCAGGAACTCAGTTGCAGATCTATGTCAGGGATTTCACCAAGGAGCTCAAGTCTGGATTTGGGGACCATCCAGGCCTGAGACTGACCATCCCTTATTCCTGTGCTCTTGAGCTGGTGGGGCTCTGAGGCTGTGTGGGGATCTGAGCTGGTTCCCAAGTCAGCCTTCTTATACCTCAATACTCACTCTTCCAATATTTTTACCATTCAGTGTTTATTCAAGAAACATTGGTTTATTCAAGATAATGAATAATAAGTAGAAATGTATCATGTACTGAACTAGGTTCTGAAAATACAAAGATTAACCAGACACTATCTTTACCCTTGGGGGGGGGGAGGCAGACATGTGAACAGACAATGACAACTTATGTTACCATATCTTTTGATAGAGGAAAGCCCAGGGGTCATGGTGGCCTAGAACAGAGAGCCCAGGGGATCTGAGAGATCACACTTTCTGCCCCTTGCTTTTTCTGGACTGTGGAGTACTTTGACTCAATGTGAGATCTTAGATCACGTTTATTCTCTGGTCTTCGTTTTCATTCTGTACACAGCAAAGCATCTGGGCTCAATGGTCCCCCAGATCTTATCCCATAATACTTACCTCTTGATGACTCTGTACTCATGCTGCTGGGCACCATGCCAATCATCATCATGCCCTCCATCCTTCTCAAGAGGGTAGAGGCCTCCTCAGAGCCCCAGACTGCGTCAAGCAGACACTCTGGCATTGAGGGGTTGACTCAGGGACTTACAGAGAGATCCCAGGCCATCTGTTGGTGTTTAAGTCAGGGCTGGAAAGGTCAGGTCTGCTCTGGGCACATTGCCTGCCCTCCTGCTATTTCATGGGTGGGGGGGAGGCTGCTCCCCATAAACATCATATCAGGATCTGGGAGTGCCATGTTGAACAAAAATAGATGAAATTCCTAACCTCATGGAGTTTACAGTCTAGTTGGGGAGTGAACATTAATAAAAAAGTCAACAAATGAATGTATAATTACATAGTAAGATAAGTGCTTGAAAGCAAGACACATGGTCCTAGGAGAGCAGGTATAGTAAGAACTGGGAGATGTTAATGGGTTTAGCAGCATGAGGTCATTATTGAGAGATGTTTTGTCAGAGTTATGGGTCAGGAAGCCACACAGGAGTGGGCTGAGGAGCAAATTGGAAGTAAGGGAGTGGAGATGGTCAGTGTAGGTAACTCTCAGTCAGTGAGCACTGTATGAGCTGGAAGGAAGCTCAGAGGTCTTTCATGGATGGTGTTTTAAGAAATATTACAAATAAATTCACAGACACCATCTTTGTAGTCCTTAGAACAATCTCCTGATACGGGAAGGTCAAATTCCCATTGGACAGATGAGAAAAATGGAGATCCAGAAAGGTTTTGTGCCTCGAGCTGAGTATTCACAGCATAGATAGAACTGGAACTTAACTCCCTAGAATCCCTGCCCTCCTTCTGCTCTGCAAACACTGTCTGTTTAGAAGTTATCTGAATGAATGTGTATTATTTTCACCACACTCGAGGTTTCTTTATTACTTCTTTTTTCTCTCCTCGGTACTTAAGGATTCAGGACCATGGCCAGCATCCAAACAGCCTACAAACCCTGAAATAAGCTTAAGAGTCTTAGCCAAAGAGATCAGCACTGCCTTTTAAGTTGGTTTTGTCAATAAACATCAGCCAAAACATCTACTAAGTATCAGGTGCGGTGAGAGGTGACAGAGACGCAGAACTGGAAAACTGCCCTTAGGGAACCTACCATCTGGGATGGAGAAGACATGGACACAGATAATCACAATAGAGTGAGATGTGTGCAGAAGTTGTGGGTCAAAGAAGGCTTCCTGGAGGAGACCCAGCATTAACTGAATCTTGGAGAGAGCAGAAAGGTCCCTCTGGTGCAATGTGAGAATAAAGGAAGGAGTGAGAGAGAGGGCTAGGGGCTGACTCAGGAGACTGAGTAAGAAGAAAGAGACTCCCCAAGCTCTTCTAAAAGGCATAGCCAGGTTTTCATCTCACTTGCAAGAGTAGATGGAAATACTCTGGGTTTTGCATGTTTCCTTTTGGCACTGAAAGGTTTATCTCCTCACCAGCTAAGGCTGACTCCGTGAGAACTGTGTTGCTGGTGCACAGAGGGGAATTGAAATTTGGGGGTAGAGAAAAGAAGGAGAATTTGATTTGCTGAATAGTCACTATGCATCAGCACCATGCTAGGTGCTTTTTTACATATTCTCCTTTAATTCTCCCAATAACTTGTAAGGTAATGAGGTCCTCAGGCTTCATAAAGAGAAATTTTATGAAGGAGGATCAGAGATGCCAATTAACTGTGCCCCCATGGTGATACACCAAATAAAATGGAGACCTAGGATTTGAATTCAGATCTGCACAGCCCCTAACTCCTCACATTCCCTCCTCCTGCACATGCTATTTTGGTGGAGACCCAGCAGACAGAGTAGCAGAATAATGGCTCCTGGGTACCCACTCCTGCAGCCTCCTGTTCACACACAAAGAAGTAATCACATCAAGTGTTGTTTTCTCAGCTCCTAAATCCAGGAGCTTTGGAAGGCCACAAATGGACCCAGGATCTGTGACGTGGCCCCTCCTGGGCTGGGTGGGTTTTGCTTGTTCCTTACCATTCCACTGTACACTGTCTTGCAGAAAAGAGTGCTTCTGTGTCCAGGAATGAATGAGAAATTGAAGGGTTTCATATTGGGGCCAATTACCTGCTTTGACACCCCTGAGGTGCCCTTGGCCCCCAAGTTTTGGAAGCTGCACCATTCTCTCTGGGCCTTTTGCTGCGGCTATGATGGTGTCTGCCGCAGAGCCTGGGGAAGCTTTATGGAGATGGTCACACTCCAGTGCCCAGCCTACTTGTTGGAACTTTCCAGAAATATTGCACTGCAGACATTTTCCACGCCGTTATGCTAATGGAATCAGGAAAAATCAATTGTCCTTAAGGAACAGGGGAATGAGACGTGCTGTAAATGCCACGGGATGAGTGATTGGTTGATTGCTTGCTGGCGATCGGAGCGCGTCTCATCCCTACATTATTCTGATGAATTTTTATGGCGTGCCTCCTCTCTTGCTTGCTCCCTCCCCCCCACCCCACCCCCCTAGCTGGGGAAGAAGGTTTATGGCTTGCAGCTTCTCAGTTGATTGAATGCAGCTGGCATTGTTGCAGCAGAGGACAAATAGGTACATTTGCTTTACAGGCTGAGAAAAGTGGGTTTGGAGAAATTGCACTGCCACGTCCCTCTGCAACAAAGGCGCCCTTAAAAATGCAGATATTTTTTATGAAATGACTTTACTCTCCTTCTTGGCTGTCCATAATCTTCCTATCAGAGGAAAGGGCAAAAAAAAAAAAAAAAAAAAAAAAGGTTGGGGGGAAAGAAATATATGGCTTGCAATTCTGCGGAAATCCGATTTTTTATTCTTATCACAAAGGAAGCTAACGAAGGCATTTCATTAGTATTCATTTTAGGCTGATGTGATTTTCTCCTCTTTGCTAACACAAAAATAAATAAATAAACAGTCGAGCCATGTCTGGGAAACTGCCGACAAGGCGGCCTGGAGCAGAGGTCAGCATTTTCTGGAATGAGTGTATGCCGCATTCAGCAAGGTGGCCAAGAAAATGGATCCCGCTCAAATAAGGATCATCTGGGGCAGAGAAGAGACAAGTTTTAGGTGGAGACAGGTCTCCTGGGTTTCAAAGCTGGTGTCCAGCTTGGCTGTGGTAGTTTATGGACTGGGGAAAGCAAATAGGCTGTGACTGTTGTTTTCCATGGGGAGTTTGCTGCTATCCTGGCTGCTGGTCCTGAGGCAGGGCATGTTTCACATCTGGTCAGGGCACTAGGGAGCTCCTCCTATTGTTTGTTCTTTCCTGTGTCTTTCTTAAGGACAGCTCAACCATGTTGAGGGTTGGTAAATCCTATTGTGCAGATCTGGGAGCTCTGGGCTGGGAAGTAGAGATTTTGGGACACAGCTGTTGTCTTCATCCATCCAAAGGGGCATTGTGGGCAGAGGAGCAGGCTTCTAGCACCAGGTGCCAGAGGGCTAAACTAGGGCCTGTGGGTGGAAGTGACAGTAGGCAGAGGAATCTACAAGATATGAATCAAATTTCAGATCAAGCATTTTCTGGATATGTCTGTCCATAGGCAGGTTATTAATTCCTCTGAGCCCCAGCATCCACATTTGTATAATCAAGTAAGTTAGAATAAAATCCAATCCTTTTATTATTTTCAAATTATTATCAGATACAGGAATGTGAAGTGCTGGGAAGTGGGTATTAGTGGCCACTTTGTAGAGAGGTTCCCCTTCTGAGATTTGGAGAGGTGGTAAATTGCACAGCCCCTGAGAAGCATGCTCCTGGCCTTCGAGGCCAAAGCTCTGACCCTAACCCAGCACCCAGCCCTCTAGTTGAGCTGCTTCTCAGTCTACTGGGAGAAGGGGTTCAGAAGCAGAAGCAGAAAGCTCTTTGTTCTTAGATAAAAATTCTTACCCAGTTTGCCTCAACTGCCAAGTCATTTGACAATTTCCATCTCTGTCCCTTTTACCATCTGTGCTCTATTCCGATGGCTTAGCCATTCCTGACCTGCCTCAATGTGCTGCATCCTTCAGTAGTCACTGGCCCTGGCCTGTGCTCTTGCCCCTTCATGGAACTTTCTCCCCTGTCTTTTCCATTTGGCCAAGTCTCGCTCATCCTTCAACTCAGGTGCCACCACTTCTAGAAAACCTTCCTGGAGGCCCACATAGGTCTTTGGTCTCTCTGTGCTCTCATGGGATTACGGTGCACTGTTTGTAGAACTGTGACTGTAATGGTAATAAAAAAGGAGCAAAAAAACAGAGTTAGGCTGACTTGGATTCAGATCTTATCACTGATACTTAATCATGGGTGAGTTACCTGAACTCCATGAGCCCACTTTCCTCATTGGTCAGTGAGCACAGTGTTACCTACCTCCAAAGGCAGTTTGGAGGAGTCAATGAGTACTATTTGTAAAGTACTTTTCTCAGTGCCTGACATGTAGGTGACTGTAAGCAATTCAAAATGAATGAATGAATGAATGAATGAATGAATGAATGACGTTTCTTTCAGATTGTTTTGAAATCTTGATAAAGAGGATTGAGGAGGGATGCCTGGGTGGCTCAGCGGTTGGGCGTCTGCCTTTGGCTCAGGGTGTGATCCCAGGGTCCCAGGATCGAGTCCTGCATCGGGCTCCCTGCATGGAGCCTACTTCTCTGTGTCTCTGCCTCTCTCTCTCTGCGTCTCTCATGAATAAATAAATAAAATCTTAAAAAAAAAAGAGGATTGAGGATATATTTTCTTCAGTTCCTCATGTGTGTCCATATTTCCCAGAAAACTGATTAACCACACAATGGGCCAGGCAACTAGTGGCAGGCCAGGGCAGAGCTCTGAGGTCCTAGACTAGGCTCTTTTGCAAGCCTTCCCTCACAGTCAGGAGTTGGTTGGGTCAAGGGCTCAGTCTAGTCTTCTTCACCTGTCTCCCTGCTGTGCCTGCTACAGGCCAGGCCCCACTGTGGGTGGCCCATGAAGTGCCCTGACAGGAGGCTCATGGGGCTCAGGTGGGGTTCAGCCCTGCCTGCCTGTGACCCCAAGGCCATCAGCTTTCTCATCCATCTTGGGGTGATAGTACTGCCAGCCTGACTGTGCTGGGCTCCTCTGCAGAGGGGGAGAAGGAGGGAGACGGCAGGGTGGGGGTGGGGGGCAGCGTGCCTCATTAGCTCTCAGGTGTGTGTCTAGGAGTTGAAGCGATGGCTGTTGCTGCTGTTGTGGTTGTTGTGGTTGTTGTCACTTTCTCTCAAAAAAGTCCCCACAGTCAGGGTCCTGGAGCCAGTCTCTTAGAGGAGATGGCTCTGCCCTTGAAAGCCACTCTCTGGGCCTGGCGTTTCCTGTGGGTAATTTGAAACTGGGGCTCAGAGAACTGAACTCCGGTTAATGGTTTTCAATAAAGAATTAAGTGCTGCTCGTCAGGCTGGCGCTGCGGCCCTTCCCGGAAGGGGGAGAGGGCTGGGAGGGGGGCAGTTGCGCGCGGTTAGGGATGCGTTTGCATTTTCCGGTCAGTTAGGCAGCCTGATGGAAAGGGATCCGATGGGCCCCAGCAGCCAGAGGGCGGAGCGGCAGGGGGAGGCAGAGAGGCCCGGGCCTGTACTTGCAGCTGCGGGCGGCAGGGGTGGCCACTGCCTGGAGCTCCAGGAGGTGTTCCCACAGAGAGCGCTTTTGTCGGGACCTGGCTAGCGGCCCTTCCCCGGGGCAACCCCAGAGGAAGGAACCCAGAAACCTTTTCTGCTAGGGCCCCCTCCCAGATCAGACATCACCTTTATACCAACCACAGCTTTCACGGTGCTTTCTGCACAAAATCACTCCTTAAAGCTTCATCTACGACCCAAAGGGGCCGCTGTTATTTTCATCCCTCTTGCTTTGCAGATAAAGACACTGAAGTACAGAGAGGTTAAGTGACTTGCCCAAGGTCACACAGCTCAGCGGCAGATCCGGGCTTCAAAGCCACGTGGTCTGCTGTGAAAGGCGAGCTGTATGACCACTATGCTGTATAACCTCAAGCCCTCTACTAGGATGCCCAAATCATTTTATCTCCAGCTCATGAGGTTAACAGAGGAGGGTCCCAGGAAGGACTGAGGGTCAGGGAGGTGTCGGGTTTGGGAAAGCGGATGAGAGAGAGAGAGGGAGAGGGAGATAAGGAAGGCATCCAGACACGGGGAGGGAAGTAGAGAGACCCCAGGAGAAAGTTATTTACGGCAGGTATCAGAAGCCTTCCAAGTGCTCACACCCTCTGACCTGGTATCTCTGTTTCTGGGAGTCTGCTGTGAGAAGACCATTCTAAATAAAAGAAAAGATCGATTATAGTATCAAATGATTCGAAGCAATTTACATACCTAACCATGGGAAATAATTAAATAAAATCTGGTGTTTACACCTGATTTGACAGTCTGCAGAAAACTAGTGCTTCTGAAGGTGACATAGTAACCTGGAAAAATTCTTATGTTACAGTGTTAAATAAGGAAAGGAGTAAGACAAAACTTTATGAATAATAAAATCTCAAACGTGTACCAAATATACAGAGCTACGTGAAATACTAGCTGCTATGTTAGGATGATAAAATCGTAAGCGTTTTTCCTGTTTTTCCAATTTTCTATAATGCTATTTAATGCTTTAATTATCCATAAGTTGATGTACCCTAGATATTTGATGGCTTAAGAAAAGTTACACACTCTCCCTCTGCCTCGGTTTCCTAATTGGTAAAATGGCAATAAAACTCCCTTCTTTTCAGGATTGCTATATTTAACGAGATAATGGATATAATGTTCCTTGCACGGTGCATGTGCATCCTAGAAATAAGTGATGTCACTTTCTTCTATTTCCCACGGGCTGTCTTCTGACTTACTGAGGTTTGCACAGTGAGGATTGGACAGCCAAGCCCAAACCTGTATTGTACAGATGGAAGCTCCCAGAGTCAGGTGCTGACCTGTCGCTCCTCCCTCTCCTGACACCAGACAAAAGGATGGAGGTGAGAGAGGGTCAGCTGGACCCCAAGCTCCAAGGCCGCCCCTGAAATGTACTGCCCCCGCCACCCCTGCCCCCCTGAGCAGCACATCCCCCCTAGCCAGCACCTCGGGCAAGGCCTAGAGGCGTGGGCCACGTTGGTGCTGCCTGTGGGGGCCCGCGGCTCACCAGTTCCTTCACCATTTGTTCACTCATTACTCATTCACTTCCCTAGTCATTGAGTCGTGTAGAGAGTCAGCTATAGCACATCCTTACTGAGTGTTGATTTCGTGTTTACTGGGTGTGGGTGTGGGTGTGTGGGGGGGTGTGAACCAGGGGGGCTCACTTACCTCAGCTTATTGAACACTCACATATGCCCAGCAGCAGGGCCTCCCCTAGCAGAGCCTGGCAATTTAGAAGAGTAAGATACGGGGCATGTGGGTGGCTCAGTCGGTTGAGTGTCTGACTCTTGCTCTCAGCTCAGGTCTTGATCTCGGGGGTCATGAGTTCAAGCCCTATGTAAAGTCTGATTTTAAAAAAATAAATAAAAGAGCAAGATGCAAATGAATCTTTCTTCCATAGTCAGTCAGTTTCCTGGCCCTGCCAATTGTGCCTCGGCACTGCCTCTCGGAGCTAATGCTTCTGCCCCAGCGCTCGGCCTCAGCCACCCGAACCTGACCCGGGAGAGCCCCAGCCCTTCGGCCTGGCCAAACCAGGTGCTGGTGGTCTGACCGGGCAGCTCACCATACAGCCATTGCCTGCTTCTTCCGGCTTCTCCTTGCTCCTCAAAGCCCCTTTATGACTTTATGCTTCACACACTACTCCTGCTTCCTACACTGCCCGTCCCCACATGGCGAGGGCTTACCCGCCCTCTAAAACCTAGCTCAAATCCCCCCTCCCCTTTGGCTCCCCTACAAGATTTGCTGTTCCCCTCTGTGCCCGCCTCCCACTGCACTGTGATAATTTCCCAGTCTCTTCCCCTCTGGCTCCCTTTCCCCCAGGACTGTGCATCCCTCAAGGGCAGGAACCATGTCTTTTTATTTCTATGCCCCTGGAGCTTAACTCAGAGTCTGGCGCAGACAGAAGGCCCAGTGAGTGTTTGTTGACTGAATTATGGATGACAGTGTGATCTCAGGGCTTCCACTAGGGAGGAACAACAGGGCCTCTTGACCTCTTGGGAATGGGAAGTGTTTGCAGCTGAATTCTCCTGGCAGACACTTTTCAGCATCACCAGCTGCTCACTCCCCAGAGGCCCTGTCTCTGCTCTGCTCCCTGATGGGTATAAGAACATTTGGCTATAAACCTACCTAGCTGTGGGATTGCAGCCACTGCCTCATAGTGAGCTCACTTGGACAAAGCCTTGACCTGTGCAGCTGGGCATGCAGGGAGCCTCATGCTCCGACCCTGCTGCATCTCAGCCCCATGCCATGCTTCTCTGTATAGGCTCCAGGCTATAGCCAGACTGAAAAGTTTCATGAATACGCCTTGTGACTTGCGGTTTCTTCTGCTTGAAATATTCTCCACCTGCCCACCCCTCCATCTTTGCCTGGTAAACTCTACAGGCTCTTCTGGTTGGTTCAGGTGTCAGCTCTCCTCTGGGCCAGGGGCCTGCCCTATGCACATCCCAGGCTCTGTGGCACCTGCACAAAGCATTATCCGTTTATTTTCTCAAGAAGCCTGTGGGCTCTCTAAGGATACCTGGATCATGATAGGTGCTTACAAGCACGTGTTGGCTGGCTGGCTGCTAGGATGGCTAGATGGGTGCATGGTACTAGGACCCTTCTCTGCTGCTCAGAGTCTAACTGCAGTGTGCATGTGGTATAAGGGTTAGGGTTACAGTCTATAAGAAGGGCATGCCCAACCTTCAGGCTTACAGGGTAAATAAAATACACTGTCAGGGAAAGGGAGCTGAGAGCTGAGAGCACTCCCAGTACAGCCATGGGTTGGAGAGAGACCTGGACTTCAGGACCAACCCTGCTTCCCAGTGGCTCTGAGCTTTCTCCTCAACAGTCCAAACTTGTTTCCTGATCTCTAAAATGGGAACCACAACCCTTGCTCAGTATACTTTACAAAGTCATTGTGAGGACCAAGTGTGACAATTCTCTGAAATTACTGCTGAAACTGTGGAGTGCCGGCCCTGTTTTTTCACTCTCTGAGGGGGAGAGCTGGCCCTGTGCTGTGGCAATGGCCACTAGAGGGAGTAGCAGAGCAGGACAGGCCCTCCTTGTCAGAGCCCTGTGGCTGGCCCAGAAAGAGGGAACACAGGATCCGCGACAGGTCACCATGAGCTCCCAGGCTACCCTCACTTCAGGTTTAACTCCAAATTCAAATGACATCCGGCTATCACTGAAGTGTTAGAAAAGAAATAAATAGAAAAGCCCGGTGATGGCACAAGGGGCAGCCCTAACTCACTGTGTTATTACTGGGGGTGGCGATAAGTGTGTGTGTGGGGAAGTACAGGACCTGGGGTTCTTTGAGCATGGTTTTCTCAGTTTAGCTCAGAAGCCTTGATTCTAGGGCTCTGAGGCCATAATCTGGCTGGTACAGGGCCCATCTACTCAGCTCTGTAATGCCACCTTAGTGGGATGGGGCTAAGGTCTGCAGGACCTCCCTCCATGGATGCCTCAAAACTGCAGGCCTGGCTTCACAGTTGATTAGCTCCCTCTTTGCTGGGGCGAGTGGGACCAGACAAGGAGGCCAGCTGGAGGAGAGCTCTGTAACCCAATTTGCTGTGTAGAGAAGCCAGTCTGTCTGGCAAGAGCTAATTGGAAAGCTGCTTCCTCTAAGCCTGGACCCAGGAGGGCGCTAGGCTTAGCTGGGCCAGGGGGTGGGGTGGGGGGAGCTCAGCTAGGCCCACATCACTTAGTGCTTTGTGGGAGCCGCTCCCAGCAGGAGAGCACTTAGCCCTGGTAATTGGCCAGGCAGGCTCATCATTAATTCATGCCAAATTGTATTTCCTCTTTTGAGGGAGAGAGAGAGACAGAGAAGAGTGGGGGTAGATGGGAATAAATGAGTTTCTGAAGGGAGGAGTCTGTTTTAGGGCTGGGTAAAAGCAGCTTCAACTTGGGTTGGAGGAGGCTGGTGATTCATTTGCTAACTTGCTGTTGACCTGAGCAAGTCACTTTCCCAGAGGAGGTCTCAGTTTCCTAATCTGTGGTAGGAGACAATAACTGTGATCTATCTTCTTCAGAGATGGCTTTGAGAATTGAATCCAGATCGGAGAGATGAGTGCTCTTCAGATGGTCATTTCAACAGGCCCAGGGAGGCAGGGAGCCGCTTACATTTTACGTAATTATTGCTGTGGAGTGGGGTAGGTTTACCCCCTCCTCTTTTGGATGGACAGTATTTTTTCATGATTCCATCTTAACTCTTTTGCTGGCTTATTAACTCTTTGGTAATTTTAGTGGTTGCCTTAGGATTTACAGTATGCATCTTTAATATTGCATTACCTTCAAGTGAGATTAAAGCACTTCAAATAGAGTATAAGACTTTTTTAAAAAAGTATATACTTCCATTTCTCCTTTCCTGACATTTATGCTAACTTTGCCATGCATTTTACTTATAAATTCCTCAATACGTTGTTATTATTTTTGTTTAAACAATGATTTTTTTAAATGTTTTTTTATTGTGGTAAAATATACATAACATAAAATTAGCCATCTTAACCATTTTTAAGTGTACAGCTCGGTGGTATTAAACACATTCATAATGCTGTGCAACCATCCCCATCCTTCTCCATAACTCATTTCATCTTGTAAAACTGAAACTCTGTACCCACTGAAGTCAATTGTTTTTTAAAGATCTTTAAACAATAATTTAAAAAATCTTGTACATTTACCCATGCAGTTGCCATTTCTGGTATTTTTTATTCCATTGTGAGGATTTCTATTCCTATCTGGTTTCATTTTCCTTCTGACTGAAACCCTTCCTGTAACATTTCTTATAGGGCTGTTTTGCTGGTGATGAATTCTTTCAGCTTCTTTGTGTTTGAAAAAAATTTCTTTTGCTTTCTCCTTTGAAAGACATTTTTGACTCTGTATAGACTTCTGGGTTGACAGTTTGCTTTCTATATTTTAAAGATGCTTCTCCATCTTTATGTCTTTGGCTTAAATTGTTTCTGATGAGAAATCTATTTTTACTTTATCTTTGTTCCTCTGTGCATAACTTTTTTTCTATGATTTCTTTTAAGATTTTCTTTTATTACTAATTTTGAGAAATCTGGTTATAGTGTGTCTTGGTGTAGTTTCCTTCATCTTTCTTGTGTTTGGGGTTCATTGAGTTTACAGTTTTCATCAAATTTGAAAAAAGTTTCAGGCATTATTTCTTCAAATAATTTTTTCTGTCCTCCCCCCTCCTTCATGGACTCTAATTATTCTTAATTATCACATATATCAGGCTGAATGAAGTTGTCCCATAGATCATTGATGATCTTTTAATTTTTAAATTCCTTTTTGTTTCCTGTGTTTCATTTTAACTAGTTTCTATTCTAGTTTTCAGGTTCACTGTGTATTTTTTTTGCAGAGTCTAATCTGCCTTTAATCCAACCCAACGTATTTTCATCTCAGTTTTCACCTTTAGAAGTTTAAAATTTTAGCCTTTTTTGGTATCTTCTATGACTTTATTTAATCTTTTTGAACCTAAGGAATATAATCATAGTATCTATGTAATGTCTTTGTTTCTGAAGTCTAGCATCTTTCTCAATGCAGCAAGCTGGAGAAATTGTCAGGTCCATCTTGCTTGTGTCTTGTTCTCAGGGGTCTTTGTCTTTTGTTGCTGACATAAACTGTCTTGAAAACAACCATTATTTCATATCTTTCGTCTGTTTTTTTCTTTTTGGCTGTTTTAGACAACAAGATAAGTCCCTTCTCTACTACTCCATCTTGCCTACAAGTAGAAGTTCTCGGAGAGGCAGGAAAGGAGGACCTTTTAAAGAAAATGTGGGTCTAGCTCCAGGCCTTGGTAGTATGGGATTTGCAGGGCAGGCTATTGCAGGGTTAGTAGACAGAATGGAGGACAGTAATGAAGAGGCCAAGATTCCTGGAATCTGTCCCTGACTCTTCTACCCCTCATAATCTTTAAAACAAAATCCAAAATTCCTGTCATACACTTGCACCCCGATGTTTCTAGCAGCAATGTCCACAATAGCCAAACTGGAAGGAGCCTCAGTGTCCATCAAAAAATGAATGGGTAAAGAAGATGTGGTTTATGTATACAATGGAATATTACTCAGCCATTAGAAATGACAAATACCCACCATTTGCTTCAACCTGGATGGAACTGGAGGGTATTATGCTGAGTGAAATAAGTCAATTGGAGAAGGACAAACATTATATGTTCTCATTCATTTGAGGAATATAAATAATAGTGAAAGGGAATATAAGGGAAGGGAGAAGAAATGTGTGGGAAATATCAGAAAGGGAGACAGAACATAAAGACTCCTAACTCTGGGAAACATACTAGGGGTGGTGGAAGGGGAGGAGGGCGGGGAGTGGGGGTGAATGGGTGACGGGCACTGAGGGAGGCACTTGACGGGATGAGCACTGGGAGTTATTCTGTATGTTGGCAAATTGAACACCAATAAAAAATAAATTTATTATTAAAAAAACAAAACAAAACAAAATTCCTGTCATAGTTTTCCAGATCCTTCCTAATGCAGGCACCTCCAGAGGGGCTACTTAAAAGAGAAAGGAGCCCAGGAAAGAAGAGGGTTAATAAGTGATAATTTAAAATTGTGTAGAATTCCATTTAATCTGGGGGAAGAGGGACTGATTATTAAGGATCTCAGCAAGTGAGATCGAGTATTGGTACAAGTATTTTGTGTGTATCATTTAATTTAATGGTTTACTTGATTTGGAGCCACAGACTGAACTCTGATCCTAGACACAAACTTGAGCCCTGTTCGATTGAGATGTCTCTGTGAAGACACTGAACCTATGATTTCAGGTTGAGCTCTGATGCCAGGATATATTGGATCACATGAATAGGAATAGAACTCATGCAATGCATCCTATTCTCATCATAGTAAACTCCTTAAAAGATTTTGTGACTGGCAAGTTGGGGTCCCTTCCCTTCTCTTGGCCTCAGTTCTCCTTTTTAAAAACTTAGAGTCTCAATACCAAAGGCTATATATTCTTCTTGATATTTAGTTGTGAGGTGAACAATGGCACATCATTTTCCCAAACCCTCATAACCAGCTCTGGTCTCTGTCCGGGTTGACTCTGACATTTCAGTTCTCTCAGTGCCCAGAGGAAGTCATTTTGCCAAAGCCCTTATATAAAAATACAATCATAATGCTCTCTGAATGCTATATATATATATATATATATATATATATATATATATTATGTTATATTACGAACAACTGTGATTCATTTAACCATTCAACAATTATTTATTGCCCACTTACTGTGTGCCAGGCACTTCTTTAGTTGCTAGGAATAAATCAGTGGACAGACAATAATCCTTGCTCTTGTGGGCCTTGTGGTGGAAGACAGACAATAAATAGTAAATACAAAATGCAAGTAAGCCACATAGCATGTTAGTATGTAATAAGAGATATTGCCTATGAAAGTCATCACCACAGTGCCTGATACATAGCAGGTATCCAAGAATCCTTTCTGAAAAGCTAATGTGGCTTCTTCACTTTGGGAAGCCAATGGGAGCCAAGTATTGAAGGATGATGAGGAACTCACCAGGTATGTGAGAGGGGAGTATCTAGCATAGGGAAAAACAAAGTTAAAAGTTGGAGATGGGGGGCTTGGGAAGTACCTGAGTACCAGTCTTAACAAACCTCCGTGGTGCCCATAGGGAGAATGTGTCAGGCTTTTAGGGCTGGTGGATGCAAGTCATGTCAGTACCACGGAGAGCTCCGGGGGGCGGGTGTCAACCTCTGGAGAGCCCTCCTGAAGCAAAGGGGGGCCCTGGCGGTGGTCTGCTGATTTGCCTGAGCAATTCAACCCCAAGACAAAGTGACTGTCCTAAAATCAGGCCCTACTGCCATCTGAGTCTGAGTCTCAGTCTTAGAATTGGAAGCTAACGCATCCCTGCCTTACATCTTCTTCTATTGCAGAAGTAGCTGGTGGAATCTTGTAGCAATAATCTCCCTGGAATTTTTATCCGAGGACGTAGGTTTGAATCACAGTTATACCGTGAACCATCTGCATGGCTTTAGACAGGTTAGTTAGTTTTCCATCTGTAAAATAAGATGATGATCCTTACGGTGGTGCTGCGAGAACTATGGAGGACGGAGTTAGCAAAGCAGCTTGTGCAGTGCGTGGAACATAAAAGCTACCTTGCAACATTTTGTTGAAGGGTGAGTGAAATCTCTAGCAATGTTAGGGCTTCTCTGGAGGTGAGGATAGGATCTCACGGGCAGATAAAGTGAAGAGGACATTTTAGGCAGAGAGCAGGAGCCAAGATGGGGAGGTATGAGAGTGGATGGCATGGCCAGGAAATGGAGAGTAGTTTAATAAGATTGAAGCTATTCAGCTGCCACTTTTATTCTGAGGTCTCCTAAATCACTATTTTCAGCACAGAGCACTCTGTCGAACCTCTAGACTTTATTTACAGCTAGCCTATTGTGCATCTCAGTTGAAAGATCTACATACACCTCTGACCCACCTTTCCCAAACGGAATTTACCACTTTCCTCCAATGTGGTCTCCTCAGATGACATATTAGAAGGAAGACGAGTGTCTTATGAATGGTCTTAAACTGGGTGGAAGTTTTCGGAAAGGAAAACTTCCTTTCCAAGTGAGAGCAGAAAATGAGAATGGCTTAACCTAAAGCGTGAGATAATTGGGTTAGAGAAAGAAGAACTTCCACTGCCATAGATTATAAGAAACTCAGGAGAGGTGATCAAGAAAAGCAATGCAACTCTCTTTCCTGGAAGAGACATTATCATCTAGCTAGAATATTCTTTTTCTTCATCACCACTTAGTCACTATTATAATAATTGAATTATTAATATCCTTTTAACAGCAGTTTACATTTGTATAGAGCTTTACAGCTTGTAAAAGGTCTAATTTGATCTTAATCGCCACCCTCTGAGGTTATCAAGACAAGGATTATTAACTCATTCCCCCCTCTGCCCTCATTTTATACATGGAGAAACCGAAACTGCAAACCAGTTTGGCAAGTGACGCAATTGGCAAGAAATCAAGCAAGTAGTGCAGTCAGGAGCAAAGCTGTCTCCCAGCTCCCATTGAGTCTCACTCCCCACCCCCCACCCCTTTTTTCCAACACAGCACTCTGGACGTCAATAGAAAACAGCAAGAACAACAGTTGACTATATATGATTTAAAAATCCATAGTCCCTCTTCCTGGTGCTGATTCCCAGGAGTGAGAGAATGGAGACTTGTCCTAAAGGAATTCAGGAGTTTCAGTTCAAACTCCTAGAGCTGAGGTTTTAGGAGGGAGGAGGCCTGGTGCCATGTTAGCTTTAACCAAGAGAATTGGCAGGAATCTATTTCTCAGAAGGTCTAGGACTTCACCATTTACAAAGCAGTTTTACACTCCCTGTCTCATCTGCCATGCTGCTCCCACCTTGGGAGGGATGAGGGATGTGTCATTGTGATCCCCACTTTCCAGATGCAGATGAGGAGCCTCAGAGAGGTGAATGGACAGGCCTGAGGTCACTCGTCAGAGACTGAGCTGGGCTCAGAATCACCTTCTCTGGCCTCTTGGTTCAAACGCTTTCTCTCCCTTTTTCTGCCACATCCCAGCTGCCTCTGGCCAGACCCGAAAAACAAATCCTGTAATTGAGTTGGAATGTGGGTGCTGGGGCCCGGGAGACAATGTTTCCTGCTTTTCAATCTGTTCTTAATTTATTAAAGTGATGAAATAAGGAAGAGGCCCAGAAGGGGTGGATGTTTTCCATCAGTGAGTCACGGGAACCTGCAGAGGCAGAAGGTCAGGAGGAAGGCGTTGCTGCTCTGGCGGCTTCGCTCCTCTGGCAAAGCCCACACAGTGCTGGGGCAGGGCCTCTCAGAGCTGTCCCTGGGAGTGAGGTGGGCTGAAAAGGAGCAGGCTCCCCAGAGGACTCTCTCCCTCTCCATAGTGTTACCTCTGACCACTGAGTACCTTCCCTCTCAACCCACAACCAGCTAGGCTCCTAGGAGAAACATCCAGGGAAGACAGAGGAGGCCTCGCCCAGCCTGAGGGGGATCAGGAAAGGCCTCCTGGAGGAGGTCACATGGAAGCTGAGGCTTGACAGGAGAAGAGATGTTATCTGTGAAAAGGGGAGGTGAGGAGGAGAAGACACCAGAACAAGGTTGGCAATCGGGAGGCTTCCTGGAAAAAGTGACTGCAGAACCAGTTCTTGAAGCCTAGGTAGGAGTAGGCTGGCTGATTGAAGGAGAACAGATTATTAGGAGGATGGAAAGAGGGTTGTGAGAGAGCATGATATGTGCAGGGATTCTGTGGGGAGAACTAGGTGTGGGGAAGAGGAGACAGGCAGGGCTGGGCTTCTGTGGTCCGACTCTGTGCACTCTGCTCCTGCAGCTGAAGACATTTTTCTTTTTGGCTCACCTCATACCACCCTTCAAGATCCATTTTATTTTATTTTATTTTATTTTATTTTATTTTATTTTATTTTATTTTATTTTTTCATGAAAGAAACACAGAGAGAGAGAGACAGAGAGAGACAGAGACAGAGAGAGAGAGAGGCAGAGACACAGGCAGAGGGAGAAGCAGGCTCCATGCAGGGAACCCGACGTGGGACTCGATCCCGGGTCTCCAGGATCACACCCCGGGCTGAAGGTGGCACTAAACCGCTGAGCCACCGGGGCTTCCCCAAGATCCATTTTAAATTCAAACTCTTGAGGTCTTTCTTGATCCTCTCCTTGGTCTCAGGTAATTTATTGAGCATGACTGATTTCTCTTTATATGCTTTATTTCATTTATTCATTATGACATCCTGGTAAATTTAACAGTTTAGTTCAGTTCAACATATATATAGTCCTACTATGTGCCACACTCTAAAAATACAGAGATAAATCCGACATTGCTCCTGCCCTCAGATAGTTCACATTCCAGTGGGAAGACACACCTATTAACAGATATCTTCAATAAGAATGGTATTGGGGACTGGTATTGGGGACTATTATCTCTGTTTTGCAGATGAGGAACTAGACTCATATTTATTGACTGACTTTGCCCAGGGTCCTGAGGACAGTAAAAGGAACCCTGCTCTGGATAGCCTTGAAGTCAGTGTTTGGTCTCCTGCTCCAGTCAGCTCTCATGATACTTACTGTGGTCCTTTCTATATATCCTTAAGGATATATATATATATATATATATATATATATATATATATATATATATATAAATGCTGGTAGATTTGACTTACCCCCATACTTTTTTAGTTCATTGAAAACAGGATCCAGTGTTGTGAAGTAGTTTCACAGAGAGAGAGATCTTGTAAAGAGATGGGGGCTAAAATTTAGGAAGTACCTACTAAGTATTAGCCTGGGGTTCTGGTGCCAGACCCACTTTCCACCCATGTGTCCCCTTCTCTGTGCTTCCAGCACCCTCCCATCTTCATCTATCCTGGTTCTTCTTATCATGGTGAATGACTCTTAGTCACTGCCCATTCATTTGTCTATCTCTGTTTTCCCTACTTGGCCAGTTTGGAAAATTCAGACCTCCACATAGCACATGAGCTACTGTCAGAGCTTGGTAATCCTGAGTTGGATTGACTTGAACCTCCTTGTTGATTTCCACATGCTTTCATAGACTTTGCATGTGTCTCTGTATCTGTGCATGTTGGGCATGGGTTTCTCTGTGGGCTAACCCATAGCTTGTGTTGTGTGTGTGTAGCTCCTGATTGGGGCCCTGCGTTGACCTCTGTGTGTTTCTTACAAGGGCATCCACAGTCCCTTCTAAACCCTATGTATGCCTCCTTACCTCATCAGCATCTTATTCTGACCCAAAAGTCTCTCTCTTTTGGAAATACATTTCAGGGTAACTTGTGTCTCCCAGCTTTGATTGAAACATTTCAACACTCTATGGTTTGGAGCTTGGCCTCTTGGTGCATATCAAGAACTAGCATTTGCCAGCTGAGCTCCCAGCTGTGTGACTGCTGAAAATGAGAGAGGACCCTTTGGTTCTGAGGGAAGATGGGCAGTAGGTCATAAACTACACTAAACACTCCCTTCCCTCTGTACTGTCCACAGCTCTGAACACACCCCAGCTCATTTGTAGCTTCTCTAAGAGGCTGAACCTTTGGGGAGAGGGGTAAAAAGGTAGGAATTTGGAAATTGTTGTCTTCAGACAGTTTGTGTTTCTGGGTATATGAGAGAGACACCCCCCCTCCCCAGCTGATCATGGTGTTTTAATGACTCAAAATCATGAATATTAAACCGAGGAAAAGTTGACAGTATTTAAATGAGCATCATTAAGAGACACATAAATTAACAGGGTTTTTAGTTCTTGTGGAACTGCCGTTTCAATGTTAATTAAACAACCGGAGTGCTCTGGTGCTTTTGCAGCAAACTGTCCCCAAAGTGTGCTGCAGAATATCATTATGGGTGGCTGCCTCGCTGTTTAATTATTTCCAAGTTGATTTTTTTTTTTTTGGTTCATTGCTGCAGTATTTTTATGCTTGTCTTGCATTTGGAAAAGGTGATGGGCTGAACCTCCAAGGAAGCTGTGGTGTGATCGGTGGGCCCATGGTGAAGACTTGAGCCGAGCAATGCTTATCCCTTTATGCTGGCCTCTGTGAGGGAAGCCCCAGCTGACCCTTTGAGCTTCCTAATGGACTGGTCCATGGCTGAGTCTAGGAAGCACCCAGATCCTTAGGTGCAGACAATTTCACTTTTAGAAAGTTGAGGCCTGAGTTGGGCTGGAGCCCTGAGTTGAGGAAGCAAAGACAGGGGTGATGGTGAGTGAAGGGGTAACAGTTGCCTCCATGGGTATGTTTGAGACAGTGTGGAGTGAAGGACCAGGGACCCTGGGATCTGTTTTGGACTCCGTGGTCTGAACTAAGTAATCTTGAGGCAATCTCTTCCCCTGACTGGTGCCAGTCTCCTCAACTATGAAATGAAAAGTCTTCTCAAAGAGGATCATATTATCCACAGAGAATGAAAAGTAGTTCTTGGAGGTTGAAAAAAGGTTACTCTTTTTAAAAAAGATTTATTTATTTATTTATTTATTCATGAGAGACACACACAGAGAGAGGCAGAGACACAGGCAGAGGGAGAAGCAGGCTCCATGCAGGGAGCCTGATGTGGGACTTGATCCTGGGACTCCAGGATCAGGCCCTTGGTTGAAGGCGGCGCTCAACTGCTGAGCCACCCGGGCTGCCCATCTTTTTTTAATGTATAAAACAGAGAAATACACAGAGTATAAAAGCAGATACATAGTATAACTGGAATTAAAATTTGTCTGGGTAGTGATTAAGAGAAAAAATGTTCAGAAAGATTTTATAGGTATGCAATAATGGAAAAAAGACTGACAGACAATAGACTGGATGAACCCTAGGAAATTCATCTGTAAAGACAAAAAAGTCCAGTGTGAGATGGCCAGATGGTCTCATATCCTAGGATTCAGAAATGGTCATCTAGAAAGGGGCCTAGCACATTGGAGACACTACTTATTGAACAGACAGATGAATGAAGAGGGCCTTCTTATAGCTTCCATGAAATGCTATGAAATTCCATGAAAATATTTGTGTATTCATTCTATATCCCTCAGAGTAGAGTTATTAAAAAGCATAATACATTGTTAAATGGAAAAACAACTATATGGTCAACTAGTCTTCAACAAAGCAGGAAAAAATATCCAATGAAAAAAAGACAATCTCTTCAACAGATGGTGTTGGGGAAACTGGACAGCAACAAGCAGAAGAATGAAACTGGATCACTTCCTTACCATATACACAAATAAGTTCAAAATGCATAAAAGACCTAAATGTGACACCAGAAATCATCAAAGTCCTAGAGGAAAATATAGGCATCAACCTCTTTGATATTAGCTGTAGCAACTTCTTACTAAACATGTCGCCTGGGCAGCCCCGGTGGTGCAGCGGTTTAGTGCCGCCTGCAGCCTGGGGTGTGATCCTGGAGACTCGGGATCGAGTCCCACGTCAGGCTCCCTGCATGGAGCCTGCTTCTCCCTCTGCCTGTGTCTCTACCTCTCTCTCTCTCTCTGTCTCTCTCTCTGTCTGTGTGTGTGTCTCTATGAATAAGTAAATAAAATCTTAAAAAAAATAAACATGTCTCCAGAAGCAAGGGAAACAAAAGCAAAAATAAACTATTGGGACTTCATCAAGATAAAAAGCTTCTGCACGGCAAAGGAAACAATCAACAAAACTAAAAGGCAACCTGCTGAATGGGAGAAGAAATTTGCAAAAGACATATCTGATAAAGGGTTAGTATCCAAAATCTACAAAGAACTTATTAAATTTAACACTTAAAAAATAAATAATCCAGTAAAGAAATGGGTAGAAGACATGAATAGACATTTTCCCAAAGAAGACATCAAATGATGAACAGACACATGAAAAGATGCTCAACATCACTCATCATCAGGGAAATACACATCAAAACCACAACGAAATACCACTGCACATCTATCAGAATGACTAAAATGAACAACACAGAAAACAACAGGAATGACTAAAACGAACAACACAGAAAACAACAGATGTTCATGAGGTTGTGGAGAAAGGGGAACCCTCTTTCACTGTTGGTGGGAATGCAAACTGGTGCAACCACTCTGGAAAACAGTATGGAGCCTCCTCAGAAAGTTAAAAATAGAAAGACACTATGACCCAGCAATTGCATTACTAGGTATTTACCCAAAGGATACAAAGATACGGATTCAAAGGGGCACATGCCCCTGATGTTTATAGCAGCGTTATCAACAATAGCCAAGTTATGGGAAGAGTCCAAATATCCCCTGGTGGATGAATGGATAAAGAAGATGTGATCTATACCTATATCTATGTATGTATGTGTGTTTGTATATATATACATATATATAAAATACATGTTATATATAATATATATAATGGAATATTAGCCATCAAAAAGAATGAAATTTTGTCATTTACAATGGAGCTTGAGTATATTATGCTAAGTGAAATAAGTTGGTCAGAAAAAGACAAATACCATATTATTTCACTCACATATGGAATTTAAGAAACAAAACAGATGAAGATAGGGGAAAGGGAAAAAAAGAGGGAAGCAAATAATAAGAGACTCAACTTTATAGTTGATCTTTATAGATCAAACTGAGGGTGGATGGAGGGAGATGGGCTATATGAGTGATGGGTATTAAGGAGGGCACTTGTGATGAGCAGTGGGTGTTATATATAAATGATCAATCACTTAATTCTCCTCCTGAAACCAGTATTACACTATATGTTAACTAACTAGAATTTAAAGGAAAGCCTAAAACATTGTTAAATGGAAAAAAAGGAAAAATACATAAAACTATCATCTATAGTTATTTTGAGTATGCAAGTATGTATAAATATGCTTGAGTGAAATCCAGTAAAATGCTTTTGAGGGGTCCAGTTATCAATCAGGTTGCGCATTAAAACACCTGTGAGAGGGGCCCAAAAGGCCTTCCAGTAACAGGAAACAGCCTGGAGTTGGGTTGACATCAAGTCTAGGCTGATTGAAATAGGTCCTCTACTCTCCCTCTAATGGTGTCCACCTGGGGAGGCAACTCAATGGGAAGGGAGCATAGCACCAGTCTCTTTCAGGAGGGGCCAGGACCTGGGTCTGGAAATGAAGTAGGGGCTCCCCTCTTTTGGTCTTAGCCTTCTGGCTGGGCCCAGGTTTGCTCACTGAAGACCCAAGTTAAGAGGGCCTCTAGGCAGGGGTGCAACTTCCTTCTTTCAAAAGCCCATTTGGGCAAGTGAATATTTATTAATTTGGTGGTCATGGGAGGCTTTAAAAGTCAAGATTCCAATGACAAAAATCATAAAGGACCAGATTAATAAAGCTATAAAACTTTAGACATAATACTTATCAAAATACTATAATTACCTGTTTAAGATGTTTTCCATAATGGACTGTGAACTCCATGGGAACAAGTGCTGTGCATATCTTTTCCACTGTCTTTTGAGTGGTCTTTGGCACATAGGAGGTGCTCAAATAATACAGGTATCCCCTAGCTTTTCAAAAGTTTGCATTAGGCCACTTTGCTTTTATGAAAGACTTATATTAGTACTTGTTTTTGGTAGCAACAACAAAAAAATCCAAAGAGGATCTTTGCTTTCATGAATAAAGGCAAAAAGTGAAAATAATTTTTAACTTTTGTTCTGCAGCAAGCCATTATACAGGCAGCATGCATCGAGCAATCAGAGTGGCAATGCCAAGCTCCTTCTTGGAAACTACACTCAGCACCTCACCACCATACTTTGAGCTGTGTGAGCATCTGTGCTTTATCTCAATTTATTTTCTGCATCCTTTAACAAGATGTGTTAAGATATCAGAAAAGCCTAAGAGAGGTTATTTTTTGCGGTCTGGGAATGCTAAATTTTTTTTCCATATAAATTAATGGTAATTGCTTCTTTGTTTTATGGCATTTTGGCTTACAAAGGTTTTCATAAGGGCAGGTCTACTTTCAGATAGTAGGGGAGACCTGTAATAATATTATGTAATGATGAATAGATAACAGGGAGTTAACCATGCTTTCAGCATATGTTATGGTTATAGAGAATAATTTAATAAAAAGAACAAAAACTTTCTTTGGAATGCTCATTCTTTCTTCCTTGCATATGCCAGGATTATAGAAAAAAATTCATAAATCATAGGGCAGTTTGCAAAAATGGCCATAATACTTGGTAAATTCTCCCGTTGAGTGCATTTCAGACTGGCTTATGTCTTGTTTTGGTCAACAGAATAGAATAATATTGGATGAATTCTGAGTCTAGGTTTCAGGAGGCCTTATAGATTCCTCTCTTGCTATCGTTAAAACAGAGACTACTACCAATATGACCAAATCCAGGCTAGCCTGCTGGATGACGTGGCTCAGTTGACCCCATTACCCTCAGCTGACAGCCAGCTAGCCCCCAGGAACAGAGTTTCCTACCTGACCTGCAGCTATACACAGACAAATGAGTGAGTCCAGTCAAGACCAGCAGGAGAATTGCCCACCTGAGGAGAGTCTAAATTGCCAACCTACAGGATCGTGAACTAAATAAACTGTTGTGTTAAGATGCTAAGTTTTGGATGGTTTGTTACACAGCAATAGATAACTGGTAAAGACCTCTTCAGGGGGATGTTCAGGGCTAATTAGAAGGTGTTTCATCTTATACCCTGCCAATAGAAACACAATTATAATAACCAAACAAAGCTCATTGGGAGATGGTGTGTAATGACTCTCATGATGTAGGAGCCCATTTTCAAAAGGAACCATATTGAGTAGGTATTTCCATAATGGATAACTGTCTGAAGGAGAGATTGCTGGAGCTTGGCGGTGGTGGTGGAGTAGTTGTGTGTTGGTGGTAATGATTGTGAAGGTCCTTTTCCATTTCTTAAGGTATGGGTTCCCACAATTATTCTTCCTGGGACCCAAACAGGCTTTGCTCACCTATTCTCATCTTAATGCCACTGCAACTCTCATGCCAGAGAAGTACTCCGATTCCTCCTGTATTACTTGACCTCTAGGGACTTACCCCATCCCTTTCATATCTCGACACCATCCTGTATACACTATGCCATGGAGACCAGTCCTGATGGCCTAAACACACTTCTCTTTCATGCCTGTGTCTTCATATATGTTACCTCTACCCTGACTTCATCTTCATCTGGCAAAACGCCACTTATTCTTCAAGGCACAATTATACAAATTTACTTTTTTGGGGAAAACTTCATCATTAGATGACAGTCAAGCTATCTCTGAGCTCCCAAATTTTGATTACAGCACCTTATCTCATTATGAGCTAAACTTGTCTTCTCTGTCTCCTAATTTCTTCCCCAGAATAGTCTCCTCCTCACCTACAAGTAGAGTCCTCATCTAATTCCTATTTGTGTAGGTTGATTTCTAGCACATGGCCTAGCATAGGAACCCCAAAATATTATTTGAATGAATGAATGAATATTAATTTTTGAGCTGAAGCTTCCAGCAGACAAAGTATTTTTTGTATTCATTGTCCCAGATATTCTTATTATCTCCATTTTCTAAATGAAAAAACTATGGCTCAGTGTGGTTAAATGACTTGTTGGAGGAGTAAGCAGAGGAGATAGGAATCAAGGCTTTTGAGTTCTAAAGCCCAGACTGTGTAATACCTGTATTATCATTCATTCATTTACTCATTCTATAAATATTTAATTTCTGGCCACTCTCTGCCAAATCTCTGCCAAATGCACATCTCACTTCCTACCCATACTGCAAATCCTATCAGGATCACTCTTTACTTCCCCATCAATATCCTTCACGTTCATCTCCCTGGGAAGTCTTCATTGAACTCTGACAGAGTTACATATTTATCTCTATTCCCACAAACTCCTTAATTTTCCTATCATATCACTGTCTTCCCTATTGAGCTATTAGAAGTGTAAGGGCATCCCAGAACCCCATTATGATCCCCATACCCAGAAAATTCTTGGCTGGGGTAAAGTAAGGGGGCCATGTGAGTGATGAGGCTTGGTGGGGTCATGAAGGGGTTTCTTGGTCATTTGGAGACTCAGACTTATTGGATGGAAGAGAATGAAAGCACAGCTCCACTCTTAAGTTGGGACAACTTACACTCCAGAGTTCCCCTGCAGGATCAGGCTAAAATCTACTCTCTGTAAGACTTTTATTTGAGATCACACCCTTGTTTATCTCCTTTCTTTGCTGTCCTCCTTTTCCTACTCCATTATTGATTTCTTCAGGAAACATTTCCTTAATCACTTGTACATAAATCCTCACCACAGAGTCAGCTCTGAAGAAGCAAATCTAGGACACATACATGGGTACATACATTGACATACAAATGGACATTCGAACTGCTCTCATGCCCCAAAGCAATGTCTCAGAAACACACATTATCCCCTCCCCACATACCTGGGCTATGAACAGATACAGGGGACCATGGATCCTACTTTCTAGGATTCCAGTGAAGATCAACCAATACCCTGAAGCAGAAATGAACTTCTGTCTCATTCATTCATGAGAGATTTATTGTAATCCTTACCATCTCCAGAACACTTTTATATCTGTTCTCTCACTGGGCATCCAAAATGTCCTTCAATATGGGCAAGGCATGCTTCAGCCTCATTTAACAGATGAGGAAACTGAAGCTCAGAGTGATTGGGTGATTTGCCTGAGGCTATAGACCTCACCTGGTTTCCTAGATTTCACTGTCTGTCTTCACCATTCTTTATTTTTATTTTTTATTTTATTTATTTTTAAATTTATTCATGAGCGAGAGAGGGGGCGGGGCAGAGACACAGGCAGAGGGAGAAGTAGGCTCCATGCAGGGAGCCCGATGTGGGACTCAATCCCGGGTCTCCAGGATCACACCCTGGACCGTAGGCGGCGCTAAACCGCGGAGCCACCCGGGCTGCCCTGTCTTCACCATTCTGCTCCTCTGAGGGCTGTTGGATCAAAACCTACGGAAAAGGTTCTTACTTTCATGATGCAAGATGAAGATTCATGGTACAAAGGAGTAAATAGATTCCTGCACAGTGCATCAAACCAAACCAAAGAGACAAAAGTATGTGGAAGTTAATGTCAGGGCCAGATAGAGCACCTGAATGGTGTACAGGAAATAATGGGAAGTACTGAATTTGAAAAAAACTGTGTTCCTTAGGACTTTTTTGGCCAGAGGAAGAGGAAGGGTGTCCCTCAAAACAAACATTACATACAACACAGAGTGTTGGAGGGAAATTGGAGAGTTGCAAAGCAAATGAGGCCACATGCTGAAAACAGCATTTTTAAAAAGTGCATTGAAATGAAGCTGATTAGATTCTTCTGGACACAGTTCGAGCATCACCTCTCTAGAAGGTATTCCCTGGCTCAAACCTTTTCTTCTGTTATGATCGTTTCATGTTACCCTCCATCTAACTCTTTACAGTTGGTAGAGGAATTCAGTTTACTTATCTCCTTTACCAGACTATGAAATCCATGAGCAGAGACCAGCTCTAATCATTTATGAATCCCACTGACTTGTCACAAACTGAGCCATGATCCTGACCATAAGTCAGCCTGGCCCTGGTCAGAGACCAGTCCTGGAACTCAGGTCTCATTTGAGCTCTAATCTTGGCCACAGACTGATCCCTAATCCTGGTCATAGTCTGGGCCTTGATCTTGATCACAACTTGAGCCCTGACCTTGATCCCAGCTTAAGGTCTGATCTTGGTTATATACTGAATCATAAACTTGGCTCTAGACTGAGTGCTAATCTTGGTCAGAGACTAGACCCTGGACCCGTTTTAGTATGTCTACAAGGGGCTTAGGCCAGCCAACCCTCTTGCTATTTAAACAACTCCTTGCATACATGTTTGCCTCTCCTGTTCCAGCCTCATACCTCTATTAGATCTTGAGTATCCCTAGGGCAAGTCTGCCCCACAGGCTGTTACAGGGTGGGGCTTCTATGGGCTGCCAACCAGAGCAGCTTTGCCCTGATGGAGATGTGTTCACCATGGCTGCACTGTGGGAAGAACCAATATGGTCAGATCGTAAAGGAACTCAGCTTCTTCTACCCTGGCCATTTCTATGATCAAAGGACATTTGAGAAAAGATTTATCCTTTTGCATGCAGCAGAGTCCCAGGTAACAGAATCTGCTTTTTCTTAGTCAAGAGTCTGCCAGAAGTGGGAGAACAGTCAGGAACTTGAGGGCAAAGAAAGTGAGAAGGAGAACTTTTGCCTTCCCGGGCAGAGAATTAATTATAAAATCAGATCATGTTACCAGAATTGTTTATATCTGTGTTTTAAGAAATTTGCCGTCTTCTGAATCTAATAGATGAAGCAGTCAGAGCTTGACTGCTACAACAGTTTTTAATTTGTTTGGAAATTAGTCCAAATGATGAAGAAATGCTTTTCAATACAACACAAAGGCAATACAATTGACATGTCTCCTTTTAAACAACAACGACAACACAGCTCTCAACATTGAATAATTAAAGAAAATGCATATATTAGACACAGGTTGTAGACCCCTGGTTCTGAGAAATATCCCTTCTGAGGGGATACTAACATGTACCAAGACCTCACAGTTTAGCACTTTGATATCTGTTTCATTTTACCCTTCGGAATAGCATTGGGGAGGGGTAGGTAACCTTACCTTCCATTTCAGAGAGACGAAATTTGGGCACAAAGGAATGGAGTAATTTGCCCAGGGACATGCAGCTGGGCTAGTGCTCTCTATACCCCCCCTACTGCCTCTCTCTGGATGTGGTAAAGTCTCTGTCCTTATAAGGAAGACATAAATGGCTTTCCCCAGTAACTTGTGGGTTTTTAAAATGGGCAAATCACTCTTGAGTGTTAACTTCATGATGATATAGACAAAGTCCATACATTAGAGCCTCTTAGCCCATTTTCATGTAAAACCATACCTGCTCCAGTTTACCATCATCAAACAACTGTATGATCTTGATCTTGTGCATGTCATTTTTTTGAGACTCAGTTTCCCCCTAAGCAAGTGGGGGTAATATCTACCTTACTGATTGGTATGAAAAGAAAAGATATTTTCTAATTAACAAGAGGTTGTGAATTAGTTAATTAATGGCTATGAGATGTTAAACACTGGTCAAGACCAAGACATTGTTATGACACCCGAACCATGCTTGGCGTCCAGTAAATCACTGAGCTATGCTGTCTTAGATGTCCCCGTGCCCTTCCTCAGGGCATATTCATCCTCAGTGTGCGAGGTACACTGAGGCTTCAGGAGCCACAGAACAGCATTTCTCAAAAGATGAATGAGCTTCAAGATATCTCGTCATGAAGTTTAAGAAAGTTCTCAGATCCACCACTGAAGAAGGGATGGTTACTCCTTGGTTTCCTGCTCCTTCTTCCACTAGGAAATTTCAGTAGATTAGGAGATGATCTCATGGGGTAGGTTTGTCTATTGAAACTTTAAAAATTCATACTTTATTTTATTTTTTTCTGGGTCCTCTGGGAAAAATCAGCATTTGAGAAAATGTGCAGAGGTGCAGGTAGGTGACGCTGGGAGGGGGTGAGTGGGGGCCAGGTGGTCCCAGAGAAGCAGGCTTCTCTGACAATTCAGAGCCACTGAAGAGTTTGGGGGAGAAGAGTGGCATTTAGTGATTTTCTGTTAGGAGCATAACATATGTCAGTCATTTAAGCCTGTGTGATAGGTATCATCATGCCTATTTTACAGATTGAAAAATAGAAATTCAAAAGACAGAAGTAACTTGCTGCAGTTGCATAGTCTGGAAAGATGAGAGCCAGGATTTGAGGATTTAAGGCCAGTTCTAATCACTAACACCCTCCCTCTCTCCAGCATAACTTGTTGCGACCCCCATCACCATCAGTGCAAAATGATGTACAGTCAAGTGACAAATCATGAGGTCAGTTCCAAGGGGTGGGAGCCAGGAGGGGCTGAGCAGAAAGGGGGACCAGAACATCCAGCTTCTAATTTCCTCTGTTCCTCCCAACAGGAAGCTCAGAAGCCTTCAATACTAGGTGGGCAAGGCATGCTGCTGCCCTCCTTCCTTTCTCTCATCTTCTCACCCCTGCTGCTCTCCTGGCCTTCTCCTTCCAGCCCATTATCTTGCCTTTTATTGCTTTCCAAGATGTCTAAAGACAGCTTCCTTCAGTGGCTTGGTCTCAGTCCCAATAAGTGATTTGCATGCACAACACACAGCTGAGAAATGGTGGAGCTGGGCTGGAATCCAGGAAGTTAGAGCTTTTTGCATTGTACTGTTCTCACTGTGCCTAGTATATAGTAAGTGCTCAATGAGTAGGAATCTTCTTCTCCTTTCCTGCAGCAGCCAGTGTCCATCCCACCAGGAGTTCAGAATTTTAGATCCTGAAGGCACACTGGCCCCTCCTTTCCCTTTGGAGGTGGCTGTTGTCATTTGCCAGGGTCTGGCCTTTTCTGGAGGTGTTGGAGCACCAGTGTCTGCAGCTTAGGCCGCCGAGGCTGTGGTCCAAGGGTCTGGCCCTGGATAGAAAGAGGGTGGCTTGGGGAGGCCCTGGCTGCTTTGCATGCAGGATGAGGGCTCCTCTGGTCAATTTGCTTTCACTAATGTCAGGCCCCTGCGGCGCCGTTGTCGGTTGCGTAGCAACTGGCCGAGCAGCACGGCAGAGGTGGCCATGCATAAAAGATGACACATGATGGTGGGGCGCGGGGTGACGGTTTGCAAATTTAGATACAGTCGCAGGAGGAATATGAACTGGGCACTCGACAGGCACGGGGGGAGGTGGCTCTCTTTGTGTCCTCCCACCTCATTCAAAAAGCCAGGTTCCCACTATATTTACAGAGGTCTGGGGAAAGGGAGCAGAAGAGGGACAGGGTGGCTTGACTTCCATCTCTAGAAAGCCAGGGGTTGGGCAGGTGGAGGCTGAGAGGGGAAAAGGGAAGGAAACAAGGTGGGCAGCTATGCCAGTGTGGACAGAGTCCTGGGGCGTCCTGAGGACCGTTCTCAGGCAGTCAGGCTCCCGGAGACCACCTGTGCCGCAGGTCCTCCCCTGCCTGGTGGAAGGACAGTGAAAGCAGCTATCTGGACACCCGTCACCTCACAGCAGGTGTCCTCTGATGCCATTCCTGGTCACTGCAGGGAGATGAGGCATGCTGGACTTGGCACCCCCAGATCTGGGTGCCGGTGCTAGCCCTGCCATTTCCGGATACCGGGACCTCAGCAGGTAACTTTAAACCACATCCAATTCAATCCATCCAATAGCAACTGAGCACCTGCTATGAGCCTCATGCCTCATGCTGACGTAAGGCCTGGGGACCCAGTATACAAAATACAGTCCCTGCCCTTGAGGGACAGGGTGGGGGAACAGATGTTCAAATCAATAAATTATATTCTAGAGCATTGACTGCAAAAATAGATGGGTTAGGGAGGAGGGAGCTTCTACTCTGAGTTTTAAAGGTGATGTAAGGACTGGCCAGGAAAACCAGGGATGGAGGGGAACTCCCAGCCAAAGGGAGGTGTGGTCTTAGCGGGAGGTGAAGGGGACTTGAGGTGTTTGATGTGGCCAGGGACTAAAACTTAGTGCTTCAGTTTCAGTGAAGACATGTGTAGTCAACTCTGAATGTCCTCTTGGGTGTGTGGGCTCATCTTCCTGCCCACCCCTGACTTCAGCAAACAAGAGAGAGTTCCACTCAGCGAAGGCCTTACAAACCATACAATCATTGATGGCCACCTGGCAGGGCCTGGAGACCCACGGGACCCCAGCTCCTTATTTTAGAGAGGAGGAGGAAGGCCCAGAGAAGGGGAGGGACTGGTGGGGGCTACCCTTTGACCCAGATGGGGGCAGAGGGGAGAGAAGAGAGGACAGCAGTGAGTAGGTGGGTCCCTGTCAGTGAGGATGCTGAGGTCCTGACATGACAAGCAATGTGATGGTTTCATAACTAGAGACAGACTCCTTCAGGAAGTGCTGGTCTGAGAAATAACTCCAGTGCAAATGTCACCTTGACAGCAGCAGTGCCTGGCACAGGGAAGTGCTTGCTGCGCAGCTGTTGACTGAGTTACCTCTTGCTTGCCCAGGGCTTTGATGTCCACTATTTTATTTGAGCCTCTCTAAATCTCTGAGATTGGTATTGTACCTCTATTCTTCAGGTGAGGCACTAGCTCAGATCACAGAAGAAACTTGCTGAAAGTCGCACAGAGTGTCAGATGTTGACTCTGAGTTTTCTCATAACTCCACCATGCCCTGATGCCCCCACACCGTGACTTTTGTTCTGGAGTGAGTTGTGGGCAACTAAAACAGTGGCAACAGATAGAAGAATTACAATGTCAGGAGTTTGCCCAGGAGGATAGATCTGGAGTCATCACTGAGGAATAAAATTGTTTGGAAAAAAATATGCAATTTGGCTAAAAACTTTGCATGGGCCTCCCTGAAATGCGATCATGTGTCAAAACAGAAAATGGTCAAGGCAGCCCTCCTCAGGCCTCGTCACACCTTCCATCACCCATGAGAACCATGCAAGAGTCCGAATTCCAGCTCTGACACTTACTTGCCAAGGAACCTAGAATAATTCATTTTACTGTAGTTCTCAGTTTCTTTCTCTGTAAAATAAGGACGATAATAGCATCCACCTAGCGGAATTATTGTGAGGACTAAATTTATCAACACACGTAACGTGCTTTAAACAGTGCCTGGCATGTGGTAAGTGCTTAATAAAACAATTATTATCATTATGGAGGAAGGCAGTCCAGCTTGGGATAGGAGTTTAAAAATGGAAGGTGGGGAAAGACCCCCAAAGTGGTCTAATAACATGAGTGGAGTCTAGAGAAGACCTAGGAGTTAGAGAGATCAAGGAGAGGAAGGATTTTCTAGGCAGAGGAGAGAGAAGGTACTAAGCCTCAGAGGCTCTGTGTAGCAGATGTGGCCGCTGAGGTACAGAGAGGCTAACTTCCCGTTGAAGGCCAGGCAGGAAGCAGTAGCACAGCCGCCCTCCAGGCCCAAGGCTGAGGCGAGGGCAGCGCTCTGGGTGCCCCAGGGATGGGGCCTGCGGGTGACCGTGGCCTCGGCCCTCTGCTGAGGCTGTCTGGAGGGCACAGGGCAGGGGAGAGATGGAAGGTAAGGTGGGCCTTCCCTGATGGCCATGGAGTCAGAGGGAAGGCCAGGTCCTGCTTGACCTTTGAGCTGCACCCTGGGGAGAGGGAGGTGGTGATTGTCATGTGACCGGAGTTGGGAGGTTGGGGCTGTGGGTGCTTGGAGCCTCTGACCGCTGAGGGGCTCACTGAGGGGCCGGGTGCACGAGTCAGGCATTGGCCCCTGGTGAGGATTGGGATTTGTGACTTATAGGACTTGCAGATCCAGAACCTGACCGTGGGAGCAGACTCCTGGTCTAAGGTCTGAGGCGCTACCAGGGGAGGCAGACGCCCCAAGTCTACCTCCGCCCCGTGTGGGGCCTCTGCGTTTTCAATGGCCTTGACTGTCTTTATGTGCTCTGGTGTCTGTGAGGAGCTGGACAGAGATTCCTACCTGGAGGGTCCCGGGGTGAGTCCTAGACTGACACGAGCCCAAGTATGTTGGTCTTGGGGATAGATTCTCTTACGTGTGTTCTGGTGTATTCTGGGGAGTCGGGGTGGCTAAGGGGAGGGGCAGCTCCTTGGGGACAAATGCTGCATCTAGAGAAAGGCACCAAGGCTTCGGACCTCTGCTCTACCTCCTGGATGTCTAGCTTGGTCGAGTTATTTATCCTTCCTCCCTTTCCTCATCCATAAAATGGGGGTAATAATGGCACCAACTCCAGGACTATTCAGAAGGTTACGCGAGGCCATGAGTGTAAAACACTTGGCAAGGGCAGGGGCCGACCCAAAGGAAGCGCTCAGCCACTGTGCAGTATCCTAGGAGGGGCTCACATTTAACCCGTGTTCTCACCTAACTCTGCGGCAAGATTGCATTATTTTTTCAACTGATGAGCTAGCCTTCCTTTGAGCCTCCTTTCTCTCTGTCCTCCACTGAGTTAGTGGGGAAAAATATAGCTTTTGGTGCCAGCCAGGATACAATTTTGGCTATTTTTTTAAAGTGTCAGTATCTACATATTACCTCATCTTTCTCTTGGAATTCCTTCTGGAAGATTCTCAACTTCTCATTAGTCAGACTGGGCAAGGCTCGTGTACTTGGAGAAGCCAAAGAAAATAATGCATTGACCATTTCCAAAATATTGCCTCTGCTACCCTGTGATTATCATAATGGTGATGCCGGGCTCCTGTCACCCACTCCAGGCTGCGGTGAGGGCCGCAGCCCGTCTTACACCCCGGGTCAAACAGGGCATGGGCTCCCTGGGGTGGAAAGGCTGCTGTGGGCCCCTTGAGGGCACCTGGCGGCACTAATAGAGGCAGCTGGTCGCAGGAGCCCTCACAGACAGCCCCTCATCTCTCCACAGGCTCCAGGTGCCTCCACCGCTGCTCCCTGTGCCGAGGGAACCTTCTGCCTCCCTCAGATTCAGCCACCTGATCTCCAATGTAGCCCTGATCTGGTTCTCTGAGCACTGTTCAGAGATTTCTTTTAAGAATAGTTAGCAGAGGGCAGCCCGGGGCGGGGGGTGGGGTGGTGTAGCGGTTTAGTGCCTGTCTTCGGCCCAGGGCCTGATCCTGGAGACCTGGGATCGAGTCCTACGTCAGGCTCCCTACATGGAGCCTGCTTCTCCCTCTGCCTGTGTCTCTCACGAATAAATAAATAAATACAATCTTTTTTTTTTTTTTTTTTAAGAATAGTTAGCAGAGAAAAGCAGCAGTTCAGAAGCTTTGGTTATACTTTTTTTATTAAAAAAAACAAAAAACAAAAAACAAAAAACAAAACAAAAAAAAAAAAAAAAAAAAAAAAAAACAGCAAAACCCAAACAAAAAACCCCACTCCCTTCTTTCCTTCTGGAAGTTCTTTGGATGAGCATCCACGAGCCATAGAATCAGACTCGCAGTCAGATGGAGGGCACAGAGGGGCCTGGAGGCATGGCCTGCTGGGGGCACCTACAGGTGTCACTGCTGCCTGGGCCCGGGCTGAAGAATCAGCGGCTGGAGGCTCTGGGATGCTCTGACTCACCAACGCGCGCATGACCTTAGGTGAGAGTAAGAGTTTGAGGTGACCTTTAGCAAGTTACTGAACCTCTCTGTGCCTCAGTTTCCCTTCTCTAAAATGGAAGTAGTGCTATACCACACAAGGTTATGAGGTTATGATACAAATTAAATGGAGAATGAGTTCATTTTTATTTTTTAAAAGATTTTATGTATTTATTTATTTATGAGAGACAGAGAGAGACACAGGCAGAGAGAGAAGCAGGCTCCATGCAGGGAGCCGGATGTGGGACTCGATCCTGGGTCTCCAGGATCATGCTCTGGGATCAAGGTGGTGCTAAACCACTGAGCCACCCAGGCTGCCCATGAGTTAATTTTTAAAAGAACTTTTAGAAAGGCCTCCGACACATAGTATACGCTGTGTAAATGTTTGTTAGATAAACTGTCAAGTTGATAGCATTAAATAGCACTGGTTGATAGACCGAGAAAGTGTATTCCAAGAGGTGTGTACACCTTGACTTTGCACCACTATGTCTTGAAAGTCTTTAGAACAGTTGTTTCTTCCCAAATGGGGTGAGACTTCAGACTCGGAACCTCCAGCAGGCAAGGGCCTCTCCAGAATGCAATAATTAAGCTTTTGTTTTCAATGTAACTCATTTTACATTTATGTAATGTTACATTGATTTGTGTATTATAGATATGTTATAGTTATTTATATGGTATGTATTATATTTATATTCTATTTACCATCTATAAGAGTGATATAAAATTTGAGATAAAAAGTGAATAAATGTTAAGAAAAATATACAGTAAATAATGGTGTTGGTGATGTAGGGACATAGCAGAGATAGCGGTCCTGGGAAGTGCGTCCTGGAATATGAAGCAAATCCTGGGAGCAATACAAGTCTGCCTCTCTCTCTCTCTCTCTCTCTCATCATCACGATCATTTATCTATCGAATCTATCATCGTCCAATCATCCCTAAAGAGGCGAGGGCCTGGATGTTGACTGCGGGCCTGCTGGGAGGAATGCCTCTCTGTGGTGTGCTGTGTGCCCGCTCCCAGCGCGTGCGGCCCAGCTCTCCGGATGCACCAGGCTGCTGCCCCGGGTCTCCCTCACCTCGCTCTCTCTCCTTCCCTTTCCATCTTCTTGCCTGGTGGAGTGGCTGTGAATTACCACATTAATTTCCAAATCAAGCCAAGTTCCATAGTAACAGAACAGCTTCCATCCAGACCTGAAAAGATTCATTAGGAAGTTGATTTGATAAGTGCCCTCAACTTACTCCTTCAAAAGAACAGCTGCATTTACCCAATTCTGATAGCTCTCCAGGGGCCGGGGCTCCAAGGGCTGGGGAGCCTGACACTGCAGGCCGTGGGCTGGGACTGCCAGGGAGCCAAGAGCACTGGACTGTGCACCTCGGAAGTTTGGGTGCATGAGTGAGGGGACGCTGAGCTGCCCGCCCCCTTTGACACCTCCTGGGTGCTTCCCAGTTCTGGTTGGTAAACTTGTGGGGAGACGTGCCAGGGGAACACTTTAGACTGACAGTTGTTCCCAGGGTGCTGGGCTTGTGACTTTGAGGCAAAAGTGGGGACACAAGACACCCCGGCTTCAGTCGGGGGGAGGGACTGAGTAGCTGGGGCACATATTTCATGGTTTAAAAATGAAAAATGTTTCTTTTATAAGATTTGAGTCATTTTCAATGTAATTGTCCCAAATAAGCTATTTGCAGGCTAGTGGACATTAGCCACATTAGCCACATTGTCCTCCACTGAAGGGTTGGACGAGAATGCCTTCTCACAAGTTGCTGTGAGGCCTGAGTGGGACCTGGTACCTCGTATGCTGCCTACATGAAATCACGTCCGTCCACGGTGCTGACGACGCTGCAGCCCACGTTTCTGATGACAGCACCACTATCCACCCCTCCCTCCATCCCTCCCCCTCAGCATTCCGTCCTCAGCAAGTGAACGGATCTTGCCCTGCCCTCCCCAAGCATCGCCCCGTTCGACCACCTGCTCTCCTTTCCCCAACCCAGCTGACTAAAGCCCTGGAGAAGACAGGCCCCAGTCTGTCAGGATCCCCCACCCCTGGAGATAGGACGTTGGGCAAGGGACTTGATGTCCCTGAGCCTCTGTAACTGTGCTGCTTCTTACCTTACTAGGTACTGTGAGATTTAGTGAGACTGTGAATCGGTTAGCCCAGAGCCAGGCCCAGAGCAAACATTAGCTTCTGTGTTCATCTTCTTGGACTGGGCCTGCTGCTCAGCCCTGGGGCCAGAGCTGGGAAAGACGCGGGCGCTGCCCTCCAGGCCTCCACACTCAGGTGTGGGAGATGGACACCTGCATAGCAGCTGGAACTCAGGGTGCCAGAGGCGGCTGTAGGGGCCGCTCCAGGAGGCCTCCCAGAGGGGTCTACACTGGGAGGTGGGCAGGGGGTGCCGGGTGGCATTGAGGGCTGAGCACTGCACACAGGAGCAGAGACACTGAAGCCTGTTCCAAACACACCCTGAGGCTAAAGCCGCCAACCCAAGTTTCTTGCAGGAGTCTGAAGAGAGAGAGCGTGAGAGACTGCCCCGAATGCAGGGAATGACCTCAGAGCCAGTTTCTTTTTATTTGAAAAAATATATATATATTTTTATTTGAGAAAATATTTTGAGGACACATTGTGTTTATTGCTTCTGCACGCTTCATGTGATTTTATTTAACTGTGAGCAAGACAATAATAACAACAATAGTGAACGAGTTATTGAAGATCTGCTCTGTAGCCCAGCTCCGACTAAGTGTTTGTCACGTGGTATCTTATTCGATCCTCACAGTCGCAGGGGTTCCCATGAGTGTTGTTTTCCCATTTACCTGATGAAACAGGCTCAGAGAAGCTACACAGCTCGGGACCTCCCAGTTAGAACGCAGCATCTCCTGACTTTGGGTTGTCAGCTCTTCACCGTCATTCTGGGGCTCTGACACCAGACAACCCAGGTTGTAGAAGGGACAACCAAGGCTCAGAAGAGTGGCGATCGTTTTGGAATGGGGTTGCAGTGGTGCCACGTGAAGGACGCAAGGCCTGGCCCTGGGGAAGGCGAGGGAGTGGCATGTGGGGAGGCCACCCTTCCGGGCGCAGAGCCAAGAGCAGCCCTCCTGGAGTGCTCCATTGCTGCCAGGGCCCAGTTACAGGCCAGCAGTACCTCGTCCGTGCGAAACAACTTCAGGCCAGCATACAGCTTCCCCGGGTAGAGTCTTCCTAATGGCACTCATATCTGCATGACCCAGTCCTGTGGCCCGCGGTGGGGAGGCAGCCCTTGTTTTAGTTTGGCAGAAATTAATAAGTCTGAGCAGACATCACACATCACACATTGTCACCCCCTCTAATTTGTTAGACAATACAGCCCTACTGCAGCTTCCAGTGTAGACAAGGAAAAACAAACACATGTATATTAATGACTAAAAGATTTCCGTTTATCCAAGCGTGTCTGTCTCTTTTTATTCAGCATATCATCAGATCAATAATTAGTCCCCATACATTTTAATAACTGGAATTTTCACTTATGATTGTTTTTCATAATTCTGCATCTATGTTTGACAAGTTCGGGGACTTGTTTAGTTTGAAGAGGGAGAAAGAAAGTCAGGGTTGGTTTCCTCTCGTGTTGTGTTGTGGAGATGCGAGCCGAGAAGGGCTTGTTGAAATCCAGAGAGCCTCTTGGCCTGTTCTGGCTGGTTCTAAGCTCAGGGATGTGTGTGTGTTGGAATGGGGGCAGGGACTGGATTCTTCATTATTCATGGTCTTTTGTTTTGTAATTAGCAGTAAGCCCTGCTCAGAAGGGCGACCCAGTGGGAACGTGGGGAAACATTCCACATGCAGAAGCCAGCAAAGTGTCCTCAAGAGGAAGACACACCCTTAACTTTGAGCTCCTTTCCCTTCAGGAAAGGCCACTGTCACAGTAATGGTGGGAGGGACCCGATACCTATTGACGCCTACTTCATGACCAGTCCTTTCTATATTACCATCAACCTCATGACAACCTTGTCCCCCAGATGTTATTACTCCACTTCACGGAAGAGGAAACTGAGTTCTGTAGAGGGTGCATGAATTACTCTGGGCCACACAGCTGAGAGGACTCTCACTGCAGTTGGCCCGACTCCTTTGCTGTGTCTTCCCACTCCTGCACCTGCACGTCATCCTTTCCACTTTGCGGTTAAGACCAGCGCAGAACAGGGAGCATCCTCTTAGGCCTACACACCACTGTGCTTTCCTTTGTCATGGCACTGGTCTTTGCCGTGGGACCCGTGGGTGTCACCTGTTTACAACATGTCTCCTACCTTAGAATCTGGACTTCTTCGGGTAATGCCTAGACCCTCTATCTTCATCTCCAGGCTTGGAAAATAAATATTTTGTGGGGGAAAAGGAAGGGAAAGAAGGAAGCAAAAAGGTGGGGAAAGAGGATTGAATTATACTAAAATAAATTGAGCAGCTTCTAAAGTTGCAGTCTTGTTCAATGCCCCATATTCAGGCCGAATAGAGAAGCCTCATTTCTATTTTCCCATCTTCTTTTTTATTTTTTGAGAACATGAAGGTTTATTTATTATTAAAAGCAAATTATTATTTTAAATGAACTAGATGCTCTGACTAAGGCAAAGATTATGACATGGTTTTTACTTTTCCAGACCTTATAATGGAGCTTGAGAGACACACATACAGGATATGTTCAATAACTAAACAAGGGAGCTTATGATTAGGAAGCGGGGAAAGCGGGAATGCATAGTTATTAAGCCTCTGCAATGGGCCGGGAGTTGGGCCCCAATGTACGTTACATACATTATCTTACTCAGTCCTCACACTTGTGCAGTGGACATGACAGCCCCCCTTTTATAAACAAGGAGGCCGTGGGCTGAGTGGAGTGGCTAAGTGACTAACAGGACTAGCTGGTAAAGAATGGAGACTCAGGTTTGTCAAATTTCCAGTTTGTTTGCAGTTAAGCTCTCACGAGAAGACAATAGTCAACACAAAGTAGATGGGTTTCTAGGGGTAGGGGAGGCATGCAGAAGGTTGGCTTTGCATCCCCTAGCCTGAGAGGCGAGCCCCAGCTTCTCTCACATCACTCAAGTCCTGAGCCCTCTTGATGCCGGTGGGATAGCTTTCGGGCTCAGCCTTAGGTGTGGGTGGATTTTGGAATTAGGCCCTGAGCCCAAGCCTAGCATATTGGATACTTGCTGGGAGCACTCTAACCCATATCGTCCTTTGTTGTTGTTGGCCCAATGGAAGCTTGCCTCAGTTTCCCTGATAGATCTCCAGTATCCAGCAGAGGCCTCAGCCTTGCCCTCAGCCTGCTTTGGCAGACACCTTTGATCCTAGAATTGGCTATTGCCTTTGATTGAAGCAGGAGAAAGAACAATACTGTGTCAGCCAGTGTCTGGCAGAGAAGCAAACCCCTCTAGATATTTTAAGCAGAGAGACTTTGTTGTAAAGCTATTGGATGGGCTGGAGAGCAAAAGAAGAAATAAAAGGTGTGCTCCCCAGAAACCAGTACTGAGAGGAAGCCATCACTGCTCTTCATCTAGAGAAGTAAAAGAGGGAGAGTGGCGGCCTCACCCCTCTGGCATTCCTGGAACTGATGCTGCTTCAGTTCCTACAACCCAAGAGTCCATACTGGGAAAGCACAAATGACATCAATTTCTCCTGGCCTTCTTAAGGCCCACGTGTGCTTTCCAGTTGCAGACCCAGACTGGAACCCAGTAGGCATGGTAGCCTGAGAAATGTAGTTCTCAGGTTTCTAGCTCTACGGATGCCCGGGAGAATTTAGAACAACAGTTATAGAGTCAAAGATCAATGACAACATCCAGCACAGGATGGAAAGAGCAAGGGTTTGGGAATCAGACGGCTTTGGGTTCATATCTTGGCTCTGAGTTGATGGGTCCTTGGACAAATTTCTTAACTTCCTTGGACTTAGTTTTCTCATCAGTAAAGTGGGAATAATAATAATTATACCTTCTTCATAGGGCTATTATGAAGCATAAATATGATTATACACATATAGCTCTTACTACAGTCTCTGTCAGTAATAAGTAGTTTATAGACGTCAGCTCTTGTTGGCAGTAGGGTATCTCAGTTTACTTCCCTTTCATATACACACAATCCTGTGTTTCTTGAACTGCTTATCTCTGCTTCCCAAACATTGTAAATCAGTGCCCAGGTTCACCTCCCATGAGAGTTTTTAAAAACAAGCCAGGTCCTCAGAAGATATCATACATTTGCAGAGAACCTCCCTATCTATGCTGCACCAAAGTGGGATCCTACCTGAAGTTGTGCTTTTCCTCACTCTTTTCACCTGGTGATGTCACGAAAGTTAACAAGGGTCAGACAGGAGTAAAAAGCACTCGCTACGTCCCCACATCTGTGATCTCATGGTCTCCCCATGACAACAATTTAGGTAAGGATTATTGACTTCATTTCATAGAGAGGACTGAGGTCCAGAGATATTGTAGATTCAGGTTGCTCACCTTCTGTTCACCACCTACTCCTGTCTCTGAGGCCCCACAGCAGGAATCGCAGAGCTGGACTACTTGGTGGTGCTCAGCTCCCTTCAGCAAGTGTTTCCTGGGCGCCCACGGGTGGTGGGCACCCAGCCAGGCAGCCACTGCCAAGCCCATCCCATATGGAGTCAACTCACGAGACTCACACGGCTAGGACGGGGTTGGCAGCAGGAAGAGGACGGTGTGAGAAAAGAACATCTCATGCTCCCCTTGCCCACGCATGAGCCTCTCCTAGAGAAGTTGGATCTAGCCACTTTATTCTGCTTTCTGGCTCTTAAAATGCAATATTGGGCTGGTTCCAATTCAATCCCATTTCTTATGGGTTTTTCCAGCATCTACACAGATGGGTACGGCCTAGGGTCTGCCCTGGAGGAGCTCACAGTCAGGGGGGCAGATACGTAAAGGCGATACCGTGTGGTCAGTGCTATGTCGATGAAGCACAGGCCTTGTGGGAACCCAGAACATGTGCTCCTAATCCTGCCTGGGGAATCAGGGCTGGCATCTCCGGAAGAGCAACTACTGAGCTGAGCCTTAAAGAAGGTAGAAGAGTGGGGGACATTGGCCCAAGCAGAGGGAGCAGAATATGCAAAGGCCACCTGGGGAGCGGAGGGAGGCTCATGCGGCTGGCATGGGGAGGGCGAAGGCCCTGGTGGCGAAGTCTGAGGCTGTGGGGGGCCGGAAAGACCCATGGAGGGCCTCCTGAGTTATGTCTGTGAGCGTGGGCCTCATCCTGGGGACGATGGACAGCCACTGATGAGTTTTAAGTCGGAAGTGACATGGCCAGATTCATGGTTCAGAAATAGCATTCTGTGGCCAGAGTGTAGTCATGGGCGGCCCAAAGCATGACAGGGAGGCCACTGGGGAGGAGGTTGTTGCTGTGTCTGTGGCCTAGACTGGGCAGTGCTACCAGGAGTGGAGAGAGAGGCTCTTTGTGCAGGAGCTAGGTACCTAGGAAGTAGAAGCAACCAACATGACAGTGGCCGAAACGGGGAACACAGGGAACTCTCGCCATGTGCCAAGCACCAGTCTCAACATTTGACGTGTGAGTCATCTAGTTCTCACAATAACCAGGGAAGCAGGCCCGGAAGGGCATATGTCGTCACAGTCAAGGACTGTAGGTCCTGTAGGTCCCACGGTAGGAAGTGGCGGAACCACGGTTCAGTCCTGGGCAGTCCGGCTGCCGAGTCGGTGCTCCCCGGCCCCCTCCGCGCCGCTCTTGGGATCCCAGTGCTCCCCGGCTGGTTAGGCATGGGGGCGACGGGCAGGGGCGTCGCTGTGACTCTCAGTTCTCACGGAGGCTCGTGTGCCTCGGAGCAAGGCGCCGCTGTACTTCTCTCATTGCGGACTGTGATAGCTCGTGGATTAGCCCCAGGTCACAGACTTGGCTTTGTTGAGCACTGCTCAAGTCTTTGGCTCCAACTCCACTGCCACAACCCTGGACTAAGGCACCCTCATCACTTACCTAGACTTCTGCAGTCCTCTCCTAAATGGTCCACCCTTTCCATCCTGGTCAAGCCCAACCATTCTGCACCAAGTAGCTAGATGAATCATTCCAGCCCATAAATTGGATGATGCCGTGCCCTTGCTTACACCCTTCCAGGGCTTCCTGTTGTCTTCAGGGTGGTTTGTGATGGGCCCATTTCTACTTCTTGCTTTCTGTTTAAACTCTCACTTTCCACCTCATCCACACACATTAGTCTTCACATCATACCAAACTGCTGTCGTTTTAAAAAATGAATGTACTCTCTCATGCCTCAGGGCTTTTGCACAGTTTGTTCTCTCTACATGGAATGTCTTTTATTTAAAATTCATTCATTTTTTTAAGCAACACTTATGGGATACTCACTCTAAGCTAAACATCATGCTAAGCACTGGCACGGCAAAGATGAAGACAATACAGCCCCTACCCTTAGGAACCCATGACAGTTGGGAGAGAGATGAGTTGATTATGAATGACTACATTGTGGGGCAAGGCAGTGACAAGAGAAAGCATAGGAGGGTGGGAGTCCAGAGGAGGGTTTTGTAACCCAGACTGGCATAGAGAAAGGCTGCCTGGAGTAGATAATGCTTGGAAAGATTGCCAAGAAATCATTCAGAGTTAGCCCAGAAACAGCAAAGGCTGGGGTGAGGAAAGGTGATCTGGGCTGAGGAACAGCTTATGCAAAGGCTCAGAGGTGTCAGGCAGGGATGAGGGTGGAGAAACAGCAAAAGAGGTTTTCCTCCTTGCTCAGCTATTCTTTGTGAGGTCTTAGGTTAGGTCCTGGGGACATAGCACTGGTGCCAACTATCCCACACATAAATACGCACTCAAAGACTTAGGTACACATAAGTATAAAGACATATATGGAGAACCTTGAAAATATGGGGCTAAGTGAAAGGAGCCAGACACAAAAAGTCACACATTGTATGATTCCATTTATATGAAGTATCCGAAATAGGTAAATCCATAGAGACAGCAGATAAGTGGTTGCCAGGGAATGGAGGGAGGGGAAATGTGTGGTGCCTTCTTAACAGGTACGAGGTTTCTTTTTGGGGCAACGAGGCAATTTTGGAACCAGATGGAGGTGATAGCTGCACAACATTGTGAATGTACTAAGTGCCAGCGAACAGTACAGTCAAAATGGTTAGTTTTATGTGATGCAAATTTCACCTCAATTTTTAAAAAATGTATGGAAACCCATAGACACATTCATTCTACAAACATTTGCTGAATGTCTCCCATGTGCCAGGCACTGTACAAAGCTCTAAATGCAAGGATAATTCCTACCCCGAAGGTCCCACACATGTAAATAGAAACACAGATATGAACCCATGCAGACAAAAACACATGCCTCATGAAGACATGCAGACATATTCACTTAACATTCATTTAACAAATATTTATTGAGTGCCTACCACGTGCCAGGCAGTAGGCCAGATGCTGGGCCTACAGTGGGGAACAAATAGACATAATTACTGTCCTCATGGCTTAAGGACACAAACATGTAATCATCTACCGAGGCACACCCAGACCACAGTACACACACACACACATACCTAAACAAGGACACGGCCAAAGTCTACCGGCCACATCTGTTTTGGCTGGAAGAAATGTGCAGTAACACGCAGACAGGCGAGCATAGCCCCCATGCTCCCTCACACGCACACACATCCCTCATGCAATCAATGGGAGTTCCATTAAAAGTCAGATTAAAACTGGCTTGGGATTTCAGAGCCTACTCAGGAGAGGGGAATAAACAGGCCTCAGTAGAAGGGCCTGGAGCATTGAGAAAAAAAAAATCTCCAAGTCTCACTTAAGTGATTTTTGGCAGAAATCAAATTAACGGCGAGACTATGGACTGCTGACAAGGTGCTCCATCATGCTCGGCTCTGAGAATGTGTTTCTTATACATGTTGTTTTCATTAGCACTTCATTTGATAATGATAAATGGCATTTTCATTTGAAAGGAAAATATTAAAAAGTTCTGATTTGCAAGAGCAAGTTAGAATAAATGATATTATTATGTCCTGTCACTTGTTTGGCTCAGAGAAAAAAAATAATAACGATAACAAAAAACCCCAACAGCCTTTCCTGCTGAAGAAACAAGCATTTTCTTTCTCTAGGGGGCCATTTGCTCACCATCAAATCTGTCCTTGGTGCAGAGTCTGCTGAAAGGTGATGGTTTAGGAAGGTAGGGGAGAAATGCTAGAGATTTCAAAGGCCATCAGGGTGACCGTGGGAAGTCCTTGGTCCCTTGTGGGCTAGGAGGGAGAGGGATTGCTCTTTGGCTGAGGCTCTCCTGGGATCTGGAATGCACTTTCTTGCCTATGGATTAGATTTCAGCTTTCTCTCCACAGTTTGTAGAAGCCTGGCCTCCTCTGAACTTACTTCAAGGACCCCAGAGTCATGGTGGTTGACCAAGCCATTACTCTGCTTACAACCCATGAAGGGCTCCCCATCACATACAAGATGCAGTCCTAACTCCTTAGCCTGGCATCCAAGACCCTTGGCCACCTTGTCCCTGTGCCCAGCCTCAAATCCCACCTTCCCCCACACTTACCTTATGCTCTAGTTACATTAAACTCCATACCATCCCTTGCATATGCTTTCCTTTCTACCCACATGCCACACAGAGTCCTTGGACATGTTCTCTAATGAATTCCTACTCGTTCTAGCATTGCCCTGTGAGACCTTATCTGAATCATCTTCCAGGAAAGGGCTTAATTTATTAGTTCCCGAACTTTATTTTTACATACCTCATCATGGATGTGAATGCATGAGATGGCCTGGTGCAGATGAAAAGCTGAAAGTCATCAGCGTGGTGTTGTAGTTGGTGAGAGCAGGTGTTGTGAAAAGGAGCACCTGGGCTGCAGCTGGACCTAGTCTGTACAGGGCCTGCTGTCTTCAAAACCTCTCTGGCCTTGCCTACCAGAGTGCTCCCTTCTCTGGCTCCCACAGCAGTCTGGACTCCTCTGCCCTATGGTCTATCACATCTTACTGTGTGCAGTTGTCTGGATCTATGGTTTTGCTCCTTTCTTGCCCCTGGATCAGGAGTTTCTTTGTTTTTCATTTTTAAAAAAAGATTTTATTTACTTATTCATGAGAAACACACACACACACACACACACACACAGAGGCAGAGATATAGACAGAGAGGGGAGCCTGATGCGGGACTCGATCCCAGGACCCTGGGATCACAACATGAGCCAAAGGCAGATGCTCAACCACCGAGCCACCCAGGGGATGCAGGAGCTTCTTTAACATAGCATCTGCTCTGTGTTCTCCTGATGCTCCCAGGGTCTGGCTCATGGTCTGCTGACAGTGAGCATTTGTTAGATAATCAAGTGAGGAGATGTTGGCATGATGGCTTCTCTAAGAAGGGCCTATCACTTAAACCTAAGTAGAAGTTGTGCAAGTTGAAGCCTGAGGAGAATTGTTGTTTGGAGGATTTTGTTCCTGGTATTTCTTCATATCAATAATGTAACCTTTCTTTTCTCCAGAGGTGAATCAGAGTCAAATAAGCCTATTTGAAAACCTTGCACATCTCAGCAAGGGTCGATGGCATTAGCATGCATTGGGAGATTTCCAACGTCTGGCTCAGCCCAGGCGACGGATGACTTTCTCTCTTGTCTCCTTTGCTGCAGAGGGAGCTTGGTGTGACAGGAGCAGCTGAGTCTGCTGCCTCTGGATGGAGTGAGAGCTGCTCAAGGTCAGTGACCACAATTACACAAGACTTTGAGGCTATCTTTGATCTTTCTTCCTAATATCTTGACCATTTACTACCTCATTTGATGCCCTCCAAGAGCCCAATTCAACTAACATGAGGTAAGCTCCCAGTAAATGCCAAACACCCTATTGGGTACTATTGGCAGAAGAAGCATGACTATTTTCATTTTATACATGAAGAGGCTGAGGTTCAGAGAGAGGAAGAGTCTTGCCCAAGATCACACAGCTGGATAGTCAATGAATCAGGACTAGACACCAAGTCGATCTTGCTCTTACCTGAATTAAGTGTCTTCCTCTCCCAAAGCATCACAGGTATTCAGCCCTGGAATGGATGCTGGGGAAGAGAAAGGGCTGAATTAATTGTGGATATTGGGACAGAGAGGAGAGTTTGTGGCCTGGCTGACATGGAAGGTCTCGTAGCCAGGCCCTACTTCTCTCTCCAAAAGTACTTCTGCCTCCTTCCTGCATAGTCCACATCTCGGCTGGTACTCCAGTTGCACCTGGTTCTCTAAGCCAGCCTGCCACCTTCTTTACTCCATGTCTTTTCTCAAGACATCCCTTCTACTGGGCAGGCTCTCCTGCTATCTTCATCTGTTAAGGTTCCCACCTTTCTTTAGGATCCAACTCATATCCCATCTCCTCCAAGAGACCTGCCAGCTACATATGATTTGTTATCCTCACAGCACTATGAGCCTTGTGGGCATGGATTTCTCTAATTCATTCTTGAATTATATCTGACCCGGAATAGGTGCTCAATAAATGTATATGTAAAGACAAAAACCATAGTATGATCATTATTAACATTGTAATACTTGCAAAATTTGTCTAGAATGGTGCTTTCCAACCAACTTTGGGTTACCTTCTCCTCTGAGAATCTGTTGCTGGGAGTCACAGACCTTCCTTCCACAATACAGAGGAGTCACTTCTTATGTAGGCGTTGGACTCTAAAGATAGTCTGTGAGGCAAAAAATCACATGGAATCAAAATTATCCTAGAATTATTCGGAGTACATTGTCAACATAGTAGTCAGTTGGTTTACATTTGGGAGCCATGTAGTATAGAAAAGCTTTTAAATAATGGAATCAGGGGGATCCATGGGCGGTTCAGTGCTTTAGTGCCTGCCTTCAGCCCAGGGCGTGATCCTGGAGATCTGGGATCGAGTCCCACATCGGGCTCCCTGCATGGAGCCTGCTTCTCCCTCTGCCTGTGTCTCTGCTTCTCTCTCTCATGAATAAATAAATAAAATCTTTAAAAAAAATAAGTAATGGAATCACCAGCCACACAGGAGAATGCTTACCTATAAAAGAGGTGCAAGGAAAGTCACATTTTTTGCGGCATCAGCAGATCTATGCCTATACATACACATTTCAGTATCACCTTCAAGGGGTTCATGGGCTTCAAAGCTCAGGCCTGAACCTCAAATTAAGAACTTTTGATATAGAGCTTAAAATGTGCATAGTTCTTATCATACAGCTGCTTATTTTAACTCTCAAAGCCATCCTTTGAAATGGATTTCATTGATACTATTCCTAGTTTATAGATGAGGAAATTGAGATTTGGAGGGGCAAATGAATTTTAGGCCAAAGACCTGGTCTCTTGTCCAGTGATTTTGTCCAAATAACTCTCATTCCATTGCCTTGAAGGCCACCTCAGGGGGTTTGGATTGATCCTTGATCCACTTGTCAGTGGAGAAGGAGGATGTGTGACCTTAGACTAGTTACCTAACCACTCTGAAACTCAGAAACTGTTTGCAAAATAAAGATAATAATATCCACTGAGTAGTGTCCTTGTAGGATTAAATGAGCCATTAGATGTGAAATTGCCTGGCAGGGTGCCTAGGATACTGCAAGGGTTTCCTAAGGATTAGCTTTTCTTCTCCATCTCTGCCAGTGCTCCTGGGAAATCAACCAGATAAAAGTCTTCCTTTGCATAGTGTCATCTCCCCTCCTGACCCCCAAAGGTCTTCAAAGAGTTGGAGTCCTGTGGAAAACTGCTTAAGAGTATGCAAATGATTTCCCTTGTCTTTGAAATTTCTGGATCCTCCGTGCCATTTATTGAGCTGTGAGTAGAGAGCAGAGAAGCAAGGACCAAGGGTCTGTTCCATCACATATTTTGTGTAACTTTGGTTCAAGGGTCTTCAATTCAAGAAATACTTATGGAAACACAAATGCCTTGTCCAGGCTTTCAAGGCCCTTCATGAACCTCTGCTTGAACCCTCCAATGGTGTCATTTCACTTAGAGTAAAAGCTCAAGTCTTACAGAGGCTTATGGCGCCTGTATCAATTGGTGCAGCTGGCAAAACACAACTCACACCAGGTAATCTAGTGGAGAACATTTAATACAGGGATTTAGTTACAAAGGTGTTAGAAGAGCTGAAAGAGCAACCAAAAAGGTGAGGCAACTCTGAAATTAGCAACTGCAGCAGCTGCTCCTTCCCCTAGGGATAGAGGAATAAAAGGAGGAGGCCATGTTGCTAGAGCCCAAAGGCTGGAGCTGTCCCACTGGAGCCCAAACCTTGGTAGGCCTGTCTGGAGGGAGCTGGAGCCCTGGGGAGTTGTGGTCTCTGCTAGATACACCACTTGAAACAGAGACAATGAGAGATATACTTAGCTTGTATTCCCTCCCTCACTAATCTCCTACTAGTGCCTCCCTTTGGCCAAACCCAACCAGAAGCCAGAGGGCAAGGGAGCAAGCAGTATGGGGAAGGATGAATATGAGAGGAAACCAGCACAGGTTGGCACAGGACCTTTGAGCTATGGCGCACGCCTCCCCAGTCCCCTATTATGTCTTTGGACTCATGTCCAAAATCTCACACTTTGCTCACTGTGCTCCAGGCACGTTGGCCTCAGGATTCTTCGGGCACTCCAGCCCTCTACATTTGCTATTCTTTCCATCTGGATTTTGACCATGGGATATCCACATGGCTCCCTTCTTTGCTTCTATCTCTTTCTAAGTGAGGCCTTGTCTGACCATCCCGATTAAGTCTCCACCCTCCTCCCCTACTGGTCTGGCTTATCACTTTGTTGCAGTATTCCTCTCTCTAGCTTTTAAGACCATTTAGCAGCCTGTGTAATTCACATATTTATGTATGTATTTTTAGTATTCACCTCCCTTCTCTAGAATGTAAACTCCACGAGGGTAGAGATTTTTCTCTGCTTTGTCTACTGCTATATTGCCAGTGCCTAGGACAGTGTCTGGCAAGTAGTGAATACTCAGTATTTGTTGAGCAAATGAAAGGATGAACCAAAATTCAAACATCCTCCTCATTTGTATTCATTTGTTCATACAATGAATCTCACGTGGTGAAGGGATCGGAAAAGGGAACGTAAGGGAGCAGTCTGAACAATTAGGATGTGTTTCGGTTTCCCCATTCATAAGGCACAGAGGTGTAGCGGGAGACCTCAAAGGACCCTTCAAGCCTCACCATTCTACAAATCTTAGAGTATTTCCCTGGCAGAAATACTTGGAAGATAAAATTAATCCTCTCCTTAATCAGAGGTTCCCATCTCTGCATGTGACTTGTCAGGGGAACTTTTCTCTGATGCTCACAGGATGTGGGAACTTGTCACATCTTCCATCTCTGGGAACATCCTCACCTGAAATTGAAAGGTAAATATTTCAGTTGTGAGTCTCTTTGTCATGACTCAAATAATTTTAAAATTGCTTAGATGTCTTTGCCTAACAATGTTCAGATTGTTCTAATGCAGGGGAAAACGGTAGTTTTAGACACAGTAATATTGATAGCAGCTAGTAATTTCCATGTATTTCTCACGGTTATTGGCACTGGGAGGATTACCAAGGAGAACTTTTTACTTATTAAAAAGATGTTCTATGTCAAAGGCCTAGCATGGCACCTGGCAATACAAGGTGCTCACTAGATGATGATGTTTGCAAGCATTATTTTTATGGAGTTGGGCTGGAAAATGCCATGCTTGCTTCTGGGATGCTATCATGTCATCAGGGATCTCAGCTCACGAGATTTTATCCCCAGTAGACCACTTTAGAGACCAGGACAGGATCACTGCAAGGGTAGCAGAACGTTCATAGAAAAGAATCAAAGGTTTATGACTAGGGGGTCAGTGGATGGACAGCTTAGGGTTGGCACAATCTTTCCCTCATTCATTCAGCAGATAGTCTCCAATGCCTTTGTGTGAATCAACCTCTGTTCTTGCCTTCTAGCAACTCCCTATCTAATCCAAAGGACAATATAATGTACTGTAAATATTGGTTAATGGATCTCAGTGCAATGGTTAGAGAGGGTACAGGGTGCTTCTGTGAGTCTTTAGAATATCAAAGATGTTTCAAAAACTACACATTGAATCAAGCACAAATTTTGTTTTGGCACCTTCACTTACCAGTTCTAGCAAAAAGGGAAGAGGAGCTAATATGATAAGCAATTATCACAGCATTTAAAAGACTATATTAGGGGATCCCTGATGGCTCAGTGGTTTAGCACCTGCCTTTGGCCCAGGGCGCGATCCTGGAGTCCCGGGATCAAGTCCCGCGTCAGGCTCCTGGCATGGAGCCTGCTTCTCTTTCTGCCTCTCTCTCTCTCTCTCTCTCTCTCTCTCTATGTCTATCATGAATAAATAAATAAAATCTTAAAAAAAATAAAAGACTGTATTGTTTATTTATGTGGTCATTTGTATTGTCTGTTTCTTCCTGGAGGCCAGGAAATTTTACCTGTTCTGTTACCTGCTTTTTCCTCTGCGTCTAGAACCATGTTGGGTGCATAATAAGCCCCCAATAAATATTTATTCACTGATAGACTAGACCACTTTAGGCCACTGTATAGGAAAAAGAAATAAAATTGGACCCTGGTCAAGAGAAAAAGTCTGGAAGAGCCCTGATGTCCTTGAAGTCAATGGGCACATGGTGGTCAGGAGTTGGGGGGTGGAGCACAAGGTGGCAGAGATTGGAGGTGTGGCCAGATCCTAGAAGTCTTGAATGCCAGGCTAAGCATCTTGGCCTGTGTTCTGAGGCCCTGGAGAGACATTGAAGGATTTTTTAGTTGAAGTGAGGACTTCTCAAACTCTTGCTCCATGACCTTCTTTTTCTTTCCAAGTTTCTTTTGTGTCACTTGCCTTATTGGACTGGCCCAGTCTTACTCGGGAGTTTTCTGGCCAGCAAAAGTCCTTTGGCAAGTGAAAGAGACCCAGTTATCTGCTCTCCCTTCCCTAAATCCAACTCAACCTAACTGAAGCCCACATTCTTCCTGTAATTCAACCCAACTCCAGCTAAGTTAGGGAAATATTTAAAAATGGCAACTCAAGAAGGTTGTTTTAACAATTATGTGATGAAGATGTCAGATCTCTATTGTCTCATTGCAGCCTGAGGGACAGCTGGGAGGGAAGTTACTATGAGGGATTTTTATAATGTGCCTAATTACTGATGTGTATAAGGATGATGATAACTGGATGCTGGTTTCAGGGAGGGTGGGTCAAGTTTGGTTTGGTGTGTCTGTGCTACCCACCTTGTATATCAGGGTCTTTCAAGAAATTATTAACAAAACTCTATATTCAATGACAAACATTTTTCTTTTTCTTTTTTTTAATTTTGTTTATTTATTTAAGAGAGAGAAAGAGCACAAGTAGGGGGAGCTGCAGAGGGAGAGGGAGAAGCAGGATCCCGCAGAGCAGGGAGACTGATGCGGGGCTTGATCCTAGGACCCTGGGATGGACCTGAGCTAAAGGCAGATGCTTAACTGACTGAGTCACCCAGGCCCCCCGACAAACATTTCTTAAGCATCTACTAGATGCTGAGGTGAGGGAGTCTATATTCATAAGAAGCCAAGTCATTGCCATGAGGACCTTTTCATCTAGGAGGGATGATCTGACACAGGCCCTAAGATCATCACAACAAAAACAACATTTGTTATTTATTAGGTGTGTTTACATTTATTTTCACATTTAACCCTCATGACAACCCATTGGGGTTGATATTTTTGTTTACATTTTATTAGAAAAGAAGCCAACTATTGTTAGATCAGTAAGTGATACAGTGGGGATATGAACTTAGGTCTGACCCAAATCCCCGCTCTTTCCAAAGTGTCCGTGTCTTGCCTTAGGGGAGAGCTGTTGCGTGTATGGGGAGTAGGACCAGGAGAAGAACAGCCATGCAGCACATCAGGAATTATTAGGAATGACGAAGGAGCAAATGGAAACTGGCTCAAATTACACAACGATGACTAGGACCAACCTGTACTAGGCTCTTGCTATGTGCTTGCCTGAGTTCTAAGTCCCTGAAATTCTTCCAACAATCTGACAAGATAACTATTCTTAAATTTCCACCTGTAAAGGGCCAAGGTGCCTTAGATGTCCCTTCTCTCTGGTTCTATGAAAGGAGGGACAAGTTAGATGCCCATGGAAGAGGTAGTGAGACTTTGTGGAAAGAGTTCATGAGCTTTGGAGCCAGACAGACCCCCTTCCCCATGGCCAAGCCGTAGATGCTGGAAAGCTTACAGGGCTCCTCTGCACCTCTGATTCCTTACCTGTAAATGGGAAAATATATGTACTTCAAAGAGGTGTTAGGAGGATCATAGAAAATGTATTAAAGCCTTAGGCTCCTGGTTGGTACTCGTGAAAAAGCAGTTGTTTTTATTACCTCTGCTCCGAGCTCTGAGGACCCCATGCCAGGGCCTGGCCTGGCCCCGTTAGCAGTGGAAGTCTCTCCTCTTCCCTGACCTGCTTCAGCTCCCCTTGAGCAGCCGTAGGCAACTGTCTGAAAATGCAGGAGGAGATGTGCTGCCTGTAGCTACCGCTCTGCCCGGCCGGTGCTGGCTTGGAACCCTAGCCTGGCTCTTAGGTCACCAAGGCACGTGGTCAGCCTGACTCAGATGTCTTACTCCTTTTGTAATTCCTCTGGGGATGTCCTGACCTCCAGATAGCAGTGGCTACAGTGGCGTTTGGCTTATATGAACTCTCCCTGAGCAGAGATGAGGCTTGCAAGCCTAGCAGAGGGAGGAGGGTGAGAGTGGGGGTAGGCAAAGGGAGCCCTGATGAGGAGGCTTCAAGAGGATGGAGTTCTCACCTCCAGGTACTTACTTTTCTTTTTTTTTTTAATTAAAAAAAATTTTTTTAAAGATTTTATTTACTTATTCATGAGAGACCCAGAGAGAGGCAGAGACACAGGCAGAGGGAGAAGCAGGCTCCATGCAGGGAGCCCGATGTGAGACTCAATCGGGGACTCCAGGATCTTTTCTGTCAGCAGGTCACTTCTCAACTTGTCTCTCAAATGCCAGGAACTTGGCTGGAATGCCTCAGGCATTGCTAGGAAATACCTTTTAACTTATACCATAGCTAAATAGCCCTTGCTGACTTTAACCATACTTAACGTCTTTAAATGCAAACCATTCCCAGCTTTCCATTTTGCTTAGTCCACGTCTTTAACAATCTGGTTTAAATGTCCCCTAAGCTCTGGTAATGACACCTCTGAAGGTCCCTGGCTAATCTCACTTGAATCTGAAGACAATGGTACAAGGTAAGCAGGTCAGAAATAGTTATCCCTAGATTATAGATGTGGAGTTCAGAAAGGGAGAGATACTTGCTAGGGGTCACATACTGTAAGCCTGATAGAACAGGGAGCCAAATCCTCAGGTCTCTACATTACTCTACATTTTTTATTTAGGAAGTTGACAAGTGAACTCAGTGACCTTGGAATTAAAATCCACATTCCTTACTAGGGTCTGCAAAAGCCTACTGATCCAGCCCTGCTCAGTAATCCAGTGTCTGCTGGTACCTCTGTCTCTTCCCTGTTCTTTCTCTCACCCCTCTGGCCATCTGTTATTTCCTAGATCCCCTTAAACTCATCAGGCCTTTGCATTGATGTCCTTTGCTTGGCTCTTCCATAATGACTCCTTCTCATCCTTCAAGTCCCATTTCAAAATAATTTTCTGAGGGAAAAGACCTCTACGGGAAATAGAACCCCTCTGTTATTTTCTCCCACAACATCTTTCTTCCCAGCCTTTACCTAATCTAATTATTTTATTAAATGAACATATGGATGAATACTTTGGTATCCAAGACACTCAATTAAAGTAATTTAGTTATTCATCTATTTAGCAAAAATTTTTTGAACACCTACTAAAGGCCATTCTTTCAGGAGCTAAGGTTGTGATAGTGACCAAAACAGATACCAATCTCTGCATGATGGGGAGACTTTCTAAAGGACGGAAGAAAAGCAAATGGAGTTAGTGTCACTGCAGGGCTTTGGGCTTGAATGACTGGCAGGACAGGTTGCCATTTGCTAAAATGGGGAAGGGAGCAGGTTGGGTGGATGGGAGAGTAAAAAGCTATTTTTTAAATTATGTTAAGTATGAGATGCCCTTTATACAATTAGGTGGAGATGTCAACTTGGCAATAGTGTATATGGCTCCCAAGTTCTGGGCAGAGATCGGCTGGAAATACATTTGGGAGTCATCCGAATATTAATATACTAAAAGCCAAAACTCTGGATGAATGATCTTGGGGAGTGAATGTAGTTAGAGAAAAGGCCTAAGAACTCAGCCTTCAACATTTAGAGGTCAAAGAGATGAGGAAGACACTGAGGAGTGGCAGAAAGGTAGGATAGGAAGCAAAGTCTTTGCTTGAGAATGAAGATGAAGGTGGGGCTATTGGAAGTTTGAAGAAGGAGGAGAGAGCAGGAAAGTGCCATCTAGGAGAGAGGGAGAGAAAACGAACTAGGGAAACAGTGCTCCTTGAGGCAATTTCAGGCCCTGAGGCTGGTGGTCCCTAATTTAGAGGAAGCGTGATCAGCGTTAGCAGGTGCCTTCCTCTGGTCTGTTCAGGTGTGAAGGAGCAGGTGAGAGTAGCCGGAGAGCTCGACGGTGCGGTGGGTGAGGGCTGGCGAGGACAGCGAGAATGCACCAAAGGACCTAGATGTTTGACCGTTGAGTTGACCCTGGGTCGAAAGGAAGTGAGGACAGTGGGATGGGGGAGTGAGAGGGGAGACAGGGAAAGGGGAGCTGAGGGTCCCAGGGGGTTGACAGAGGGAGCTGGAGAGGAGCTTGAAACAGAAGGTGGTAAGGCCCGAGGTGCAGCCAGAAGGGAGTAACGAGGTGGAAGGAGAAGCCAAGGCTGAGGAATGGAGAAGCGGGATACTGGAGGGCTCGCCTCTGTGCATACTGACATCATCCAGGCTCCGTCGGACTGGTTTTGGAGCGAGTCTCAGCGTGGTTTGGGGGACGCTGGGAGTGAGGAATGCGCCTGGCACACGGTGGGTTCTCTGTCAATGTCCTTTAGTCGTGTGTTTGCATAGTGCTCGGTCAGGGCGCTGGGGCCTCTCCCTCAGTTGCTTCCAAAACAGAAGTCTCTGGGGGGTCAGGACATACCTTCGTGCATGGGGGGTGGGTGGGTTCCGAGCTGGCCCTGAGGGAACATGTGCCTGGGGCTAGGCCCAGGCCCTCTGCTGGTTGCAGGCTGGACTCCCACCAGAGCCGCCCGCCTTCGGCTCGGCGGCAGCAGCAGCAGATGGTGAGAAGTGGGTGGGCTGGGGGTATCTGCAACTGATCCCACAGTTGCTGGATTAATGAGGCCTCGTGCCCGCCTTCTTTTCTGCAGTGTGCCAGCCGACAGTAGCTTCCTTTGCTGGGGTGGGTTTGTTTGTGGGAAATTTTTTGGCAGTGAAAGCTCAGCACCTGATGAAAACTTCCTCTCCCCCACACTGCTCCCCCTCCTCTCGCTCCTAGACTGGTTCTGTATATTCTGGGGCCTCCAGCCTTCCCCTGGGGTTCCTTCTGGAGTCAGCATGGTGGAGCTGAGATCACAAAAGGGGAAACTGAGGCCTAGATACTGTAATCATTCATTCTGTGGCAGGAGGCTCAGGATTCCACATACATCCCATGCCTTTCCAGGGCCTAGCTACATCCCTGGTCCACGTGGACTCCATGGGTGAGAACTTGGACGGTTCCTATTTGAGCTTCAGACATATGTAAGCATATCTGATGGGCATCGAGATCATGGGGATGGGCCACTGGCAGCCAGGTTACACTAAGGACCACAGGGTGGCAAGAGAAGACATCACTGTAAGTGAGGAGGGGGGTGGCACAGGGGACCAGGCTAGCAAACAGGCTTGGAGACAAAAGGCGCCGGGTGGGCCCTTCTTAGCCCACTGTGACCTACCCCCACCCTGGCAAATCCAAAGAGTCACTAGGGGTCTAAGCAACTCTGTGGCAGGCCTGACTCTTTCCTAGCCAAGGGGGATAAGAGAAAGGGAGGGTGCATCCTAGTGATGAGTGAGAGTGAGAGTGAGCAAGTGAGAGAGAAATGAGCCCTACAGATCTGGAGGTGAGCAAAGACGCTGAGATATTCCAGTCAGCGATGTGGTGGGAATTGGGGCCACAAGGAGCATCAGGGGCTAAAAATAGGCCAGTGCCCCTGATGGGGAGCCCTGAGATGCATGGCAATGACACTACGGAGACAGGTGGGTATGGAACTCCTAGAAGTGGGGACAGCAGGCATTTTTAAAAAAGATTTTATCTACTTATTCATGAGAGACACACACAGAGAGGCAGAGACACAGGCAGAGGGAGCAGCAGGCTCCCTGCAGGGAACCCGATGTGGGACTCAATCCCGGGTCTCCAGGATCACACCCTGGGCCAAAGGCAGGTGCTCAACTGCTGAGCCACCCAGGCTGCCCCAACAGCAGGCATTTGTAGAGGCATCAGACATCTGGGGTGGGTCTGAAGACCAACATGGTCTCATCAGTGTTGTCAGGTTGAGAGGCGCAGGCAATGACCAGTCAGACAGGGTCATAATCAAACTTAAATCAGTGAGACAAAGTCGTCTATCCTTTCCCACATAGTGACAAACATACAAAAATATATGTCACAATAGGGTAGAGGGACAGGCTGTCTAGGGCCAGAGCAAACAGCTTGGGCGCTCTAACAGCCCAGGGCCTCACTCGGCTGCCCAGAGTGTTGAGGAACTAGAATGAGTACATCAATAAAAGTTCGTGCTGGCTCTCTGCTCCTCCCCGTTCGCAGACAGCCGCCCCCTCTGGTGCAGGGCCAGCTGCGTCCCCGAGACACAATGGTGCAGGTCGGAGTGAACGGATTTGGCCGTATTGGGCGCCTGGTCACCAGGGCTGCTTTTAACTCTGGCAAAGTGGATCTTGTTGCCATCAATTACCTCTTCATTGATCTCAACTACATGGTGTACATGTTCCAGTAGGATTCGGCCCACGGCAAATTCACGGCACAGTCAAGGCTGAGAACGGGAAACTTGTCATCAACGGGAAGTCCATCTCCATCTTCCAGGAGCGAGATCCTGCCAACATCAAATGGGGTGATGCTGGTGCTGAGTATGTTGTGGAGTCCACTGGGGTCTTCACTACCATGGAGAAGGCTGGGGGCTCACTTGAAGGGCGGGGCCAAGAGGGTCATCATCTCTGCTCCTTCTGCTGATGCCCCCATGTTTGTGATGGGCATGAACCACGAGAAGTATGACAACTCCCTCAAGATTGTCAGCAATGCCTCCTGCACCACCAACTGCTTGGCTCCTCTGGCCAAAGTCATCCATGACAACTTTGGCATTGTGGAGGGCCTCATGACCACTGTCCACGCCATCACTGCCACCCAGAAGACCGTGGACGGCCCCTCTGGGAAGCTGTGGCGATGGCCAAGGGGCTGCCCAGAACAACATCCTTGCTTCCACTGGCACCGCCAAGGCTGTGGGCAAGGTCATCCCTGAGCTGAACGGGAAGCTCACTGGCATGGCCTTCCGTGTCCCCACTCCCAATGTGTCAGTTGTGGATCTGACATGCCACCTGGAGAAAGCTGCCAAATATGATGACATCAAGAAGGTAGTGAAGCAGGCATTGGAAGGCCCCCTCAAGGGCATCCTGGGCTACACTGAGGACCAGGTTGTCTCCTGTGACTTCAACAGTGACACCCACTCTTCCACCTTCGACGCTGGAGCTGGCATTGCCCTCAATGACCACTTCGTCAAGCTCATTTCCTGGTATGACAATGAATTCGGCTACAGCAACCGGGTGGTGGACCTCATGGTCCACATGGCCTCCAAGGAGTAAGAGCCTCCTGGACCACCAGCCCCAGCAAGAACAAGAGGAAGAGAGAGGCCCTCAGCTGCTGGGGAGTCCCTGCCCCAACTTAATCCCCCAACACACTGAGAATCTCCTGACCTCCACCTTACATCCTAGACCCAGAGGAAGGGGAGGGGCTTGGGGAGCCCTGCCTTGTCATGTACCATCAATAAAGTATACTGTACCCAGCCAAAAAAAAAAAAAAAAACAAATTTGCTCACTGGTTGGGAAACTCTGCAGTAAGGAAAGTATTTTTTCTTGTGTAATAAGAAGTGCAGGGCAGATAATCCAGGGCTGCTGCAGCAGTTTAGAGATGCCACTAAGGACCTAGGTGCCCCATATGTTTCTAATCTGCCATCTATGGTTATTGGCTGTTGCCTTCATAATTGCCACATGGCCCCTGCAGCTCCAGACATCACATCAGCATTCCGAGGGGGAAGAAAGAAGAGGTGTAGGGGGATGATGGCAAGGGGAAAACAATGTCCGCTGAGCTTGCTCTCCTTTAAAGCGCTTCCGTGGGAGCCTCACCAGGGACTTGCTACATCTCCTTGGCTGGAGCTGTGAGACGTGACCACCTCCAACTGCCAGGAAGGCTGGAGGACGTGTCGAAGCTAGGCGTTTTGTTGCCTAATAAAATTAGGGTTCTGTTAGGAAGGAAGGAGAGAGTTCATAAGGACAGTTTTGCGCAGGTAGACCCGGACCTGCGGGCAGGAAGGGGAGGGGATGAGGCTCATTAGCAGGCAGAGCCTCTGTGGTACAGGGCCTTGAAGTTGTGCTGGGGCATCCGGACTGAGTCCCCTGGGTGACGGGGCTCCCCTCTGGGGATTTAGGCTGCGAAGGGATTGGTCAGATGGATATTTTAGCTCATTCTGACTGAGGGGACGGGAGGGGTGCAGGGGCTGAGGAGGGGGTCTCCTGTGGGGTTAGTGCCAGAACCCACAGGCGCAGGAGGGGCCCAGCTCGGTCTCTGAGCCCTGATGGAGCTCACACTAGGAGAGCGGCTTCGGGGAGGGGGGGAAGGGGATGGATTTGAGAAATATTCAAGAGGTAAGAATCAGTTTGGTGACTGGGTGGTTGGGGGAAAGGGGTGGGGTTTTTAAGAAGCCCGCTGGGTTTCCCTGCACGGATTGGGATGTGGAACAGCAGAGAAAGAGCAGGTCTGGAATATGTAATTCGTTCAAAATCACACAAGAAATTGGTGGCAGAGCTGGGAATTGAGGCCAGGTCTCCTGGCCAGTGTTCCTTCCATTACTATACTTCATACTCCAGCCTCGATCCTCTGGAACCTGGAAAACAGTCCCCTGATCCCCCTTTGTCCACCCGCCAGGTCATGAGATCCTAGGGGTGGGATTCCCATGGCGGTGGCATCGTGCTTCTGGAAGCCACGTTGACAAGGCTAAAGCGGGCGGGCCCAGGGGCCACCCAGACAGCACCCTGGCTCTGACTGGGGCAAGGGGTGCGGGGAGTGCCTGGGTTGGGCATCGGCTCTCCCACAAGTATTCCTTCTCTAATCCCTGCTTTGCGCTTGGCTGGGACATTAATTTCCTACTGCTGCTGTAGCAAATTACTACAAACTGAGTGGCTTAAAACAACACCAATTTATTCTCTTAGGATTCTGGAGGTCCTTACCCCTTTCAGCTTGCAGAAACCCCCTGCAACCACCTTCCTGGGCTCCTGGGCCCAACCTTTTGCATCTCCTACTACTGACTGATCCTCTGGCTGCCCTTGTGATCGTATTGGGCTCACGTAGGTAATTCAGGATAATCTCTCCATTTTAGGATCCTTAACTTCCGCGCATATTTGCAAAGTCATGTTTATCATGTAATAAGGTAACATACCCCAAGGTCCAAGATCAGTACGTGGACATCTTGGGGGGCATTATTCATTCCGCCCACCGCAGTTGAGCACCTTCACTGACGTTCTTTTTGTGCCCAATCTTGTGCTGACAAATAGGTCACAGCCCTTGCCCAAGGAGCTTACAGTTTAGGGGTGAAGGCAGAGATGTAAGCAGCAAACGACTCTGCAGGCTGAGGCAGGGGAGCACAGAAACTTTGGGCACCCAGGGGAGTGGTCCATTATCCGATCTAGGAAGTTAGGGAAGGAGGGAGCGGGGGGGGGGGGGGGGGGGTGGCTCAGCGGTTTAGTGCCTCCCTTAGGCCCAGGGCGTGGTCCTGGGGATCTGGGATCGAGTCCCACATCGGGCTCCCCGCATGGAGCCTGCTTCTCCCTCTGCCTGTGTCTCTGCATCTCTCTCTCTCTTTCTCTCTCTCTCTCTCTCTCTGTGTGTCTCATGAATAAATAAATAAAATCTTAAAAAAAAAAAAAGGAAGTTAGGGAAGGAGCTTCAGAGGAGGTGGCTTCCATGCTGAACTTTGAGGAATGTGTGAGAATTAGCCAGATGAATAATGACGGGATGATGATGATGATGATGATGATGATGATAGCAAACATTTGTATTGCTATTTGCCAGGTTGGGCTTTAATCACTTAACACATTAATGCATTTGATTCTTTCAATACCATATGAATTGGGAACTTTATCATTGCTAGTCTATAGATGAGTAAACTGAGGCTGAGAAAAGCTGATCCATTGGCTGGAATGCAGGTCCTTCCCATTACTCTTAAGGTACAGATCAAAGTCCTTTCTGCAGTGAGGCCCTGGGGTATCGGGTTCCTGCTACCACTCCCAGCCCGGCCCTAGCGCCTTCACTGGCTCCTTGCTGCTGAGCCTCCTCTCCACCTCTGGCCCTCCGTGCTCTTCCCCTCTGCCTAGGAGGCAACATGCCCCCTCATCCTTCGGACCTCAACTCAAATGCCACAGAAGCAGGGCATTCCTTGTCCTCAGACAGGCAGGTGTCCCTGTTACTGTCAGAGCAGCCTGTACTTGACTTTAACAGCATTCATCCCCCGCTGTATACAAACATCTCTTTTGTCCCCTCATTGTATCCTTAATGCCATAGAGGAGGTGGTCAATAAATATTTGCTGAATCAAAGAAAAACATAAGGAAAATGAAAGTCTAGCAGAAAGCAGGAGCAAGACCATCAGGAACCATCTAGTCCAAAACCTTCCCTTAACTTCTGGGAAACTGAGGCCCAGTGAGGTGTATTGACTTGTCCAGTGTCACACAGTAAGTCATGGGGAAGGCTGAGGATTCTGAATCCTGGTCCTGGGTCACGTTCTTGGCTCCCGTTGTGATGCTCCTGACCTTGCCCCGGTGGCCGGCTGTCCAAGTCTGATTGATCCTTCAAGGCAAAGCCGATTCCTAAACATCTCTAGGATGCCTTTCTTATTACACCTCAATCTCACCCTCCCCTGCCAAAGTTACACTTGACTGTCTTTTTTCCCTGTGCTCCCCAAACACCCTCTAGCTTTGTTCTTGTTCTTCAATGCTCTGCTTGTGTTTGAGCTCTTCCAAGGCAGGCACTGCATCTGATTCCTCCGTCCCCAGGGAGGCATGCACGCAGCAGTACAAATGTGGTGTGTGAAGTGTGCTGTGAGACAGGAAAGGAGAGGGATATGGGATTGTCCAGGAATCCCTAACCCAGCCTGAGGTCAGGGAAAGTTCTCAGGAGGCTGTGAACCATGAGCTGAACAAGCAGGATTGGCCATGTGGACTGTGCAAGTGTTCATGTGTGTTTTGAGTGACAAAGGGCCTGGGGTTGGGGGGGGAGGAGGGGAAGGGCTTTTTAAGGAGAGGAATCCTAATGTTTGTAGGATAGAATAAGGAGCTAGTCACCAGGGATGGGGTCGGGGAACCCAAAGTCCTTTTTCTCCCAAAGATTCAAATGCGGGGATGGAAGGAGCTCCCAAGGGTGTTCCCCAGCTAGCTGAGCAGGCAAGACAGGCCAACTGGGTGACAAACGGGGGAGGGCTGCCCTTTACAAATGGTCCAATTGGATCCCTTTCTTGTCTTGAGTCAGAACTTATGAGTCTTTCTTGTGCCCACAGCTAAGATGGGGAGGGCTTGGGGGTGCCCTCTTCCTCTGCCCTGGTGTCTCCGCCGGCCACCTGGCCCGCTGAGCCCCTGCTGGGGGCAGCTCCCCCAGGCCCTCCTTTGCAGCTCTCCGCACAGGACTGCAGCCCGGCCTCAGCCACCTGCACTGGGTGGTCTGTGAAAAGGAGAATTCACGGAGACAGTAGCCTCTAAACGCCAACCACCCAGGGCCCGCACGGTCCCTCTCTCTCAAGGACCCTCGCCGGCCGCTGGGAAAGGGACATCCTTGAAGGTGAGGTGAGAAGGTCACTGCGGTGGCCGGGCACCCGGGGTGGGGGAGGGGTGTGCACAGGGCCTGTGTTGCCGAGGGGCAGTCAGAGCCCCGATGGCATGTGGCTGGAGTTGCTGTCGTATTTCAAGAGAATTGCTCTAATTCCATGAGGCCGAGTGAGATTTCCCAGTGCTCGCTCTCCCTTCATCCTACTATTTCCCCCCTCCTGAGGCTTTCTGTGCTCTTTCCATCCATCCATCCATCCATCCATCCATCCATCCATCCATCGGCACCCGCCAAACCCACTTCCCCTGCCAGAGGGTCTGGCCCAAGCGCCTTTCCTCTGGGAATCTTTCTGGCTACAGTTGAATTCCTACCCCCGTTGACCCATAGACAGCAGAAGTTTGAACTGTGAGCGTCCATCTATACACGGATTTTTTTATAGCACTGTGAATATGTTTTCTTTTCCTTATGATTTTCTTAATAACATCGTCTTTTCTCCAGCTTATTTTACTATAAGGATAGAGTATATAACACGTACAACATACAAAATACGTGTTAACTGTGTGTTATTGGTAAGGCTTCTGGTCAACAGCAGGCTGTTAGTACTCAAGTTTTGGGGGAGTCAAGAATTATATGTGGATTGTTGACTATGTGGTGGTCAGTGCCACAGGCCTCGTGTTGTTCAAGGGTCAAATCTATTCCTCATCAAGTGCCAGGAACTTGACATATTTTACCTCTAATCCTTCTTTATCTGATCACAAATCTCAGAGACACTAAATGAGTAACCCAGGGATCCAGACCTAGAACTTTCTTTCCCTCAAGCATATTCTCCTTCCACCAGGCTACACTCTCTTTCCTTCCTGGCTACCAAAATACTGTTTCACTCCACACAAATTTTCAAAATTTCCTGTAATTCTCTTTACAGCACAGAAACTACCTGGCATGGCTACCTAATTGTTTCATATATCTTGTCTTTATAACAAAAGTCTAAATGTCCTTCCCTTTGCCTGTTTGTTTCCTGTCACAATCCACTGCACAAAATAGGTGGCAGAAAAAAGTGTTGAATATGTTTGCTTATCGCTGTGCCCCCTAACTCAGCGCCTGGCATGTGGCAGATGTCCAGGGTAGGGATTCAGGTGTAGACAAGGCTTAGGCTGGGTCTCCACCCTCAGCCTGCCATACCTTACAGGTAGGTGGCTGTGCGACAAGTGGTGGTATCACACTGAAAGGCCATCAGTGTGGTTTAGTGGAAAGACATTGCAGTGACAACCTGGGTATAAATTCCAGGTCTGCAACATGCTGTAAAATCTTGGGCAAGGTACTTAATATCTCTGAGCCTATTTTTTCAGATGTAAAATAGGGATTATACTATGTGCCTCCTAGGAATGTTCTAAGGATTCAGAGGCAATACGGGTAGGAAAAGGAGCTCTCATCGTGGTGCTAGTGTTCACAGGACACCTTCATCTCTTAGGGAGACTTGGAGGGCCAGCTCTGAGGGTGGCTGAGTTGGCTTGTAAGCATTTCTTACCTTACGGTTCTATCATCAGTTCCTTTCTACCTTATTGACTTTTGGTGGTTTGAATAGACTTGTCAACGAAATTTTCATTTTTAAAAGCTGTTGCTCATCAGTATTTAAAAACTCTCATTTTTAGTTTTTCCTTGCCAATTTGCGTATAAACCACTGTTACTGGATCTGTTTTTCCATTAAAGATTTGGGGATTAGCCCCAGGCACAAAGCATTAATGTTATTTCCCTTGTCCCTTACATAACAGGACTCATCTCTACCTTTAATTGAAGTAAGGACCATTTGGTAACGGTTTTGGTTCTAATTATGATAGAATTGGCTCATAGCCAGGGTGGTATAACTAAGGGCTTTGGGGTCAGGCGGATCTGGGTTTGAATTCCATTTTTACCACCTACCTGCTTGCACAAGATAACAAATCTCTCTGAGTCTCTTTTTGCTCTATGTAAAAGGAGGATACTCTTAACTGATTTTGCCGAAGGACCAAACGCTAAACGTATAGTGCCTGGCATAGCAGAACGGTAATAAATGCTAGTGCTCTTTCTAGAAATAATCTTTTAAACCTCAAGGACTTTGGTGGAAACTGTTTAAGATAATTACATGGTATCCTGGAGTGGCATGTGAGTCTACTTTGCATTTGAACCACTAGCAGATTAAGCCGGACTTGCACAGGGAAACCTTCCTGTAATTAACCTGGGGTTGGGTGATTTTAAGCCAGTTTTCATCCTGCCGCAGAAACAAAAAAGAGGAGACTGAAGAAATGCTACTCCTTTAATTGAAGGAACACTTTTATGTTCTCAAGTCTATTTTAATCTTAAGTGCCGATTATGCATCATTCTCTCCTGTTAACAGACACTTCTGTAAGTGATCTGCATGGCGAGAAATATGATTCTTACATAAATACTGTACCATGAGAAATTACCTTATTACTTAATATGCCAAAAAGCTAATAAGATAAAGGAATGGTACGAGTCATTTTTGGACAATATTAAAACTTGATTTTAGCTCATGGAAATAAAATGTAATTTCCTTTTATTATTCTCTTTTCCAGGTAGGACGAAGGCAGTGGAGGATGGAGGGATATTATACAGCTGTGTTCCAGGGGCTCTTCTTAGGGCTGTGGAATGGATCCAGGCAGGATGGACTCGAATTAAGATTGTAATGACTCTTCCGTTTAGAAAACACACTCTTGCTGTTAATGATGCCTTGTCAGGAATGATTTTTTAATTTGCAAATGAAAGTAAAACACCCATTTCCTATTCAGTTGTATGAATGCTTGCCTCCGTGTGTTTGCATGCGTATGTTGGTTAAAGAACAAAGGCATGGTGCCTGCAGAAAGTTAAGTGCAAAACAATGTGAAGAACTGAGGTTCTGGTGAAAGGCGATTAAGTGCCAAATTTTGACAAGGCTAAGGTAGCTAGACACAAATACTGTCTGCAGAGAAGCACTATGAGACTTTGAGTTTCAAATGTACTTTTAAATGTTCTCTGGGATTGAAATTTTTTTATTTATAAATGAACAAATAATGACTAGTCTTGTTGAAAGAAATTTAAATAGGACCCAAGTTGATAAAATCTTCTGGCTGTAATAACTTTTGGTCATTGCTTGATCTTCGCTGCCAGATGTAGTTAGTGTTGATGCTGGTGATGATGCGGGATGGTTACAGACACAAGCGCATGTTTTTTGCCTTCCTTTCTTCCTATCGGTTTGACAGAAATAACACTAAGTAAATGCCTTCAGCCTTCCCTGGCATGCAATTTTTCATCCAAGCAAAACATAATGTACCTAGGACCTAAAAGAAATGTAATAATTTCTGCATTCTTGTGATTTGTTAAAACTTTCCCACAAACACCTACAGAAACTATATAATGTTTGCCTGGAGATTTAAGGTAACAGGCTTACACTCACAGCAAGATGAAATTTTTATTAGATGTTAGGCAGACATGTTATGCTGATGTTGAGAAGTGCTGCCAAGAGAGTGTATGTAGAATGGCCTGTTATGGATATTTTACAGACCTATTTAAACGCCTACAGCCATTTGTGAAACTTTCAGGATAGATCTGTTGGAAGCCGGGGAGTGAACATTAGGAACTGGTAAGATTCCACCGACTTCTAATATTCCAAAATAATATATCCATTTGCTTAAAGTGCACTAAAACGACACCTTTAAGGATCAGAGGTGGTGATGATTAGTAATAACCATTGCAGGTTTAGCAGTGACGTTTTTAGATCGTATACACACATTGTGAAGCTCTGTTATTCCTGGAAGCAGCTAGGAGTTTGTCCATTTTTCTTCAGAAAAGGAACATAGGGGCTTGTCTTTAAATAAAACTAAAATAAGAATCTTTAAGTTCAACTACGTGAAGTTCAGGCTGACTTAGTTTTAATATTTAGCTTGGTTAATTAAATCCCATTCTTTGCCCTGAATTTAATTATCCCAACCATTGAGGTAATTTAATATAATAATAAAAAGGGGGGTGGCTAATGAGAAATGGAAGAGAATCTGACTATTCCTTCATCTGGCTCAGTGGGAGCATTTCTTCTGCAAGTGTCAGTTTATGGACGGTGATGGTTTATGGGGCATTATGAATTTTCAATTAGGGAGAAAATGGAAACGAAAGACAGACAGTAGATCATCCAAGAGTGATCGTATCAGGAAATCACTAAAAAGCTCATCTGTAAAGTTCAAGGCATTATTTTAATATGACTTCATGATACCTTAGGCATTTTGTGCCCCCTCTCAGGGGAGCTCAAAATCCTGGCTTTTTTTAACTTTTATTTTTTTTTATATACACTGTTTAAGTCCTTGCTTAGGGTTTCTATTTAAGGTAAGAAAGTCAAATATTTGCCGCTTCTATGCAAAAGTGAATGCTAAAATAAAAAGGTGACCTTTCTTGTTTAGCTGTCACTTCCAATGCAAAGGTCTGTTTTAAGGTCTGTTTCCTTAAAACTGCGCAAGCTCTGTGACCTTGATGCTGAGGTGCTGTGCAGTACAATCAGACTGGGATCCAAAACCCAGCTGGGAACTTGCTGGCTGTTTCAAGCAGCTTATTCTATTGTGCCTCAGTCTTGCCATCTGTGAAATGAGGATAGTGCTATCCACTTCCCCCGGATTGCTGGGGAGCCAAGTGGGAGAATGCAGAGGGCACCACACAGCCTGACAATAGATGCTCTGCAAATAGTGATCTCCTTTCTTCTGAATAAGTCACAGATAAGTTATAAATGGATAACAGACGCCAATGTATCATCATGCCAAACATAAAGCCAAACGTGCCAGCTCGTTATCAATCAGGGCAGTGTTCCTCACTTTAAAGTGCCGGTGATTCACCTGGGAATCTGCTTAAATATAGATTTGCATTCAGCCCAAGATTCTGCATTTTAACAAGCTCCCAGATGATGCAGATACTGGCGGCTGGAGCCACACTTTCAGTCATAAGGAACTAGGCCAGTGACTTTTGAATACAGAATTGACTTGGAGAGACTGGGCTAAGTTGCAAAGAACAATTTTACTCTACTTTGTTTGTTTGTTTGTTTGTTTTTGCATTTGTTTAATGATAAAATTATTGGGGAAATCTGAAGATGCTACAAAAAAAAGTTTGAGTGAACACATTTAAAAATCTGGGAAGCTCAAATCCATTCTACACACTTTCATTTATTGTCTGGACAGATAAAGTACAAATAATTCAAACACAACAAGGTTATGGAAAAAAAAAACATTTACAATACTTCCCCTCAGAAATCATCTAAACTAGCAAGATTAACATGAAGTCATTCATTATAACTAAAGTATACAACTGCCTGGTCCTAAGATTTTTTTTCCCTTTTTTTTCCCCCAAGAGTGAACACATTATAGAGAAGAGATTTTTGGCATGCCTTTCCCACTAATGCTCAGCAAATGCATCAAAACTTTGCCAGCAAACTGCGTTCATTCATAGCAGGCGATGTAAAAAGTTTTCCCTGAATGTTGAACGAGTGTTCTCTGAACTGAAATCTGGTGGTTGTTTTTTTTTTTTTTTTTTCCGCAACCGAAAAGAGGAAAAAAAACAGAAAAAAAATGTAAAGGAGGAGTCTATGATGCAGCCTTGGTTTTCGTGATCTGTCTACCACTACGACTGCTACTACAAAGCTTGCCTCTTCAGTGTGAAAACAACAGTTCTCTCTACATGCACTTAGTGGGTTCAGCATGGGAAAAAACGCACAAAATAAGCACAAGTTATAAATAACCATAACGTTTTATTACCATTAAGACTAAACTTGTATTGAAAAGATTTTATATAACAAGACAAGAAAAGCAATAGCAAATTTAACTATCAACTAGATTATGCATAGCGAGTAACTGTTTCTATTACCCAGGGAAGAGCATGAACCCTTGTATTTTTTTGTTTTGTTTTTGTTTTAAATATATAACCGTACAAAGCACAAACATACTAAAATGATCAGTGCACTGGACGCGGGAGGATGCTCCCTCAGTCATTTTGTTCCCTTAGCTCTGTTTTGTTTTCCCCAATCTGAATTACATTAAAATAAAGACCCAGTTGTTTTTATTTTTCTACTGTGCAGTAAGAAAAAATATTCACAACAAACATGACAATATATCAAACAATAGTTCTACACAAGTTACCTTGATACCTCTTTAACTGTCACTTAAATATCATAAGAAAACATTGTAAGACATATACAAACAAAACTAGCCAAGTGTTACAACTTATAATAAATTAACCCAAAGAAAAAATAACTTTATATATATATATTTATATTGTATATACACATACACACACAACAGAATGACACAATAATATGCTTCTTCCCATAGTTTAAGTAAACAAATAAGTAGTCTAGCCAATCTAGCTATATTTGATCTCGGCCATAGGCATCATCACATCGGCGATTAAATAAATAAGTGTTTCAAGCAACATAAACAGTGTTTCAAATGTACCAACACAGCCCAATTCTATCAGCATGGGCTACAAAGTGAATTTGAAAATTCCTTAATGAATTTAAAGCAAATGTATCTTTTGTTTTCCTCTCCTAAACACATTACATTTAACTATGATACTAAGATATGTAAATAATTTCGTAGCACCTACTGCTCAAACTAAGGAAGTTTTAGATCAAAAGGAAAATTAATCTTTTTAATTTTTGTTCTGCTGACATCCCATACTGATGACTTAAAGAAAAACTGTCTTTCAACTCATCTCCTTGCTTTTGGGTTTTGACTGTGGGGAACTGTGGTACCCTGGGTAGAACGAACACTCCTTTCCCCTAGTAATTAATAATTGTTTTTTATTATTATTACATGCTATGAAAAGATATGAAGATCATCTGTTTATAGCCCATCCTTCAAAAAACAGTCTACGAATCCAGTTTAAAACACACATCTTGATCTCTAAAAAGTTACCAGTGCAGTATGAACGCGACAAAGTTGTCAATTTCCCCTAAATTAGCCAGTCAAAATATTTTTTTCTCAAATCCAGATTCTCTTGTAAAAATTCTTTATATTTTATAAAAATAGATTTTTCTTGAAACCCATTTTCAGCAAAGAGACCACCTCTTTGGCAACAATGTTAATGTTATTAAATTGTTAATGTCATCAGGTATCCCCCTTGCCCCCATCCCCTAACAGAAGACTGTTTTTAGTTCACATGATATAAAAGAAAAAAGGAAAAATAAAAAAATTTGCAAAAGTTTTTTTTTCATTTTTGCAATTTTTATTATTCCTCTTTTGATTTGTGTGGGGGGTTTTTACCAATCTGATTGGATCAACTTTGTGACAAAAAAGAAAAATCTTTTTTTTTTCTTTCTTTGAATCCCATTACTTTGTAAAAATTGTTTTATTTTTATTATTTTTTTTTTTGTTTTTTGTTTTTCTTCTTCAAATGAGCGAATGGTCATCTTAAAAAGACCCACCTTCAAGGAAGGTAGTAAAGTTAGCTGGCTGGGTTAAAATCCCTGCACATCGCTATCTATGTATATTATATTCAACAACGACAGCTATGAAAGAACATTCAATGCATCAAAGGTATTTTTTTGTTTTTTTTTTTTCTTTTTTTCTAAGCATTATAAAATCCTTTCCTGGTACACGTCAGGATAATCCAATGTTTTAATACTTAGGCAACACTGGCTTATAAAGTCCATGGTTGAATATAAGCCTCGAAAAGTTTGTTTCTCTCTCTTTTGTGTGTGTGCGTGTGTATGTGTGTGTGTGTGTGTGCGCGCATGTGTTTTGTTCGTATATATTTATATATATATTTTAATAAGTAAGGATGGGAAATTCAGGACTTGTGGGCTTTGTTGGTTTTAAAGGAAACTTGCAACACTCGGTCTCCTAGGCGGTACCCGTTGAGGCTGGCAATGGCCATGGCCGCCTCATCATAGTTGGTCATGGTGACAAAGCCGAAGCCCTTGCACTTGTTGGTGTTGAAGTCGCGGATGACCTTGACGTTGTTCACGGCGCCGAAGGGGCCAAAGAGCTGCCAGAGGACACTCTCGTCGGAATCAGGGGACAGGTTGTAGACAAAGATGCACCAGCCCGTTCCCGTGTGACCAGGGATGTTCATTCCCACAAGGCTTGTCATCCCATCAATTGTGATTGGGGAGAACCTGGGGGAACAGGTAGAAGGGGGGACTGGTCCAGACATCAGTCTGACCACGGATAACACACAGATGCACAGACACAGACATGGGGCAGAGGGCTGAGTGAGTGTTTGCAAGGAGAGTCTTCAGGGTTTAAAAACCATAACACAAAAAAACGAGTGTCTGTGGCATTTCTTTTGAATGGAAAGGCTAAACTGGCTAAGGCCCATATATGGCAAGAAAAAGGCTAGGTCGATTCCTAATAACCACAAGGAACTCCCAGAGCAAGGCTCCATTATGCTTCTGCCACAGTATATGGTCATAGGGTCTCCCACCCTGATCCTTCTTGTCCCTCCCCACAACAGACAGTGAGCTCTTGGGAGGAGGAGCTCGGTTTCATTCATTCTGTTGCTCTACTTATTTATTCAGCTGGGCACATACGGGAACATCACAGACATAGTGACACATAGAAAATAGACTCTCAGTAAATACTTCTTGATTGCATGAGTGAATAACATTGGTGGATATCAATGCTTGGGAAATTTTATTTATTTTTTAGGGCAGATTTGGAGATGGCCCCAGGAGTGCTCAAGTCTACCGTCTTTGCAGTCCCCTGACTTATGGTTGTCAAAGATCTCTTGATATTTTGAGGAGAGAGACACATGAGAATGAACAGACATAACTTGTTATTAATCAGATGGGTGGTTCTGTTTCATTTAGCATCTATTCAAAAGAGTTCCAAAAGAAAAACCCCCAAGCCATAATAATAAAGACATTATCACTCCTTGATGCTATATTATCTGGAATTCATTTCTAAGCATCACAGGAGTGAGATTTCAAGTGGTTTGTGCATTTATGTATCTTGAATTAGAAAAGCTGAAAACTGTTATTTGCCCTATTACAGCTACTTTTGTATTGGGCTTTGAAATCTCAGTTTTCATGTTATCTTGAAAAGCAAAACAACCCTTCAGATTCTATTCACTGTCTGATAAAATATATCCATGTGTGATTCATAATGGATGCATCTAGATTAGGTAACCAGGGCCCACGGCAGAAAAATATTTGTTAACATTTTGTTTTATACCAAACGTATACAGGGATTTGGGCCCTATCCATTGACTAGTGTCCTGGTTTTCATGTGGTTGGGTTTTGTTTTGTTTTGTCTTATGAAAAAGGGGATAGGAAGAAGAGAGGAAGCAAAACTGGGGAAAGAATGGAGTAAAGTGTTATCTGGGACTTTTTTTTTTTAAAGATTTTATTTATTTATTCATGAGACACATAGAGAGGGGCAGAGACATGGGCAGAGCTGGAGAAGCAGGCTCCATGCAGGGAGCTCGATATGGAACTCAATTCCAGGACCCAGGGATCACAACCTGAGTCGAAGGCAGACATTCAACCACTGAGCCACCCAGGTGTCCCATATCTAGGATGTTTTGTTGTTTTGTGTTTTGTTTTTTAGGAGGGGGGAAGATGGAGAGAGAGTCTCAAACAGGCTTCACACCCAGTGTGGGAGTTTGATTAGACATTAGGGACTCGATCTCACAACCCTGAGAACACAACCTGAGCCAAATCAAGAATCCTATGTTTAACTGACAGCTGCCCAGGCATCCCTAGGATGTCTTAAAATAAGCAAATATTCTCGGAGATCTGAAAGTCCAATGAAAGAACAGTTCTGCATCTAAAGAGAATTTAGATAATCAAATGGCTGCTGAAGATATGCTAAACATAACAACTCAATAGGTACTAATTTTGGCATCAGTCACTAAGTCAATCTTGTCTCTTGCTTAAAAACAAGTAACAAGACAAAACCAAAAAACAGCATGGTAAGGATTCTTAGAAGGGCAAATCCATGTCTGTTATTTGCATTATTTCTGAAGACTGTCTTCTCAGCCTTCTCTCCTCCAACTGAGTGAATTGACTCCGTTCAGGTTAAAGGTAGAGAACAGCGAGGTATTTATTTTAAGGCCATCAAAATCAGGAGCCAGCAAAGAGGTTTCAAGCAGAGTCTCAGCTCTAGTGGGTGATGGCCACCTGGAGCACTTTGGGAGGAAGGAGTCTGGATCCAAATCTGGGTCCAACAGGAAAAGAGAATGCTCTTATGGACTAGTGGTGTTTGCTCTGAGTGGGGAACCAGAGATGATGGCAGCGTGCATGCTGCTGCTGTGCCTTCTCTGGCCTCATCATGCCTAAGCATCCGTACATAATTGGTGCCACCTCCCTGAAGTTGGAGGGTAATGAAGGCCTGAGGTGGGAAAAATGTAAAAGTGGGAGAGGGAAGAGGCAAGCAGTGTGCCAGACACATGGAAGTAATTCACAGTCATCCTCCTGGTGCCAAGATTGAGATCTGAGAGGCTGGCGCTGTGCTAGTGAGTCTGCAGTCAGCTTACTTCCTCTACTGTGTGCCAGTTTCCAGAGTCGGGGTACTTACCATGCATGGCCAAGTGGTGAAACACTGCCTCATATGGGAGTGTGACTGGGACTATTAAGGACCACATCTCTTTGCCTGACTGTAGGAAGGGGAATTAAAGTGTGCAGCTCTATTGAGCAGGATGATGAAGATGCTATGTCCCTAGCAGCTCAGTGGAGCTTATCAAAAGCACATATGGGAATCTCATGGACACAGTGACATAACGTACTCAACTTCCTGAGACTCAGCTTTCAGACTAGGTCTGGATCATTCCTGTGACTGCATTCAGAGAGCCCCACAAACCTTGATTCTCTTTGAGCCCCCGACCCCACAGAAAGGCTTTAAATTAAAGAAACCGCAAGTTTAAAACATAATACATGTAAAACCAAGGGAGGATTTATAACTGCTAAAACCTGTAACAAAAGAAACTCCTGGTTGAGGTGCACACAGATACACTTCATTCTCAGGCTGTGCCCTGAAATGCACCCTGAGGTGGGGGTGAGAGTCAGCAGGTCATCCACACGTTTATTCATGCTTCGGCCAGGCCTGGTAGTCCAAAATCTAATTTTTCCACTGACAATCATAAGATTGTCAACCATGATTAGCAAAATGTTCTAATTTTGATTTGCTGGAATCTGCCCTCTTAACTGAATCTTGGCATTGCTAATGCCAAACAGTTGCTCTGCAAGTTTGCAAGATCAGCTGGCAAAGAGTAGGAGCCTTCTCCCTTAGGGGAGGCGTCCAGAGAACCAGATTATGAAGGGCTTGGTAGCTGTGGCACCTGAACCGTAGGAGAAGCCCACCTGCAAATAAAAGAAAAAGTGAAACACACAAGCACACTTTGTGTGCCCTAAAAGAAACAAAACCAACTGAGGTCTGAAATTAAAATTAAGAATTTGACATGCTGGTGGAGGAAAAAGGAAGAATTAAAAAAAAAAAAAAAGTAAAGTTAGTGAATTAAAAAAAAAAAATTTCTAGCCCCAGTCTGTGCCAACACGGACATCTGGCAATCTGTGGAGTTTTAATTACCTCTTTACGCCATAGGCCATATTAAGCAAATTGTCCAGCCTGCAAAGAGAAGGAGGGTCTCTGGGTTAATGCCTCACAGATGGCAAGATCGCTCAATGGAACTATTAATAAGAATGCTCCATTTTCAAAGAAGAAAAGCTCAATAACTTTCCCCAATGCTTAGGAGTCTATCCACTGGTAGTTCCCCTTTTCTGCCTCCAACTATGAGTAATTCATGTTCAGGTCAATGCTAGAGTTTAAAGCAAGTGTCTAATGAAGCTCCCTTTCTTTCAAGGTCTGAATTAATCCCACTCCCCCCCCCTCAGAACATTTGTGTGGATTTCATTTTATATCATGTGTGAAATCATTAAAAGGGGGCAGTTTCTTACATCGTTCACCTTTTATTACGATTCACCTTTTATTGCAATTAAACTCGTGCATGAAAGGAATACACGTGCATGCACAATGCATAGCAGAATGGATCTTTTCTCTTATTCTAGCTACATTAACTAAATCTTCTTACCACACACATTTTTTGGGGGGAAGAAGGAGTTTGAGGGTTAAGATTTTTTACAATTAGCTTACTATTTACAACCTGAAAGCTCCTCCTAGCAAATTGCCATTATGTTATAATCTCCCTCATGTTCAGTATTTTACTGGAGGACAAGCTATTCACACCATGGGGCAGTAGTAACCATAGTTTCCACCATTAGAAGCCTGCTGGAAAGGCTTTTTACATAAATACTGCATGTGCTCTCACACAAAATAAAAATTAGATGACTTGGACTCTTCATGAAATCATTAACCCTTTCAAATTCCCAGGACAGGACACTGCTGAGGCTGATTTTCCTCCTCGTCATGGCCAGATGGAGGGCCTGCTATCTTTCCATGTGATGTTTGAAAAGGAGAAAAAAAACCAAAAAACAAAAACCCTTTCAATTAAAGGGTAGTTGGGAGATCGTGGAATAAAATAAGTATTTAAAATTATTATGGACACGTCAAAAATGTTCCTATCTCTTGTACAACAAAGGCAGTCAGGTTGATTGGCTTCAAGGAGTGAAACCTGCCTTTCCGAAATGTCCCAGGAGAAGGGAAGTGCCCCAGCACATTGGGAGGGTTGGGTGCCTGAGGAAACATTAACAAGGCTTAGAAAAATCTTCCTTCTTGTCTTCCCAGAATCTGCTGACTTCAGAGTCAGAGTGAAGTTAACACAAAAGAGACTACCTACCCTACAGAGTAACCTGCAGGAGAAAGAGGAGGACAGGCCAAACCATTCTCCCTGGGAGGATCTGCCTCCTGGCCTACACTTTTCTTTAACTTTATTAAAAGCCATTCCCTCAGCCTTAAGTCTAAGGTGTTGAATGTGGCCATTTATTTGTGGATGAACTTTTGTTGAAATGGAACCTTCTGGTTTGGTTAAATGTAGAAATTTTGTTCTAATCCAAGAATCTGAAGTTTAACCAGTCACAGTGGTAAGTTGAAAGGGGGCTTGGAAGAGCATCTGGTCCAACCATTTCATTTTACAGTAGTGGAAACTGAGGCTCAGTGGGGAGGTTCGTTCACACAGGGACTCCTGGGGGCGGAGGTTCTTAGGCTTTGCCCCATCTTTCAGGGCTGTGGGTTTCCCTGGCCCTCGCCCAGCTGTGTATTTGTGTAGCAGGGCCCTTCCCTGGAGGCTGTGCCTACCTGAACCTCTGGGCCTGGTGGTGAAGCGGGCCAGGGTAGCGCCGGTTGGGGGATTGGTAGAGCTGGGACAGCAGCGCCTGGCTGGACTTCTGGCTGGGGTTGTTGGCAAACTTCACAGTAATCGGTTCCGTAGCACCGCTGGGCTTCTGGCCGTTCAGCCCTTTGATGGCTTCTTCTGCCTCGATTCTCTTATCAAACCGGATGAATCCCACCCCTCTGGACACTCCTGGGGAAAGAGAAAGAGCCTTCATAAAGCATGAACAAACCAAACTGGTAAACATCCTTGGGAAGAGATGGGCTGGGCCACATGGATATTCTAGGGGGAGTCAGCCCACTAGTGGGGCCAGGGCTGAGCCTGCCTCCCCAAATCCCTCTCACCCATCAGGATGCATCTGCCTGTGTTTTTGCTACCACGGCTCTGGACCAGTGACTGCCACCCACAGAACACAGGCACCTGTTACATCCATTCCAGCCTCTAGCACTGGCCCGTTCAGTCCTGGTCTCCCTTAGTTGTTGTCACCCATCACTCAGCGTCTAGTCCTGCCATGTGCCCTTCACACCTAGCAACTATGTAATCTATTTGACAAGCAAACTCTGACCACATTACACTCTTTAAAAACATCCTTTATACATTTTTCATAACTTTTCAATTCTTTACCTTGTGCATGGTACCTGTTTCCCACTCCACACACAGAATAACAAACAAAACCCACAAAAACCCTTTCCGTGGGCCCATGTTGCAAACAGATAAGTCAGACTTCTCAGTACGGCATCTAATGCCCCTGATGATGTGGCCCCAAATCCTCTGTTGAGCCTCATGCCAGCCGTATTTACTCCTTGAACAGGTTGTGTTCTTTCTCGACTCCACGCCTTACAATATGTCCTATCCACCTATTTTATAGGATGCATCACATCCACCTAGAAATCTCTATCCCTCCTTTGTGCCAAGTAACTGCAGGTCATCCTCCAAAACCCTGCTCAAACATCACTTCCTTGATGGAGCCTTCGCAACAAGGTGCAGCACACCTTCTCCTGAGCTCCTGTGGTCCCCTGGACAGCCCCTAGCAGGTGCTCATCATACTGGAGTCCAGCAAGGGCAGGACTGTGCCTCCTTTATCCCTGGTCCCCAGTGTCCCTCTGCACAGTGTCTGGGGGGCAGAGCTGCCTTCACTGAGGGTTTGTTGCATGCGTTGAATGATAAACACACGCTAAACTGCTCTCAGGGGGTGTTTTAAATTGGGATCAGATGTGGAGTAGGTGAAAACATTCGGTCACTAAAAACGCAACCCAGGGCACCTTACATTTCTTACCGAGAGGTGGTGGTTGCCTTTCTTTATTCTGGACAAAGTAGCACAGTACCAGGCCCTGGGTTCCTGTCCCTGTGCTGCTACTAACTAGCCGGGCAGGAGTCAGAGCCTTCACTCTGGACCTCCATTTTCTCATGTGTGAAATGAGGCAGCATGAGGTTCCCTCCAGCTCTACGATGCTGTCACCGGAGCCGGAGCTCTAATGCAGGTTCTTTTCACGCATAAAAGTAATGTTACTTGGTTGAGGGTTGAAAGAGACTTTGAAGGTCATTCAGTCCCACTCACAACCTGATGCCTGAATCTGCTTTACAGCCCTGCCAAGTAGTTTAGCTGCTGCTGGAACAATTCCCATGATGGAGATCTACCTCCTAAGATGGCCCATTTTAGATGTGGGCATTTGATTGGTAAGAAGTCTTTCTCCTAAGTCAAAAATCTACCTACGCATGACCCGTATCTCCTTTACCGTAAGTAACCATTATCTCTCTGCTCCAATGGGTCACAGGGCACTGGCTGCGGCATTGAGACACAAGGAAAGAAATGACAAAGAAACACTTAACCTGTGACTTGATCAACCAGGATTCGAGAGGTGATGATACGGCCATATTGCGAGAAAAGCTGCTCCAGTTCCTTCTGGGTCATGGTTTTGGGAAGGCCGCTAACGTAGAGGTTAGCATCCCTGATTGAGGCAGAGCTCGGACGGGCATATGAGACCTGGGAAAAGGCAAGAGGAGCTAAATCCATTATAGCAACACCCTCCAAGTAGAGGCTGAGTCAACAACTGAAATGGCAGCCCCTCGTCTATCATTCTAACTCATGGTGTCAGTAGTTGAGATTCTTCGCTACTCTTGCAATGGTAACGAGAATCAGGAGAACAGCAATAGAGGAACAAAAGGAGAGTTGGCGATAACTTAAAACAAATGCACAGATAAGGGTCTCTTAGAGCAGAACAAAATAGCTACTGTATGGCAGCTGTTAAATGCAGAACTACCCACGCACGGAGTTCTGAAGATTTACCTCCTGGATGTGGGTGTATAGATGATTTACTGTATCCAACACATAATAATCTTTGAATAAACCAAAAAAAAAAAAAAAAAAAACCTCCATGAAATTCTGCTCTGCAGATTTCTCTCCTTGCCGCCCTCCCCACCCCCAAGCCCTTCGTCTTCAACACATTAAAGCAATCAGGTTCTCTGCAGGATTTTTTATGTCCCGTCCTTTGTGTTGTTCCAATCTGCTCCCACAAGGTCTGCTCTCACTGAATGACAAAGTGCTGGTGAAATGGGGCTTCATGAACATCTGCTTGTGAAACTGGATATGTGACCTTGTCATAACATCTGCAAGAACCAGTTGCCTTCTAACTTTGAGGAGGAGCAGATAAAACCACAATCAACAAAACGAGGGGCGGGGGGGAGACGGTGAAGGAGGGAGGGAGAGGGCAGGGGGAGAAAGAAGCGAGCCTCACGGATGGTTATAATAAGTTCGACTTTGTAAATTTGTCCTCCCAGATCTCTCAACTGCTTTTTTTTCCCCCAAAAAGCTAACACAGAAGTGTAAACAGATCTGAAATTCCATCTGCAAGAAGCCAAATCTGTAGCAGTACACATAAGCAAAGCAAACCCCAGCAGTCATTAATTTTAGACTTTCATTTACTTATTTATTTATTTTTTAAGAAAACAACATCAGACATTTGAAATATAATTTACAGCTAGTCTAACAAAAGCACTTTCCTGCTAAAGCTATTTCTGGGGCAGTTATGGCTCAGAATAGATGATGAAAACAGTCATTTCGGAGCACATCTGACAATGTTGGACAGGAAGGGACCTATATGCCTTAGCATTTTTCAGTTGGGAGTTTTATTTAATCCATATAACCAATTTACAAGGCCTGCTAAGACTAGAGGGGTGAGCGAGTGTGCATGTGCTTGTGTACTGCGCACACACAGAAGCCTGGGTACAGAAGAAAGTGTACATGTTAAACTGGACCCTTGGCATCAAGAACTACATCTCGAGTGGTGAAGCAGAGCTTGCATGTGAGAATGGGTCTGACAGTGGATCTAGCAAAGAGGAATGAAGGCTTAGCAGACCCCTCACCCTTGGCACTCGCTCCCACTCCATGACAGAGATGCCAGGTCCCTAAAAATAGATGTTGACTCAACAGATAAAATGATGTGAGTGACGAATCTGCCTCGCTGGTCTCCTCCCTCTATTGGAGCGAGGCAGCCTATCTGCAGTATCTATCTCTTCTAGAAACTCAGGGCTGGCCCCAGTAGGCTGGTTCCCAGCAGAGGGCTGACGTGCAAAGGGACATTTACATGGCCAGTCCCTGGGGAGTGGGGGCTAAAGGAGCAGGAATTTCATGTGACTGCTTGCACAGACCATCACTCCACACAAGGCTCTCCTACCCCATCCTTTGAGGAACAAAGTCTTTCAGGTTATAACCCAGCAGAACTAATTTTTAGGCATGAGAAAGGAGTGGTAGGGAGAAGGGAATAAGAACACTGTAGTGATACATTCACAGTAATAAGAGTACCCCTGTCTCACCCCTGCCAATTATTAGACAAATTAATTACCTGAATTACATTTGTGCTGCCCCATAACATACCCCATAACATACCCTCCTACTTCTATGGCTTTGCTCATGGGGAAAACTTTTCCACCTACTTTCTCAGGCCCTAATCGTATTCTCCTTTAAGGCACAGCTCCAAAGCCATGTTCTCTTGACAGCTTTCCCTGATCTTACTTCCTCCTAAAAATCCCCCCAACACACTACTAGTGCTCTCAATGAACTGCACCCATGGTCCATACTTAACCCATTCTGACCTTGATTCACCACCTTTCTATCTGGTCTGCTGATCTCATTGTGGTCATGGTGTGTGTGTGTGTGTGTGTGTGTGTGTGTGTGTGTGTTATTCATCTTTGTGGGCTCTACCTTGCAGCACAGAGCCTCATACCTGTAGAATGCTCAACGCTGACAGAAAGAATAAATGAACATGCCCATAAAACATACTGAACAATGTAGGTGTTGGTGATTCTCTGGGGCTAACTGCAGCTTGGGTTTCTCCACTTAGGGGCCTCACCAAGAGTTAAGCATCCAGAATCATAGCTGTGTTTCCCTATTAAGCTAAGAGCTAAGAGATAGGTTTCCTATTCCCCGGGGTCTGGGGTTGGAAGGACTGAAAGGAGATGGTTCTATGACTAGACATCACCTAGAGGCCTTCTCTTAGCAAACATTTCCTGAGGATCTGCTATGCAGCAGGCACCGTGCTGTGTGCTGGGGATGCCCAACAAGCGAGAACAAAGAGTGGTTTCTTGCCCTAAAGGATTTCCAAGTCCAGTGGGGACAACACACAGGAGGTACCCAATAAACATGAGTTGAATGCAAGAATGGCACGCATATGGACCAATTACCACAATGCCCCAGGATGTGTGCTATTCCAGGGCTAGAGAGCTGGGACTGGAACACAGAGAAGGGAAGACTACTAGCCCTTCTGATAAAGGGTTAAAAGGGCCAAGAAGAAGACAGAGCCGAGGTGAGACTGGTTGTGAGAGAGGTGTGTGGTGGGGACAGGGACCGGTGGTCTAGTGATAGCCCTCCTCTGCTGTGAGGACATAAGATGATGACAGTCAAGAGCTTAGTGCAGAGCCTGCTGGACATGCAATGGATACTAATGACCTTGACACCCAATGGTCTGGGCAGCCAGAGCTGGGGGAGGAGGTGGGCTGGGGACAGACCTGCTAGGAAAAGAAGCTGCCACTGGAAAGTCATTGGCAGAACCAAAACCATTTCCCCAAACCTCATCCGGGGAGAATTGCTGCCACACAGCACAGCACAGAGCCAAAACAAGGCCCAAAGATGAACATGGCACTTAGATCATTCACCAAACCTAACTCCTGCTTAGTTGTTCTCCTTTACTTGGAGCCTTAAGGCTCTTGTTCCCTCAATCCCCTGTCCAGGAACTCTGTAGAAGTGGGTGTGGGCAAAAATGACAGAAAAAGGACCTCCTTTTTAAATTAGCATTTAATATCTGAGTGCTTGTCCTGGTATTTGCACTTTTAAAGTGCTTCAGACCTTTATGAAATCCCGAGTGACTACAGGCATCAGGCACTTCGTTGTGCTAAAACATTTCTCAAAAATTATCCACTCCTAGCCCCGGCAGAGGGCCTGCCATTGCTGTTTTGTTAACCCCACTAAACTAGTGGCCTAGAGCCCAGGGCTTCCAGGGCTGAAGGCGGCGCCCAGGACAATCACGTGCCTCTGACTTTCAGGATCCTCCTCAATTCATTCCCCCAGAATCCCTGAAGACAGGGCTGGCATTTCTAGGCCGCAATGATCTTGCTCTGGAGCTCAGAAAGAGCTGGGAGCTGGGCAGCCACTCCTTTCTCTCTGGGTAAGGGTGGCCCAAGGCAGGTGACTTTACACATGATCTTGATAAAAGATTTACAGTCTCTCCAAAGTCCCCATCTCTACAGGCTCGACCTAACTCAGCGCTCTGCAAGCGCAACAGTACAGCGTGACGTAAGCCCTGACTGTGGGCTGGCCCCGGCGCTCACTAGCTGTGCGACATGGGGCAATTTGGTCTTGATAAATCTCAGTTTCTCTACTGGTATAAAGGGGGACAATTTTCCTTTGGTGAAGGACTGAGATAATAGATTTAATGTGTATAGCAGATTCCTAGGACTTAGTAGATCTCCAGTAAATATTATTATGTGGTAGGTACTACAGGCTTTTGTGGGCCAGCGTGGAACTCTAGCCCCATTGGACACACCTCAGTTTTACTGCACAAACATCTGGGATACCACCAGTGAGCACCTAGAGAGGCACCGCTGTCCTCCTCCATCAGCCTAGGGGAGTCATCCTTTACGACTTGGCTGCCATGCATTTTCTCTAGCACATTCCTACAGATTCCGCTGTACTTCCCAGTTTCTACAAAGTACTTCTTAGTTTCCAAAATGACTTCATAAGGTGCTGCCAGTGATTCTCACCAACATGGTATGGCAGGCCCAGGGCTGGGGCTGCCCCTCCCGCGCTGCCCAGCACTCGCAGGCTCCACTCCCTGCTCACAGCCAGGCCTTGGCCTGCGCACGGCGGGAAGGACAGCACAGCCTGGGGAGAAACCTATCCCGAATCCTCTGGCCACCCCTCCCCTCCTGTCTAATGTGCCACGGTACAGGAAAAGGAGAGGACTGGGAAAGCTGATAAATGCTCGCTTTGGGGTGCTGAGAAGCTGGTAGGATAAAGACGTCTTCCTCTGCCTTGGAAAGGTGCTCCTTTAGCAGAATCCTGGCCTTAGAAGAAGATGAGAGAGTTCATTCATTCCTCCCCTTCCTGAGCACTTCCTGTCTGGCAGGCCCCGTGCTGGGTGCTGGGTGCTGGCGGTGCCTCTGCTTCAAGGACCCCGTGGTCCAGTGAGGAAGTGAGCAAGTAAATGACGGGTGCCGTACAGGGCCTGTCCCGGGCAAGGGGCTCCTCATTTCCCACCCGGGTGTTAGCTTCTGAGTGCAGGGAGCCCCTGGGGTGGCAGTCCAGGCCTCTCAGTGCCCCCGCTCCCCCGCCCAGGGGACGTACTGGGACCACTGGGACAGGCTTCAGGAAAGGCAATGGGCACGGGGGCCTCAGCTGCTGCCTGCTCCCTTCAGCAGCCAGACACAGCTGGAAGTGCACTTTCCGGCCCAGGCTCTGTACTGTGGGAGCAGGCTCTGCTTTCGTGGGGGAGGCCGGTGGGGTCCATAGCACCTGTGACAAGGGCTGTCAAAGTGTGGGGTTCTGTGTTAGGAAGCCCATTGTGTTCAGGAAATCCATCCAGGATGAAATCCGTAATAAAGGGGACTTTAGGATTTAATACACCTTTCTCTTTTCGTCTTCTCTCTCAACCGGCTTACAGCTAGGATGTGGAAAACAAGGGCATCACTTGTTAGGCCCCCTCAAAATAGAGTAAGGATCTCTGTCATTGACTGGATGGTTTCATGAGCCGGGCATTCTATTCACAAAACTGCTAATCTCTACAACTGCGGCTCAGGGTAAGTGGAAATAAAGGTGACAGGTGCCATCGGCGATCCCAGTAGAAAGCACCATCCTTCAAATCTGCTCCACAGAAAGTTTGGTGTTGGAAGTGGCCTGCAAAGGTCTGGGTGAGACCCCAGGTAGCCAGCCACCCGCATAATGCGCTACACAGGAAGCTCACTACTTCACGAGGCACCGCGCCCCATCACTGGCCATCACTGATTATTGGCAAGCTCACCCTTCCACTGAGTTCAAACCTGTCTCTTCTATAGCTTCCATCCTCCTCCTATTTCTGTTCTAGCTCCACACACTAGGACAGGAGCATCCTTCCTGTCCACATCACCCCTTATCTCGTGGGTTTCTCTCGTTGGGAGGTGTTAGGGCAGTAAGCAACTGTATTTTGAGACGGGCCATTCCAAGGAAGTTCTTGCTTATGTTACTTTAACTGCCACTGAGCATCTATTTCTGAAATGGAAAAGAGACAAAGGTTAAGAGCAAGGGCTTTGGGGCTAGAAAGATATGGATTTAAATCCTGATTACTTACTAGCTACGTAAGCTTGGGTAAGTCACAACCTTTCTGAGCTGTATCACTTGAATAACATAGATTAGAAGCTTTCTAACAGAGCACTTGGAGCATGAAACAAGCTACTGCGTATAAGATTTCTAGGCACTCTGGAGCACCTGGGTGGCTCAGTCATGTAAGCATCTGACTTTTTTTATGATTTTATTTATTTATTCATGAGAGACACAGAGAGAGGCAGAGACACACACAGGCAAAGGGAGAAGCAGGCTGCATGCGGGGAGCCCGATGTGGGCCCCGATCCTGGATCCTGGGATCACGCCCTGAGTTGAAGGAAGGCGCTCAACTGCTGAGCCACTCAGGCATCCTGCATCTGACCCTTAATTTCAGCTCAGGTCATGATGTCAGGGTCATGAGATCGAGCCCCATGTTAAGCTCCCTGTGCTTGAGATTCTCTTCCTCTCCCTCTGCCCTTCACCCTATTCTCTCTCTAAAATAAATACATAAATAAATCTTAAAAAAAAAAAGATTTCTAGGCACTATCCCGGGCACACAGGAAGTGCTCAATAAATAGCAGCTTTGATATTACTGCTCTGGCCTTACGTGAGACCCTGCGGGAACAGAGATGAACACAACAATCCCTGACATGCAGGACTATTAGTCTAGCAGAGGAGACACATACAGAGACCCACCATTTCAGAAGATCAGGGCACAGATTTTCCCCAATCTGTTGTAACGCCCTACTCTCTGAGCAAGTGCAAACTCCCCAGAGCATATAGATCCCTGCGGGATACTCATTCCAAAGAGACAGGAGAAATGGCAGCAGGGAACAGACTCTGGTGCCACCAGGGCCTTCTAGAAGCAAACCCTTGCGGGTACCTCTGATCCCACCTCCGGGAGCAGGAAGAGAAGAAAAAAGCCGGCTGGCTTCTAGAAACAACAGCTTTGATTGTGAGGATAAGCTTGCCCCCCGCCCCCCCGCCCCGTGCCTGTGGCTGCAGCCCTGCCCACAGGCAGAGCAGGTGTCTGCTTATGTGGCCCCACTCCTCATACTTTCCCCCACCTGGCACCTGATACATGATATTCTTTTATCAGGGGTAAGACCCCATGGTCATGTTTCTAATGAGCCCTGATGGTGCCACTTCTCCCTCTTAAAGACGTTCAGTGGGTCTTCAGCACCTTGAGATGGATGTTCACATCCCATGTGGGAGCGCTGACGGCCCTCTGGGATCTGGGCCAACCTCTCGTCTCCTGCTAACTCTCATGCGCCCTGTGCCTCAGTTCAGATTTAAAAAGGTCAGTTTTCTGAATATGCACTTAATGTTTCTACTTCTCTTGGTTCATCATCATGTCAAAATGAACCCCTACCCATCCCCACAGACCCCACCTGAACGCTGCCTCCTCCACAAGGCCTGGGCACAAATGACTGCTATCTCCTTGAACTCTACAGATGACACACATTTCCATGGCAGCAGCTTTCACAGTACCTCCATCATGGTGTTTAAGAGTATCTGGGAATATCATGAGAATATCTGGCATACAGTAGACTGGATAAGTATTTCTTTTTAAAAAAATGGTGGGGTGATCTAGTCATATGCCTACAACTTTAACAGAGTCCGTTAAATTACCAAGGGGCTTTCCTTAGTACAAGGATCTTGCCATGTGTCTAGCAGTCCCCAGAAGGTAGGGATGTGCTAAAGGTTCCACGGGCTGGTTAGTGGAAGAGCTGGTCTCAGACTTAGAGCTTAAGACAGTCTTCTCACTAAACTGCAACTCCTGATCTTGCCTTATGGAAGTTTGATAAGGTGACTGCAGCCACTTGGGAGCCCCACTCTACTTCCCACCACACAAGAGCCTCTATATATGCTGCCTGAGTCTCAGTAAGACTCAAGACTCTGGCCTTACTTTCTTATGCATCTTTGAAGAATGTACAGTTCTGAAACATGTAGATGGGGACAAACCTTCCCGCTTATGTGATTTTCGCCTAGGGGGTAACCCTACTCACTTTTGTCTTCATTCTGGGGAGCATTACTTGAGCAGCCTGCTATAAACCATGATGACCGAGAAGTGAGGTATTATTCGTTCTGTTTTCTGGGTGACAAACTCTGGCTCGGTGAGATCAAGTACTTGTCCAAGGTCACACAGCCAAGCTAAGACAAAGCTGGATATGACTCCAAGCTCTGGGATCTTTCCACTATGTCAGGCTAACTTGGACAGTGAAATAAAAGCAGTGTGCTTGGCGCAAACTGCTACTTTCCCTGGAAAGTTACCAAGCTGACAAGATCACGCTATAATATTTTATTAGTGAGATTGTCAGAGCTGGAAAACACCATTTTGCAGATGAGGAAATGAATCCAGAGAAGTAAAGTAAGTTGCCCAAGGTCATCCTGGTAGTTTTTGACAGAGCTGGGGCCTGACTGACTCTTCATCTTAACTCAGGGCTCTTCTGAATGGACAACAAAGGGGAAGGGAAGTGGGATTGGCTCTATGACCTGTGACAGACCAGCTGACTTGCCTTGGGGCTTCATGATGGCCACAGAGAAGAGAGTATTCCCCACAGTTGCTGTTGTTCTAAGCGAGCACTGTCCAATAGAACTTTCTGGGATCATGAAAATGTTCTGGATTGTGCCGTTCGATGGTGGCCACTAGCTCCATGCAGCTACCGAGCACTTCAGATGTACCTAGCATGACTGAACTTTCCATTTTACTTATTTTTAATTCATTTAAATTCAGATTTAAGAAGCCCTGTGTAGCTAGTGGCTACTCTACTTGAGAACAGTGTGAAGCCTAGAAACGTCACAAAAACACAGAATCTCCGAGCTCAAGGGACTTTCAGGTCAGACTCCCATGTGGTATAGGAATCTCTTCTACGTCACCCCAATGACTCTATCAGGATGTCCCCGACAAACAGAGACTCATTCCCACCCAAGGCAAATGTTCTGCCCTGATGGCTGCAACGGGTCTCTTCCCGGATTCCTGCAATACAGGATGGAGCCTCAGAGGCACTGCAGGCTTCTTTTCCCATAGAGAACAGAAGAGCAACCAGCGTGGATGAACCTCTGAGGCCTGCACCATCTTTGCTGTCTTCCCCACTTGCCTCTGGACACCCGTTAGCATGGGACCCAGATACCAAGGGCAGGTAGCCCAGGCTGGATGCCTGGAAGCCCGAATCCACAGTTCTCCTAACAGCCACGGCTAGCTGGCTTCTTGAAGGCAGCTCACATCCTACTGCTGGCTTCTTCCCCACTTGCAGACAGCTAATGCCCCCAAGCCCCATTCCACACACTTCTGAAACCACGTGTCCTCTCAGCCTGGATCCATCTGATTTTCTTTTGTAATCCAGACCCAGGACACTGGGGATGACCTTTAAGATCCTGAAATCACAACAACCTCACTGGGCAGGGAGAGCAGGGATAGACACCTGTCCCTGAGATTACTCACTTGGAGGAAGTCAGCTGGGAACCGGGGAGCAGAGCGAGCGAACAGAAGCTCTCACAGGAGAGAAAGAGCAGCCTGGTACAACTGGGGTACACAGCTCTCCAGTTTCCCCTGCTGTGGCTACATGCCCTCCCTCTCCTGGCTCCTTGGGGATTCAATGATCCAGCCTCCCCTGCTGACTTTGGCAGGGGAGAGCTCCCACACTGCTCTGTCTCTAGCTGTAATGGAGGAGGAGAGAAAAATGCCTTTTTATTATTAATAAGATTGGGGGAGGCAGTCTATCATTTCTGGGTGGGGTGATACCCGTCAGCAAAAAAATGATCTGCTAACTGTCCGGGAAGCATTAAGAGCAGTGATAGGAGAAATAATTGCTTATGCCGAGTGCAAAGAAAAGATGCTTCAGCGGAACGAAGGCCTTTAGCAAGGCAGGTGGATTGAGGGGGGGAGGGAGGGAGGGGGGCGCAGCGCCCTGATGACCCTTGGCAAGTGGAAGAAGCGGGAGGGGCAAACTGGACTGAGCAGAACTCCAGTGCCAGAGACCCCTGGAGGCCCCGTTAGGCTATTAGAACAAGGCGAGTGTGGAGAAATGGCTAAGCAGCCTCCCAGCACCGAGATGCCCGGATACAGGGGCTCAGTCTGTTGTCCTTCCCAGAGAAGGGAGGTTTTCTCCTTCTGAAAAGCCTTCACTCACACCTTCCACTTCTCCAGTCCTTCTCCCTCCGGAGCTGGGCTGCTGCCTTGTGATAAAGCCTCCTTCCTACTCTCACGGCCCCTCTCCTGACTGAGTGCCAACCTCCTTGGGTTCGCTCTGAGTGGCTGAAGCAGCCTTTGTCCCCTCATTCCTGCTCCAGTCCTGAAATCACTCACACCTCCGGTTTGCACAAAGCTGTACTCTGGGAACGTTTTCTTAAAAAACCATATTTTTATAATTTGAGTAATAGCTTAATGCAATTATTAGAAAAAGGCAAGACACAACATCATTTGTAAGCCTGTAATGCAATGAGAAAAGGAAGGAAATATATAAAATGGTGTTTACAGTATTGAGTTGGGAATGGCTGATACTGCCTTCATTATATGGTAACCTATTTTCCAAATTATTTATAAATATGTATGCCTTGCTTTTAAAATGAGTAACAAAGCTCCTAAAGAGCTGATGAAAACCAATGTCTAAGGCTGACAAAACCTAGCCCCGTAGCCTGCAAGCTGCTGGTTTCATTCGTCAAACACCCCAAGTGACACACCATTGCCAGATGAGCCTTCTTGGAACTTCCCTTTGACCAGGTCCCTCTCCTGCTCAAACCTCGCACAGCTTCCTACTCCCAGCTTCTCTGCCCCCAAACCGATGGAAACCCCCGCAGCCCGACAGCCCCATCTCATGGCAGTAGAGTTGGCCCTTTGTGTGTCTGTGTCCCAAGTGAGACAGGAGCTCCCCATGGAGGCAGAGCAATGACCACTGCTTTACTCATGCTCCTTGAACTCAAGTTAAAATCCAAACTGGTGTCCCACTACCCTGAAAGGCTTAGTGGGAGTGATTCCAAATCCTCATATTCCACTTTGGGTCACTTTTTACTGAAGCTTTTCAGTGTAACTTGAATATCAACACACACTTTCTGTAAAGATATCCCTTTTGAAGGTACTATAGACCATCTCATTTTGTTACTAATTAATGCAACAAAGAGTTGGAATGCTACAGCTGTATTCGATGCAGGGCTTCCTAGTAAGAGGCTGAAATTACAGTGTGGACTCCGAAGCTACTGTTTTAGAGCACGTGGAGACAGGCAAGAGCCCAGGACAGGGACGGGCATCCAGAATCCACAGCCATTTCACCCACTGCTTCCCAGAGTCTGAAGGGATCTCCATTGGAGACAAGTGAGGAAAAAAGCTAATCAAAAATGCATTCCAAAGCCCTAAACGGGGCAAATCATCTCCACTGGGTTCAGAGTTGAAATCCTCAGAAAAGACTCAGTTTCCCAAGTGGAGCACCAGGCTGGTCTGGCAAGCTAGATGTGGAAGCCCATGGTCCATGCCATGCTCGCTGACACACGTGGATGAGAGAATGCCCAGGGCACTGCCCTCTCGGGGTCTCCTAAATCTCAGGACCTAGCACAGAGCCTGGAAAGCAGGGATTCAAGAAGAAACAGCCTCAAGTCAGGTCTATCTACAGATTGATGGCAAAAGCCTCAAACCATGGGTCTGTTTACTGAGGGACCCGGAGGGACCACACAGTTTGTTTCCTTTTTTTAGCTCCTAAAAATGCCGGAGAGTATAACCTGTGTGTGTGTGTGCAGAGCCAACACACACCCACACAATCTTACAGAATGCATGACCTTCCAACACTTATGACCCATTGCCAGAGTTATTTTTGAAACACACTTCCTGTCTCCAAATCTCACTTACCAACTGTGTGATCCTGGGCAAGTCTCCTAACCTCTGTGGGCTGTAGTTTCCTCAACTGTACGAAGGAGTGAGGAGTACTTCTTACCGGGCTTCTTAAGTAGAATTAATGTATGTAAAGCCCCCAGCCCTAGAGCTCCTTCAAGGATTCAATCCTATCAAGCATGTGAAGGGGCTGGAATACTGTTGGACACAGAGTAAAATATTCAATATAAGGTAGCATTACTATTATTAATTATTAGTATAATAAGTCATTATTATCATTTCCTTTTAAGCTCATGCTCACATATTAAGCAGCTCTGCTTGTAGCAGGATCCTTCACAGGACCTTTGGATGCTAACTCAGCTCAGCTGCTGGTCACTTGCGTGCCTTTGCACAAGTCATGTCATCTTTGAGCCTGGCCACTTTCTCCCACTAAACGAGTTATAATCCAAAGAATAATCCATCTGCAGTCACATGTCTGCAAACATGTACTAGATGTTCCTAGGAGATCACTGTAATGCACGTTTCCAAAGAATATGCTTGTTTTTTCCAGATAGGCACATTATCAGCAGTCATCCATGCTACTTGTAGGGGCTTAATTAACGAGTCATGCTCTCTCTCTCTGCTTTGATGTTGTGTCTAGGCTAAGATTGTATTCTCTTTGAGGACAAAGGCCTGGCCTTGCCCTCCAATGCCCTCGGTATTGGCACATAGTCATATTACATCCCCCTTACTAAAGGGGTGATGAAAATCTGTTAACTGGGAACCATCATTTGTGGGCACCTTCCCCTAGCAGCCCAGTAACGAACCATTTACTTCCAATAGGCAAAACAGTGTTTGTGTATCCAAATTTGACTCCAGAAGCTGCCACCTGCTTGTCCACAGGCCAACTATTAAGTTTTGTTTGGCCTGACCACCTATGCTTTAAAATTTTCAAGTTGGTTTCCAACCTTTAAAAATTGAGAGATTAAAAAAATTTTTTTTTCAATTATTTTATTGAATAATTGGAAGATCTGGCAATAATCAGGGCTTAAACAATCAGCAATAGCTGAAGACGGGCTGCTGTTTTTATTGCTCACCAAAGTCTCACCACTCCCTCAGGGCTTTCTAGAACTATCCCTGAATTGAGCTGCTAATCATTAATCATCAAAATTTAGGAATTAACTCTTGTTTTGCCTGTAACCACACTGTGCATTACATTTAAAGTGGGGTGTTTTTACACGAAGCAGTCCAGAAAGGTGAGAAGGAGGGACAAACTTGACCACATCTTGCAAACATGTGCTAGATGATTCTGGGGAGATCTCTGTAAAGCATGCTTCCGGGATACTTGTGTTTTCCAGATAGGCAAGTTATCTATTCCTTCATGGGAGTCAGAGCAAAGAGATAAATCTCGTGTCACTTATCAAAGCAAACTGAAGCAGAAGTAAACAGTGGCCTGAAAGGCAGAAAAGCAATTTTAAAAAATTAATAAATGATGAGACTATTAACAGCACATGAAAAGGGTTTGCTTTTTTCCCCCCTCCCCTTTAATATGATTTTTACCTTAAACATTGTGTCCCTTTAGGAAAGGGAAGAAAAGTTAATAAAGGAACCTATCACTCAAACTTAATTTTTAGTATGGCAAATAAACTGCTTTAATGAAAGGGCTGAAATCCCTAGGTTTGCACATTAAATTTTCATCCGTAGTAGAGAATGGAAATTATTGATTCAGTCGTGGCATCATGCATTCTGAATCCTACGGTACCTCGGAAGCCCACGTTACTGCTGGGTGCAAATGTGTTGGCAGCCTTTTGATGCGGGGTGAGCCCAGGGTGGGTGAGGGGGTGGCACAGACTGTCTCCTCACAGAATGAAAATAATCAATGTTCCTTGTCTGTATGGTTCACCTAGACAAAGCACTGCTTCCAACGGCATGATGGATCAGGGGGTGCATTCTGAGATCAGAAAAGCCGGGTCCAATCAGTCTTACAGGAAGCCCAACAGTTTCATGGAATATTTAAAAAAAAAAAAAAAAAGGCAGAATGGATGGCTGATGATTTGATCCTAAACTCTTGGGAAGGTTTGGGTTTCAAGAAAACTGTAGAGGAAAGAAAAGTACTTTCTCAGTTCAAGGTCAGGGTGTCCATCAAGGGAAGAGTAAATGTCTGACATTCTAATGCTGAACTAGATAGCACAGAAAAATCAATCAAACCCACAAATACAGCTCTCCACCTGGTGTGGCCTCAACAAACAGCCAGGGACGTGAGCCTCCCATCTTCACCTAAAGCATAAAAATAGGTATGTTTTTCCTTTGAAAGAAATTAATCCTCCTGCCTCTCAGAGGACTACCCCATAATTAAACAACTCTTAATTATTTCTCCAGTAGATAACTCATAGGGATTGATTGTAAGATGAGATGGAGGCAGCCTGAGTCAGGCCCATTTTGGGGTCTGTGTGCACCATAGCCCGTATGAGGTCAGGAAAGCAATCATTTTTAGAAATAAAACTAAACTCAATTACAAAAGTAAAGCTGCTTAAAATAAAGGAAGGAAGGAAGACAATCATATAATATATTACAAAAAGAGAAGGTTTTGGTTTTGGTTTTGTTTTGATTACCTCCTAGAGCTAAGGTTATCTTATACCAATAGTCTCCTCTGTCAGTCTGGATGTTGGAAAAGTAGCTCTGTTGAACCCAAAAGTTCTGCTTTTGTGTTTTCATACGCTGAGAGCTGGTGCCATCTATAGATTTCCATTCTGGGAGAGGTTTCTCTTTTGTCCTACTTTGCGTCAGACCTGCTGTCGTGAGGATAAGAGCGCCCAGGAGACACCTCCCTGTGGTTTAATAGGCTATGAAGGATGGGACTCATTAATGGGCTGGCAGCTGCCCCCAAGCGGACACTGCCTGGAGGGGGCGGGGGAAGCGGGGGAAGAGAGGCTGAGGAGGAGAAAGCTCCATCCAGGAGACCACCACTGGCTGTCGGAGGGGGCCCTCAAAGCAAACAGCATGCTTCCTCAAGGATCCCTACAAGGTGAAGTCTGAACGGGGAGAGTGACAACCCAGGCACAGAAACCTGTCTGGAGGAGCAGGCTCTGGGTGACTGTTTCTCTTTTTCGAATTAAAACAATCCCATCTGAGATATGATCTACAGCCCTGATTATTTTCCAATTGCTCCAATGCCAGTTTTTCTGTCATTCCTCTACTATGTTCCTATGTAGCCATCCCTATTACACCAGGGTTTATTTATAACTGATTTTTTCTTTTCCAGTCTCAGGAGACTAACTGTCCACCTTTAGGTAAAGCCAAACTGTTCAGCCCGGCACACGAGGCCCCTGCCCACCTCCCATCCAAACTTAGGCCATGCTATTCTGTATGCTGTTCCCCACTCATAATGTTTACGTTCATTTCCACAGCTTCCCATGTGTGGTTTCCCCTGTCTAGAACAGCTTCCCTGCCCCAGCTTCTTCCCATGGCTCAGTTCTGGCCATCTTTGCAGACTTGGGCTCACAGGTCTTCTTCGTGGACCCTGACACCCCATCTGCCCTCTGGTCCCTTCCCTCTACTCAGCCTGCATTTCATTCCTTGTAATGATCTGTGTCCCCCACTTAGTGCAGGGGATGATAAATGTCCTTTGCATAAATCAAGGACACCACTTCCAGCTCCCTCATAGTCTGGATTTATTAGAGCAAAGGGATGAAATGTAACCAGTGCTTCCCAATCAGGAACCAGCATATCTCTTCTTACCTTTATGGTTTTGGTCTGGAGTCTGAGTCCATTTAAAGTGTTGATGGCTTTCTCTGCATCCTTTGGATCAATATAGTTAACGAATCCATACCCTAAACTCTGTCCTGTGGAAACATTTTTAAAAAAAAGAGAGAGAAAGAGAGAGAGAGAAAAAGAGAGAGAGAGAGCTCAGTATCTTTATAGCAGTAACACTTCCCATTGCAATGAGTCAAAACCCTCCTCTAATACATGGTTCCTTTTACATCAGGGTTTACCCCAGGTGGAAAAGTTTCCAGTTTTTCCATCTCTCACTTTGGTCAGTCTGTGAACTCACAGGAGCTGCCCAAGTTGGGAATGTGTAAGTGCCCCTGCACATCGACATATATACACAAGGGTCCACTTAATTGAAAAAAGTGAGAAGGTAGTGGAAAGAGAGCAGGTGTGGGTTGTTAGATTTGAACTGGAGTCATGGGGCTTTTCCTGTTAGCTGTGTGGCGATGGAGAGAAGTCATTCAAGGTCCCGTTTTTTCCCCCACACGTCTTCTTTGGAGATAACAGCACTTGGCACCGACAGGTTTGAAAGTGTTAATGAGACACTGTGCATAAAATGCCTACCAAGTACATTGCCTAGGATATAGTAGCTGCTCAACGAAAGACCGCTGTGCTATGCCCAGTCCTGTGAAAGTGGGGCGAGCGCCTGAATGCAGTAGCTGCGCCTGCTGCCTCGGTCACATGCCAGCCACACCCACACTCCGAGGAATGTAGCAGGATCTGAGCAGCAAAGACTGAGACATTTATAGTGAAGGCATGACCAGAATTTAAAGCAGTTGCTACAAATCACTGGTTGCCCTTATCATCCCCCCCAGCCCAAGAACAATTAAAAAAGGGGGGGGGAGGGTTCTACTGGAAAGAACCGGGGAGCTCCTAACACAAAGGGGAGAGTGCAAACGCATTCTGCAAAGAGGGCTTAGCTCCTTTAGGTGGAGATGGCATCGACTTGTCTGCAAAGAGAGGTAGCAAGTGACAGGGCTCCCCCCTAAGTGAAATAAAAATAATGTGCTTGCGATCGTGCCACTGATTATAAATAGTCCATCAGCTCTGCCATGTGTCATCAGCCAGAAATATCATTAGGGAACTTTACATTTTCTGACATAGCCTTTAAGAAACACAGAGCTTAGGGTGGCTGCAAAACCAGCTTGAACTTCCCCGGCAATGTTATTGATTTGTGGGCGGCAGCAGAGCCCAAGGGGAGGGAAATGACAGGACGTCACATGTCAGGGAAGACTGATTACATAAAGCTCTTTCTGGAGTACCCGGGCCAGGGCTGGGAGACAATACAGCAAAAAGCCTGCCATGTCCTGGTGACAGGAGCCCATTTCGGCAGCCAAAAAAATCTTTCCAACAGCTTCTGTTTTGCTGGTAAATGTCTGTGTTTGTGTTGGTTGTAGGAGGGAACCTGGGAAAACAAGTTGGGTTCTGGATCAGAAAATGGGTGACTTTGTTATCCTTCATAGGACGCAAGCAAAGAGAATCACGAGGAATGGCTAAGTGCCCATTTTTGTCCCCAAAATGGAAAACCCGAAATGACAATACTTTCCATTAGAATATTCCTTTGTGTTTGGGAATTACAGGGTTAGAACAGGAAAGACAGAAGCAAACTTTGCCAGATATACCCTTTATAGGCAGAATTAGTAACTGAAGCAGGAGGGGAGAATGTTGAACATACTCCAGCTGCAGGGCCCCTTCTGCGTGTGTGTGTGCACGTGCGTGCGTGCAGGAGAGTAAATGTGTGTGTGTGAGAGAGGTGTGTGTGAATTACATGACCCTTCTACACGTTCTGAGGAACTTTTGCAAATCCAAAAATATAAGACATTAGTTTAAAAATATCATTTATCCTAAATTTGGCTCCACCTCATCAAGCCTCACTAAATTCACCTAATTAAATCCATTTTCATCATTCAAATTTATCAGTTCCATTTTCCTTGTAAATAAGAGAAGGCTTAAAAATCGCAGTACCAAAATATTCTTACAATTATTCATTTTAAACAGTCATGCACCAAGTTGAGATGCTTAAAGGGCATTTTTAAAAGCAATAATCTCAATGATAAACCTTAGTTATGAGTTCTAGGAAACAAGTCAGACAATCTATCCAGCTAAATTGAATTTGTATAAAATTAAAATTGAAATATGAAAAAATATAGACAAAACACTCACCACTTAACTGCAAACATTGAACCTAAACCCAAATAGTTCATGATTCATCCTACTGATGGAATGTATATGGAAGAATTTATCATGCCTACCTGGGGTGCACGTTCCCTGGTATTTCTTTCTAATTATTCATCTATTTATGGAAATGTGCAACAAATATAGTGGCTATGATTTCTACAGTCTATATTTTATCTTTGTTTTAGACCCTTGCTTCAGATCCTAGGAAGGTTCTGAAGGTCAAGTCAAAGAAAGGACTCCTTTTTTTTCTTTAAGATTTATTTATTTATTTGAGAGAGAGAGAGAGAGAGCAGGGGGAGGGGCAGAGGGACAGAATCTTCAAGAAGCCTCCCTGCTGAGTATGGAACCTGATGCAGGGCCTCGAACCCAGGACCGGTGAGATCATGGCCTGAGCTGAAATCAAGAGCCGGACGCTCGACCAACTGAGCCACCCAGGTGCCCAGAAAGAAAGGACTCCAGCCCAGCAAGCTGTGTCAGATCCACTCACCTGCCTGTATGAGTCCCACACCCACCATCACCTCAGGTTGGCAGCAATTAGCACAACTGTGCCATCATCATCTGCTCAAGGTTTAGAGACAGATTGCACTTAACATCAGGAATGAGGGTGCTTTTGAGAAAAACTAAAAACCAGATGAACATTGTTTCAGAAAGGAAGGTGGGGTGGAAAGACTGGAGGTCCTCCTTGATGTGAAATAACGAGGTGCAAACTCCAAAACAGAGCACCTCATTGAACAAGAGGGGGACAGAGGTGGAAAGCGCTGCCTGTGAACTGAAAGACAGGAGATAAACTGCTGCCCGAGGAAATGGCCGGTGGTTAGCCTAGTTCAAGAACAGCTTCTGCACGTGCTTCTTGCCAACACAGGAGTCCAGCTAAGTCAAATAAAAAATACTCAATGGAGCTAAGCAATCTCTTTTAAAACACTCTAGAGAGGATTAAATCCCGAGGTAGAAAATATAAAAACCTAAGCCTCATTTCTTTCAAAAAGTATTAGTAGCCAGGGAGAGTAAAATGAGGAAGAGTTTTATGTTTTAACTTGTATGTACGGTGGGCATACATTGGTGATGAGTTTTGGGTTTGCAGTTCTATATTTAAACGCACATAGAAAAATACAGATGAAACACATTCACAAAAAATACCAACACTAGATCCATGGGGACCAACAGAGCCACCATGCTGGGAAGACCCCAGGGGACCCAGTCTGGAGCCTAGAGCGAAGTGTGTGTGTATCCGCATCCCAGAAATAGATAAGGTCCTCTTATTATTCCTTTTCCCCCAAATAACAATAGCTTCTTCCATCAGTGGAAGCAAGATTTGACCATAGAGGTATAGCGACAGTATTTTCAGAACAGAACATTTTTTTAAACTTTATTTTTCTTCTCAATGTATGCGTTTGATAGCAAGTTGATTAAAAAAAACCACTGAGGTTATGTTTATTGATCATCAATAAAAAATAAAATCAATAAAGAAAAGAGGATATTATGAAATGAAGAGTGTCTCCCAAATTCATAAACTATTGTGAGTACCTGGCTCCTTGAAGCTCAGGTGATCCACATCACTTACATGCGACCACCCCTCATGGTCCTGTCCAGAAGGCATGGATGACAGATCTCTGGTAGCCAGGCAGGGGCAGGAAATGCATTCTTGGCAGTTTGGGGTGGAAACTTAAAATTAGAACGGAGTTCTCAAGGGGGAAACGTTATCTGTAGTGGCGACATTGCAAGGCATTTCAGGGTAGTTTGGAAAAAGAGGTTCATGTTTTTAACCAGCTTTTCTAAACTCTGAACCTGAATATTTCTGTTTTTATAAATTGCACAAATGCGCGCGCACACACACACACACACACACACACACACACGATGTGTCCTCCTCTGACATGGCAACCTCTCCGTTCTGCTAGGATGATTTGTATACAAACTTCCCCCCGGAAACCAAACACCTCTTCTCGCAAGGACTGGCTTATACAGCGTGCTTCCTCCAACGCAGGTGCTCAACAGGTAGATGAACGAGCGGATATGCACGTCCGCACCAATCCTCCTTTTCTGGAAGAACACTTTGTTTGGGTGGAAGGAGGGGGACCTGGGGAATTCTTTTTGCTTTTGTGAGAAAGGGAGAGCATGACAAGCTGGCACCAAGGACTGGAAAAGAAAACACCAAGAATGTCTGGGTGGGCTCTCCTCCAGCACAGATCAGGTGCTGCCCACCCTCGGAGTTTCCAAAGTGCCTGGCCGCCCATTCTGTTGCATCTGGCTCTCACACCAACCCTGTGGGAGACATAATCATCATTTTATAGATGTGGAACTTGAAGATCAGAGGAAATAGTGATTTGCCCTACATTATAGAGCTGGATCTTAGTCTAGATCGGGGGTTGGCAAACTTATTTCTTTTTTTAAAGATTATTTATTTGACAGGCTGGGGGCGGGGGGCGGAGAGAGAGACAACACCAGAGAGCACAAGCAGGGTAAATGGCAGAGGAAGAAGGGAAACAGACTCCCCACTGAGCTGGGAACCTGATGTGGGGCTTGATCCCAGGACCCTGGAATCATGACCTGAGCCGAAAGCAGACACTCAACCGACTGAGCCACCCAGGCCCCCTAGCAAACTTTTTTACATACAGGGTGAGATAGTGAGTAGTTTAGGATTGGTGGGTCCTCTGGTCTCTGCCATGACAACTTTGACATTACAGCTTGAAAGCAGCCATATATAGGCTATATGTATTCCAACAAAACACATTTAGAAAAACAGGCAGTAGGCTCAACCTGGCCTTTGGGCCATAGTTTGCTGACCCTTGGTTTAGATCTTTTGACTCCAAATCCAGTATCCTTTGCCATACTCACAGTTACTCCATTTGAACTAAAATGTCACTGACAACTATTCCAAAGCCCTGAAATACCTCTGCTACTTTTTTGAATCATCTAAGAAAAACGAAATTACCTTTAGTAGTTTGTGCTAAGCGTTTTTATTGTATCCAAACTCTAGGAATCACCATCATAGCTGATTATAACCCCTCGTTTTCCCAGTCATTCCGGATAGAAGTTGTTTTCCCTTGTCTTTGGGGCTTTGGGGGTTATGACAGCAGGACCCCAAATGTGACATCCTCATGGTTGATGGCAGCAAGAGAGGCCACCCCTTTGCAGGGCTGGCTGGAAGGGACCTCAGCATTTCTGCACTCCAACCTGCACACTTGGCTCTTTCTTTCTTCAAAAATCATCATTCTCCAGAAACCTAACAGCTACTCCCCTCAACTATAAAGCCCCCAAGGGGGCAGCCAGATGGGTAGCTGCTGTTGATAAAAACTTCTGAGTTGAGTAAGGAATTTTTTTAATGTTAGAACCCCTAGCTCAGGCTGAAATTCTGTTCTCAAAGCACATGATAAAATCCCCAGTCACTTTAAGATCACCTGCATAGCGGTAATCCACATGCTGGGTTAACTGCAGCCAACTCTAACTCCCAGGACTCCCTCCCTGCCAGTCCTGAAATACCTTTCCTTGTTGTCAGATGCCTCAAAATTGACCTGAACACACCCTAAACAGGGTCAGAGAGACTTGCAGCTGCTACTACTACTACTACTACACACACACACACACACACACTCTACATACCTCTGTATGTGTATGTATGTGTGTGTGTAAACTATACTTACTTGTGTAACTTTGGTTTAGTCACTTAAGGTTTATTAGCCTGTTCCTTTACCTGGAAAAACAGGGATGATCCCTTATCTTCACAAAGAATCACTGTGAGGATTAACTATGTTAACATGTAGACTAACAGGGTCTATCTTGTGTCAAGCACAGTGCTAAGCTCCCTACTAATGTTTCCTAGCTTAATCCTGTGCAAAGTGGGTATCACTGGGCCCATCCTGCAGATAAGGAAAATGGGCTAAGACATGTTAAGTATCCTGCCCAAAGACAACCAGCAAGTAGGGTCCATGGCTAGGATTTGAATAAGCCCAGGTCTGTATGACTTCTCAGCCCATGTTTTTCTCCCCACAGGGTCTGGCCTCTGTGAAAAGGCACAGCAGTGTTCAGCATCAAGAAAGCACTCGGGGATGCACACACTCTGCACTGGGGAGTGCTTTGAGATGCTGGAGCACCCATGGTTCTGCACCCATGGCTCTGTTCCCACCCAGCCCACCTCTGTGGACTTTACACAATGTTAGGCAGTCTGAGTCTTGGCTTTTCTCCTGCAAGCTCAGGGTCAGTAGAAACAACTAGTCAGATAATTTATTTTCTTTTAGTAGTTCATACAATCGCCTCAAACTAAGTATGGCTTAAAGTCTTGGGAGGATGGCCCCTGTACCAGCATCGTTGGCATCATCTGGGGATTTGATACAGAAATGTAACGATATAAGAAATGCAGCTGCCGCTTATTGCTGTGTGGCCTTAGCGAACTAAGTTAAGTTAACCTCCCTACACCTTGGTTTCTGAAAAAGCTACACATCCTAATCCATAGTAACAAGGAAGGGAAGCTCCAATACGAAAGTTCTCAGAATTTCTTTGTATATATTATTTCTTTTCTTCCCCCAATTCTGCATTCCTACTTTGTCCCTTTCTGCTACTGTAATCTCATCTGTAAAATGAACCTAATGTTACTTTTTAGGAAGATTAAAAGTGATAATGTATGCAAAGTGCCTGACATATAATAGATGCTCAATAGATGGTGGATCCTTGCCTTTTTTCTCCCACATCACATTAAATACTGCCTTCTACAATCGTCTATGAGAATGCTATCTCCTCAGTAAGGCCCCCAACCTTCTTAAAGGTAGAGAATGTTTTTGATGCTTTACTCTTATATTGGAGCACACGATATGCAACAGGCACAAATTCCATACATAATAGGCACCTACAATGAGCTACATACTTGAGTGGGCCCCAAAATAACCAAGAAGTTGTTCCTAACTTCAGGGGACTTAATATGCAGAAGGGAAAGATGGATATAAGAATTACTTTTAGGGCAGCCCTGGTGGCTCAGCGGTTTAGTGCCGCCTTCGGCCCAGGGCCTGATCCTGGAGACCCGGGATCGAGTCCCAGGATCGAGACCCAGGATCGAGTCCCACGTCGGGCTCCCTGCATGGAGCCTGCTTCTCCCTCAGCCTATGTCTTTGTCTCTCTCTCTCTTTCTCTGTGTCTCTCATGAATAAATAAAATCTTTAAAAAAAAGAATTACTTTTAGTTCAGCAAAAATAATAAGTATATCAGAGATATTTCTTTTAAAACTATACACAGGAACAACAACAAAAAACTATATACAGGAACAGAGAGGAGATGGAGACTGATTCTGACTTAGCACAGTGCAGAAGGCTTCCTGGAGGTGGGAGAATTTGGGTTCAGAGATGAAGAAACAGTAGAATTTTGGTATGGCTTTCCCATAAAGGGATGATCAGCTTCCAACCTAAGGGCTAAATCCAAGCACGGCATACATTTACCCCTCAAGTATTTATTGAGCACCTATTATGTGCCAGACATAGTTCCATTTGCTGAGATTATAGCAGAGAACAAAAATACTTGGTTTCTGCCATCACTGAATCTATATTCTGATTGGGGGTGACAGAGCAAGATGAGAAAGGTAAATAAAATATAAAGTTTGTCAGATGATGGTGAGTTCTTGGGAGGAAATATAGCACAGAAGGGGGAAGACAGTGTAGGGGATGAGGCTACAACTTTTTAACAGAGTGGTTAAGTAAGACTAAGGTGACATGACAGCAAAGACCTGAGGGAAAAGAGGCAGCCGGTCTGAGGGAAAGTCATCCCAGGCAGAGGAAATCTTATGTGCAAAGGCCCTGGGGCAGAACCATGAGTGGCATGTTGGAGCAATGACACAAGTGAACGTGAGGGCAGCACACCACTGCCCTTGATAAATGCATGAAAAGAAGAAAGGAGCAGCCCTGTTTTCTTTAAAATACTTCTACGGTGCTCTTGAATAAGACATGTAGGAAAACCACTCAGCCCCCTCTCCTCCATCTTGCAGATAAAGATGGTTCTGAAACCATCTCTTGATGTGACTCTGTTCCTCATTAGACAGGGGGCAACCTGAGGCCAAGATGGTATTTTATTCATCTCCGTACCCCAGCACCTACCAAAGGCTCCAGGACATTTTTGGATAAATGTCTGTTGGGTGAATGGATAAATATCTCTTCACATACATAGTTACATCCTCTTGACCACATTCAATCTCTTATACACTGAACAGAAAGAAACCAGAAAGAGCAGCAAACTCTTTTCCCAGGGCCTTACCATGTTCAGAGGAACCAAACTCATGAGATACACCTGACAGACCTGCAGTCTCTAGTCTGAAGGAGACTTTATTGCTGCTCAGAGCCAATCCTAATATTGGAAAGGCTGTCATGGGAAAGCAGGGAGGGGTAGGCCTGCCGTGTGGTGCTCAAGGGAGAGAACAAAGACCAGGGAGAAGAAAGTTGTAGAGTAGACTTCTGCCTTGATAAAAGGAAGAACTTTCTAGTAGGGATTTATAAGGGTGTGGCTGCCTCGTGAGGTGGTAAGGGCTCCATGACTGGAAGTATGCAAACAGGCCAGATCAATGTCTTACCAGGGGATGTGGAGCAGTCAGCAAGATTTACTGATGCCTTCTAATGCTACGGTTCAAAGATTCTAAATTATATTTTATTTATTTATTTGAGGAACAAAAACCAGGTTTTTTATTTGTTCATTTCTTGCATAGGAAGTATTCCTTGGTGACATCCTTGGCTTGAGATCCTTTACCACAGTCCTCGACTACCACACAACTGCAACCAACCACTTTACGGGGTTTTCCCTGTCTGTCAGTTTTGCAGAGGCCTACCCATCCCCCTACTTTCTTGCTGCCATCAACCTTAATTTATTTGATTTGGTGCTCAGCACAAAGGGCTTCCACCAAATTGACATACATAAGCTCAACACAGTTGGATGCAAGCACACAGAGATGGGCTCAGTGCTTGTCTAAGGCTGTGGCAGCTTTGGGAATTCCTTACACCAGGCCATCATGGATGAGGGCAGTCTTCAACACCTCTTGTAAAGCAGTATTAACATCCATTACACCTCCATCAGCAACGCCTTTCTTGGCCATGGCAGTGGGCGACTGGGGGGCGGGGCAGGGAGGGCAAATCTTGAGTGCACCTGAGCCTCTGCCTCTGTGCTGCCTGGTGTCAGCAGGGAAAGAGCTAAATTATATTTATTTTAGACCCTATGCTCCCAACTTCTTTCAGTTTATCCTGAGTTCTAACTGAGGGAACAAAAAGAATAGAGAATAATTACTAAGCACCTCTTACAAGCTAAACACTTTACATATACCATTATTTAAATCTTCACAACCTCTGACGCATGCATTTCTATCCCTGTTTTATAGAAGGGGAAACTGAGACCCAGAAAGTAGAAATCACACACCCAAGGTTATTTGGCCACGGAGTAGCAGCCAGACCTGTCCGATTCCAGAGCCTGTGCACTTTTTTGCTGTGTCCTGGTTTCTTGAATATGTGCTCATTTGTATGCTAAACACACCTGCTGGACATGCATAGCACAGTGTGCCTGAGACTTTGAGAGAGCCTGGTTTTCTAGTACTATCTCCAAGTCCTCATTCTCTCCATTTAATTCCAATGTATACCCTCAAAGTATCCCAGTCCCACCTTTTAACTTGGTTGTGCCTGCCAAGCTGGATCTGGTACATCATAGAATGACAGTCTTGGAAAGGACTTTGGTATCAGTCATCTTCAAGTCTGTTCTATAAACTCTAAAACTGAGGACCAAGGAAGAAGCAAGGGGTTCATGGTCTAGTAGGACAGTCAGACCTATGAATCAATGATAGTAGAGTATGGTTCAGTGTTACGACAGTTAGAAGGAGAGAAAGCTTTCTGAGACGAATCCAAAAAGATTGATAGGAGATAGCCAGGCAATAGATGAGAAGGGCATTCCAGCAGGAGGGGACAGCATGAGCATCCATTCCTCGAGGGGACAGATCTGCCACTCAGTTTACAGCCATTACTTCCAGGAGGCCGCTGATGGTTGATATCAACCTGAACTGTCAATACCACTTCCAAGTTGAATCTGCTCAGATGTATATATGACATCTTCCTAGACCTCTGGAGCATATTCAGGAATCATTTAGGCATCTGAAATTTTGAGTGTATCTGCTTTCTGTCAACAACAAACACTATTGAAAGAGATAGACCCAGCCTCCCTTATTTTGAATTCCCAAAGTATTTAAAATTACACTGAACCAGTACTAGGTTATTTCCAGAGGTTACATTCTGGCTTCCTAAGTAGATGTAATTTCCCCAGAAGCTGAGAACTCATCATGTGGCATCAAGATGGCAATGAGCAAAAAGCACTTGTCCCACAGGAGGCATTCAATAGAAGCTTGCTGAACGAAATGCAGTTCTTAGTGAACCCTAAAGCCCTTCTGGGCAGGGACATGGATATTATTAATCTTGGTATGACCAATGTCTGGCACATAGTAGGCTTTCAATAAATCTATGTTGAACAGATGAATAAGTTAACAAATTCAACAAGTGAATAAATAGGAATAAAAATAGTTATTTGGGGGGCACCTTGAGTGGCTCAGTCAGTTAAGCATCCGACTCTTGATTTTGGCTCAGGTCACGATCTCAGGGTCATGAGATGGAGTCCTGTGTCAGCTCCCTGCTGAATGTGAAGCCTGCTTGAGATTCTCTCTCTCCTTCTCCCTTTGCCCTACCCTCCCCCCACCCACTGGCTCTCATGCTCTCTCTCTCTAAAAAAAGAAAAATAGTTATTTTTTTGAGTGCTTACCATGTGCCAATCACTGTACTGAGTTCTTTGGGGTTTTTTCAGCTTTATTGAGGTACAATTGACAAATAAGATTATAAGATATTAAAAGTATACATTACGATGATTTGATATATGCATACATTTATTTATTTACTTATATTTTTGATGAGAACATTTTTCTAGCTGACTCCTTTATGTCTTTTATCTCATCTACTCCCTAAAACAATTCTACAAAGTAGGCATTATCACTACCATTTATAATCCAGAAGACTAATGTCCAGAGGCCTCAGATCCCAGGACACAACTCCATCTGGCTCCTAAGTCCATACAGGCTTTTGATAGAGTTTCCCGATTTCAGAGATCGTATCAACCAAATTGTTCAAGTAAATGTGAAACAAAGCTTCTGTTATTGGGGAGAGGCACATGGAAACGCACAGACTATACACAACAATTTCCAGCAGTCCCCAAAGCAGGAAGGACCAGTTACAAAACTACATTATTCCAAAAAGAAAGCCAACCAACAAATTCTCAAAGGAGTTTTTTTTAAGCCTCTTTTGGTTTCTCCTATAAAATAAGTTGCTCCAAATGAGAGATCTTCAAATATATATTTCAATAATAAACCTCAATAACTGACAAAATGAAACTAATCTGAACCCTATTTTTCTTCTGTCTGTTCAGGGAAGAAAGGCGATTCATAAGATAAAAAGCTAGTATCAAGTACTTAGTTTTAAAAAAAAGCTGAAAGGGAAAAAGAGAATGTGCCAGGGATAATAGAAACCTCAGTGACAACCACCTCACCCTCAGCATCTATCACACAAAGAGAAGTGTTCAGACTGATGACCCTGGGGCAATGAAAGGTTCTTAATCGAAGCAACATTCAATTAAATTATGCACAGAATATTCTTACAGACAGGAAAAAATAGTCAAACATTTAAACATATTTTTAACAAGGGTTGAAAGAAAAAAAGGAGGATTTTGGCAAACTCCCAGCTACCCACAGAAATGAACCAGAATTCTTAATTCTTGGTTGGCTTGTTCTCACATAAAACAAAAGGTCTGGATGTCAGACAGACAAGGCTTGCTACCCAGAATGGATGCACACCAACAGGTGATTCCAGAAATGCAGCCGATGTTAGACAACGGTCTAGCAACAAAGGAAAAAGAGGTAGAAAAAGTTATCAGGTTAGTACTAATTACATACACTGTAATTAGCCTTCGGGCAAAATGAGGCTGCCTGTGGGTGAAATGTCTGTGGGTGAAAGGAAGTGCTGTGTTTAACACTAAAGACAAGGCTTCCAAAACTCCCATCACACGCTATTTGTATAAAGCCTGTGTGGAGGCTCCTGATACCATGTCGGGATTTAGATTAAGTGAGATAAGTTATGGGAGAGGGCCCAGCACACAGTAGATGCTTCATAAATATTAACTGAATATAAATCTATTAAAACTGCCTCTATCCAAAGTAAAAGAAAATTCATGGCTCTCGATGAAGGAGGTGAGATAAATAACTTGTCTGTGCAGAGAGAAGTCAGGATGTCAAATATGAGCTGGAGAAGGACTTTCTCTGAGAATCTTTATCAGTGTGTCATTTCTGAAATAAGGGCTTGCGGATCTCTGGCCTTGGACTTACCGCTAAGAGCTGTGTGAAATGCGGCGATGAGTACCCCGTCCCTATCATCAAGGAGTTCACTGATAGTAAAGTACCAGACAGGAAGCTCACAACCATGTTCGGTTCCAACAAATGTTAAAAGAGAAATTCCCCAGATCCATGAAAAAGAAAAGAAACAAGAAAGAATAGCACATTTCCCCTTTTTATCACCATTCAGCTTGCAGGTAAGAAATAAGACAAAATCAAGAAATAAAAACCCAAGAACAAAGGACTCACACAGAAATGGGTCTGCAGAGTAGGAATCAGGGAGGGAAGCGATCTTCTTTAATTTTCTTTCTTTCTTTCTTTCTTTCTTTCTTTCTTTCTTTCTTTCTTTCTTTCTTTCTTTTTTTTTACAGCTAAGGGCTTCTCAGGGAATGGCTATACCGTGCAAGTGTGACCAGCCTCATTACACTGAGTCAAGTAAGTACCTGGGAGAGGTGAAAATGAAGGAATGCCCGGAAATGTGTGTGAGAATCACAAAATGTAAACACCTTCTATGGCTCAGCTCTTTTGGGCAATGGAAAATGAAATGTCACCCTGACAGAGAACCAAATGAACCCATGATTTAAATAGTGCCCAGGACTTGCTCAGTACTCGGTGACTTTCAACAAAAATGCCTAATATGTGATGGGGCTGTGTTGGTGCTGAAGAGATGGACCCATCTGGCACCATATTCAGTTTCTCTCGGGGAGCTAGCAAGACTTTTCTAGGACACCAAGGCCTCCACTTGCCCACCCATATGCAAAAGAGGACCTCACCTCTTTCTTAACAAAAGAAATGAGGTCATCAGGTAGGAACTGCCCCAAACTGCCTCGTTCCCTTCTACTTGCAAATTTATCCCTAATGGAGCTCCATCCCTCTCTCTTAGCTTAGAACCATAGTTCATAAAATGCTGGAGGAAAAAAGGTTCTGAGGCGATGGTTACATATTATACCTTCCTTTTAAGATTTATAATGCACATTAGCACGGACTCAAAGAAGTAGTGATAAAAAAGAAACCTCTTTTTAACTTGGTTCACTTCCGTTTCCCAAACTCATTTGGTCACAAAACCTCTTTTAAAAAAACATATTACCTATTAAACTTCTTTTGGAAAGACTTTTAGATGAGATTCCCAAATGAACATTCCTATTTGAAACAGGACCGAATACTGCCTCAGGATATAATTACCCTGAACTGGGGGGTCTGGGCCTGTGCTCTGAGCTAGAGTTCCTGAGATACCAGAGGGGCCCACAGAAAAAAGGAAACCAAACCAGAGAACTTCTAAGGTCTCTTTTCACTGTAACAACCTATGATTCTGTTCCTCAGAAGACATCACAGAGACTTGCTTCTGGGATAATCTACACAGGACGGAGATGCATGATGGGGAGGGGGTCAGACGTTTTGAAGACATATTTTCATGTTGGTACAAGTCGTAACAGGTCTGATTTCTAGCTTACTATGTGTCAGTGGTCAGCATGCAATCACTCAAGGAGTTTCACTCAGAGAACCAAAGACGCAAAGGAAAAACAAAATACAATTGTGTGTGGGACTCCCAAGCAGGAGCACACATGTATACGTGCACACACAAACATCTGCACATTATCTATGCTTAACTGACTAGGCGCATGACCCTGGGAGCCAATATAGTATTGCAGATGAAAATAGAGCCAAACAAACCTGGGTTCAATTTTGCTCTGACATTTAGAATTTGTATGACCTTGGACAAGTTATGTAACTTTTCTGAGCTTGTTTCCTCACCTGAAAATAGGGCTAATAATACCTACACCTCACAAAACTGCTGTAAGAATTATGTTACTGTACACCAGGTGCTGTTTTTGAGTATTTTATATGTACTGATGCTCGCAATAATCCTATCAATATCCCTATTTTACAAATGAGAAAACTGAGGCACAGAGAGGGTAAGAATTTTCCTGTCAAACAGCTAGTGACTAGTAAGGTGGGGATACTAAGGCAAGCAGTCAAGCTCTCCATTACCAGGCTACGCTGCCCAGCACAGTTCCAGATTATAGTAGGTCCATGATATCCCCTGGGAAGACACACACACACACACACACACACACACACACACAAATACACAAAAACCCTACACCTCTTCCTCTCTGGGATTTAAAATGTGCTGTTTTTGTCATTAGTTTATTACCCAGGCAGTTCAAGTGGGCAGCATGCAGACACCAGCTTCCCAAACACGAGGATCCTATGTGGCTGCTCAGGGAACAGAAGAACAAATTCAGCACTGAGAAATGTTAGTTCATTCTGAATGATGACTCACAACCACTATTTTCACAAACAGCCTGCTAATTAAACTTTCTTATGAACCCTGCTAACCAATTTTTCCAATGCATGGAGGAAAAATCATTCATTATAGACCGGAATCCAAAATCTAATATTAACAGCACAAGTAGGATCTGTGGCATTGTAATTTGATCAGCTTGAGCATTAATAACAGTTAGACACTGATGTCTGAGAGAGTTAATCAGCTTTTGTTGAGATGTACGTAGATAACTGAACAAAACATCTGGAAGGCAGACTAGAAAGCAAAACTAGCTTATCGCAAGGGGTTTATATTTGCTTTACCCTCATAAATACCCTGCTTACAATGTCCTATCTTCTAGGTGAACACAGTAATATCCTGAATTGGTATAACACTTTAAAGACTTACCAACATATTAGCAGCTCATCTTACGTCGAGACACAGTAAGGTGGAAAGAGCCAATGTTATTATCCCCGTTTTATGCACAATAATCTGAGGCACAGAATGGTTTGATCCACTGAAAGTCCCATAAGTAGAGTGAGAATTTGGTGGGTCCTTCCATTTTATCATGTTGCCACTCATAAAGGTGGCTTGATTTTAAAAACAATCTCAGAAATCATCCTGGCATTTCTGAATATTGAACTAAAGGCTTTCATTTACAATCTTCCAGAACCACTAAAACGGCTGTTCATTGTTACTGTAGCTATTTCTGAGGTTTACTGGAATACATCCTACACAGCCACATGCAAGATTCAGGATGAAACAGCAAGAATGCGAGGAGCCCTCTCTGTGAAGGGCCCTTGTTCCAACTGGCAGCAGCATGTGGTCAGACAGACATGGGTACACAGTTTGGTCAGTCGCTTCAAACAACGTGAGCTTTGGTTTCCTCATCTAAAGAATGGGGCTGCTATTACCTCTTGGGGTTGTGGTCAGGATTAAATGAGATAACAACCACAGAGCAACTGGCATCCAGCGGCACCTAATAAATGTAAGGTGCCATTCCACTCTCCGGCCTTCTCCTCTGGCATCTCTTACTTCCAACTCGGAGTTACGTAACTGAGGACTAAACCAGGGACATACAGATACCAGCTTGTCCTTTCCTCTCTCTTTATCCATCTGTTGGCCCAGGGGTAGGACACTTGGTGAGAAAGAAGAGGGAAGCATTTAGGAGACAGAAAGGGCCCCTCCCATTTACAGGTTGCTTCAGCTTACAGGTGCCTCCACGTGTGTCAGCTGGTTTGGATGGCAAGTACCACGCAAAGACAGTAAGGTAAGGATCTATCCTACTATGTGTTGAGAAGATGGAGGTCCGTGGGGATAAAGTGCCTAATGCAAGGCCGGGCGCACACCTGTCACATGTGTGTGTGAGAGGAGCTGGGGGATGGTGTGGGACTCTCCTGGAGGTCGGTCTCACTGTACCGTGCCTGGAATTCCTGACAAAGAAGCATCCGGGCTGTGTGTGTGTGTGTGTGCATGTGTGTGTGTGTGTGTGTGTGTGTCTGTGTTAGGGAGTGTGGAGCACTGGATGGAGTGCTCTATTTCTTTTGGACTTAGAGTGGGGTCTGTCTCCTTGTGGGCTCCGCTGCCTGGCAAGGGGCACCGAGAAGAGGAAAGGTGGCTGAGTTTGCAGCCACTGAACTGAAACCAGTTCCAGTTTGCAGGATCAGGAGCAAGAAGTGAGAGTCACCTTTGATTTTCCTGTTTGCCATCCAGTTCAGAGTCCCGGGCAGCGGGGAACCCACCAGAAGTCATTGCAGGAACCCTTCCCAGGGAGATGGAAGCAGAGGACTGAAGTGCCTACGTGCCCTGCGCCAGGCTGTGAGGGGCCGGGGAAGACTGAAGCTGGGATACCTCAGTTCAGGGCAGCAAGTGAGGAAGCCCAATTCAGAACACCCCCTTTGGCACATTATTTACAAAAACAATGAACTCAGGTACTCCACTCAGGCAGCTTCTCTCTGGCACTGCCTGCCCTGGCCAGAAAAACAAACAAACAAACAAAAACATGTCAATCAATCCAACATGGGTTCAGGCAAGAAAGATGAGGAAAGGAAAACTCTTTGTATGTGATTCCAGGCTCCCTATGCCACCCTGTATCATAGCTGGCAAGCGTCTCCGTGGAGATCTGCGGGCTAATGTCAGTGTGGGGGCAGGGAGGGGGGCCGGGGCTGGGGTCTGCTTACCACTTAAGAATGGGATCAAGGTCACCATCTATTTTCCCTTGATGTAAAGAAAACTTGGGCTAGGTGGTTTGTTACTTCTCGGACAACTCACCTAGCCACATTGAACTTACTTTTTCCTTCTCGTTCTCCTTTTACCATTTCTTCTACACACAATTTGGTCTACCTGGCTTTTTAAAAAATCCATGGCTATTTTAATTCTATCTCTTTTCCGTACTATCTTACAAAGCCAATTCAAATCCGTTTTTAATCAAATGGCATGCAAATAAATAAAAAGAAAAAGAGGAGTCAGGACAGGCGACGAGCAAAGAGAAGAAGGAGCAAAGAGAAGAAGGAGCAAGGAAAATAAGAAGCCAAGTGCTCCTGACTCCAGTCTTCCTTGGCTGCACTGGCCTCATTTGCAGTGAGTACAGACATTGTCTATATTGGTGATTTCAACAGGGTCAGAGGAAGTACTAAAAGTAAAAGCCTTTGAAAACAGACAAAAATGGCAAATATTGGGGATGATTAAGTATACATTTTAAGCCATACCACCAGTAAAATGATTTAATCTGATTCAAGATGTTTGTGATGGGAAATTCCATTAGCAGCCTTAGGAATTAGAGTAATTACCCTAACTAGCTGTATCCACTTAATGCTGATGGGACCTCACGTATCACCAGACATCAACTACAAAACAAGGGCCAAGCAGAAAACCAGACTTACAAGTCAGCAAGAAATTGAAGGAGGTGAAAAGAGAGTCGCTGAGAGAACACGTAACTGACCTCAGCAAGATAAACAATGATTCTCAAGGCCTAGACGCCACGGAGAGTCTGCAAATTGTCCACCTCCTTCCCCGTTAGGTCGGGTTATTTATTAGTAAAGTAGAAAAACACAGACTTTGGAGTCTGACAAACTTGGGTTCAAATCTCAGCCCCACTGCTTATTAGCTGTGACCTTGGATAACTTATTTAACCTTTCTGAGCTTCAGTTATTTTATCAACACAAAGGGGGCACTAACACTCACCCACAGAATAGTCCTGACTGTTCCACTCACTGTTCCTTGGAGAGGTGTCTGAAACTTGGCTCAGCTGCTGCCTCTTCAGCGACCGGTCTCCCCCAACCTGCTCTCTACCAAGATCCCAGCTCACTCCTATTTGATACTTGTTCCGAGATCCCCAGTCCACTATCATCTTGTTCCCCTTTGAACCCCAGTAGCCGATGTCTTCGTGTTCATTCAGCAGAGGCAGAGTACTAAGGTAAGAGAAAGACCGTAGACTTTGCAGCCAGACAGATCTAACTCCACTCTCCAGCTAACTGATTCTCAGTCTTGGCCTCCTTATCTGTAAAATGGAGATAATACCAGTGATTACACATGACTGCCACACAGCTGCAGTGAGATAGCATGTCATGATGTGCCTCGCCCTGTAGCCGACACATAGCAGGCCTTCCGTCAACCCTCCAGCTTCACTGCACTGTTAGGAGTCTTTCTGTGCTAATGAAATTAATAGGCAGGTCAGAAAGGGTGAGCTTGGACCTTGGTGAAAAACAAAACAGAACAGAGGCACCGGGGTGGCTCAGTCGGTTGAGCATCTGCCTTCAGCTCAGGTCATGACCCCAGGGTCCTGGGATCGAGCCCTGCATTGGGCTCCCTGCTTACTGAGGAATCTGCCTCTCTCTCCATCTGCCTCTCCCCTCACTCATGCACTCTGTCACTCTCTCAAATACATAAATAATAAAATTAAAAAAAAATCCCCACACAACAGAACAAAACCCTCTACAAAATAGCAAAGGTGATGTGTCCACATCCCAGACCTGCAGGTTGCTGCAGGGCCCCATAATGTGTCCTGGCTTCCCCCATCCCTGCCCTGCCAGCAGCAACATGTAGGCACCAACTATGTTTTAGCCTCTCTGGCTTCCTCACAGACCCTGATACAGAATTTAAGAGAAGAGAAGGAAAGGGAATAACATTTATTTGGTCTGAGAGAGCAGACACTAAATAAATACTGTTGGCTGATTGAAAATGTTTTACAAATATAAAAGCCTTATACAAATATATGGTCTCTATCTGAATTTTATGTTCTCTCCAAACTAGAAATATCTTCTCCCATCAAAGCTCAATTTGAGGACTGCAGAAAAAATAAAAAGGCAACTTAAAGATCTTTAGTTCTTACAAGGCATAAAGACAGATACAGGGTTCATCGGTTAAGAGCAGTAAGGAGGATGTGGAATAAGGAGGGGGGAGCCAGACCAAAAAGAGAAATCACCCTGCCACACCTCCCAGAAGACAAGAAAAAAATGAATTTCCCATTAACACATTTCAGAAAGCACTTTCCTCCTACCCTGAAGCTGATGAATTACATTTTTAGATAATGTGTGGAAATTTCAACTTGACATTACCTTCTTCCTTAGCTCCTAGTCTCAATCAACCAGGTCATTCTCCAGAGAAGGGGGAGGGAATGAGGGAGGGAGTGTGTGCGTGTGGGGGGTGTGTATGTATGTACTGGGGGAAGGAGGGGAGGCTGGGTGAGCAGGGAATTGGTCCTACGAACCAAACAGTCAGCTAAAGTACAGAAATAGAAAATCCTTAAAATACCCAGGCCTGATTCACATCCTAGGTAAAAATCCTTTGAGACATCTCTCCTGGGAAGTGAGAATACTTTCCTACAGTTATCTGAGTTTGGAACAGGGCAGAACCATCTGATAGGGAAGGGGAGATGAAGGGGAAGACAGCCAGGGGGCAAAAGGAAACCATCCCTGGTCTGTAATCCTGACTACTGCCATCCTGAGAGAGGAATTATGTGGAAAGAAGCAGAATGTACCTGTACAAATTCTAACCCTCACGGCTCCACTCGGTTGCCAACCTATCCTGATTAGAAAGGATGGGAGGTCTCTGACTGCCTTGACGGGTGTGTTAGAGGCACAATAATTACGTGGTCTACTGTCGTTACTTAACATTCTGACATTTTCCAAGTTCCCCTTAATAAGGGACACCCCTGTTCTCCCATTGTGTCTCCACCAGGCTGCCAAATCTTCTCCATAACTATTTTCCATTCACCCCAACAAGAATCCATTTTTCTCCACAAGTCAACAAATCAAAATTCTTTCCTTCTTCATAGAAGATGACTGCAGGGAGGTGACAAATAAAATGACAGATGCAAATCTGCCTGATTTTCTTATAAATTCAAGGGACACATTGCACTGTACCAAGCATGTTTTCAAAGTCAGCAGCAAAATGTGATGATGAAGGCTACTATTTCCTCTCCCCTTCCCATCACTAGTGGATATCCCTCTGATGTGCATGTAGAAAAGTTTATTTAGCTAATCAATATCTTGGGATTTTCTTGGATTATGCATAATTGAGGCTGGGTTTTCACTATGCTTAACTTTAAGGCAACATCCATTTTTAATACAGTGCTTGCAAAAGAAAGAAAAGGGGAACATAGTGAAGGGTATTTTTTGAAGAAACAAAATCTGAAGTTAAAAACCACTCTTAGTCTGTTTTTCCTTGTTCAGGTAAGCAGTGACCTGCTTAATTAAAAAAAAAAAATCAGGGGGATAGGGCAACTGGGTGACTATATGTTGGCAAACTGAATTTAGATAAAATGTAATCTTCTTAAAAAAATTTATCACCAGGGACACCTGGGTGGCTCAGTGGTTGAGCACCTGCCTTTGGCTCAGGGCATGATCCCGGGGTCCTGGGATCGAGTCCTGCATCGGGCTCCTTGTAGGGAGCCTGCCTCTCTTTCTGCCTGTATCTCTGCCTCTCTCTTTCTGTGTCTCTCATGAATAAATAAATAAAATCTTGAAAAAAATTATCACCAAGAACAGAACAAACCACTGGTACTTTTTTTTTGTAATGCATAGTACGCTCTTTTCCAACACAAAGATTTTGAATTCGAATTATGTTTTCCCTGAATTAAAAGTTTTCATTCCCTAGGTAATATAATATAAGCTGCGTTGGTTTGTAAAGGGGAGAAATCAGTTGAGTATTTTTCGAGAAACTGTCAAAGATAAACTACAAATTGGGCAACTCACAATTAGATAGTCCTGGGTTCAAGTCCCAGCTCCCCTACTTAGAAGGAAGTCACCTAGGGCTAATTACTCACTCATTCCTAAATCCGACTTTCTTCACCTATAAAATGACCGACTTGAGCATTACATGAAATTCCACCTACTGATCTCAGCAGTAGTGCATAGTACGTGCACATAAACACTGGCTATTATTATGAGTCTCCAAGAAATCCCAATTTACTATTTAAAGGAGCTGCTCTGTTTAAAGCCTCTAATATAGTGCCCAGAACACACATAAGGTGCACACAAATGTGCAAAAGCTGGTGCTATTATTTTTATTTGTCTTTGCTGGCTGACGTAAGAAAGCATGCCAATAAACGCACCTTAGGGCTGAATTCACATTTTAGGAGTGAATTAAAAGCACTTTCATATTTAGAATTTTTCAGGGTCTTTTATTGTTTTATAAAGTTACCTCAGAAGTAAAACTCAATCAAATTCCCATGGTGTCCTGTAAATCCAGTTCCTTGAAGGTATACGAGGTAACTAAAGCAATCCACAGCCCTCAGCCTCCTTTCCGTCTTCAACCCAAGAGACTATATTCCACGTAGTGCCTCCTGGCCTAGGCCCCCTGCCAGCCCCTCCCCACGCCCTCGCCCTCCCCGCTGCCGTAGTCCCTGGCCCACACGTCACCCACTGAGAGGGACACATGAGATTAAGAGCATTTTCACAAATCCGAGAAAGAACATAAGTTACCCAGTGTCACCAAATCAAAACAGAGTTGGTTCCTTTAATTAGAGATGTGATTCCAGATACAAAAGTGGTGGCAAAGCATTCACCCTGATGTCCACAGCAGTGAAAGCTCTTTTTTTTGCCTGTCCTGCTTTCTCCACTGAATGAGAACATTAATTAAGCCAAAGACATGTCTTATGAAGAAAAAAATGAAAGAATGGGCTAGAGGAGAGGTTTAGGAAGTGCTGTCTTAGCTTCGTTTTTCACTATGCTTAACTTCACCTGGCAGTGCCGCTTCACGTTGGATCGCTGCTTCCAAAGAGCCATGTCCCAGCTCTACCTCCCGGGTCCAGAGCACGAAAGAATAAGAAAGGCTTTCATTCTTAGACTGGAAATTTAGCTCTTTACTTTTGGTTTTCTTCCCTCTACCTAAATCCCAACCCTATCTTTCAAACCTCTGCCCGCAGCTCCAGCTCACACAGACCCCACTCCTTTATCAACCTGTTCCAAATCCAGGTCACTCCACATATTCAGCTTTATAATGGATAATGTCCAGTTTGGACCACTCTGTCCTCAAAACCCTCCCTTGAGAGCTCTCACCTACATGAAATGGATCAAAAAAATGACACTGCATGGGCACATGAAGAGTCACATCAAGTAAAAATATAATTCTTTTTGATTGCTGTGATGCAAATCATCACACACTCTAGATAGGCAGATCAAACTGTTGTACACTGATTTCTGGGGATTTTTTCTTTTGTTACTTTTTTCCTCCTTTCTCTGTTCCTTTGGGAGAGGGGTGATAACAAGATCGACAATTATTAAAATGTAATTTAGCATTCTAGCTCTGCTGGCTTTAAGAGACACCCTGAGCCACCTAACTGTATCCTCCCACCTAAGCCAAGTTTCCTCCCCTAAAACACGGAGCATCTGTAATGCAATCTCAAAGCTTGGAAAAAAACAGAAAGGCAGCGAAATTAAAAATTAGAAAGTAATTCAATTCTCTGCAGTTCACGGGAATAATATAATTTCTATCAGGGATTTGGTGTTTCCTTGCCTGAGTTTCGAGGTCGCACAAAGCTTGTGGCCCACGTACCACTTCCCTTTCTCTCCAGCAGTAGAGGCTGCAGGTGGATGAAGGAAAAAAATGAAGAACATGGCTTCACGTGGCCACAGCTGTGCACGGAAGCAACTTGGGAGACGTGTTTTCTCTCCCTGGTACCTAGATTATCCTGATAAGTGTCCTTTCTCAATTGGAAAAAAGAAAATCTAATATCTCTGAGAAGATAAATAACAGAGATGTTCAAAAACACTGTAACAGATTCTTAAACCTGGCACTTTCAGTAAATTTGGTTCTACTCCGAAGGCTGAGTTGTATCCCCAGAGGATGATAAATATTGTTATCTCGGCATCCCGTTGTACACAGGAGTCTAGTTTAAAGGCGTGGTGCGTTGGGTAGACCCTCCAGAGGGTGGCCAGCAACTGCTACTCAGAGGATCACAATGTTTCCTTGGGTTATGGGCTGAGGGTTAGGCGGGGGTCTTCACTTAACACAGCCAGAGGCATCCTGCACGCACTTCTCCATAAGATCATGCTTTTCCAATATGGGGTTGAACCCCAGCTCTACCACTTGGTAACAACTGTACCAGGGGAAGTTACTTGACCTCACAAAGTTTCGGTGTCCTCACTGAAGAAAATGGAGGCTGTTTCAGGTATGTTCAGTGCTTAGCAAGTAACTAGGATAGAGTAAGTACTTGCTAAATAATAGCAATTATGCACTTAGCAGCAAACATTTAAGTCCATGCCCAAACTTCCTCTATGTGTTCTCAGATGGAGAATTCATTGACAAGCCACAGCCAGGAGGGAACCCAGCCTACATGCAACGCATCAATGAGTCTCTCTCTCCTCTTCCTCTCAAAGTCTCTCTTTCTCTTCATTTGTTAAGCTGGAACCTTTGAAGGGAATCCATTCTCTTAGGGAGTGGTTTGGGCTGGAAAATCTTAATCTTGAATTCTTATCTCTTCACCACTTCCCACCCCCCCGATCCTCCCACTAGATATTTAGAACTCCTTGTAAACTTCACAGGATCGAGATGTATTGAGATCTGTAGGAGGTGTTGGAGGAACAGGGGGGACTGGGATGTTAAAAATCAGGGCAACAAAAATACCTATGATGTCATTCACCCTGACTTCTGAACCACCAGCAGCAGCCTTTCAACTTGCCTGGTATTACACCTCACCTCTCCCAGCCTGTGTTACCACTTACCACCAAATGTAGGCCTCAGACGGTCTTCCATTAGAGCGATTCTCACTCCTTCCCCACCTCCCCACAGCCCTAATCTCTCCCTCCTTCTCTGACTTTTAGCGTAGTCAATTAAACCTGAACAACTGGTGGATGGAGGAAATATGCTGCATCTATGGAATGGTACAGCAGGGACCAGTTTCACTGTTAATTTAAAATGCTAGAATTAATTAGGTAGTGTAAATGAAGAATTTAATAAGCGCTCTTTACAACCACAAGTTCTACTTTTATTAAACACTGCTACCAAATGAGGGCAAATATCTCTGGTCTCTCTATATTTCTTTGCCTCATTCTCATAAGTTCTCTGCAAATAGAAAAAATTTTTTGTCTGAAATTTAAAAAAATGCATAATTATAAATTTGTGCCTGAATTATATTTCTGCTCTCAACCCATAAGCTTCTTCTTTAAGCTCAGATGCTACTGTATGTCTCTGCTTGTGCTGGAGAGGGTGCTAAACAAACCAAAGTTGACAATTTTGGTTTTGTATACCAAATTAAAGGCTGTCTTCGAAGCTGTCACTCCTATTCAAATCCACTCGGTGAACTACCAAATTAGCATTCTTTCAGTAAAGGAATCTGCTTGTTTAAACATGTGTCTTTAGAAAACAAGGAACAACACCATGAATCAGTACTTTACAAAAATCTCACTACAGTTCTAAGGGAATTCTTTTGAAAAGGTGATTAATAATGTTCACTAATATAGCTGGCAGAGTCCCTATTTAGAAGGTAAGGCTACACCAAAAATACATTTTCTATACAGGAGTGGGAGGAAGAATCATATGGTTAACTGGTTTTAATTTTGTTTGAATTATCATCCTATTATATAAAGATTATTCAGAAATCTAAACATTGACTCTCTGAGAGCACAGGCAATTCTGTTAAAGGATGAATGATCCGGCGCTCTCAGATAAAATCACCAAAGCCCTGGCCCTATTTGGAGACCTTGATAAGATTTCTCTGTTCAGCCACTCTCCCTGTAACCTACTACCTGTATCTGTAATAGTAACATCTCCCGATTACTGAGAGACCGCTAGGCACTGGACGGTACGCTAGGCAGTACCGTGTATATCCGGTCTCTCATTTCATCCTCACAATAAGCCCTTTGAGAAAAATATCCTTTTCCAATTTTATAGATGAGGAAATCATGTTTGGAGGGTTATGTGACTTTTATTTTCAAGTTATTTTAGTTTCATGATTTTGCAAAGTGCCTTAATTTATATGGGAGACAGATTTACAAGCGAAGCAGAAGAACACATATAGCGACACGCACACATGTATGCTGGATTTCCCTATTTAAAACCAACATGATATATCTTCCTATTTTAATGGTAGAGTTTCCTTTTTCTAATACAGGCTCATCACTTAAACTGTCCACCGAAAGGGAAACAAAAGTCAATGCTGAAAAATGTACAATACTCCGTTGAGTGTGAATTATTTTAGGAGTGGAGCTCCAGAGAGCAGTGGCTGCACTGCCATCACAATGTAGCCCAGCAGTTTTCCAAGAAAATAGTCTCACTTTGAAAGAAATTACAGGAGAATGTTACCCCCCAAAGAATCATAGTGTCTGGCAAACATTAGGTCCTCAACAAATGGTTGTCGATAAGGAAAAAAATTAGAAGCTAAAATTTCAAGTATTGAAGTTGTTTGGGTATTGTTTTACGTTCAAGTAAAAAGTCTCTGGCTTCTCACAGAGTATCTTCAAAACAAAACAAAACAAAACAAAATACCTCAACTGCAGACCTTCACTAAGCTTCTCCTTCCTACTGGAGTAGTTTTATTCCAGAATAATCTGCTATCCTTAGAGTGTATTTCTCCCCAGGGACAATGGGCAGTGGTGATCTCCGTCCAAAGTCCACAACACCCCCCCCCCCCTTTAAAACACTCTCTCAGACACATGGAAGAACACTGGACACACATAAACCAAATGCTTGAGAATAAAGGAATAGATAAAAACTCGTGTGGAGTACAGGGAGGGCCGACGGCAGAACAGAGAACTATAGAACACAGGGAAGGGGTGGCTGATTGAGAATAAAAGGGGATAAAAACAAAGGATTAGTTCACAAAAAGTAAAGCTCAAGGAAGCTCCAACATCCTCATCTGCTTCCCAGTCCTTTCAATCTGCGGTCTGGTCTTATGTGGTTGCACACACACATGTGAGTTTACAACTGTGGACCCATGCCATCCTTGAATGCAGGCACACATAGCGGACACTCAGATGCATCCACCTCTGTGTACATTTCCGCTGAGGTCTGTACAGCTAATGGAACAATGCAGCTGCTAATCCTAATCCTAGAACATTGAAGAAGAACATACCTGTAATTTTGTCTCTCACGAGTTTGCAGGATTCTATTTCACCAATGCTCCCAAAGAGACTCCTGAATTCCTCCTGGGTCATGTTCTGGGGTAAATAGTTGACTATGAGGTTGGTTTTGCTGTCATCTGTGGCTGCCCCTGTCTGCATGGGAGAAGGACAGTTTCTATTGTTGCTGGAGGGTCCATTGCTTGTATTGGATGTCGGGCCATTTGACACCTGTGGCTCCATGGTGCTAATTATCTAAATAAAAATAAAAATAATAAAAATAAGTCTCCTGAAATCTCAAAGACACAACTAAAGTCTCTTTCAAGATTTTATTTTCCATTTTGAAAAGAAAGAGAACAAGATAAAGCAAGATGGAGCAAAAGAGACTGGGTTGTGAACACAGCCAATTTAGAAGCATGTTTTTAACCAAAATGTTAAACTCCCCTTGCTATTTTTAGGCCAGCCCATAGATTTTGAACACAGACTAGAATGCAGTGGGAACTCTCCCATTATTTTGTTAATGAAAAGCTAATTCCTGTTTTCATTACACAATCACTCTCAGAAATGTATACTTAAGCCACACCAAATTATAATTAAAATGTAAAGTAATAATCATGATTAAAATTATAGTTCCATTAAAGCTGAAAAACTAAATATAGAGGGCTATGCTCACAAGATCAAATACAGTACCTGTTTATTAACTATCTCATAAAGTAAAATGACATTAAATTAAGTGGGGCCGTTCCATATGGGAAGAGCTTAGACTTTCACTGATGCTTAAGCACTGATCAAACTTCAGATTTCATAAGCACATGCTGGGGAGCTACGAAGTCATCTAATGATTTTTCTCCTTAATTGCTCTATTACTGTTTCTCCTGGACCTCTAATAAAATAAAAAACATAAAGGAAGAGTTCTCTCTAGGTCTCCACCTTAGATCCAGCACAGCCTGAGGCTACCCTCTTAGACTTTACTCAAAAAGTCAATAGTTTAAATTTAAATTAAATTTGGATTCAAATAGTTAATTAAACAAAAGTTGCCACAAATGTGTGAACTGTTCCAGGCAGCATGTATGGGGGGAAACAAAAAGAGATAAATAAATCTTAGTCTCTACCCTCCAGGAGCTTACAGTCTATTGAGGACACAGGCACAGGCTCCCAGGAGGACAATGGTCATGGAGTAGGGGAGCCAATAATCCTGCTTCACAGGATGGGATTCAGGGAAAGTACTGAGAAGATGAGGCTGGATTAAAGCTCTACATGGAAAATGGATTTGAACTCATATCATGGGCCTGGTTATGAAGAGGTCCTGTGTGGCATGACAAACATGGAGAATCACAAAACTGCAACACCAGAAAGCACTTAAGGAAATAAAATCTAGTTCAAAACTCATGTTTGAGATGAATTCCAGAGACATCCAATGAATTCTGGCATCACGAGAAACGGGCAGAGTCTGGGTCTGAACCCTGTTTTCATGGCCCCAATGCAACTCAGCAGTCCCACATTTCCACTCTCTCCTATCATCATCTCTTATTCGTCCTTCATGATATGACCTCCATCACCTCTGACATTGGTCAATTCTTAAAGATGGAATCATGCTCTGCCATTCACTAGATGTGTGACCTTGGGTAAGGGACTGAAACTCTAGGAGTCTTAGTCTTCTTCATTTGAATAACGGGAACAAGGCCACCCATCTTACAAGAAAGCCCCTGAGTAGTAGTGGGAATGTAGTCCATCATCACTGATAGTCATTAAAGTCACTCTACCAATCGTCTGACATGGCTTCTCTCACTAAGTCCTCACAAAAAGTCAGTGAGGCATATTCTAATATTCTCTACATCCACAGATGAGGAAAGGAAGGCTTAGCAGACTTCTGATAACTAGCAGCTTCCATTATTATCACCATTTAGCTGCTGAGAGAATTTCTGGGGTATAAGCACTTTTATATACATGTAAAGTGTGCAAACCTTAAGAGTACAACTCAAAGAATATTTATAAACAGAACACAATTCACACCTGAGTAATCACCTTTCAGCTCATGATATAGAACATGACTAGCATCCCAGAAGCCTTTCTTGTGTCCCCATCTCCATCATTCATACCATCCCCCAAAGGTAACTGACTTCTAATCCATAGATTTTTTTATCTGCTTTTGAACTTTATATACATGGAATCACACAATATGTACTCTTTTATGTCTTTTCACACATTATTTCTGGGTGTCATCCATGTCGTTAGATACGGTGGTAGGTTTTGCCTCTACGCTGCCGTAGCGAATTCCATTGTATGAAAATATCACATTTTATTTATCTCTTCTGTTGATAGACATTTGGGTTGTTTCTAGTTTTTAATTATTATAGATAATGCTGCTATGAACATCATGCACATGTCTTGTGGTTTACATATACACACATTTCTGTTAGGAATATTCCTGGGAGTCTATTTTTGGGTCAGAGTAGATGTATATTCTATGTAGTAGACACTGTCAATATCCTTTTAAAATAGTGGCACCAACTTACACTCCCACCAGCAGAGTATCAAAGTTCCAGTTGCTGTACATCCTCATCAATACTTAGATACTTTTTTTTTGGTTTTGTTTTGATTTTTGCTTATTTTCTCACTGAAGCAGAAGGGATAAAGTAAAAAAAGGAATAGGATTTTAGTCAAGGTAACAGCTGACTTAAAACTGTGGATCTAGGGGTGCGTGGGTGGCTCAGTGGTTGAACGTCTGCCTTTAGCTCAGGTTGTGATCCCAGGAGCCTGGGAGCCTGGGAGCCTGCTTTCCCTCTGCCTGTGTCTCTGTCTCTCTCTCTCTGTGTCTCTCATGAATAAATAAATAAAATCTTTAAAAAACAAAAAACCTGTAGTTCTACCACTTATTAGCTATGTGATCTCAGGCAGGCTACTTCAATACTCTGAGCCTCAGTTTCCTCTTTGTAAATTGGAATAAAGCCTCCCTTGCATGTTTCTCTTCAGAATAAATGCCTGGAGACATTATGACTATTATTCTTCATCATGCCCTACATAGGTGTTACTCTAATTGTTTCCTTTTCTGCATGATCACAAATGGGAAATGAAACCAAAAGAGAGAGAGAGAGAGAAAAAAAAGTCTCAAGAGGAGTCAGGGAAATAAGGCAGATTGAGGAAGGTGAGGAGCTTCTAAGATTCTTTACCATCATGTAAGTAACTTAAGTGGCTCCGCTTACCACATCATCAGAACTTCTTGGATTCAGGTCAACTGTGAGATTCTGAAAGGCTGGTCCAGACAGCAAGGAGAAAACAAAGGGTTTCTGAGAAGAATCTTAAATCAAGCTCTTCTCGGCACTGATAGAAGCTGTACCCAAACAAAGCCTCTTCAGCTGCTCTGTCCAGGAAAACATGAGGGAGATGAGCCCAAGGGAGGCACACGCTAATGGAGATGATGGCGTAGAGCATCATCACAGCTCCGGGCTGGGAGGTAGGTTTCTGCTCTGCCCAACTGCTGGGCCTCCTGGGTTTGAGCAGTGTCTTCATTTGCTATGTCGTCTCACTGCTTCACTAAGTCAGGTGTCCAGGCAACAAATACAAGAAACACTGCCAACTTGATAAGGAACTTTAAAACAGAATTTATCCAGCTCAGGATGCTGGGCTGGTAGAAGCACGGAGTACCCAACTGTTACCTTTTGATTTTATGGCAAAAAAGCCAGTCCCACAATTTGTAAAGCTTGCCCCCTGCTCTCCATCTTTCTCAGGTTACCCTTCTATGGCTCCCGCACAAACACTTAGAAAATATCCTGCACCAAGGCAGCTTTTTGGGCATTAATGTTGGAGTATGAAGAATGTAAGTCATACCTAAGCATGCTGAGACTTTATGGGACCAGGACTATTAAAGGTCACTGGAGAGCCGGCTTCATCTTTTTTTCACTGGATGCTGGCCTCACAGACATGTGTGGTGAAAGCCAGCATTCATCCATGTGAACATTTCACAGGCCTCCCTGCTCCAGAGAAGCCCAGGAAGTACCAAGTCCACAGCAAAGTAATTTCAGTTCCCCAACCAGCTTTCTGGTCTCCTCACATCTTATGTGGATTTCCTAAATTACGCCGACTCCTGGAGTTGAGCCCCATGCATAGGTCAGCCAACCTTAATTGGACCCAAACCTCTGAAAAGAATCCATGAGATGCAACATTCAGTACCAAGCTACTTCCACTGACCAAACCTATAAATTAGGCCAAGTCATTCTTGGTTTATGGAAATGGAGATCTCTTTGCAGTTCACACACACTACACAGTTATCCTTTTGTGTATTCAGAAAGAACTGATGAAAATACACACATGCACAGAGTTTGCTCAATAAACACGTACCATTCTAAAGCTGAGAAATACTTGCAAATGTGTTAACATACATTATGTAATAAGACCCCTCATTGGTCTTAATGATACATCCCAGATACAAGACAGGCTTTAAAAAGGAATCAGAAATAGCAAATGTCAGGATGAAATCTGACACACAAGTGAACCAAGAGGATTTTAAAACATTACTTGGAAAATAAGAGAAATTGCTAAGCTCTAAAGATATCAAACTCAAGAATACAAAACTATAATATTTTAAGGTTAATGACACATCTAAAAGGAAGGACACCTGTAATCTCGACTTGGGAAACAGACCAGAGGTAAATGTGTGTTAGCAGGAAAGCATATCCTCCAATAAGCAACGGAGGCTGCTCAGCAAGACCAGAACACTTCCTTCCCCAAGCCTTTGAAATTCTAACAGCACAATTTTCATTGCAAATAAATGTATCAGTTACTCAAGTATGCCTATGTACTTTCTTGAAACAGTCTGTGTGGGTCACATGGCCAACTTTGCAGCTGACCAGGTTCCAAACCCCTGACTTGCCCTCCTTCCCTCTTCTGAATGGCAATTAAGAACAGAATTACAGTGAGCATCCAGGATAGAGCATTGAGGAGGTTCAGTTGACGTCAAATTCTAATGGTTGTACAAAGCACTGCATTAAATCTTTTATGTTCCTGTGATATATTTTAAGAAACATTATACAGGCAGAAAATTTCAGGGATAAACTATTAGAGCAGTGCACAATAACGTACGCACTCAAATCCTGTCATTGTAAATGTCAATGGTTTGAATGACTAATTACTCACACTCAACACATTAACCTCACCCCTCTCACCATTTTTTTTTCCGGCAAAATATACAACAAAAGCAAGAGGGAAGGCCTCACACATGCAGCTGCTGGATCGCTATTCAGGGTCATTTATCTCTGTGGAGGGAGGTAAGAAGCAGAGGCCAGGTTCAGCCTCTTTCTTAGGGTGCTCCTGAAAAAACCAACCCTTTCGGAGCATCTCTATTGCCAGAACCCCAGGTCCTTTCTGATAACCCCAATTACCTGCCCAATCCCGTCTTTTCTTATTGTCCACCCAAGGTATCTGCTACACTATTTCCTGGACTTGTCAGGTCAAATGCACATAAAAAATAAGGTTTACTTCCACTATGGGTAGATCTGGGAATGCTAGATGAACAGAGATGGAGCCCTCGAATGCCAGGCACTGTGCCAGGCCCTGAGGATACAGAGACGACAAAGACAAGGAGCTGGCCCTCACTGAGTTCACGATGTGGGTGCATGACAGATATCAGAGAACATGAGGGACCACAGAGCCCAACTCCATAATTTAATGATGAGGAAACTGAGGACCAGAAAGAGAAAATGACTTGCCCAGGATGACAGTGCTAGTTAGAGCAGGAAATGGGACTTGAGCCCAGGTCTACAGACTACCTCACTTGAGTACACATGAATACAATGACGGGGTACAGTGTGACAGTGCAGTCATAGACATTTAGATGAGGTTTTACTTTTCCCTTTCTGGGGAGAGGCAGTGAGGGGTAGCCATATCATAAAAATGCACTTTAACAGACCTGTGGAGACATGTCTACCTCCATACTTTACTGAATATGGCACTTTACAGTTCACAAAGAATGGTGACCTGAACTCTGAGCTCCATAGCTCAGAGACCACATCTATTTTGTTTATTATAGCATCTCTTCCTGCATGTAGAAGAGGGCCTGACGATTGGTAGGTTCTGGATAAAAGACTATTGAATGAATGAAAGCCCTTGCATGTTCAATAGTTCACTAAATCCCTCAAACAACTCTGTAAAGTACAAGCCAAAGAGGTATTAATGTCAACCCAATTTTACATATAACAAAAGAGGGGAGAACACTTACTGGGTACTTATTATATGTCAGGCATACCTTTAGGTATTATTTCAAATATAGATTTTAAGAGGCATTCATTCAAGAGGAGGGGCTGAATCTTTGGGTGACAAGGACCCCTTGAGAACCTGTTGAATGCCTTTGCCCATTCTCACCAGAAAAATGCACACACACATTTTATGTACACTAATGGCAATTCTTTGTCTCCAGATTGAAACCCTTTGGTTGATTCTAAGAGTAGCAATACAATCAAAGTGCGAAAACTTCGCTTCCTTCCCAATCATTCTTTTCATATAGTTTCTTGTTCTCAGAATTCATTCATTCGTTAACCAAATATTTATTGCTGAAGGGTCTATATGCCAGAGGAGAGTGCAAGCACGACCAGAAGGCCAGAAGGCCCTTTAAGTGTACTAAGCAAGACCACTGTAAATTTCTAAAAATGTACTTAAAGCAGCATTTAATATTTCTTCCACCAGCTCAAGAAGTCTTCACAGTTCCCTCTGTTCCCCTACTCTTGACAGGCTTTCATTTGCTCAAATTTGGGGAGAGTCAGGCTGAGAGTTAGAGGGCTGGTCCTCCTAACCACTAAGGACAGTCACTGTCCTGGGCACCAGAGAGCCAGCCACATCAGAGGTCCTACCACAGCCCCTTCACCAATCCTATCCTGTTGGCCATACTGTGTGGCCTTGCTCCAATATTTTCCATAAAAAATGGCAGTCCCAACAATAAACTGCATGGTCTTGCATTTACACATCTTAACCTACTTACACTCTTAGGATTTATTTCATGAGGCACTTAAAAGGTTCTGGCTTTATGTTCTAGGAACCTGTGCTACTGTAGAACTCACTACTGATATTTGTCATCCAAGAGCCTAGGGCACACCTCCTATACTCCCAGCAGTCCTCAACTTCTGGTTTTCTGGCAGAGGGGTGGTCATGATGTTCAACTCAGGCAAAAGGATCTAGAGAAAAGAAACTAAGAAGGTCATAGGAATGTGATCCTTCTGTTCCAAATCCTCTCCCCTCTACCTCCAGTGCCCTCTAAATGTCAGCACTCCCAGAAACTAGAAAGATGTTAATGGAGTGTACTGATTGCAAACATGTCTCAAGTGTGTACATCTGTGACACATACACGTATTTTATTCAATATTTTAATGAGTATTTAAAGGTGTTTTCTTTTACCGTGTTGGAAGGACTTTTGAAAATTTATGTATAAAGGCTAACCCTTATGTAATAGAACAAGCGCTCCCGAGAGCATGAAGAATAATGTTTACCAAGGGCAGTCACTGAATCGAACCATTAAAGAAATAGATTTAAATCATTCATAAGAACAAAAATAAAAGTCCTAATTCTCTTTGTAGGCATTTCCCACTTAACCCTTATAAAATCCTGACACGCAGTATGTTAGACTCTGGTGGTGCAGCCCAGACTATTGCATCTCACCCGCCTTTCGAAAGCCTGAAAAACAAATCCCCAAAGTTAGAAAATTACACAGCAGGCTCTGTGTTCCTGAAGACAGATATTATTTTTAGGAATAATTCCTCACTTCTCTCCTTGCTCCTTGAAAGATACTAAAAATGTCCTTACAACCCCCCAATTTCATATTTTTTAAAAGTTTCGTCCGTCAGCTCATAAAATCCATACTCTCCCCTCCTTCTCTTCAAGAGGCTTTAATTCGCTCAAGTCCCTTCAGATTAATATTTTTTTCTAAATGCAATGCTTTCCTGGTTATGATTCAACTGGGAAGGAGACACATGTTATTAATGGGGCTCAAGAGCAGGGCCGAGATTGATGATCTGATCACTCTAGGAAAAGGGAACTTGGGAATAGCTCCCCCCTACCCCCCCACCCCACCATCGAAACCAAATTACAGGTGATGACTCCCAAAGACCCCTGGAGCAGAAGAATCTGGCTGAAGACTGTACGTGTGTCCCTCAAAACCATTTGTAGCAAGTTTCTGTAATTCTGCTGGAAGGTAGCTAGAAAACTCTAGAAAAAAAATTTCATTCCAACTGGGGAAAACATGCTGACAGTTTAATAGTACCTTTGGGTAGAGGCACAAATAACCTGAAGGACCTATTTACTCTAGGAAGTTATGTGGCAATAAATTCTCGGCATATCCTTAAAACAAGTGTGTTCAATTCAACACAAGTTTATTGAATGCTATTACAGACCAAGCCATGGTTCTAGGAATCTGGAAAACAAAAATAATTTTGTCCTTGCCCTTAGAGGGTTCAAGACAAGAGGATGGGAGAGGAGGGCAGGTAAACAAATTATTAGAGTCAATCGCATATACCCCTTCCTTTATGGAGTTGCCTCCAGAGTTTCTCTAACGACTCTCCCTCCTTGCCAAAGAGCACAGACAGGAATACACCCAGACATGTCCTGACACTGAACTGACCATCCTGTTTCTGGTCTAAATGCTTACGTCCTAAGCAAATGACTTCGTAACAAGGAGGTAAGCTTGAGGCATTACTCCTTTGAAACAGCATCTTCTTCACTGAAGAGGAATACCAGGCATGCCAAGAGTATTCTCGGTGGGGGTAGTCAGGGTTTTTAAAAAATCAGCAGCCGCTGGAGAGAACAAGAAGCATTAATACTTAAAAATAGCAGGGCCAGGATGGATATGAAAAGCATAATCAAAATTTAATTTCTCTTAGGCATTCTTCTCAAATTCACAGAAATTCACATTTTTAATCTTCCTCCCCAGATACATCACACACATTTGCCCTCCTAAACAAATACTGGCCTCCTTTATATCTTACAGTGTTTCTTTAGGGCTTCAGTCTGGGTCTAAAATGATTTCCGGGGGATCCCTGGGTGGCGCAGCGGTTTGGCGCCTGCCTTTGGCCCAGGGCGCGATCCTGGAGACCCGGGATCGAATCCCACGTCGGGCTCCCGGTACATGGAGCCTGCTTCTCCCTCTGCCTGTGTCTCTGCCTCATTCTCTCTCTCTCTCTGTGACTATCACAAATAAATAAAAATTAAAAAAATAAATAAATAAATAAAATGATTTCCGGTATGCCCAACCTGGGGAAGTCTTAGTAAAACTCCTGGGTATTTTGGTATTTGCAGACTTTTACAGCAAACCCTCCAGGGTTGAGGGGTGGCGTGAACATCCAGTTCATTATAAAGATGATTTTTAAAATAATTTTCTTTCACCCGCTGAGCCCCCAGTTCAGTCCTCTTTTCCAAAATGGCCAATAAATAAAGATGATCTCAAACTTTTGATAAGCTTTCTTTGTTAAAGAAATATCTGAAGAGCATAAATGTTTTCATTTCAGTATAAATGCAATTTTGTGGCCAAGCTCTTCGGCTTCCTGCAAAAAAATGTTAGATCTAATAAAAAAAATCAATTGGAAAACAATTCTGTTCCCATCCAACCCCCTAAGCTCCCAAACTCTGAATGTTTAATGTAGATAAAATAACTAAAATGCCTCCTGAGAAGCTATGGGCACCTGTTGGGGTGGGAACCAGTTGTGATGGTAGATGTGTTACCTTCATCTTCCACAGAAAGAACATTAATGAATCATTTATAAAACTGCCCCCAGACTGATTAAGTTGAGCTTATCTCTGATTAAATGCATAACCAAGAGCCAATGGTACAATTCATATAAACATAAATATTGTGTATTTATAAAATGCCTGGCTCCTGGCTCAGAGTGTGAGCAAACTCACCTAGATTCAGCTGTACAAAGCAATGTGCTATTCTGTATCTATATCATGATCTCCAGCACTAGGTCACATCTCTGAATTTGTCTTATGCACAGATTAAATTATTCAGAAATACAAATAAAATATTTTTTACTATGAAAGTTTATATTTGTTTTCTTAACAAACCTAGGTGGAGATGGAGAGGATAATAAAGGGAGAGAGAGAGGGAGTCAGTATCTAGGAAAATCTGCACAGGGCAACCTTCTCTTTGTTAAGAATTGTAGGATGCCAATGGCTCTTCCAATTGTGCAATTCAAAGGAGAGAGATTATTTGGGGGCATTTTGTAGCTAAAGATCCTGAGTGAAAGAAAATGGTTCTCAGTACTTCAATGTTATATATAAGTGGCCACGAAAAATTAGACCCATGGACTATTCACACAACCTCATGTTATTATAGCTACACATTCATTAGTGAAAAAATCCTGAACATCATTCTGATAGGGCAGTTTTAAATTTAAAAATTACTTATCACACTTGAAATTTTATTTTTGATTCATTCCTTCTCTGAATTTTTTCTTTTTTCCTTTTCTTCTGTTTCATTTCTTCCTTTTTTTTAAAAAAAATAAGAAAGATGCATTAGAAAAAGGACTTTTTGGTCTGATAGGAGAACATTATCCGTCAACTACTTTAGTAAGGTATTTGATCCTAGACACCCCCTGGGAAGGCAGATGAGTGTGAGTAAAACAGGACTCTATCATATCAGTTTTGGTAAGAATACAGATCTGGGCTGGGAGAAGTGTATCTTTGAATTATTTGTGGACACCTTGCTTACAGAGAACACAGAAATTCAATGTTTGCAACTGGCAAGCCTTAAGAAGGTGCAGTGAAATAGTCTCTCTCATCATCACTGGTGGAAATATAATTTGGCACAATTTTTCTGATCCTTCTGTTCAGATTCTTAGACCCAAGGATCCATTCTGAAGCTCAGAAAAGAATCCAAAATTCTAAAGACCAAAAGTGTGCATGATAAGGTTTATTATGAAAAGGGTCTCTAAAAGAGTGAAAAAACAGAAATAATCTAAGGGCCCAACAAGGAGGAGTGACTAAGTAGGTTATTGTATAGTTTCATGATACAGCATTCCACAGATGGCAAAATCATGTGTATAATGAGCTTTATAACATGAGAAAATGCGTATGATAAATATAGAAAAAAAGTGAAATAAAAAATTGATTATCTTGATTATATAAACAGGTGCAGCATAAGAGCGAAAAATGAAAATGCTAACAATAAAGTGTGGGATTATGCTTGTCTCTATTTTCTAAGTTTTTTGTTTTATAATGAAAATACAGCACTTTTATGATCCGAAAGGAAGTTATTTTTAAAAATGAAAGAAAATGGCAAATCCTTCAAAGCAGTTTAGAGTCACAGGTTTAAAAATGGTTCCATCTCCCTCCCAGAGCCGTCCTGCAGACTCTCTCCTTGGCCACACTCTGTTCTTACATTAGAGGACACATAGGAACCCAAATGAATAAAAATCGCATTTCTTGAAACGGACTGTGATTCGGTCTCTCCTTCACCTAAATCACTGTGTATTAGCAAGGTTACAATCTAAGTCGGCCTTATCGCCCGGCAGCAACCTTCAGGAGGACAGCAAGGAGAGAAGATGATTTATAAGAACCCCGTTCCCTGGATCAGGGAGTGAAAAGTACTGATCCGTTCTAAGAGCTCCTGCTGACAAACTCTGATATTATGAACATTCTGCACTTGGACAAAAGCTCCCACTTTTCTTAATTACATGGTTTGAGCAGGAGCCTGCTTTTAGGATCTGCCCAATCACACAACAGCCATTTATTTTCCCAACTGCAGCTGCCAAAATTTCCCTGATCTCTGTTCTGTGCTCCATCTTCAAGGACATCTTGTGAATGTATGACACTGTCAAGCGGCATTCCACGCCATGCTCTTTAAGCTTCTCCCTCTCTCCTTCCTGCATACGGAGATCTTCCTAATACATATTTATTAAAAATCTCATGAACAACAAGCAATGTGTGGAGGCAAAAAAAAAATCACAAATACCACATATCAGAATATTTATCCACTTTAAGACAAATACTTTATTAGGACAATGAACCGCTAACATTCTTTGTCCTCCGTATGATGGGTTTGCTTTAGTTTTATGGCCTCTGCATCTTGTAATTCATTGGGTCCCCGCTTTGTAATATTGCTAGGAAAATGAGTGGCTAATCTGTAGCCCTCTGTGTTTAAAGAAAGAACACAAAATCTCGCTGCAAACTTTTAATTCTTTCTAAACACAAACTTTACCTCTGAATTTCTTATTTTTCTATTCTCTTAATTTTCCTTTACTTAAATTTCGTCATTGTTATATGTTTAAAAAAGAAAAACAGATGTTTTTTTTTTGCCTCAAAGCATAAGACATTTAATAGATGTGTTTTTATGATTTGCCTTGTAACAACAGAAAATTTTGGATTAGAACAAAGAATAAATAAGTTAATAGTTATGTCTTCACAAATAACCTTTTGCTTTTCAAGATATGCTTTTGAAATCTCACTAATTCATACCAATTGGGCAGGAGTAAAATAGACATTTAAAAAAATCAGAAATGGTAAGAGTTTTTAAGATATATGATAAGGTTTCAAAATGATTATCTTTATACTAAAATTCAAACTGTATTATATATAATTCTCAGATAAGACCCATTTAGGACTAATTTAATAAGTCCCTAAGAATAATTTGGATAGATACATGTATACACTCAAGTACTGAAAAGAGTTTACTTCTTTGAGTCAGGTAACCATGTCCTTTAAAATCACAGATACAAAGTAAATTTGCTTGGCAATCTTCTCCAACTCTTGATATAGTATTTTTATCCCAGAAATTTATCTTAAAAAAAGTGAAAGGCTAACAAATATTCAAAATCAACAGTTGTCAAATTAGGGCAAACAAATTATTATTTTTTAGTTTCAGGCATATTTTAAAGCAAGTCACAATTTAATAATGACGATACTGTCCTCCATTTGAACAGCTCCTCCCCACAACTGAGGTTCATTCCTAAAAGAAGAGGAAAGGCAGTACAAAGGGACAAAAGTCAAGCTAACTTCCTTAACGTTAATGGGTTCCTTCAATGGGCCAGAAGCCATTATGACAAATGCCTGGAATACAGGAGAGAAAGGGGGTTCCTGTCTGTAAGGAAGTAAATAAATCAACAAAGAAGTAATGTATAATGTCATAAACGTGGTCACAGAGAAGCACATACGGAGTGCCCAGCAGAGTCTCTGCCCCGAACATGGCAAAGGCCCAATAAACAGAGCTCCTGTGGTAACACTGATTAAAAAGTGCTTTGGGTTACACGAGAAAAGGTTTAGGCAAGCAATTACTCTGAACTCCTTCCAATATACCAGCAGTTAGCGCATAATAAATGGGGGCAGATGTTGTCAGGTATGCTACTTCACTTAATTCTCCCACAACTTTGCAAAATAGGTAACTGTCATTCACCCCACTTAGAGTTGGGGAAACCGAGGCTTGAAGAACTGAACTCTATACAGGATGAAGAAGTAAGGCCTCGGGCAATATCCAGTCTCACTTAGCCAGAACTGCATCTTGACCTCAAGTGTGAACCAAACTCTGTACCCTTCCTGAAGCCTCCAAGTTGGAGGGAAGAGTTCCTAACACCGTAACATGCAACCGAGGACTCTTGGAGAAAGCAAACGATCTAATCTGATTAAAACCGTATCTGCTGTTAGTCACTAAAACTGCCAAATACATAGCTGTTAGAGGAAAGATCTTAATTCAAAATTCTACACGGTGCAATGGCAAGAGCATGGAGTTGAGAGTTTGGGTTTGAAAATTGGCTCCAGCCTTGACCTCGGTTTAGACACTTCAGACTCTCTGAGGTGCAATTTAAATTTACTCATCCGAAAAATACACACAATTCTATCTGCCTTGCAGGGTTGCTGTGAAGATGAAAAATAACAAATTTAAGGCATCTGACTCACAACTGGGCACAGAGTAAGGACTCAATACATGTTCACTCTCCTTATCAAAAATGGAACCTTCTGAATACATATTCCCATTAAAATGAGGTGGCAAAGTCGATTAAGAAGTAAGTGGTAACATTTATCCTTGGAATTTAATTTCTGAAATGGAAAAGAACACTTAAAAATGTTACTACTCATCACCTCTGTCAATAGCTATTTCCTTCATCTTCAAAATGTTTCACAAACATTAACTAATAAGTTCTTACAATAATACCAGTCAGGAAAATACTGAGCAATGAGGAAGGGATTAAGTGAACTTTAAAAAGTGAATCATGAAAGCACCATTTTTAACACTTACAAACATAATTTCTGGTACACTTTGCCTTTTTAAAAAACCCTCTGCTGTGAATGGCTTAAAGTTAGATACTTCAAATGTAATAAGTGCAGTCATTCAGGTTTCTGATTTCCCAAGAGGAAAACCCTCTTGTTTTCATGGGAAATTTCGGGAAATTGCCACAGTGTGCTCTGGGTATGGATAGCAGAGGGCATTTCTGGCTTTCCATACCCTGCTCAGGCTGGAAGAACGGGGGTCATCCTTGGTCCACCCTCCGTTTGGATTGCTCCTTCCTTCTTATGGACCCAAAGGAGTAGCTACATTGACCAAATTCACTTCAAGAGGCTTTTCCAGGGCACAGTTGGAAAGATGTGTTGGGAAGTACAGAGAAAACACAGAAATTGTTAACTCCCTGCAGAAGCGAGATGAACCCTTACAAAGCCACTGGAAAGAATCCTTTAAATCACATGCTAGACTCTGTGAGCACATTCACACCTAACACCCCATCCCATCTTCATGAAGACCCTGAGGGATGAGCGGGGATTTGCCTCCTTCTCCCCCACAGTCCCATGCATCATTTGCATTTTATAGGTGAGCAAACCAGGGGTCAGGGAGTAAACAAAGTAGAGTGACTAGCCCTGGCTCACAAGGTGCAGAGCTGGAATCTACACCAGACAGGTCTTCCTGTCACTGATTCTCCTCTTCCTCCTTTACCCACCACAACCTCCATAAACCCAGGAAAGCAAGCTCCCAGCAACATCCTTCTGCAGCCAGCAAGGACAAATGAGTACACGCTGGGTGTGTTCCATGTCACACTCTGCAAGAACACTCTTGTTGGCCTGGAAAGCCGTCCTCTCCCACCATCAGGCCTCACTTGCCTTTCCCCAGCTCCCCTTCTTGTCCCAGCTCCAGGCCCATCCATCGCACACGCTTCCCTCACAGACGTTTACCACACAGCCCCAGACTCTCCATCTTCCTGTCTCTACCACTGGACTGTGAGCCTGTGGAGGGCAGGGACTGTGTTTGAGTCATCGTCATCCCAGGGACCAGTGCAGAGTTTTGGGTTTTGTTGGTAGAACAAATGAATAAAGGGATGGCTCTCTATGGCTCACCTGCTCTCCACAGCTAACTCTGCTTTCCTTGTTCTGCTCCCCACCACTCTGCTCTCATCATAAACTTCTCTCGTATCTCTCTCACCTCTTCAAAATCAATTTAAAAATAGGAGCACTTTTATCTTTTAAAGCTATATTGCCCTTATCACTCTTGCCTTCTTCAGCTTCTTTCAAACAGTCCCCAAAGAACGTATTTTTAAGGCCATTTTCATAGCCTCTGTTTCTTTACCTCCACATTCCTTCTAACTCGGATTGCCTCTGCATCAGGCCTAAACTCCTATTTCATTTTAACTTTGGGTCTGAATCTGGCTGCAGTCTAGAGGTTAAGAGTCCCACAGAAAAATTCCACCTTTGAGAGTTCCTAAAAGTCACATAAGCCAAAGTCAAAAAAGCCAATGGGGACTCATTACTTTGTTGCAACAACTATCAGAGCTAGGAATGCCTTGCATGTTTTTGGTTTGTTTTTGTTTTTGTTTTGTTTTTTTTAACAAATGAGCGAATACATTATCACGCAATAACTTCTACTTTCATTCAATTCAAATCAATTTTAGCAAGTCTCCAATATCTATTGCACAGCATAATGGTTAGGAACACATGCACCAGAGCCTGAACGCCTAGGTTCAAATCCCTATTCCACTGTGTGGTTTTGGGCATGTTACTTAACAATTCTGTGTCTATGTTTTCTCAGTGTTGACAGTGTTCATAGGAATGTGGCAGAGATTAAATGTATTATTATGGTTAGAGAACTGAGTTCCCTGGCATTTGATCCCTGCCCTCTAGGAATTTAGGCTTGGACAGGGAGGGCGGGTGGCAGTGGTTAGTAGACAGATCTATGAAGAGACAAAGTTCCAAATTGCAACCAAAGCAAGTGCCATATTCTGAATGCCTTCTGTGGTATGGATGTCTCTTCCCTGCTGTTACATGTGTGCTTCCTCTCTTCCCCCGACTAAATTGCAAAGTTCAGTTGAAGGCTGCCTCCCTGCCCCACGCGGCCTCGGCACCTCCTCTCTCCCCTTCGTCACGGCACTCACCACTCCACATTCAGTCACAGTTTACACTACTGGGAGCTCCTTGAGAGCAGGACCCGAATTTTACTTGCCTTCTTGCTCCAGGCATGCAGTATACAGGAAGAATTTGACCATAAGGCTGCTGAATGAATCAGTGATCAGAGGCAGGTGCAGGGCGCTAGGAGGTTTAGAGGGAGAGGACATGGGAACATTGCAGATTTCCTTTTTCCCAACCCACCAGACTCTGCAGTGTGCTGAGAAAATCAGAAGAGAAATGTATGGTTTTATATTTTTAAATCCTTTTCTTAAGCCTTTTCCTCACTCTACCTGCACTGTTTATTTTAGATGAGTGCAGGCATCAAGATCAAAACAAATGTGAACTAATGGCCAAAGGCAGGGCAAATAAATTTTGGGAGAATCACAATCCTTACATGCCACTAAACACAAGAGGCAGAAAATACTTAGGGCTTCATCCAGTGCTCTACACAAAAGGTACCTGCCAAGTGTTCAGTTATTCTTCTACTCTCAGAAACATTTGATGGAGAGTTTGGCTTTTTCTTTTAAGTAATTTAAATCCATACATTGCAAATGAAAACAAAAGAGCTTTGGCACGAGAATAAACTCTATCGCTCCTTTAATCTTAAGATTTCAATCTAATTTTATGCAATAGTATACACAATGGAGAAAGGAGATGAAAATACATGTATCTATATTTTAAACCTAATGCTTTCTAGTTGCTCACAATGGAGCATCAAGTAGGCTTATTTACAATTCCAGCTAATATAAGACTCTTGGCCTGAGTACTTTTAACCTATGAAAATACATATTCAAAAGTAAACACTTTAACTTAAAACTAGAAAGCAGGAGATTCAAGACCTGAACTCAGGATCCCACACTCCAGAGCTCTTTTATCTTCCTCTGGCATCTGTGATCCTTTCTGGGATGATATATCTTCAGTTTTGAGGCTATCTGTTCTCCTTTTTGTAGGTTATGAAATGGGAAGTAGCCTGCATATTTTATTCTAGATCTTCTTTCCCTATGAGCCTTGCAAAAAAAATGACCAATATCTAAAATACACATCCTGGGGGGGGGGGGGGGTTGAACTATATCTTTAGATGTTCCTTTATGAGATGCTTACTATGTGCCAGGCCCCAAACCAGTCTCTTTACATATGCTAACAATCCTTTAAACTAGTATTTGAAGTAGGTATTAACTCCATTTTACAGACAAGGAAACTGAGGCTAGAACAAGTTAGTGACTTGTCAGTGGGGAGAAAAAAAAAAACCCTTAATTTCTCTGACTTCAAAGCCCATGCTCTTAACCACTAGAATACCTTTATAGAAGTGAAGAATCCAGGGCACCCGGGTGGCTCAGTGGCTGAACCTCTGCCTTTGGCTCAGGGCATCATCCTGGGGTCCCGGGATCGAGTCCCACATCAGGCTCCCCACAGGGAGCCTGCTTCTCCCTCTACCTATGTCTTTCTCTTTGTGTGTCTCTCATGAATAAATAAATAAAAATATTTTTAAAAAAAGAAATCAAGAATCCTATGATAATGCCAATGACTACTGCACTTTTTAAATGATTGGCCTAACCTTCCTTCTGATCTTCTTGGAACATTTACCCAGTTTGCAGCCTCAACTATAGGGAAATAGATTGGAGGCTTTTCCTCATATTGGAGACCCCTGGTCTATTATGAGTTCTCTTTGTTGGGTATTCCCAAACAAATCTCTTAATTTTCCGGTACCCCAGGGATGACCACCCCACACTGAGTACAGGTAGGACAAGTCTGTCACCCCAAGAGTCAGCAGCTGGACAAAGCCCAGCCTTTCACAACAGGCAATGACTGCTCCCACTTACCAAGCAGAAGCAAGACACTGGCTGAACTGTTGTGGCCTCATTACATGTTCACAAACAAATTCTCATTGGTGTCACTCTTCAACCCATTATCTCATTGTATTTCTTTAAATAATATTTCATCACATGAAATTATAAAATATCACATAATATATCCACTAATTCTACTTATTTACTTACTCTATTGTCTGTCTTCCCCCTCTAAAATGAAAGCTCCAAAGTCAATTGGAGAAAGACAATTCTCATACGGTTTCACTCATATGTGGAATATAAGAAATAATGAGAGAGACTATGAAGAAAAAGAGGGAAACTGTTGGGGAAAAATTAGAAAGAAAGGCAACCCATGAGAGACTCCTAACTCTGGGAAACAAACAAAGGGTTGCAGAAGGGGAGGTGGGTGGGGGATGGGGTAACTGGGTGACAGGCACTGAGGAGGGCACTTGATGGGATGAGCACTGGGTGTTATACTATACGTTGGCAACTTGAATTCAAATAAAATATTAAAAAATAGATAAATAAAATAATGATAAATAAACCGAAAAATGAAATGAAATAAAACGAAAGCTCCATGAGGGCAGGGACTTGTCTTTTTTTTTTTTTCCGTGTTTTTTTTTTTTAATTTATTTTTTATTGGTGTTCAATTTACTAACATACAGAATAACCCCCAGTGCCCGTCACCCATTCACTCCCACCCCCCGCCCTCCTCCCCTTCTACCACCCCTAGTTCGTTTCCCAGAGTTAGCAGTCTTTACGTTCTGTCTCCCTTTCTGATATTTCCCACACATTTCTTCCCCCTTCCCTTATATTCCCTTTCACTATTATTTATATTCCCCAAATGAATGAGAACATATAATGTTTGTCCTTCTCCGACTGGCTTACTTCACTCAGCATAATACCCTCCAGTTCCATCCACGTTGAAGCAAATGGTGGGTATTTGTCATTTCTAATAGCTGAGTAACAGCAATTGCACTGTTGGGGATTTACCCCAAAGATACAAATGCAATGAAACGCCGGGACACCTGCACCCCGATGTTTATAGCAGCAATGGCCATGATAGACTTGTCTTAATCACCACTGCATTTCCAGTACCTAGAACAGTGTCTGGCCTATAGCAAGCACTCAATGACTATTTGAAGAGTGGGACACAAATTAATATTACATGATAATAATAATGATGATGATCAACAGCACTTTATATGCCAAGCACTGTTTTAACTTCTTAATACACATTGGTCTATTAAATCACAACAACCTAGTTTACACCTGAAGAAACTGACACATAGGGGGGATAAGTGATCTGCCCAAGGTTGTAACTGGTAAAGACAGGATTTGAACCCTGGCAATCTTGCCTGCAAGTCTATTAATAACCACTAGGCTAAATGTCTCTCATTAGTCACTTCTCTTTAAGAAATGAGTAATACAAAACAGGACACAGAACATGGGCTCTGGAATCAAACAGACGAGGCTTGGAATTCCAAGTCTGACACTCCCTAGCCAAGTGACCTTATGAAAGTTATGTAAACCACGTGGTGTCCTTTCTTCCCTTCTTTTATGGGAATAAAAATACCTGCTTCCTCTAGTTGTGAGGTTCAATGAGATAAGCTAAGTCTGTACTTTTTGTAAAGCCTGACACATACACTATAAAGGGTCCCTATTATCGTGATATATCGTTGTTAACTGTATGGTAAAGACCAAGTGACATAAAGGAGTCTGAAAGAAAGGAGAACTACTGAGGAAGTGCAGGTGAGTCATGGTAGTCAGGAAAAGTTTCGTGTAAATAGATACACTCAAGATCCTCAATCCAAAGTTACAGAACTGTGGCTGGTGAGCAACAATAGCGTCAAAACCAGTCTTCACAATAGAGGGCTTTGGGTCCCACATCCCTCTCACAGCTTAGAGGTAACAGGGTATCTGATGGCAAGCCCTTTATGAACAATCTAACCAACACCCAACTCCATCATTCAGTTAGCAATTCGTTACTGAGCACCTGCTAGAGGCCAGACACAGAGAGGACCCCAGACTGCTGACGTGGTGGTGAGACAAGACAAATCAACAAATGATAATGCCGTGGGGAAGACCAATGACGGAAGGATGCTGGCAGTGCTCAAAGATGAGGCCCTAACTCAGCGTGAGTCAGGGACACTTTCCTGGTTGAGAAGTCACCTCCTATTGGTCTCTTGAAGCCAAGTGAAGAAAAGCAGAATGATGTTTGAGACCAAGGGATCTGTTCGAACATAGGTGTGGATGGAACAGCACAGCAAAGTCCCATAGTGGAGAATGAATGGAAGGCAGAGAGCTGCAGGATGGGAGGCTGGAAAGGAGGGCAGCAGCCAGGCCACAGAGGGTGTCCGGGGCGTTGTGAAGGTGGCTGGGCTTGATCCTGAGCCACAAATCTATTAAGTGGCTATCTCTGTGATCACATCTCAACTGTGTGCCTGCAGCAAATACACTGGTTTCCCATGAAATACAAACAAAATAGCATGGAGAAAAAGAAAGAATACATTAATTTTTAGGTTCACCACCAAATTGTCTTTGGGGCCCTCCTTTCCTCCTGAATAGATCACAGGCATTGTGAGCACAGCGTAGTTTATCACCACCTCATGATACTGTTCCCCTTTTGTACTCTAGAGTTTTTTTCAACTCAACTCTGTTGAGCAAATGTTACTCTCCCTTTCCCAGCACAGCACCCTGAACAACTTGGTAAATATTTGCGGAACTGGGCTGGATTTATTGAGTGATAACTATATAAGGCAACCCTGCACCAATGGGTAAGGCAGGGGCCGAGGGGTAGCAGAGGATAAAAAGATGACCATCATGGCATCCTTATCCTCAATAAACTTGAACTTCCAATGATGCAAATGAGACATGCATGACGATAACATATACACCGAAAGCAGACTGCAAGGGGTGCATTCTTTCAGGTGTGGGCTTTGCAGGTAGCGGGGCTGAAGCCTCGCTGCACTTTCACTAGACGCTCAGCTCCCTGAGGGCGGGGAGCTATGCCTCCTTTACACTAAGTCCTTAGAGACCACTAAACAGTAAGTGCTGAATGAGGCTTTCTCAAACGGAACTATTCCATCCTCACAACAACCCCAAGAAGTATAAATCATCTTACAAACGTGGAAATGGAGGCTCACAGAGGTAACGCGACTTGCTTGAGGTTATGAGGTTAGTATAAAATAAAAATAAAACAGCAATAGTAAAAATAGCAATAACAACAATAATGACTATTTTTCAATCTAAGATTTGCCCTCTATTTGTCATTCTCGAAATGTTTCTGCCACAGGACTCTCTTTTCATACTAAGATGAAAAAGGTTCTCTCTGCCTGAATGAAATTTGAAGTTCATAATTTGAGTTCGTGAGCTCTGGTTGGCTTTTTGCTGCTGCCAATTTCATGAGTTCCAAAGGGCACCGAGCAGATGGATCTGCCACTTTCTAGGTTTAAGGATATTCCCCAGCACAGAGGTTCCTCAATAGGCTCCCACTCTCTTCCAAATCACCAGGTGAGAGTTAATCCAATTTCAGTTCAGTTCAACAAATCTTTACTGAATACCTAAACTATGTGGCAGGTACTCTTCTCACTACTTCCAAAATTAAATACTTAGTAAGAAAGTCTTTGTGCCTGTCCTCTTGTGATTAGATCACATCTCACCCACTTCCATGCACAGTAAACCCTCAAGGGCAGAGACCAATTGACCCACCATTCCCTGTAAAGAAGTTCTAACGCAGAGTAAGCACCTTAGTACATTTTCATGGAATTGAATAAATCGTTTACATTTTGTTCTAGAATTAGACACATCTGGGTTTAAACCAAATCTGGCCTAATTGCTGGCTGTGTCACCTTAGTTTACCTTTCAAAATCTCAGTTAGTTCATCCATAAAACAGGAAAATTAACATTTACCTCTTAAGGTTGCTCTAGGGATTAAAAGGAATGATGTGTAAGGCACAGCGCCTGACTCAGAGTAAGAACTCAAGAAAGGGAAGCTAAAGCTAATTTCATTATTTCTAGTCCCACCTCTAGATCACCTCCACTACTTAGTACTCTCATTATCATTATTACTTTGAAGGTTCAGCTAGGTAGCATGACCAAGGTATAAAATTTGCTAGTTAATAAATACTTTAATAGAGAGCCCCAACATATACCATGCAGATAGCCTTAATTTTCAAAGATTTAAGATACATTTTTCATGTTGGGATGTCTTGGTGGCTCAGTGGTTGAGCGTCTGCCTTTGGCTCAGGGTGTGATCCCAGGGACCCTGGCGAGTCTCGCATGGAGCTCCCTGCAGGGAGCCTGCTTCTCTCTCTGCTTATGCCTCTCTCAAGAATAATAATAAAAAAAATCTTAAAAAATACATTTTCCATATTAAATCTAAAATAATCAGATGTCATTTTTTTCTTTAATAATTTGGAAGATCCTAGAGATTTTGCATTGCATAGCTCTGAAAAAAAAAAAAGGTGACTGGTTTTTTTCCTTTGGATAATGCAGAGCTCACTATCACCTAGAACAGTGTTCGTTAGGGGCGCCTGGATGGCTCAATCAGTTAAGCATCTGCTTTTGGCTCAGGTCCTGATCTCAGGGTCCTGGGATCGAGCCCTGCTTTGGGCTCCCTCCACAGCAGAGTCTGCTTTTCCCTCTCCCTCTGCTTCTCCCCCTGCTTGTGCATGCACAATCTCTTTCTCTGTCAAATAAATAAAATCTTTAAAAAAAAAAAAAAAAACGACCAAAAACCAAAAACACAGTGCTTTTCAAATTTACTGACCAGGATTCAACAAAGCAAAAAAAGTAAGACATATAATGAACAGCAACTTCACATCACAACTCAAAACATAGGTAACTGAAACAAAAGTTTCACGAAATAATACCCTTAACAAGCACTAGCCACTGATCCTTTCCATTTCACTTATGTTTTCATTTTAAAAAAATTCTGGTCAAGACCCAGTAAAATAACTGTAGGCAAAACTAGAACCTAGTAATTTACTAATATTGTTATTCTATCTATTGGAATGTATCGAGGATATGGCTTAACTGATCCTCCCATCAAGACATGAAGTTGCATTAATGTGTTTTACATATTGAGAACCTGGAACTCAGCCAGGTTAGGTGGCTTGGGTGAATAAACTAAAGGACAGACCTAAACTCTCAAGTCAGAACTCTGTAGTTCAGACTCTAAAAAAATTATAACTCAATTCAATAAACGTGTGCCCAACATTGAATCAGAGAGCATTTGACACAATCTCTGCTCTCCAGAGCTCACAGACTACCAGGGAAGACAAGCATGCTCTGGCATATGCACTTGGAAGTCTGAAGTGGGTAGTTTTCTATTCTGGAGGAAATAAGCTGATTCCCCAACTACCATCATCCTTTCTCTGGCCACACATTTTCCCATGACATGAGCAGCTGGTGAGAGAATGCAGCGTGCTCCTCTAATGGCACACTTCTTTGCAATCTGAAATAAAGTTGATATTTTTTCCTCCTAGTGCTTTTTGGCACTGTAACCCCAAAAGCAATCCTCGATGTGACTGCACCAGTGAGCAGCATCATCATCATAACATCACACTCTGATTAGAAGAATGCTTTAATGCCAATTCTCTCTAAATAACCAATGTCTAATTCAGTAGTATCTTTTGGATGACCTCAACTTCTGAGAAATCATGACCCAATAAAGGCAAGTCTCAACCCTCCCAGACAATCAGGAAACTATAAGTCTCTAAGACATTTCGTAGCTACTGATTCAAATAAAGTTAAAACCAAGTCAGACACCTTAATCTTCCTAAATGATAAGTTTTCTTTATCTCTCTAGCTTTATCTTTACGCATCCTGTGTTGCATTTACACCATACTAATTATCATTCCTTAGGCAAGTGTCCATCTCGTGCCTTTACTTATACTCTTCCTTCCACACGGGATGCCCCGTTTTCCTGATTTCCCCGCCTACTCATCTTTCCTGGCTCCACCCAAATGGCATTTCCTCCTTGAAGACTGTCTCCTTCCCCCAGCAGCATGGGATGTCTCTTCTTCTGTCTATTGGACCTCCTCTGCTGAGACACTTTGCACATTTTGCCTGTCATAGTCCTTACTCACTATTTTAGAACATGTTTTAAAGACTGTGACATTCCAGGAGGCACCCAGAATGTGGTTCATAGGCCCAGACATGCAACTGTATTTGCCTATTCCACACTGAAAAATCTGATCTAGAAAAGGAATTATTTCTACTGATTTGCTTTCATTTTTGCTTTTTGCTCCTAGGGAAGTTAACTTTGTCTGAGCTGAACGTATTCCTCAGCACTCCGGAGCTAAGACGTCTGATACTGTTAAACATGTATCCCAGGGCAGGCAGCTGAGCTTTACTTTCTATAAAAAGGGGTTAACAACACCTGCCCTAACTACATTAGGGAGATCAACCCAACACCATAGGGCAAAAATGATACAATGTGAAGTGAATATGAGAAATCATCTCCTTAGTCACAGAGCCATTACAGCAGAGCTGTGCTGGGAATTGTGAAGTTCTAGAAATACAAGCTCCTCTGTTCTTGGAAAATTGACATGACGATAGTTCAGGAAGAATACTGTTATGATTATAGCCAACTGTAAGCCCATGTCTCCAAAATCCACCAACTAGAGACCTGTTTAAGAGTTTTTACTAAAGTTCTTCTAAGCTAAAAGTCTTTTCTTCTTGCTGATAACCTTAAGCCAAAGGTGTAAAGCATAAAGGAGTGGAGACTCAAGTACTGGTTTAAATATGGGGCAATTTTTTTAATAATATAAACAAAATATAAATATTTATCTAGCAAGGAGATCCTAAGAATATCCACCTGCCCCTTTCCTGCCCAGTCACCTGCTCAAATAGCTCACCCAATCTTCTTTTTTTGATCCACCATTAATAGGTGTGAGATTTTTCTAGGCTAACCTATGCACAAACATCTTCTAGCCTCTCTACATTCAAGCTCCCTTCTTCCACTACTGTATTCCCCCCCCGTACCAAAACATGCTATAAAAATCAACCAAATTCTTCCAGAAAGCTGGTGCACAAGGCTGCTTGCAAAATCCTTAGAAGAACTTGGTGAAGCCTTGAAATAGATACACGTGGAAAGAGAAAAATTCTATTGTCTGTTTCACAGTAAAGAGTCTTTTTTTTTTTTCTTTTTTTTTTTTTTTAACAGAAGCGTAGGTCCTGCAAAATGGTGCTTGGGGGATCAAATCAATTTATAATCCTTCCCCTGATTTTAAGGATTCAGTTGAAGGAAAAAAAATGACTCCCTTTCACAATCTTCTCATGATCATATAAAGTGAAATCCCAAATCCATGACATTAAAATACTGTTCCAAGGACATTACATATTTTTTTCAGTTTCAGTCGTGAACCCCTTCAGGTACTACTTGCATGGTTTCTTCACCCTCATTGGTAACAGCAACAGGTCTCATTTTAGAACAACCTGTGAATTTTATTGAACGTGCCTGTTTATTCCCCCTTTGCGAGCCTTGGGGAAAAGGCACAAAATTAGGCTCGGCCTAACACCGGTCCTGACAACTCCCATTACCCCTTCCCAAGTGCATGTGATCAGCAGTGACATCAAGGCCCTTATGGTGACTCTCGTCCTGTCCTTTCCTTTCTGCAAATGGGAGGGTCATAAATTGAGGGCCAGCATTCTGCTCACATCTCCCACACCTCTCCAGTCAATGCAATCGCTTCTAGAGCTATTTGCACTGCCAAAGCCATCCATCATCCTGCCTCACCAAGCAGGAGAAAGAAAACTGATGGCAAGTTAGAAAAATCTCATTAAGCCACTTTTTGCCTCAACCTCTTCACCACTCCTTGAAAAATAGGACTTCAAAATTCAGTCTGTTGGGGAAATAAGAGGGATAGAAGAAAAAAGCTGGTGTGGTAAAGAGGAAAAAAAATAGCTCCAAAGTAAGCTGGTTTCTGGGCCAAAGTCAAATAGCTCACAGGTTATAATAATATATTTTAGACAGCAAAGATGAGACTGTATTCATTAGCTTAACCCATTTTTTTTCCTGCTTGACTTCTGAATTTCCTAACAGACTCTTTCATGAAATTAAAAAAGGAAAAAACAGCGCTGATTAAAATTAATTTTATATTCACCTTTTTTCTCTTTTTAACAACTAAATCCCAAGTTAATTCTAATTCCAAAGGGGACTATGAATGCACCTTGCAAAAGTCTATGAGAATGCAGAAAACCTAATAAAGCCACACAATTCCAGGGAAGAACTGAGGGCTTGTTTGTGTTTAAAAATTACTGTATGTCACCCCCACCCTCCTTGAGTTCTGGGGAGAGCATTCAATGTCACTTCTCCCCAGGACATCTGGCACAGGGAGACTGAAGGAGACCTAACATTCTCTAGGCATCTTTAGTAGTCAGCTGTATGACTGGTGCCTTCCCATACTGTGTCTCGTCTGATCTTCACAAAACCCTGTGAGTCAGGCCTTCTCATCTCCTCTTAAAGATGAGGACATTGAAGCTTGAAAGCTGAAGGACCTCATCCAAGATCACTCAATTACTAATAGGGAAAGTCAGGATTCTAGCCCCAGTCCACCTGACTTCAAAGTCCTTGGCACTTCCTGGTTTCTTAAAACAAGATGCAACCTTTCCAGTTGGTTGCCTGTACCAGGCACACCATGAAGATCCTGTGAATCCAGAGAAAGACTTGTGGTTCCGTAGCCTCTGAGCTGGCCCTGCCACTAAGGACATGGGGATAGTGGTATCTAGCAGAAACAAATCTAATTTTTCTACATACGTACAAGTCGATGTAAATGCTTTTAGCTCCATCTGCACACTGGCCCTCTGGGTCCTAATCACAATAACAAGGTTGATTTCAGGATTGGAACCTTTTCTACTACAGAGGTGATTAAAATATAATCAAGCTGGAAAGTTATCCTCCCCCAAAGCCACCTAAAACAGAGCAACTCCAAAATAAAACCAATTTACATATTTTAGCCCAAATTAAAAAGTAAAAGCTAAGGATTCCCTTTTAATATCCTGAATAATAAATGCACATTTATGTAAAGTTTCCTTTGGGGAATGGTTACTATGAAGACAACTTTCCCAATATTATTCATAAATATCACTTTTGTTTTGGTGTTACAGTAAGAATCTGGACTTGTGGGAATTGTACTGTCTGTACCCAGTGCATCAACAGAGATAATTAATATTGAAGACAAGTACAATATCCAGAATTTTAGATGTGTGGTTGGCTGCATTACAAAAAGTAACATAAGAGAGGATGAGTCAAATCTGGTCAAAATCACACATTCCAGGGACTTAGTCGTTTACTCCATTTTAAGTGAGCACTCTCCTAATAAAAGTTTCATTAGTAAAGATTGCAAGTTCTCAGGCTTTCCATGACAGACTTTTAAATAGCACTTAGAGCTAAAGTTTATCATTAAAGCTGTATTTACTACTGCTGCATCTTCAAAGGGGGCACTTGAAAAGAGAAAAGTTCAACTCAGCCTGTTAATTTTCAAGTACAAATTAAAAAGGAAAACTCTAAAGGTTTGGACTGCCAGCTTAGGAAAACAGGCTACTTGAGAAGTCATTATCGGCACATCCCAAGCACACTGGGCATCGTGGCTGTCCATCTATACCATCCTCACCCCGCTGCAGGCAGGATGTGGGTGTGTATCACGACATTACTCTATGACATCTGCTCCATGTGCAAACTTACCGTTTGCACAAGGGCCTGCCAAGAGGGTCACTATCTTCTGAGGTCCTTCCTGGAAGGTGACATGAGGGAGAGGTACTCAAAGAAGCATCTCTGTTAGAACAGCCTTTGCATTTCTGTAAAATTGATTGGCTCTAGCCAAGCTCATGGGTAGCAGACAGAAAGACAAATTCCTACTCCTGTCTAAACTTTACCTTTCCTGGAAGCGAACATCTCCATACATGGAACCTTACAGACAAAAATATCCAGAAGATCTTTGACTTCTATCTTTTGGAGTCATGCCTAGGCTCTTACAAATACAAAAAGAAAACATTTGTGTATTTGAATGTTCCAACAGATCTCTTCCCATAGCTTGACACAAACTGGGTTACGTAACAACCAACCTTACAAGCCCTCACCTGAACCTTAGCCCCAACCACAGGGACTTACTTACACTCTTATTCTGTCTTCTGATCAGTGCCAGAAGAAAAAGAAACGGTGACCTTGAATTCCACCTTCCAGAGAAAGGTACATAGTAAGTCCTCAACAGATGATAGCCTAGCCTCCTCGATGAACACAGCTGGGAAAACAACTTCAAGGGCTAGTCGCCACAAGACAGTAGACGACAGAAGGTAACTGAGTCATAGAAGGAGCAGGAGTGGATTCAACGCCACAAAGTGCAGAGAGGAGGCAACCTCCACGTTGTGGTGTGTTTTTCAGAATTCAGCATCTTGCTAGAATTGTTTCTCTGCTTCCTCATATCCTGAAAATAGAACTAAACTTCTTATAGAAAAAATATATTTATGAATTATATTTTTATAGCTTTAACATGAATAATTAAAAAAATTAAACTCGAGTTTAAATGTTATCTTTCAAACCAAGAGTCCCAGGTGAGTTATTTTTAAGAGAGACCTATGACTTGTAATCTTTTTCCATTTTTAAAAAATCACATATGCTAGTTTTGCACTTTACTTTTGTGGTTAAAAATAAGGCTTTCCAAAAACAACAAAAAACAAAGCGCAAGCACAACAATTACATTGACCTTATTTCTTCAACATTTTCACTGCTTCCTCAACAAAAATTATTTAAAGATTCCTTTATGGTGTTCAGCATTTCGTGATCCTGATGGAGAAAGATCCATATTGAGGGGAAAACATCTCTCGTATTAAATAGAACGAGGAACTGAAGGATGATCTTCCCCATAGCAAAAATGGTCCATCCTAAAATGGCCAAGTAAAAGGCAAAATCTTGGGGGTGGAGCGTGGGGAGAGAGAGAGAAGAGCGAGAGCGAGGGGGGCAGGGGGAGCAACCAGCATATTAGGAGCACTGACACTGCATAATTTATTTCTTAATGAATGTACAAGGAACAGCATAAATATTACCATTAAGCAGAGTGAACATCCAAAGCAAGCTAGCTGGCTGATTGCTTTCTTATTTTTTATTCTTTTGTAACAATTCCATTTCCAAAGTGCTTGATTCCTAACACTGATGCTCCAAAGCTATTGTGAGCACTCTGCCTGAATACTTAATGAAGTAAACAACAAACAAAATGGCTCATCTTTGGTGCCCCTAGCTAGCATCCCAAACTGGATATAATTAAAGGTGTGAACAAGCAAGCAAGGAAGTAATGAACCTGCAAAGTCAAGGTTCTGAGAAATGATCAGGCTCCCGCACTGCACCAGTTCAAATTTCTCACTCATTATCTCTTCTATCGGCAGGCGCAGATCCACATGTTGGTGCCCCTCTCCATTCTTGTCCTCCAGCCTTTTTCTCTTTCCATTTCTAGATGAGTAATTTATGACAATTACTGCTTGTGATAACTCCCACCCATCCACAGATCACCTTTCTTTTCACCCTTAAAAAGCCACTCACCTATAATAGCCCTCTACCCTTAAAATACACTGAGATCTTAAAAATACGAGGATGTTTCTGAAGCACACACATACACACACAAACTCCCAAAACAATGCAGGAACTGCGAACACAGGCACCCTACCTCCTACTTGTTTTTCCAATGGTTAAAGATTAGGTTCAAATGCTCCCAAAGAAAAAGCAACTCTCCTTCCACATACATGTACATTTTAATTTGAACCCATCCCCTTGATTGAGAGAGCAGCTTCGAGATCACAAATATGGTTATGGATCTGCACATTTGTAGTTTCTCAAGTGGCAACTAAAGGAAGGTGTTTGGTTACTAATGGAAGTCTGCAGGGTCTGGATATATCTTTTTGATTAAGTTTTGCATTTTTCTAATAAGAAAACTCTTGGAGTTTGTGAGGAGGAGAAGCCACTTCTTATGGGAAGCCAGCCCAGTTTGGTTTTCTTTCCATTTTTAGATGCACATACACTTGCAAGTATGTATACACATTTGGTAATACCAAATAAGGAAAACCTAAGACAGGTGCAGGATTCCAGAAACACACATGCCTACACAGATACACACACACACACACACACACACACACACAGAATCTCCCTCTTTCACATATACATATTTGCCACATATCTATCTAATGGATGGAAGAACAGACAGCGGGCAATAAAAGGTTGACTTCACTTTTAAAAGGAGATTTGGCCAATTCTTTACAACATGGTCCATCTACTGGAAGATAGTAAGATAAAAGCTTGAGAATGTTTGTGCCCCTTTATACCCCCAAAATTCCTAATGACATTGGGAAAAAATACTGCATTGCAGCATTTGCCAGCGCACACTCATGTGTCTAGCATCCGCTGGCCAGCTCACCAACAAATGTACATATTAAGTGTCCAGGCATATAAATTAAGTGCCTGGTGGCCACAGATCATTGGAACTGATGAAGAAATTTATCAAGGCCAAAGTACCTCCGTCCACACACAATGACCTCTATCAACCCCGCCATTCCTTAGTTGCGGTACACACAATTTGTTTCTTTTTTTTTTTTTATTAAAATAAGGCATTAAGATGCCAAGGACTAAGTGAAGCAGCATATATTCTCATGGAAGGAACAGTATTTGGTCTACATGTAGGAAAAGAATCCACCCACAATAAAGAAATAAGTGCAAAGGGAAGAAATCAAACCAAAGAAAGGACTTGCCCTGAGGAAACCTTTTCATTGTTAGTGGTAATTCTTACTTGAGAAAAACACCTTGATTCACCCACAAATTCTTTTAGAGACACTGAACATACACACAAAGCACTATTCAGGCATGATCTCTAGATTCGAAATGTCAAGCAGATTACCCCCAACAGAAATGCTAAGTTTAAAATACGTGAAGTCAACCAGGTCTCAAACCCTTTTTCAAGACTGAGTTACGAACTCAAACGCAGATGCGTAGCTCATTTTCTTTCTCTTTCCTTAAGAGAAAAATTCCATTGTTATTAGCTCACAACACTCTGGCCCTCCTCTCATCACAAAATCCTTGAATATTCAAAGGACCAATAAAGGGCTATAGGGAGAGGAAAAACTTTTAAGGCTTTGGAAAACTATCAAACAGAAGCAAGTTCATCTGTATCTGGCCAGGACGATGACTTGAATGAATGGCAGTTAGAAATGAATGGGACTACAGAAATGAGTGGCTAAGTTGCTTGTTAGGCTTTTTTTTTCTTCTAACCGAGATATTAAAATTATCTTATAAGTCTGTGATTCTCAAAGCAGTTTCTCAGCCATTTCCCTAGCTATTTTCATTTTATCCTTTTAAAAATTTAAATATTAAACGATGTAGCCATGATGTTACAATGATATATACGGACATTCTGATCATTAAAACTGCGATGTAGTCAGGTGTTTTTTGCAGAAATATTTCTGATCAGATTTTCATTTCTTAATAAATGCACACTCAGCCCTGTGTTTCCATAAAGGCACACCTCCACATGCAGGTAGTAGGCATTAATATTTTTAAGACAAAGAAGCAAGAAAGGTCAGCAGTAGAACCACGTGTCTTTTTTACAACCCATGACAAGGTGACAGTTCTTATGGAAACGATTTTCCCCCTAACTAAAAAATGATAGAAATTTCTCAGAAAAAAAAAACTCTGTTAGAGATAATAAAAAACTAGTCTAATCTTTAAGAGATATATGGCTATGCAAAGGTTCGAGTGTTCGACATATGACAAAAAATAAGTTTATATATATTTCCTCAAGAGTAGACAAAACAAAAAGAAGCCCTTTGCAAGGAAAAAAGGGGGGGGGGGCGGTGAGTGCAGAGATTTGCAATGGAGAGAGTAAAAATTAAGAGTACCTTCAGTAAAGCCAACTATATTTCCTAACCTTTTAACATATTTCAGTATAATTTTAATCTCTCATTTTTGGGCTTAACATTAGCTACATGATCATGTATCTAATTTGGAAGGAACCATAACAGATCATGGTTTTATGCTACCTCCTATTCGCCTAAGCACTATACCTTTCTGTTCTCTGGTACCCACCATCACGAGAAAAAGAGCCTACTAGAAAAGCACACTCAGAGAAAAAGGGAGAGACGCCTGTCACCCAGCGCACGCACGGGTCCTAGACGTTCAGAGACACTAAAAAAAAAAAAATTAGCTTTTCACTCAGTTTATGCCAAGATCAGACCCAGGACCAAATGCCTTGCAGTTGCTGCAAGGGTGCAGCCTGATGGACCTTGTGGTTAGAGGTATAGAGTGGTAAACGAAGCAAAGGCCAAAATGCAGTTTTTCATTTATTATTTTTAAAAGTAATTTCTACTTAGGATATAAAATGAGGGATGCAATGAACTCCCTGGAATTGTAGTATCAACATCTGATTTAGTAAAAACACCAATATCACCTAGCACAAAATCATTGCTTTAGGGTAAATCTATTCTACCTATATTTTTCCTATGGATATTTGCTGGAAATTTCTAAGAAATCATTTGCAGAACCTATCAGCTGTGGGAGTTCACTATTATGCTTCCGTCAACTTCATTCAATATAATTTACATTTTTTTCAAATGGCCTCACAGGATTCCTTGCGATTTTTCGCACGTACAATTTCACAGCAGGGAAAAGGGGGAAAGAGAGAGAGAGAGAGAGAGAGAAAGGGGGGGAAAAAAGCAAGATTCCCTACCCTCCCTTCCCCCTCGTCTTCTTCCCTCTCTGTTTTTTAAACCAAAAAAAAAAAAACAACAACAACAACAACAAAAAAACAAAACAAAACAAAACACAAAAACCCAGGAGAGACAGAACAGATGCTTAAAAATAGATTTCTAAAAATCACTGTAAACCAGAGTTAGAAATGTAATTAACACCTATTTATAAAGAATAATTAAAGTTGGGCCGGCCACAAAGAACAGCAAAGATAATCGAGGTCCTGTCCTCCCCCCTTTTTACACTGTTTGCAGTGTGTTCTCATGATAGCCACCTGCTCCCGACTCGGCTTTTCCTCTGTTCGTTTCCCCGGCAACCTTTCATTGGGTTTTCCTCCCAGCTATCGCTTTCAGTTGGGCTGCTCGGTCTAATCTTATTTGTTTTACACCCATCAAAACAAGCAGCCAGACAAAGGCAATCCTCTAAGAATGGGAAAAAGACCACAGCTTTGTTATAACATCTATGCAGAGCGAAAAGTCCTCCCCAGGCTTTGCTAGCAAAAAATAAGTGAGATGGATATGAATTTACAGCCTCCCCACACACCCGGCTTTGAAGCCCCCGTGAAAGCTATTGCTGGTGAAATTCAAAGTCAAAGTGGGCACCCGTGGCATCTGATTGTGCCATTTTGTGCCATGTCTTCGGGGTCAACATCAGGCGACAGGAGCGGCACTCAAGGAGTTTCCCTGCTTCTTTTTTTTTCCCCCGAAAAAGATGATACTAAAAATAGATTTACTACTTTGGCAGAAAGGTTTTCCACTTCCCCTTCCACATCCCAAAGTCCTGTTTCACAAATGCATCTGCTGGTACTGAACCCCACCTCCCCACCCCTCATATCCAGCCTTCCCCATCACTCCTAGTAGGAGACTAAAAAAGAAATGTGCCTTTAACTTTAACAGTCATGTAATTCTGCTGAAAGCTCACAGAGGCGGTGGACACGCCAGCCAACAGCGACGGTGACATTGTGATTGTCAAAAAAGGCACCAACCTTGCTTGGCTAAATGTGTGTTCGATGGAAGAGGCAGTGTGTGTGCCTTGTGTGCATGCAGTGCCATTACACTTGGAGATGGATTCTGGCTTTCAGAAAAGAGAAATACTAATAAACACACACATACACACACACGATCTGCACGGTGATTTACGATGCACGGTCCATCATCCTTACACACACACACACACACACACACACACACACACGGCTGGAATCTCCAAGCTGCCTTCCTCTGAATTTTCACTTACCATCTTCAAGCCATTCCACTCCATCTGTGATCAGAAGAAGATGGACCCTCACACAGTGTGTCAAAAGCGGAAAGGAACGTTATGTAAAAGCTGACATTCCTTCTTACAGAGCTGCTGCCCAGGGAAGGAAGCAACAACTCAACACGCCAGGCACCGCTACACATACAAGCCGCCTCCTCTTTTTTATGAGGTCATGACAGGAAACTCTTTGAAATACAAGATGCAGCATTTACTGAAGCCCAAATAAATCACTCTCTTTGCCGTTTTGACTGCGCAGTCCCCCGAAACACCACTGCCCATCTCAACGTTCAGGATCCAGGAGCTGCCTCTCAAGCTTTACATTTCCAGCATGGAAATGGAGATTCCTAGCCCCGCTGCATCCACCTCCAGCCCCACAAAACCCAGGCACATAGACAAACCCCCCTCTCCCTTACAAAAAAAAAAAAAAAAGCCTTTTCTGCCAATATGGTCTCATGTAATATAACCTCTTTCAGCAAACCAGCAATTATTTCAGTCCACCTCCCCTCTATACCAGCCCCCTCCTTTATGTTGAAGGGAAAACTGACAATGACCTGTTAAAAATGACAATCTATTTCCCCACTGCTTTTCAATAAAAGGACCTACCGGCACTCTCTACACAAAAGAGATAGTAAATGTAGGAACCAAACAGCAGCAGAGAACTAAACTCTTGTGCAAGCATAAGACTGGTCAAGGTGTAGATGCTTTTCTTCCCTCCAGCAACACAAACAACAGATTATAAATCTAGTCATACCTACCATAACCATTCTTATTGGCAAATATTGGGTCTCGCAGAGCTTCGACTCTTCTTTTAAAATTTGCAAAGGTTTCAGGATATATTTTTTAAATGACTACTATTGTTATATATATTTAAAGATCCACAAAACACAATGTGGATGATTGTAAAGTAAATCAATTATTTGGGGGGAGGGGATGGGGGAGAGAAAGAAAAAAAAAAAAGAAAGAAAAGGAGCAGTGAGCTGAAACCCCCGATTCTAGGATGTAGATAAGAACAACTGAACAGAGCCTTGCTGAAATTGGCTCGAAGCTTCCCCTTTTTACATCCATTTATGGGACCATCTGTCAGCCGAAGCCAGGATCTGATTGGCTGGGAAAACGAAGGGAGGCGTTGCAACATCAGGTGCTATTTAAATTAGCTACTGCCAGATTGACGATGTTAATGATTTGGTGACCTCTACAACAACAGAGACCAGATTTCTGAACTGCTTCTTGTGTCTGGTAATTAAGGCCAGGCTGAAGCAACAACAGCCATACTTGTATTTTTACCTTTTCCCTCCTCCTAGCTCAAAAGTACTGTAACAACTGCAGGTCACCGGACGGCCGCTGCTTGCAAACCCTAACGGTGGGAGTGTCCCCCCTTTCCCCTGTCCTGAGGGCTGCAACGCCAAACCCCTTTGACAGAGGGCTTTTCCAGGATAGAATATTTTCAACCACCTTATCTTTCTCGACAGTTGCTTTCTAGCGAAATGCATATTTAATGATCTGCCTCTAGGCTTAAAGATACAACAAAAGCACTTTAATGTGCTAATACATCTACATTTTAACTTTATTATTTCCTAATATTGCTGATTTTTAGTAAGTAATGCTCCTTCTGCAGCTAACCAGGCCAGCGTTTCAGGAGAAAGCAAGTTTGAGATTGTGTTTGCTCCACAAACTGGGTTCCTCCAAGTTTGATTCAGAAAACTACTTCCTAATAAACAAAAAAAGAAAAAAAGCTGGTGGGGGGGGGGGCGGGGAGGAGGGCAGCTGTCAGCCTCTACCTTTCTGCCTTCTGTCTGAGCTTTTCAAAACACAGAATGATGAATGATTTATTTAAATGAATTTATTTCTCAACTTGGATGGGGCATGATCTGAATTTTTAAAAATCCACTAAAACACAATCTCTCTTTACTATCCTCACTGCTATAAAGAATGGTAAAGCAAGCTATTAACAACAGCGTCATTTCATGACCGGTGCAAAGTGCTCATCTTGCTGACTGAACACGTGATTTTGCTTCTCTCCTCCAAAAGATGTCTTTTTCCTTCGGCCTCTTAAAAGACTTGCAAAGAGACATCTAGCAAGTGTGTGGTGATGTATACAGTCCGCCTGCCTATGTTGTGCATTTCATAACCTCTGTGATACCAGCCTTCAGTGGTACAGTAATTTGCTCTGGTTTGGGTTTTAAGGTGGCTTACCTGAGGAACTTATGCTTTACTTCTAACCAAAAAGCTAATTTATCACTATTTATTTAATTCATAGTTTAGTCAATTTGTTCTTCAGTGAATACAGAGAGGTAACAAATGTTACTAAAGAAATAATGCAAAATAATTTAAATTTTGGCTGGACTTGGCAGCGAGATGGGCCTGGGAAGAATAGAAATACAGACTGAAAATCATGCTACACTCTGGACCCCAAGTCCGAGAATAGATGGGCCTGTGAAAAATTAGTCAAAAAAGAAAAAACCTTTACATTTAAAAAATTAGAACTATTGTCTCCCAGCTACTATTTCACAAGCACACACCCATAAATATACACGCTTAGATATGCACGCTTTGAAAAATACAGATACACCATGAAATAATACATGTTGGGTACACTATATGGAAAATTAGAGTTGAATATTAACGCATCGAGCTGTTAGAAATACAAATCCATGAAACAGAAAAGTAGAAATGTCAAAACTATAATCCCTTCAAGTGGAACCAGACTGAATTAAGTAAACTTTTAAGATAATTTCTCTAGCAAATACACAAAGAGTCGTACAAGTCACAATAGTACTACTGGATCTGCTGAACTATGTTCCCGGGATGAAGTCCTAGGTTGAGTGTTCTACAGAGCGCAACACACAGACGCAGGGCAGGGACAGGTGCCCTAAATCAATGACAGCAGCCCTGAGTGCCATCTCCCCCACACGGAGTACTGTGAGGAGAAACCCATGAACGCAGGGCTGAAAAACACACAGATGAAAACAGCTCACTCCAGAGCAAAATATTTCCTTTGCCTTTCTCTGGAGGTTACCAAAGTCAGAATTTCTTAAAACCACTCTCCCGCATCCAGCCTAACCCCAGCACGCTCAGCGAGCTATTAATTACCATCAGGTGTATCAGAAGATGCTGTGGCCGCTCAGCTGAAGCAGGACTGTGCACTACGGCCCAAGTAATCAGCTGGCTTGCGAGGCTGGAAAATCCATGCACTTTGTATATTGATCACTTCTCCAAAAACCCTCCACTCCGAAGTCTTTCAAGGGAATCCTCAAGCAAATGCACAAATGTCCTCAGAGGCCTTTTCTCTAAAGACAAAGGCCGAATGCTATTGTTGGGAAAAGTCAACCTTATTATTGCATTTCCAATAGTACCATTCATCTTTCAGAGTGAGGGGCTGACCGCTCCATCAGTGGTGTGACATTTGTAAAGCAACAGATTCTCAATATATTATCTCAAGAATCAGGCAGGCGAGTCTCCCAGTCATGCAGGATTTTTTTTTTCCTTCTGCCACAATCCTCCACCACCAGAGAAATAAACTTGTCTCACTCGGGCAGCTAAGGCGACCTAAAAATGACACCCCGGAGCTGTGGGGCCGCCAGCGTCGCTGGATCCCTCTTACCATAAATGAGCAGTTTCTGGACTCATTAATAACAATTTCCCTTAAAAGGAGGACTCTCCTATCAGTCAGCCCCTTGCCACCATGCACACATCCCAAAGGTTGCAGACATGTCAGCATCAGTCGCCGGCAGCCAGCTTTCCCACACAGGGTCCAGATGGACTGTACCAGAAGCCAATTCAGCGTTAATAACTCCCTACTCCGCGCAGCGCAGAAGCCTTACGTGGCACAATGGGCCAGCGAACAGCAGCCGGCTGAAGCTGCAAACGGAAAAGACAAACCAAATTCTCCAAAAGCACCAAAAGGAAGGAACAGAAAGGGAAGCGTGAACTGTATTCCTTGACTTCCAGGAGAAGAAAAAAAGGGGGGAGGGGGAAGAAAAAAGAAAAAAAAAGAGAATCCTTCATAAACATAGGGGGATAAAAATGAAGGGGGGGGGGAAACAGATGCTGCCCAGAAAAAAGTGACAAAATATTACCTCATTATTTAACAAAGCAGCATTAAGCGTCCTGCTGATTTCAAACATCTTGCCACAGATTTTGTTTTAAGAGAAACAGTTAGAATCCTTTGCAAAGCACTCCGTCTGCAAAGGGTTCTTCAGTGCTGCTGCGCGCCCCGGAACAGTCAATATAGGATTTCCCCGGAGTTTGCACATTAAAACCTGAGCCCGTGAGCCGCGTTCTCCCCGCATCTCCCCCACCGTGGGCTCCTTCACGTGCGCTGCTCTCTTTGCAGGAAGGAGCAGCCTGCCCCAAACATGGCTGGTGTCTAAACTACTCTTTAAAGTAACAGTTCACGACACAGCCACCAGGTGGGTAGAGGGCACAGACTCAGATGAACCATCCTAGAGGGCTGTTGTCCCCCCCCCCCCCCCCCCCCCGCCCCAGGTGTGGAGTGTGATGCGAGAAACGCCAGCCTCCTAACGGGCACCGGGTCTCCTCTCTCCCTGTATCTTGTCAAAATAAATAAATAAAATTCCATCTCCTGACTTCTAGCGAGGAAGCAAAACAAAACACCAGCACCAATTCTAATAAGAGCTGTGAAGAAGGAAACACAAACATGCTTTGTTTCATTCAGCGAGGGATGAGCAAGGAAAACCCAAGCAACACAGAGCAAGCGGGTGGTGGGGGACGACCAGAAACTCCACGGAAATGATCCTCCTGCAGCAAAGGGAGGAGAATATTGATTCACATGATAAAAAACCAATTCAAAAGTAAACATATGGACGAAGCACATACAAGATGGAGGCAAGAGTTTGAGGGCGCAACTTTGCTTCTGGGTAAAGCATTAGGTTTGTCTGATAGGGTCCTTCATGATAGGAAATAACTCAAAAGCTTGAAAGTAAAACAAAAGCAAGATCTTAAGCACCTCTTTCAAAAATCCAATTATATGAATAGCTATAAACAACCACAAGAGCAAAGTAATCATATATCTCTCCCCAGTTCTGTTCTTTTTCCCTAAGATCTGCCTCCAAGTGGAACGTTTCTGTCCTGTGTTATTTTGGGTATATAGCTAACTTGGTGTCTCCTTTGTACAATTCTATTCCAATTAATCTGCTCCTCTGCCAGGAATAAATAGAATGTCCCAGGCTGAGAGCTCCAAGTGATGGAGGGTGGATGTTCACAGATAAAGGACCACCTGGACAAAAATAAATCTCATCACTTACATTGTTATACGGCCTGATTTTAAGGAGGATTTTATTACAGAGCGTGCATCCACTATTCTACGTCCCCTCGTATCTAAAAGAGAAACCAACACGCACAGATACCTGGGACTTTGTTTTCTTGGCTGGACAAAATTAAAGCCCTGGAACTTCCACATCCTTTTGCAAACACAGATGTCGATACTAGTATTTTTCCAGCCCATCCAGGCAATATTTAGCCACACACAACAGTGACTGTCTCCTTCATCTTTGAGTCAAGGCTGCTTCACTTAATACCATTTAACCTCCTCGCATATATTAAGTTTCAAGTGACAATTTTTAACTGGGGAATGAGAAGGAGGAGTTGCTCTCATCAAATTCTGGTTGTATGAAATAAGCTAATTTGTACACTCACCATATGTCTTAAACACTAATTAAAAAATGTCACTTTCTTCAAACATTAAAATGTAATCAGCCCAGTAAATAAAATATTCTCGACTTTTCTTGCCTTGGTGATAATTTAAAGAGTGTTTATCTCAAGGTAACCTCTCTATTTTGATTACCAAGAAAGACTTTTGATTTGAAAAGGAAGAAAAAAGAGATATTGGGGGCTTGGGGAGTGAGAAGAGAAAACCACAACTGTACGTAGCTGCACAAAGGAAAATAAGATGAAGCGGGGTTTTAAGGACCATAGTCTTGTTACCCTAAGGCAAATCTAGCCAATCAATACCACCCATTGACGGCCTACCATCTGCCATGCTACCCAGCGATGTGGCTAAACAGACCTGTTCCATATGACCGTAGCCGGCTCATTTTCAGTCGATTAGGGCAGTTCCAGAGCATTCACGTGCAATAGCACAAAACTCCAAGTCTGACTGAGCCTCTCTCTTCATACCAGTAACCTCCCAGCACAGCTGCAGACCTTTTTCTCCTGTTCTGGGTGTCTGGATTATCTCTTCCTGCCACTTAAAGGAATTAGTAAAATAGGGTGGGAAGGTAGAGCAAACAGACACTCACACACACACACACACACACACACACCACACACACACTGATAATTGCTGGCCGTTCTTCACTGTCATGAGAAATCGGGAATTCCATGTGCTCTGTCCTAATATGATTATGGCACACGATTTAAATAGCATCATCAGTGACTATGACCTGACATTTTCCTGTAATGCTATTTCTTTTTATCTTCTCCTTCTTTCCTTGAAAACTCAACCTAAACTGCTGGTCTTTCTTCTTTAGAGAAAATGCAATCAACATGCCCTGATGATGGTATATTCTATTTAAGGGCTTTTGATAAAATTTAAAACCTAATTTTCCTTCGATGAATTGTGGTATTGGTTTTGTCTTTTTTTCCTATGAAAAACATTAAATCAAATTTTATGAGAAAAATACAAACATATCACAGAGGCGAGAAAGATGCACCAGACTGACGCGGAGCCTACGGGAAAGATCAGGATTTCACTGTCGATGTTCTCTTAGAGATATATGACCCGACCATATGATGTTTTTCTCTTTCCTAAGTAGTTTCATCTACTATGGATTGTGAGAAAGAGCTACAAGGATGCTACTGTGTAGGAAAATGTGAGAAATGGATGTCTAGTCCACTTAGATTGCCAAGAGTCCACCTGTGCAGGTAAACCAACCTCCAGGTTGATTCACACTTGATCTTCCTGTTTTCTTTCCATACTCCTACGCCTTACACTACAATAGCAGCTGAAAGTAGAAGGTTCTTTCTAGGATCAATGTACACTTTTTCAGAAGTGCCTTTGACTGTACCCTTAATGCATTAGGATGTCTTTTCTGGGAAAAAAAATTTAAAGGACAGGAAATCTGCTTTACTTACAAAATTCTTAAAAAGGTAAATACACATTCATCAAAAAAATCTAATTTAGGTGGAGTCCCTGTCTGGACGTTTCACTGTTATATTCTTCATCATAGCCTAAGAAAACTCAACAGGGTCAATGTGCAAACACAGAGATTTCTGAAAATCCCTGCATTAAGGGATTTGAAATCTTTCCATTTCAATTCAGATAAGTTTCACTAAAAATTTAAAGTAAAGAAACAATAAACCTTCGTATAAATATTAATCTTTCCAAATCAGAGGCCATTGAGCAGATAAATACGGAGTAGCCATACCAAAAGATACAGTTTTTATCCATATTAATATAGTTTTGAAAATAATTCAGTATAGAGTTAAAACAAAACCCTGGACTCGTGTATAATTCTGTAACTATAAATAAAGAAATAGATGTATTGTAAAAGGCAAGGAAGGAAGTTTGTAGGAGGAAGAAGGAGGAGGAGAAGGAAGGAAAGATAAAGGGAAGGGGAGGAAAGGGAGGAGATAATGAAACAAATAACAGGCCTTATAAAGTACAAATAAAAACTTTTTTTTTTTTTTACCAAGAATCTACTGTATACCGAACACTACAGTAGGTACCTGACGTGCACAATCTCATACGCCATCATAGTGGTGACAATGGTTATAACTAAGCATTTTTCTAGAAAGATGTTTTCCTCATCTAAAAGTGGCCAAGAGGGGATCCCTGGGTGGCTCAGCGGTTTGGCGCCTACCTTTGGCCCAGGATGTGATCCTGGGGTCCCAGGATCGAGTCCCACATTGGGCTCCCTGCATGGAGTCTGCTTCTCCCTCTGCCTGCGTCTCTGCCTCTCTCTCTGTGTCTCATGAATAAATAAATAAAAATCTTTTTTTTAAAAGGGGCCAAGAGATTTCTTTGTGATGTGCTTCTAACTCAGCATGTCCTCAGAATATATCTCATTTAATCTATCATTATGACCAGGCTATACATTTGAAGTAAGAGAGACACAAAGGATTAAAGCTGGAAAGCAAAAAAATCTTAGCAAGTAGAGTGAGTACCTCATTAGGTCCTCATTCCCTACTTCTTCCAAATCTGGCAAAACTCCTTACATAGAGCAGTGGCTCAGCAAACATTGGTTAGGTGAACTTCTATGTCCTTAGCCCCTTACAGGAGAGAGCCTGGTTCCAGGCAACACTCAGTTATAAGAAAGGAATAAAGATTAACAATTCACTGACCACCACCTCAAAAACTATCCCAAGGCCTATTTCATGTGCTTCAACTAGGGGGCGCTGAACACCATTTTAGGGGAAAAGATATGCTGGCTTCCTAAGCCTCAATTTCCTCTGTAAAATGGGCACAGTAAAACTTCTCTCAATGTTTGTTGCCAGGATTAAAACAGATATAGGTTTGGTGGAGGCCGCACTCGAAGTGGTACCTATTATTAATATGGAGAACAGGGAAAAACTGTATGAATTAGTACCTAGCTATAAAAGAATTCAATCATGTTGAGGATGATACAATTCAGAGACTCTCAAAAACAATTAGAGAATAGTAAAAGAATAATAACTAATAAAGTCTGAATGATCTGTTCCAGTTCTTTTTTTAAAATAGATTTTATTTATTCATGAGAGACACAAAGAGGTAGACACACAGGCAGAGAGAGAAATAGGCTCCCTGCAGGGAACCCAATGTGGGACTCATTCCCACCACCCCAGGATCATGACCCAAGCCAAAGGCATGCTCAATCACTGAGCCACCCAGGTGCCCCCAATCTGTTCCAGTTCTGATGAAAATGCCTGTTGCAGATTAGGATTTTGCCCAATAGGCAAAGTTCAGTGCTAAATTCTGAGTGTGAAGAACAGAAAGAAATACAAGTCATAGATCCCACCTTCAAGGAGCTTACAGTCTGGTTGGAAAAGGAACTTCCCTCTTTATGCATGAATCTTGATAGTGTAGAGAATATAAAAAGAGTGAGTATCGAAATGAAATAGTGAAGGATAGTTGATGGTGACAATGCCATCTGGATTGATGGGGGAAGGCTTTCTGGAAAAAGCTGGAACTAAGGCTAAGCTTAAAGAATGATAGGCTTTGTCTAAGAAAATTCCAGATATTCCATATAAGAACAAAGGTGGGGAGGAGGACAGGAAGGGGATAGTGGCAGCCAGCTCATTCTAGCTAGATCCCCCATGAGATTTCTTCTGAATCTATTCCAACCTCTTCCATTTTTTAAAAGTTATAAATAGAAGAATATTATGATGACTGTGGGAGAACAGACCTTTTATTCAGTAAGTACTTTCATAAAAGGAGTAGGAATTAACATTTATTGCACATCTATTATGTGTCCAACATTGCACTAGGTACTTTGCCTATAAATCTCATAACTCTGAGATTTCCAATTAGGAAAACTAAAGTTTAGAGAATTTGCTCAAGATCACACAGCTAGTAAGAGGCAAATTTATACACGTCTAACCTCAGTTCACACTCTTCACTACAAATACAACCCTACATAGAAGAGTGAAGATCTAGAGAAATTTAAGTCTTATTCTCTATATTATTCTACACTCAGAATCTAACATTCAAGATAATGTCTATTATGGGGCGCCTGGGTGGCTCAGTTGGTTGAGCAGCCGACTCTTGATTTCAGCTCAGGTCATGATCTTGGGGTCCTGAGATGGAGCCTTGTGTCGGGCTCCACACTCAGCAGGGACTCTGCTTGAGGATTCTCTTTCCCTCTCCTTTTGTCCCTGCCCCACCTCTCTCTCTAAAGTAAATAAATAAATCTCTTATATATTAAAAAAAAAAAAAAAAGTAATGTCAGGGTGTCTAGGTGGCTCATCTGGTTAAACATCTTACTCTTGATTTTGGCTCAGGTCATGATCCCAGGGTCATGGGGGTCATGGATCAAGCCCTGCATTGGGCTCCATGCTTAGCAAGGAGTCTGCTTGAGATTCTCTCTCTCTCTCTCTCCCTCTCTCCCTAGCTCCTCCTCCTCTGGTGTGTGCATGATCTAAAATAAATAAATAAATCTTCAAAAAAAAAAGCAATGTCATTGATATTTGTTGACATTATAGCAAAAACAATAAAAAAAAAAAAAACCCAAGAACAAAAAAACCCTAATCTATGCTTACAATTTCAGTATTGTGCCACCAGGTGATGATAGAATCCTGGCCTGAAGGGGTGAGAATTACAAGGGTCACCTTTTGCCTGCTATTATTTTTTGTGTGTGCCTCCGTCTCGAAGTGGAGGAAAGAGTGCTTGATCTTCCAATGGAATTGTCTACTAAAGCCCCAAGATATTAATCCTTCCAAATATTTTCCAAATTTTATTTATCAAAAATTCAACTCCGGGCATAATTCTAAACTTCAACAATTTTCAAACAATTCTATCACCTATTGTGTTCAACGAATTACAGTTCTTTGTTACTTTCACGCTGTACTGTGAGCTTACAAGGTGGAAATTGTATGTTATTTGCCTTATCATCCCAGCATGAAGAATGTCAGTACCTAGGACATAGTGGGCACTCAGTAAAAGAACATAAATAATTGATTCCAATATTTTAGAAAAACTTTTGAACCAAATGCTTAGGGCATAGTTGTTTGGTACTTTATTCATTAACACATACCTTTCTTTCTCGTGTCACCCTTAATGCAGGGTTATTATAAAAAGCCCTTTCCTGAGGTTGGTCATCAGCAGAAGCATTTCTCTCAGTGGTCGGGGACTTGCTTCTGCTTTAGCCAGGGACAGTATACGTTCATTATAAGCCCTGCCCTGCACAGCAGTCTAGTTTACCTTTTCACCCTTCTTATGCCCAAGAAGGTTGCTTCCTTTTTCTGTAGGAGATGAAGAAAAAAAGTGAAAAACAGGAGAGGCATGCTATATACCTGTCAGAAAGAGGAAACTCTCCACTTGACCCTCTTTGGTTCTCTTCTTTGACTCTGAAGCTGGGGGAATGATTTAACTACTTTTAAGCAGACGAATAAAGTTACACATTAGTGCTGAGTAGCTCATTTCCCTTAGCAACCCCTTAGCAACGGCAGCTTCAAGTTCAAAATACCTCCTTGAAAAGGATCACATCTTTAACGAAGATGAGTATTTTTTTTAATGTAAGGTTTTTGAACAGATGTTTTAACATTACAACCCCCAAAGCCTTGTAGTCTACAAATACCTATTTAATGCTAACTTTCCTTTATGATATTATGAGGCAACCATAATGATGCTGGGCTTCTGTGAAATTTCAGTCCCTAGACAAGCCCTGGTCCTACTCTGAAATTATTCACAAATACATAACTTTTATTTTATCAAGTCACCATTAATCCTGGGTTATTACAGAAATTACACTTAAGTTCTTTAAAAAGAGTTATTGATATTGACCTCACTATTCAGTTTGCTCCCTGAGAAGAATGAATAACTAAAATCACAGTTTTTAAAACCTACATCAGGGTTTTACAAACTATATTTATTACATATAACCTAAGGTTCTGTGGACAGTTTAAAGAAAAATATAAAAAGAAATTCCAACTTTACCCCCAACTGGTACTTATTGATATTATTATTCAATATTTATTTTGCTCACTTCATTATCTATAAAATGGATCATGAGATAATCAAAAAGTCATCACGTTTAATTGTTTTTACATTGTCAGTGAAATGAGAATGCTGGAAAAAGGTTTTGCTAGCCTTCAAAAACCCTTAGGAATATAAAATGTACATGTCATATATATTATCCTTGTCATTAACATTTTTATCTTGTTCAAAAATTTTGAAGCTCTTTTGTCATCTTAAAGGTTTTGTAACTAGGATAATATATAAATGTCTATTTGAGTGTATTATTATTTATTAGCACATGGGTACCCTGAGGCACAAAATGCACAAGGGCTTAGGACAACAAACACCTTCACTTTTGATTTCTGTGTGCCAATTCCAAGATGTGGGGAGTGAAAAGACATCTTTTTTTTTAAAATATTTTATTTATTTATTCATGAGAGACGAGAGAGAGAGAGAGAGAGAGAGAGAGAGAGAGGCAGAGGGAGAAGCAGGTTCCATGTAGGGAGCCCGATACGGGACTCGATCCCAGTCACACCCTGGCTGAAGGCAGGTGCTAAACCACTGAGCTACCCAGGATCCCTGACATCTTTTAACTTGGTATCAGTAGATAGCTAAACTGTGCCATCCACCTGACATGAAGTTTTACATGTTTCTGTGTGTCAGGGTATTACTGATAAACATGCCTAGAACAATGACCCTTATACACAGTAGGTGCTCAATGTGTATTCCTGAAAGTAAGATCCATTTTAAATCACTAGGGAATACAGGAGAAGCCAGAAGACCTCAAGGCCAGTTCCATTTCTACCACTAATAATTCTATGACCTTGGGCAAAGCACTCTTCTCTTTGGACCAGAATCTTTTTGATTAAATAAGAACTGAAACTAGGCAATTTCTGAAGTCCCTGCCAGCTCTAATATGTCAGAGTCTATAAATAAATAGTTTTTAATTAGCAAACAAAATTTTCCGTAAGGTTAACTCAGATTTTCAACTGACTTTACAGTGTAAGAATGCTGGCTAAAGGGAAGTCAAGCTTTTGAGGATTTTAAAATCTGCCTCAAATGAAGAGCCAAGTTAGCATCACATTCCTCCAATATCCTGTCTGGTCACCAAAGTTATCTTAATAAAATAGAACTAGAGATGGTTGGTTAACATCATTAAAACCAACAGCTTTGACCAGGACCTTGATCAAGTTCAAAGGTTCCTTTGAGCTTTAGTGTCATCATATTCAAAATGGGGACAATAATCATGCCTGAGATTGTAAGGCTTAAATGAGATAATGCATGCACGGCATGTATTATAGGGTGTAGTATATGCTCTATATGTAGTATTCAAAGATACTAAACATTTTTTTAACATTTTTTAATATTAGGGAGAAACACACACAATTATTTTTGTAGGTTAAACAGAATCAAATATGGTCACTTTTGTATGGTTCAACCTATGTTGTTACTCTCCTGCCTAAAGTACCTTCCGTGATCCTCACTGCTTATATCAAGTCTAATTTTTCAGAGTGACATTCAAGGCTCCTTGCAATCTCATCTTCATTTAAGCTTCCTGGTCCTTTGGGACATTCCCTTCCATATATACAGCTCTACACATGCCAATCTATTCTCCCATGTTCCATGATCCTTCTACCTCAAGTCTTTGTTCCTGCTCATTTCTTCCATTTGAAATGACTTCTCTCCCTGGAAAATCATACTCATCCTTCAAGGCTTCAACCTCACTAAGCAAAATGAGCTGATTCATTATTTGAGCTTTTGTAGTGGCCTATTCTTTCTACCTCCACCCCAGTTGTTTACAGGTCTGTCTCCCTGAGCTGCTTTCAAGATACTCCAGGGCAAAGGCTGCTGTTCTTATTTGTCTTTGTTTTCCTTTGGTTGGACACATTGGTGGTCTCATAGTTGGTGCTCAGTAAATATTTGCTAAAGTAAAATGAACATATTCACATGGCAGGTTAAGCTATGGCTTCTCTTAGAAATAAATAATGAACAGATGAATACCAAAGATGACTCCAAAAAAATTAACTTTTGGGATCTACCCTTCCATAGAACCATTTTTTTGATGTGAGAAATCTCTGCCAAAGTAAGGTCTTTCTCCCTCTGCAAATGCTTAAATGACTAAAATCAAGAACTGTGCAGTGGAAGTTGCTCTTCAGGACAAACCCATGGTGCTGAAGCCATGAGCTTTCAACAAAGACTGTTATTTTACCACTAGAGATGACAATGCTCTCTGGCTGCAACCTCATTTAGAGGCTATAATGTGAGAGTTCGCAAACTAAATTTGAGCTTCCATTACTGGAGAAGTAACAGTTACAGACAATTCCAATGAGTCCTGTCTGATGTGGAAGGCATGGGAAAGAGGAGGATACTGCTGATGCTGAAGCCTGGAGTATGAATTCATCATTTACCCACATTCCACACTCTATGCAACCAGGACTCTGGAAGAACTCTAGGAAGTGCAAGTACTTAAGAGAATTAATAGTGTATTCCAAATATTCTTTAACAATGTTACAGCCTTTATAAACAATAACTGTTAATATTTAATGTGTATATGTATATATATGTGTGTGTGTTTGTATAAAATTGTATCATTATATATAGGTATATATACATACACACACACACACATATATATAGTTAGTTTAAAAGGACAGCCAGCCAATAGTTCTGCACTATAGGAGTACAGGCTATTTAGCCAGTTTGTAATTCCAGAGGATTTACTTTTGAGGCTTTTTTTTCCCCCAGAAAGTGCTTTTTATCCAAGCAAAATCTATTAGAACTCCTAATATTTAAACAAATAAAATAGTACTGCTTTCCTGGTTGGGAAAAGAGTGGGTCCCACTAAACCAATTTAATCTAGTCTAAAGCTAGTCTAGTCTAGTCTATACTACAGTGGGGAGAAAAGTGAATTGAGAATCAAAAACCAATGCTGCTATCTTAGGCCCAAGCCTCCTCATCTAGTACCTCTAATTCAAAGCATTTGGTAATTGCTATGCAAGATTCCAAGCGCAATGCCTCAGTTTCTGGGGCTTCTCAAGCACACAGGAGAACAATGACAGTGCTTACTCCTCTCCTACTTTATACCTACCTTAAAGGTCCACAACTAATCTACTTCACAATCATTCTTTAATTACACAAGCACAAAGTTCAACAATTAACAGTGGGGACACACAAGTTTAGGGGGCTTAGAACATATTGAAGTGTCTTGATCTTGTTCTGAGAGATATACTTCCCTCCAGTCAAGAAAACTTAACTGTAAGCTTCTTAAGGAGTCTTGCCAATCACTTAGTTGTGTAGATTCTATCTCCCTAACTTTTCTTATACCCAATGTTACTCACTTGATATTACTCAAGTCTCTGTATCTCTCACCTGGATTATTATCATCAATATATCCTTATCTCTAATTTTGACTGAACCCCTTTAGCCAGACACATCGACCTAAGATTCCAAGTTAATCACATTGCTTCCTCAATTAATATTAATTAATGTTCATCCCTGTCCTGCTGAGATTTCCAATGAAATCTACCCAGCAGACCTCCAGCTCCACAAGCTAATAGGATATTGTTTCATGACACCAATGTATATAAGTTCATGACACAGATGTATATAAGTTCATAGTCTTCTTTTGCATGTCTATTTCTCCTACCAAGCTTGAGCTCTTTAAAGGGTGGGGCACATATATGATTCACAATAAATGATGGATGAATAGATTAACAAATCCAACCTTCCCTAAACAAAGATTCCAAAGAGTTGCTATTCTCATTTTTAAGCTGCAGAGAGCTATAGGTAGCTCTCTTCCATTTGCAACGTGGTTTCACACAACAACTACTATGTACTGAGAATTTACTATATCAGGTGCTAGTATTAGCTCTTTACATGCATTAACTCACTTAAATCACAATAATCCTATAAGGTAGGTGCTATCACTGTTATCTCTTCATTGACAGATGAGGACAACTAATGAGAACAGAGAGGTTAAATAATAAATACTGACTCATCATAATCATTCAACAAATATTCACAGTGTTTACGGTGCTATTTTCACACAAACTACAAGCAAGAAAGGATATGTGCAATCATCACTTTAAAATAAAGGCAAGGAGAAACCATGTCTTGTTCATCCTTAGGAGTCTCTAGTATCCAGGATAGAATCACATTCAATAAATATCTGCTGAATAAGCACTGAATTAGTGCTCCTGAAATCTGGTAGCAGGCCTTTCTTTCTACATCAACCACTTTTCTTGACTGATGCCCAAGAGAAGGGACCTCTCCTTCTTTTGGTCAAATCCAGACACTGGAGAGTGCAAGGAGACTCTATTAATAATCACATCGAGACAAGATACAGAAACCAGCACCGTCCATGCAAACCAGAAATCCCATTGATAGCCATACTCTCCCAGAATGCCCTCTTTAATTATATTTAGGGAAATAACTCCGGTAAATAAAAATGCACACTTATGTATATTAACTTTGTATGAGCTATTCTCTCTATTCTTCTGCTCACTGAACAGCTCTTCATCCTTCAAAATAAAGTTTGAGTATTATTTCCCACAAATTCATTCAGCAAATATTTACTGAGAACCCACTATGTGCTGGACACTAAATATTAAACATCAAACAAGGCGCATACATCCTCTGCCTCAAGAGTTTACATTGAGCTGAGAGTCCACAATAAAGCTTCCCAAATCTCCCCAGACAGAATTAGCAGTTTCTTATTTGACTTCTCATAGAACTTGTCCTCCAGATTACTCCATTTCTCACGGAATTGCAATGGCTGCCTTCCATGTCTACCTTTCACTGAAGACTGAGCTCTCTGAGGGCCATAACCCACCTTCATCTATGTTCCCCAGGACTGACACAGTCCTGAGTTACCCAGTTGATCTGAAAGCTCCACACTTTCTTTCTCGCAATGTCATAGCCTGCTAACATTCCCTTGAGCTCGCTGCTTGATTTCTGAACATTTTTAAAACACCAAGCAATTTCTTGGCACCCACAATACACTGTTCTTAGCATTGGGATGGTGATGTGGCAAAAATGTGATATGGTTCAGGATCTTTGAGCATTTATAATCAGACTTGGGAGGCCAGGTTTATTGATGAGAACAGGGACAGAACAAGACAAGACGGTACATATTCAAGGACTAGATAGATTGTGTGGATCAGACTTAAAATATTCCCTAAGTTTTGAGAACTAGAATGTCACCATGGGCCCAGAAATGAAGGTGAACACAAGTATTACAGATCATCATCCTTCATTTTAGCCCAGCAATGCTGCCAGGCTGCACCCTGGGGTTTACCACTCTCCAAAACCATCCCCAGTGTGCCAGCATATCCTTACACAGGCCACATTCTCTCAGGCTTCCTTGCTTTTGCACAAGCCGGTATCCTACCTGGGATGCCCCAATACCCCTTGTATATCTGATGGTCATTAAGATTCAGCTCAAATGTGGCCTCCTTTGTGATACTATTCCTGAACTTCTTAAAAAAAAACTGACCATGCTTTCACTGTGTGTCCAATTCTGCTCCTTCCCCACATATATTACCCACTGTACTCTGTCTATATAGTTAATTGTATCTATTTTTTATTTATCTATAGGTCCATCTCCCTTACTAAGCTATGAACTTGTTGAAGGCAAAGACCCTCATGCATCTTTGTATCTCAAGCACAATGCCTGGTGGAGATTTTGTGGATGAACATATAGATGAATGGATCAACATACAGATGGACTCAGTTATGACCTGGAGTGTTCTCTCCTCCACACCAAAAAAAGCACCAGCTGATATAACCTCATGTAGTCTAGCGAACTATAGAGTATGGAACTATAGAGATTTAGATGCCAATCCTGAAGTCACTTAACCTTAAGTGAAGGCACTTAATCTCTCTAGACCTCAATTAGTCTTATCTGTTAAATTGGGATAAAGCATGAAATCCCTTCCTCACACAACGACTGGGAGTTTTAAATGAGATGAAAGAAGTGAAAATGCTTAGAATAAAATGTTGCTTCAATATAACATGATTTCAGGTGGGGAGGGGAAGCATTAGCCACAGTAATGTTATCTGGAGATACTTTAAATTTAGACCAATACTTCTTTCCTTCTAAATTGACACATGGCTGTGCTTTTTCTAGGTCTGCTAACAGGACAAATAGGTGACAAACCTCTGAGCTAGGAGTCTCTGGGGTGAGTTTCTTTTGCTCTCGCTAGATAGGAGAAAGAATTTGTCCTTTTTATGGGCCTGGGGTTTCAACACTCGAGGTCTAAACATTTTTGATGGCCTTGAACTAATTTCGGCCACCATCGACAGAATGGGAGTGGAAAAATCCCCACCACATCTGCCTTGTCAGGGGGTGGAGGAAAGAACTTTCTAAATAGCCTCATTATTGGTCCCAGCTGAATTCTGCTCCTGTTCCATGATGCCAGCAAAAGCATTTTACTAAGATGCTGCCAGCATCAAAAGCAGATCCACTTACGGTTTCCTGTAAGCGTATCTGCAATGGCAGAAGGTGGCGGGTAGCCAGGTGTGAGTGTGCGTGCTAAAAACCTCCAATACGTCAAGCTGGAAGAACAATTTATGAAATGAAATTCAATGTTCTATTTCTACTCCAAGAACTCAGTTTAAGGCACCGGAAATTCGGCTGGGTAAATCGGCTCCAATTCTCTGCTGCTTTACTGAATCAGAGAATCTGAGAGAGAGAACCGTCCTCTGTATTCTTCTAGCTTGAACTTGTCCTACCCCACCCCAGCACGACATTCCAAACAAGGGGTCATCAGACTCTGCTTACACAGTTTCAGTGAAAGGGAGCTCATTCACTACTTTTCTAGTAGTTTGACCAATTTGGGGTTAGGTCTGGCCATGGGGCAGAGATTGTCATGTGTCCACCAAATCCTGTTTCCTTTTCTGCCTGGCCATCTAGCTAGACTATACTGGAGCTGAGTACCTGGGTTCTGGTTATTGGAATGTGGATGGAAATAATGCATGCACATCCTTCCCAGCCTGGTCCTTCAACAACTTCTGTATGATGCTTCGTCTTCTATTTCTTCCCTTGCCTACTGAGTAGATGCAGATGGTACAATGCTGAACTCTTGAGGCCTGAAAGGAGAGCAGAGCCACTAGGTGGAAGGGGCCTGGGGCCATGAATGACCATGAGGAGCACAGCCTCCTGCAGACCCATTTGACTGTGATATGCGTGAAAAGTACTTTCACTGCTTTAAGCCACTGACATTTGAGGGCTGCCTGCTATAATAATTCATATTCTGACATAGAGACCAGCCATCCAATTTTTTTAAGTGGCAATACCAGCCTAAGGGTCTTAGGAGTTCCTGTATACAATCTCTCTTAGAAGGCTTAGTGGCACACTTGTACAGAATATATGTAGAATATAGCTCTATGTACCATTAGCTCCTGAAAATGGAAAGGAGCAGTGTGGGAAGGCAGGGGAAGAGGATATGGGAAGGAGGGAGAGGTGGGAAAAGCCACATTTTCTCAAAGACTTGCCTCCTTATGCATGTAAATTTTATTGATCTCTTATAATAACCCTATGAGGAATCACCACCATTTTAAACAGGAGGAAACAGATGTTCAGGCAGGCTGATGTACATAACCTGAGTATGCTTGGGCACAGCCATTTCCCACTGATTTCAGCACTAGAACCTACCAACTGGCTTCTGTGGATAAACCTTCTCACAACTTCCACCTATCTCTCTGATGCCCAAACACCAACCTCAGAATCCCTGTTGCTATGCTTTCCATGTTAGGACCCATATGCCAAGTGTTTTCATGACTCTTAAAACAAACAATTGAGTCCCTTGGACATTGGGTCTCCCCGTCTGGGTGCTCTTCTCCAGGTGGCCATAGCAAATAGCTGTGTTCTTCTGTACCGGGACTCATCCTTCCCATCCCTAGTGGCATCTGCTGAGAAAATGCACCCCTACAGCCCATTCTAACTACAGGAGGGATGTGAAAGAAAGATGTTTTTGAAAAGCCAACACCTGAGAGAATGTTGAAATTAAATCAAAGTTTCCGAAAGTTTGAAAGTGTAAGCCTCTCATCTTCCCCACTGCAGAGCTGGTGCCCTTGCACTGGTAAATCAAGCTGATGTCAAAATTGGAAACTAACACTTAACAGCACAACCTTGGACAAAGTATGAGATCTAAAAGCGTATGGCTCTATGTCTAATAAAGTCCTTAAAATGCAGGAAAGCCAATATATATCAAAAGTCTTGTTTTTTTCATTCCATTAGAAGCTATGGAGATCACCTTGGAATCAAAGGGAAAACCTTCCTAAGTAACAATATCTTATCTCTTTAACTTAAGTTGACCAATTTTTAAGAATCTGCATTAGGTATCCTCCTCTCTGCCCTCACAGCCGCCTCTGCTTCCTTTCTAACACTGCAGCACTTTCCCCACTCTAATGATCAGTTTATGGGGCTTTCTTTCCCACTATATTAAGAGTTCTGCAAGGCCAGGCAGGGACCATGCCCGATTCTTCTCTTAATGCCAGTGCCTGGCAATGTGCCAGATAATCCTTGAGGAGCTGGTTAATTTTCAGTGTGGTTCATAGTAACAGAGCTGCTCGATTCCTTTATTGTGGAGCCCTCAAGCCTTGCTTTGCATCAGCATCATCAGCTGTGAAATGGGGCTCTGGTTGCACCCAGCCTACTTTACAGAGTAACTACCAACTCTGAGTAGGAACCAAACACAGTCATTTGAATGGATCTGAAGTATCACTGACAGTCACCAAGGCTTAACTGATTATTCTCTGTCTAATATTTGGAGAGCAGGGTCAGTGGAAAGATGTAGAGGTATTGGCTGGCTATGTGGGTGGGTGTTCTTTCTTGTTTCATTGTTTCTAGTGCCCTGAGTGATCCAAGGAGCCTGACCATCTTGGGAGGTGGAGGACATTTGGTGGCTAACATTATGGAAGTAACATTACTATCCAGTTAAGACATAAAGACCAGCAGGTGGCTTTCTCTTATTTCAAGAACTTTATAAGGTACAAAGCCATACATTTTTAGATCTCATACTTTGTCCAAGGTTGCATTGTTAAATATTTGTTTCCAGTTTTGACATCAGCTGAATCTGTCAAAGCAAGGGCACCAACTCTGCAGTGGAGAAGATGAGAGGCTCAGAATTTCATTAGAGATGCTTGCGGAAGAGTTGGTCTACAGAGAAAAAGCTGGATGACCTCCTAAAAGGATTCTATGATTCAGATGTTTTACACAAATGTTAATGAATAACTCAGCATGGCAGGGAAGACAAAACCAGTGCAGTAATGTAGTTCAGGTATTATGTGCACTTGCCTTTAATTAAGTTATTTCAGGAGCCAAGAACTGAGTTCGCAGCCCAGCAAAGACCTCTGGCTGCAGTGACATCACAATTCTAATGCATCCTTTATTCCTGGTTCAACGGAGGACAGGCCAACTTCCATCCACCAGTTCAATTTGTAAGTGAGGCTATTTCTCAACAATAAGTTATTTCTTACAAGTAAAATAAGTGCTCTTAAGTGCTCACAATCCATATACACAAAAGGTATCCAGAGTATCAAAGATCTGGGTGTATTGGGTCTAGGAACCAGAATTTAATAAGACAATAAAACTTTTGTATTAGTCAGCTTGTACTGCCGTAACAAAATACCATAGACTGCATGGCTTAAATAACAGAAATTTATTTTCTCATAGTTCTGGAGTCTGTAAGTCCGAGATCAGGGTGCCATGGGTTCTGAAGAGGATGCTCTACCTGATTTGCAGATATGATCACCTTGTGTTGGCTGTGTGCTCACATGGCAAAGAGAAAGATCTCTCTCTCTTATAAGGCCAACAATCCTATTTAAATAGGACCCCATCCTTATGAGCTCATTTAACCTTAATCACCTCCAAAAAGCTCTATCTCCAAATAGAGTCACATTGGAGGGTTAGAGCTTCCACATATAGATTTTGGAGTGACACAATTCAGGACATTGCAACTCTCATACAGAAAGTTCAGTGCCTACTTCATGTGGTTACAGTTTAAGTGACATTGCTAAGGTGTAATTAACAGAAATAAAAATATATTTATCTTCAATGGGTTATTTTTTAAAAATTTTATTAAGTAATCTCTATATTCAATGTGGGGCTTGAACTAATGACCCCAAGATTAAAAGTGGGATGCTCTACCAACTGAGCCAGCCAGGGTCCCCTCAATGGGTTATTTTAGCTTTTAAAAAATACAATCCAAAAGATGTATGCTGTTTGCTGTTCATAACTAAAGTTGTAAAACATATTTCTCTGGAGATTGTAAGAAGAGACAATGGAAAGTACTGGAATGGAAGCACGAACACCAAGTACCTTTATTCTGTAACTAACTAGCTGTGCCACCTTGACTAGGTCCCCAGCCCTTTCTGTGCCTCTGTTTCCTCATCATACCAAGTTAGTTTAAACAAGAAAACACAATTTAAAATAAACCATGTTTTAGAATGCCATTTCTAGTCAGTTGTTTTGAGGATCCAAATAGTATAGTGATTAGGAAAAGAATCACCTTTGGAAGGGTCTAAAAAGGAAAATAATGGATGATAAAATAAGTATCCTTAATCTATTTAGTTTTTTCCATTTTGTTTAGTTTTAAGCCCTTAAGATAATTAATTGCCCTTTCACACCCACCCTCTTCCTTGGTACTGACATTTGGAAAAATAGATAAGAATAATCAGTAACACTTGGGAATCTTTCTCTTTAGCTGAAGAACAGCCAAGGCCAAGATGTGACTTGAGGGACAGAGAATGAAGAACTGGCCTTGGATCTGCAGAACCCCTGAGACAATGCGCTGACACTACTACAGCCCCCATTCCTTTGGGAATATAATACACAATCTCCCCTCCCTGAACAGCAAACAACAAAGGAACACTGGCCACAATCCAATTATGGGGGGGATGCACGACTCCTAGGACGGCCAGCAGGAAGGAGGGCCTGGGAGAGCTCACAGCAAGAAGAGCTCTGAAAATGTATCTCTGATATAGAATGCAAGATTCTGACTTAAAAACATTAATTCCATTGCAGAGAGTCACCGAACAATTTCCCAAGGATTCCCAAGATCTCTTAAGCCATAAAAAGCATCCTTATTATATTAGTATGCTAAAGAGTTCCTCTGCGTACTATTCCAGGAGATAGAAGGGAGAGCATAAAAAAAAAAAAAAGCTGAATGATTCCAAGGAACTAAACAAAGAAACATCTTTAAAGCTTATCTAGTTACACCTAATTTTGAAATCTATTTTTTCAAAACCAAATTGGAAAAAAGTTCACACCAATTTTAGGGAAGGTACTACAGAACCAGTTATTTACAACTCAAACAATTTCAGTGTTCCTTTATACCATTAAAAAGCACTTTCTAAACAAGACATGCTTATCAAATTGTAAAATAAGAAAAAAATAATCATTTGTCTAATCCTAGAGTTTTCTAAGCTTAAAATAATTAACAAGGAAAAATATTGATAGGCTTGACTACGTATGTGTAAATTCAAAACTTCCATAAGTCTCTAAAACAATAAAAATTATAAAGAATATGAGCTGGAAAAATATTTGCCACAGGTATAAAAAAGGACTACTGCTTTTTAAAGCACTCACATAAATTATAAAAGACGTCAGTATAGATTTAGGCAAAACATGCAAACAGTTATCCAAAAGAGGACTTACAGCTGATTAACAAGTATGGAAAATATCTAACCTCACAGCTAGTTTTAAAAACTATGTACATTAAAAGAACACTGATAAGAGGAAGTCTGAGTATCTGTCTCCCTCTTTACTGCCCACTTAAAGAAGACACTTGCAGGAATAAATCCAGTCAGGTTTCAGAGCTTTTTATTGGATCATGATCTCAGGGTAAAGTTTTGATCATGTCATGCATTAAATATTATCAATTTTTAAAGGCTTTGTTGATTTGATATATTTGAATAAAAATGGTATCTCATCTGTCAAGGAGATGATATGGAAATGGCATATGGACAGGTCTATACCAGCAATGATAGGGCAAATAGTCTTTCTTACTCTGAATAGGACTTTCCTCACCATTCCAAAACAAATGGGGAAAAGAGACACAGGACAACCCCATTTTTAGGCTCCGGCCGCATGTAGGCCCGGCAAAAGGAATTCTTCACAAGGTCCAGTCCAGATTATAAGAACTACAGATGGAGTTCATCTGTGCACCTCTGCTCGTTCTCTGCACTTATATTGCTCTGTGATCTCACAAGAAAAGGAGTCCAGAAAAGGATTTGAGTGTTCTTGGAACCCTGGCTAAATGCAACCTTATCAAATGAGATTCCTCTATTCATTCAACAAAAATGTCCTGAGCACCTAAAATGTGTGGGCATCATTTGAGTCACATATCAAAAGAGCTAAAGCTGTGTTTTTGGTCTATTTTACTTTATTTATTTATTTTTAAACCAATTTATGGAGGTGATGGTTTCACAGATATATACTTAGCTAAGACTTAAAACTGATCGCACTGGTAAAGGTACAGTGAAAGCAGCATCCTCACACAGAGCTCACAGAGCTTGCAGTTATATATATTTGGGATGGTAGGATGAAATTTTTTTTCCTTTTTTGAGGGGAGGAAGGGCAGAGTGAGAGGGAGAGAGAGAATCTTAAGCAGGCTCCACTCCCAGTGAGGAGCCCGATGCAGAGCTTGATCTCATAACCCTGAGATCATGACCGGAGCTGAAATCTAGAGTCAGACACTTAACCAACTGAGCCACCCAGGGGCCTGGAATGAAATTTTGGCAGTAATATGAAGCAAGATGCTTCAAAATGTTCCTATAGTTTGACCCAGTAGATGAACTACCATAATAATAAAGTATATTACACACAAAAATGTCTAGTATAGAATCATGTGTAAGCCCGTGGTAGGCTAGACCTAAAAGGATGAAGGTGACATGAGGATACAGTGAAAAAGCAAATAAAATAAACTAATGGTAAGTTATAACAAGTGCTACAAAGGAAACCCACAGGGGGCTAAGAAAGAGAACAGGACCTACTTGAGATAGATGTTCAGGGAAAGCCCTCTACATTTAAGTTGGGGCCTGAAGGCTGAGAAAAAAAATGAATCATTTGAGGGCTGAGACAAGAGCAATTGAGCTAGGCCAGTGCGAATGTCCCCAGGCAAGAACATTCTTGGTGTGTCCGGGAAGACAGAAGGCTAGTGTGGCTGGGAGGTGACATGCAAGGTGGAAGGTGGTATGAGCTGAAGTCAGATAGAAAAGCAGAGCCAGATCGTATAAGGAAAATGCTTATGCCATTATGTTAAGTGAAAACGGGAGGGTCGAAAATTATCTTCACAGTATGATCTCAGCCATGAAAAAATACGCATAAAAAAAGACTTGGAAGAAACATACTAGAATGTTAACAGTGGTTATGTGGGAGAGGCACAAAAAGCGTACTGGCTTTGGAACTAGAAAAAGACCCGAATGTTATATCCAGGCTTCACTACTTACCACTTAGGAGGATAGATGTTTAACCTTTCCAAGTCTTAGTTACCAAATCTATAAAATTAGAATTATGTCTCCTCACAACAGTGAGCTGACACACAGTAAGCATGCCTGATTTAAAAAGCATTTTTTATTATTACTACCATTACTCTTGAATAAGAGGATTATGGGTGATTTATCTTCTTTATACCATTTTATATTTTCCTAATTTTTAACATTCAAACCTAGTTCATAATCAGAAAAATACAAACTTTATTTTTTAAAACGTTCTGATAGCTAAAGGAAAATGAATACACTGTGTTCAATCAAATGCCCTTCCACTGCAACAAATGCATTTTCACTGGCATACAAGGCATTCAAGGCAGCTCCAAACATTGAGGGCAATGCAACATTTATAAGGGACCTTTAGCAATAAAGGTTCAGCTATGCAAACATGCAGAGACTCACAATTAACTTGAAATATCAAACAAGTTGTTATTGACCTTTTAGGAGTGTCAACAATGCTGCAGGTTCTCTACAAAATACAAAATTAAGGGCAGCCCCGGTGGCGCAGCGGTTCAGCGCCGCCTGCAGCCCGGGGTGTGATTCTGGAGACCCAGGATGGAGGCCCACATCAGGCTTCCTCCATGGAGCCTGCTTCTCCTTCTGCCTGTGTCTCTGCCTCTCTTAGCTCTGTCTGAATGAATAAATAAATAAATCTTTAAAAAAAAATACAAAATTAGATACATGGTTGCCCGGTTTGGTCCTAAAACAACTTTCAGAAACCTCTAAAAAAAAAAAAATCACAGCAAGTATTCTTTTTTCTTCAGTACAACTGAGTTTTAGATTTCCCAGAAACTGGGAAGATATTAGCAGCAGTGCCCTGGAGAAATTCTTGATTTGCTAACTTTCCTAAAAACAGAGTTTCCAATTAAAATTGAATGTTTAATGAAAACAAACTGACTAGTGGACCTGGAAAAGGTCAACGAACTTTGGTGCCCATCTGTGTAGCCAAAGATACAAGTTCATTGAGAGAAAGGAAGCAGAGAGTTTTGGAGTCAGACACACCTGGATTCAGGCATAGTTCAACCTCCAAGACTCTGGAGGACTTGAGTAGTTACATAATCTCTCCCTCTCACTTTAAAAAAAAAAAAAGATTTTATTTATTTATTCATGAGAGACACAGAGACACAGGCAGAGGGAGAAGCAGGCTCTGTGCAGGCGGCCTGACCCAGACTCGATCCTGGGTCTCCAGGATCACACCCTGAGCCGAAGGCAGACACTTAACCAGAGAGCCACCCAGGAGTCCTGGCTATATAATCTCTTTAAGTTTCTGGTTTCCTCACCTGTGAACTACCCTCTTCTGGGTTAGTAATGATGTACCTAAGAAGGCCTGTAGAGTACCAAGTACCTCACAGGTACTCAAGAAATGGTTGTTGGTATTATTCTCAGGGGGGTTAGTTAGTTCCTGGCCAGCACATTTCACCTTTAACCATCAAAAATGCCAGAACCCTAGTGTAACCCGTGTCTCAAAAGACTGGCTTATCCCGTGGTTCACGTTGCTTCACTGAACACAAAGCGCATAAATCTATGAGTGGATATGTACATAGCTACACAGCGAGGTAGACAGGTAGATGGGTACAAAGAAAGACAGGGAGGTGGAAAAGGAGAAGTCTGTTCCATAGTTGGAGGTCAAATGATAATTCTAACTAGCAATCTCATGTGCAGAAATGAAGACCACGTCTTTCAAGCCAAAAATCAGGGCATGAGTCTAAAAAGGGTGCTATCAAAGGACAATGGTTCAGAATATCTGAAATCATAACTTCTACTGAAAGGTGCCTAGCCACGGAAAAGTGTGTAAATGGCTCTGTAAAACCCATCCACACTGCAAGATGCGTGTCCATTAGAATCACCCTAGGGTGCTTATTGAAATGTATATTCCTGGACTATAGCCCAGATCCACTGAATCAGAATCTGGAAGAGAGGCTCAGAAATCAGCATTTTAACATAGGGTGATTCTTGGGCACGGCAAGGGCCATTAATCTAAGAAAAACAGACTGAAAGTGTTCTTCATAGTGCTGTCTTCAGTTTGTGAAGGCAAGCGAGTAGAAGCTGGTGTGCATCTAGCACTTCACCTGCCAGAGGCCTCTCTTAACCACACGTGACCTTTTCTCGTGTGCTGTTCAGAGCCTTCTCTTTGTGTATTCTAATGTTTGTGAAGAACCATCGGATTTACCAGAGGCAAACTGAATTCATTTCGGGGCACGACTTTCCATACTCTAATTTTTAAAAATATGTAACTATCTACACGTGGTAGCCTGACTAAACAAAGCAATGAACAATCCACAATATATTTCAAGATCTCTCAACCTGGGGAACAAGGTTTGTGTTTTTGTCTATCGTCTCTGGGCTCTTGCAGCACCTCCACAAGGGGGCAGTCAGGGGAAAGTTTTACTTCTGTCACGAAACCTCTTCTTAGAAGCTCCTAATCCTTGGGTCAAAAGGTGGTTGGTTCTTGGTTCTTCTTAAAACCAAAACCAAAATCAAGGATCAGATACATAAAGTCATGCTTATAACTGAATATTGACTCCATAGGATATAATAAGTTTTAAGTAAAAGGGTTTTGCTTATTACTTCTCCTGTTCTCTCTCCACCCTGACCCTGTCATCTCTTGAAAGGTCCATGAATTCATTTCTCTCCCATCAGGTGGCTCAGTGGGAGTAAAGCCTGTACAGAGCAGCAAGTGACACTGTGGCATTGTGATGAAGCCAGGGAAGACTGCTTGGTAGGGGTGACATTGAGAAGGCTTTTTTGAGTAAAGGAAATGGCATCCGCAAAGACACAACAGCATACAAGATCCTGACATATTCAGAGACTAAAAGAGCTTTGCTAAGACTTTAGATTTTATGGTGGAGATGTCAAGGGAGCAACAGAAGATATTTTGGCAGAGAAAGGACATGATGAAATTTATGAGTTAGAAATACACACACATGTATGTTTGAGAGAAATCACATGATGCTGGAATTCACAGTGGTACTGCCTGGGTACATGAGTGTGTGTGTGTGTGTGTGTGTGTGAAATCAACAATATATTACACCTTTGAACTCTCATACATAGTTCTTTCTATAAGCAGCTGGCCCCCGGAATTGACTCAGAGTTGCTCAACACTCTTGATCTCTGGAACATTCATCTTTCACGTTGACGGCTTTTGCTGTGGTGTTCTCATGTCTGAGCTCTACAAGCTGACAGACTGACTCCAGGGTCAGTACAGAGTTGGGAATGCTAGGGCTGGCACTCAATTATGTTTAATTAACCTCACTGATAATAGGAATAGTTAATGTTAGCAATGTTTAAAAACTGCACTCGAACTTAGAATTTCCCTAAGCCTATATGGAATATAAAGTGTGAAGATAGATAGATAGTCAAGAAAGTGCTTCCAGTTGCTCCAACCACCCCAGATTAAGGTCAGGGTTCAGAACAGTCATTTTAGTGGAAAGGAAATCAAATCAAACCAACCCTAGAGGTTTTAAAATAGGACGGCATAAGCACTTTTAAGAGGATATTAATAACAAAAGAAAGAGGGGAAAGGGTGTCTTTGGGGGAAGTGAGAGGAATAAAACCACGGTATATACCAACTTCATGATTCTTACTGGGAATCTGTCCTGAAAAAATAGACTCAACTTAGCTGAAATATTTCCTGAGCCCCAAATGTACTACTGCTAATATTACCAACTAAAAATGTTACATTTGTTTAGCATTTCCCAGTATGCTTTTACAAGTATCAGCTTTCCAAACACCCCGTGAAGTTGCTATAGTGGAGGCTGTAGGGAGCTGCCCAGCTCCTCCTTCAGGATAGAAGGACTTCATGCCCTAAACAGCCCTCAGCTGACAAGACAGATTTGTCTCTCCCAAAGTCATGCCCCGTTCTTGGGGCACCCCACATCCAGTGCCTGGTCAGCATAGGGTCTAGAGACCTGGCACCCCTACTCTGACTCTGGACACTGGAAGCGCTATCTTAGCTTTCTGGCTCCTCATGGGCTTGGCTGAGGTCTTCACTGAGACCGTGCCGTAGCCCCACTTCTCCCTCGGTCTGATCCTGCTTCCTCCCCCCATTCCACCTCCCCCTTCTCTTCCCCTTCCCTTCTCTTTCCTTCCCTCTTTAGGATCCTGATGAGGGAGCAGGGCTAGCTGAGGACAAAGCACAGCTGATGTCCCACAAATGACCCCCACCCAGGGTGGGATATGTGTGACATTCTTCAGGAAACTTGCAGTTATCTTAATGTGAAAGCCTTGCAAGAGGGAAAAACAATCTAACTTGACAATAGCAAGGCCTCCAATATCTTGTAGCTCCTCCTTAGCATATGAAAATCCTTTTGAAATCTCCCTTCTGCTTACTTCCTCCAACTCTTGGGTATATAATCAGCCATGGATCACAGGCCCAGGGCAGCCACTCTTCCTGCCCCTGGGTCCTGTCCCCGGGCTTTAATAAAACCACCATTTTGTACCAAAGACGTCTCAAGAATTCTTTCTTGGTTGTTGGCTCCAGACCTCACCCATATTCCAAAACTTCATCAATCTCAAGAGCACTCACTAAAAGTCTCCTTCTGGCATGCTAGCACACATCTGAGAGTCTGTTTCCCAGGTAATACAACCTGTGGGAATTATTCCAGTCCTGAGGATGGAGAAATTGAACATCTTAGACACTACACTAATTGCTCAAGTCCACCATCTGTTGAGAGATGGACAAGAACCAGAACTTAGACCCCGCAGATGTTACTCAATGGATACCAGTGTGCTAGGGAAGCAGGAGACACAAAGATGAGTAAGGCCTCAACCCTTCTGAGCTCACAAGGGAGTGGCTAACACAAGTGCAAGCACAGCCACAACCTCTGTGGCCACGACAGAGGTTCCTGTGTTAGGCCTAAGAATGGCTAAGAGAGTGAGGTCAGAAGGGGATGGGGTTTGCCTAGGGAGGGCCCTGTGTTCAGTCCCAATTCCCTCTGGTGCTTACTATGTGGGGAGTGGGCTTTGATTCTGACACCTGTAAAATGGGCCACCCTGCTAGCAGAACTGTTAGGTCCTCATAAAACACACATTATAGCAGCTTGGCATGAGACAGACGGTGGCGGCTGGGGGCGGGGGAGGGGGTGGTGGTGGTGGTCTGAGCATGATTTGTAAATTCCCAAATTTCAGTGCCTTTATTTTATTTTATTTTATTTTATTTTATTTTATTTTATTTTCTTAAAGATTTTATTCATTTATTCATAGAGACACACACAGAGAGAGGCAGAGACACAGGCAGAGGGAGAACCAGGCTCCATGCAGGGAGCCCCTTGTGGGACTCGATCCGGGGTCTCCAGGATCATGTCCTGGGCTGCAGGCAGCACTAAACCACTGTACCACTGGGGCTGCCTTCAGTGCCTTTAAAGGAAGAGGGCACTTCCTAGTTCTACACTGACTCTACCACTCCTTACTGACTTATTCTTGGTTGTTTCACACCCTGATGTTATCTGACTGGCTCCTGAAGGCAAGTGAGCTTGTAATTACTGTGATCACCACCACTGCAACATGCACACGTACACACTCATGTGCTACCTCTACATATAGACGTGCCTGGCATATATTTACATACTAAATGCTAGGCTCTTTTCTAAGCACTTTATAACTGTTATCTCATTTCATAGGAGAGGAAATCAAGGTACAAAGAGCCAGAATTCAAACCATGGCAGGCTGGCTCCAGAGCCTATGCTCCTGCTCTCCATGTCATACTGCAGGCAGTCTACCTGCAGTAGCAATTATAGACATGGACACTCTCAGGGTAAAGGGAGAGATAAGGTTATTGTGAGAATTAAATGAGAGAAGGCAAGTAAAACAGAACACTAACTGGCACATGGGAAGCACTACGTAAATGTACGCTATTATCATTAAGGAATAAACACCTTTTCCCTTGAATAAATGATGGCACTCTTATATTTGTGCGGTATTTTTTAATTCCCGTAGCATTTCTACGACAAGCATGGGAATTGTGATGGTTAATTTATATGTCAACTTGACTGGGTCATAGGGTGCCCACATATTTGGTCAAATATTATTCTGAGTGTCTATGAGGTGTTTTGGATGAGATTAGCATTTGAATGAGTATATGGAGTAAAGCAGATTGCCCTCCCAAATGTGGGTGGGCTCATTTAATCAGTTGAAGGTCAGAAATGGAACAAAAAGATTGACCTTCCAGTGAGTAAACAGAAACTTCTCCTGCTTGAACTGCACTGAGTTGGGACATCAGTTCCTTCATGCCTTCCAACTCTAATTGAAACATCAGCTCTTTCTAGGTCTTGAGCTTGCAGGCATTCAGACTGGAACTACACCATCAGGTCTCCTGGCTCTCAGGCCTTTGGACTCAGAATGGAATGACACCATTGGCTGTCCTGAGTCTTTGGCTTGCTAACTACAGATCTTGGGACTTGTCAGCCTCCATTAGCACATGAGCCAACTCTTTATAATAAATCTCTCTATATATACATCCATCTCTGGAAAACCCTGACTAATGAACCAATACAGGAAGTATTCTTACCTTTCTCCTCTAGATGTCGAATAACTTGCCCAGCTTTCAGCTTATCTCTTTGTCCTTCTTCACCAGGACTCTCTGAGTCCTGCTAATTGTACATTCATTCGGGAAACTGCCATTATGGGCCATGCCTGGTACCCCTACATAATTTTCAAATCCTCCCCCTCCCTCTCCATTCCTAATTGTCTTGGCTCTATTCTGCACAGCATGCCTTGCAGCCATGATGAGCCAAATACCAGCTCACTGTGTTATTCACATGGTGTACTGAAAACATCCAGAAGGCACCTGGAGGCCCAGGAATCTTACCCGGAATCCAGAGTCTGGCCCCCTATGTTAGAGCTCTACTTTTCTAAGTACTTAAGGCCTTTGGTACCTGTGGCCTGCCCAATTTGCTTATGGTTACCATTACATTTCAGGCAAGACTCTCAGTATTTTCTTCATCTACAAAGCCACCAGATCTCGGGACGCCTGGGTAGCTCAGCGGTTGAGCATCTGCCTTTGACTCAGGGTGTGATCCCTGAGTCCTGGGATCGAGTCCCACATCAGGCTTCCTGCATGGGGTCAGCTTCTCCCTCTGCTGGTATCTCTGCCTCTCTCTCTCTGTGTCTCTCATAAATAAATAAATATAATCTTTAAAATAACTAAATAAATAAACAAAGCCACTAGATCTCAAATCCCGGCAGACGACCAAAAGTTAACAATGCATATTAATGTTTCATACGTGTGTGTATTCACTAAAAGGTAAGGAGTTGTTTTAGCCTTAATTCACCTTTTCATAATTTTTTCACGTATATTATTGATTTTGCAATGAAATAGTTTTGCAAAGCATTTTAGCTAGAATCCTTATTTAGCATCTCGCAGACCACAACACCTAGTAATAATGATTTTTCACAAAAAGAGGGACATGGGTTTTTGTTACTTCGCTTTAAAAAAAAATCAATAGAGCATTTGTGCCTGTATTAGTGATTAAAATAGCTTTTACCACACAATTATGGTAGGCTTTAAAAAAAAAAAAAGACTATGTCAAATAACCTTGCCTCCATCAAGAAAATGTCTAAGTCTCTTAAAAGTTCAAAGATGCAGAGGAGGGGAAATGACTAAGTATGATATTAAGAAACCTGAGTTTATATCCCAACTTCACTGCCGATTACTAAAAAGGACTGGGAGGATATCTCTTCCTCTGTAAAATGGAGTAATACCCCCTCCTCCTCCAAAGGTGCTGTGAAGCTTGGGGAGACTACCTGGCTGAGCAAATGGCTGAGTAGAATACCTAGGTATAGGCATTTTTTATCTTGCAGCTCGAGATATAGATTAGGGCACTATCCACATAAAGACCACAGATTTGAGGGACCTTCAAAGTTAAGTTTCTTTTTTTCCCCAAAACTTTATTTAAATTCTGGTTAGTTAACATACAGTGCAATATTGGTTTCAGTAGTAGAATTCATTCATCTCTTGCACACGACACGCAGGGGGCTCATCATAACAAGTGCCTCCTTAATACTCATCACCCATCTAGCCCATCCCCCACCCTACTCCCTCCGTCAACCTTCATTTTGTTCTCTATCATTAAAAGTCTCTTATTGTTTGATTCCCCCTCTCTCTTTGTCCTCACTCCCATATGTTCATCTGTTTTGTTTCTTAAATTCCACATGTGAGTGAAATCATATGGTATTTGTCTTTCTCTGACTGACTTACTTTGCTTAGCATAACACACTCTAGCTCCATTCATGTCATTGCAAGTGGCAAGATTTCATTCTTTTTGATGGCTGAGTAATATTCCTCTGTGTGTGTGTGTGTGTATGCGTATTTTTAAAAATTTTCATCTTAATAACCACTGACCAAGTAGGGTATTGGGGATGAATGGGGATTAAGGTGAAGGAGATCTATCTCTCCTTCCAAACACTTCACAGGCTGGCAGAGATGACAGACCACCTTACAGATTGACAACCCAGCAGGGGCTCTGGAGTCAGATGATTTTCATTGACCTCTCAACTTCTCCATTTTCTAGTTGGGGTACTTTGGGAAAGTTATTTCATCTCTTGAAACTTCTGTTTCAGGGTGCCTGGGTGACTCCATCAGTTAAGCATCTGCCTTCAGCTCAGGTCATGGTCCCAGGGTCCTGGGATTGAGCCCCACATCAGGCTCCTTGCTCAGTAGGGAGCCTGCTTCTCCCTCTCCCTTTCCGTGCTTGTGCTAAATAAAAAAATAAATAAATAAATAAATAAACAAACAAACAAACAAATAAATAAAATCTTTATAAAAAAGAAAGAAAGAAACTTTAGTTTCCCCATCTGAAAAAAATGGGACAAAAATAATACCTATACCTTCTTGTGCTGTGGAAGGATTCAGATGAAGATTGAGTACAATGTCTGATACTAGCAAGTACTCAATCAAACTTTGTATCAAGATTATTATTATTTATGTCATTCCCAGAAGTTGCAAAGACCATAGATTTGAGAGACCTTCAAATTTAAGTTGGAGTCCAGTTACCAAGAAAAGGAGGATCTATGTATCCCCCTTGATAAGCTAGAGGAAAGGTGGCTTGCCTATAGCCCTTTCTTTTCCATGACTCTTGTCATTCACCAGTGATGGTGACAGTGAGTGGCTGACACTCAATGGATCTTGGCATCTGTCTTATAAAACAGTGGGAAGACCCAGTAGGGCTGTGTGAACCAAGCATGCGTCTGTCAAGGAGGAAATACAGGGTGGTTCACATTCATGCAGTGGTACAAAAGGCATCTGTGAATTATCTAGGCCACAGTTTATTTCTCTTGCTTCTGGCATTTTGGCCACATGCTTCTTTTACATGATGGACAGCAATTTGAGAGAGAAAGGAAATTGAAACTTGCATAGGCTAAGATTAGGTTTGGGCACTAGTCCATTTGCCTACTTATTCATTCACTTCAGGATTTGCACTCATTTCTGTCTGATTCCAGAGTCCAGATTCTCACTGTGCTCAAGGGACCTCCTATGCTTACTAAAAGCAAACAGAGAGTAGAAGACAATCCAACAGTTTGTTTAAAATCTGTTGAAATCCAAAAAAGGTTGATCATTAACACTAAGACACTGAAATCTTTAAAAGTGTTTCAAATCATTTCCAGTGCTTTAATAATTTTAAGACAAACAATAGGTGCCATTTGTTGAGTATTTACTGGGTGCCAAGCACTTCATATGCATTTATATTAATTTATATGAGTTCCACTTGATGAGTTCCACATTCTCCCAACAGTTTTACAATAACCCTTATGTGATAGGCAGTCCCTCCCCCATCTCCCTTCTTCAGTTATGAGTCTCATTTTACAGAAAAGGAATCAGAAGTGTAGAAGAGGTCAAAGGACTTGAACAAAGTCACATCATCAGTAAGTATAAGGCCTTCGGCACTCCTTACCTGTCCAGTTTGGTTACAGCCCTGTCATGTTCAAACACGACTCTTGTTTTCTTCACCTACTTGAATCCAGTTCTTCCCATCCTACCTTGGCTGCTTCTCTAGAAATCAGCTGTCAGCAATAACCCTGCACTTAACAATTCTTACCCCATAAGGTAGCCACCTAATCCTTAGGAAGCTGTCTCCATTTGTCCGGATTCAATTTGACCCTGATTTTCTGTAACCAAATTGTTCAATAAAGTTTTACTGGTTAAATACATAAAAATAAAAAAAATGCATAACCCAGGAAAAAAAGTTGCTACAAAGCTTTAATTAAGAAGTCTATCCATTCCCCAAGAAATGGATCATGTGGGGCGCATTTATATACATGACAAGAAACACTGAGTGCTTACCACATGCCAGGCAGCCCTGGAGGGACTGAAGAGAAAAGGAAACTTGATGGACGAAACCCCTGCCCTCATGGAGCTTTCATTCAAGTGAGGGGAGAACAAATAAGTAATAAAAAATAAAGTAGTTTAAGATAGCAGTAAGTAGTATAAGGAAAATAATGCAGGATAAGGGGATAGACAAAACAGGGGAGGAAGGAGAGAGGGCTCTTCTAGATTGAGGGTGGAAAGGTTCTCTGAGGAGAGGTCATTTGAACAGAGGCCTGAGCCAAGGGAAGGAGGAAGTCAGCCAGCCACCTAAGGATCTGGAGGTGTGGGTAGAGCAGGATGGCACAGGGTCAGGAGCCAGCCAGGCCCCCTGGAACAAGACAAGAAATCCAGTGAGGCTGGACTGGGGTGATCTGAGATGTGAGAATCAGGGGGAGATCAGGTAATACTGGATGTTGTAGGTCACAGTTAGGTATCTGGATCTCATTTATTCCACCAACAGTTCTATGGAGTACATGGTATTTACAGAGGAAAACACTGAAGTCTAAAATGATTATACAACTTTCTCTGCCCTTATGAAACCTCACCATTTAGTTGTGCAAGTTTCATATTCTATATTCTTGCCGTCAACTGAAAACACAGGTCAGTTAAGGAGAAAATGAAAATGATGGAGAAGAAGAGCTCATAGAAGAGCCCATGTTCTCCCCTTCCCTATCCCACCCCCACCCCCAGCACCAAGAACTACTCTTAAATAGTGCTAAATGAGTAGAAATCTGAATGAGGTCTCAGGAAAATAAATGCAGTGTCCAACCCTCCTTGGCCACTGTAATTCTTTTGCACCTCCCCAAAACTAGAAATACCATCCCCAAAACTGTTATCTCCTCCGTCCCAGTGACCATTATTTACATCACAGATATCCTTCTGTGTCCAACCACATTAACAGTGCCAAGAAAGCTTTAGAAAACAGGGAATCTTGTTCCCTGGCAAAGCCAGGGGTGGCAAATACGTCAATTCTAGTCTACTCTAGATATTCCCTGTATTAATCCTGTATTTAGCCAATTCAGCAAAGAGGAAAAAGAAACCACAGAATTTCATAGAATATATTCATAATAGCCCTGACACTAAAATACAAAGGACTTAGAAATGTTTAAAATGCTTACGCAGAGCAGCCCGGGCGGCTCAGCGGTTTAGCCCCGCCTTCGGCCCAGGGCCTAATCCTGGAGACCTGGGATCGAGTCCCACATCGGGCTCCCTGCAGGGAGCCTGCATCTCCCTCTGCCTGTGTCTCTGCTCTCTCTCTGTGTGTCTCTTATGAATAAATAAATAAAATCTTTTTAAAAAAATGCTTAGGCAATGCCTTCAATTGGCTTTCTCCTGAGAATCGTGAGGGCTGGAAGTTATCCAGCACAGACAAGGTCTACAAAGGCAACATAGTACCAAGGTCAGGAGTTTGGGCTCTGGAGACTGACTGGCTTCAGAGGGTGGTTATAAGGGTTTAATATAGTACTTTACGTAAAATGCTTAGTATAATGCCCAGTGCATAGGAATAACTAAAAACCAAGCTATTATTACTATTTTCATTTTTGCACAGATAAATAAACCCCAGACCCTGCCTCAAGGATGGTGAAGTAATTAACATCACTAAGGATACTGCTAAATAGAGATGCCAAGAACAAACTCCAAGGGTGTAGAGGAGCTAGGGCCACATATCAAAAACATATTTACTGAGCACCTACTCTGGGCTTGATACTATAGTTGGCAAGGAATATAAATGAGGTTGACAATATGACCTATGCCCTGGAGGAATTCATTATCACTTTCCTTTCACCCATGGATGGTTCTGAATCAACCAAGTAGTTCATAAGTACCCATGTCTAGTGTCTCGCAAACACAAATGGAGTTCCTGGTTTAAAAGATAGCTCTGGTGTTAGTTTATTTTTTTTTAATTTTATTTATTCATTCATGAGAGAGAGAGAGAAAGAGAGGGAGAGAGAGAGAGAGAGAGAGAGAGAGAGAGGCAGAGACACAGGCAGAGGGAGAAGCAAGCGCCATGCTGGAAGCCCCATGCGAGACTTGGTCCCGGGACTCTGGGATCGTGCCCTGGGCCAAAGGCAGGTGCTAAACTGCTGAGCCACCCAGGGATCCCCAGCTCTGGTGTTAGAACATACAACCCATCTAGGGAGATAAGACTCAACCAGGAGAAACAGTAAGAAAACAAGCTAAGTGTGAGAGGGTGTGGGGGGCAGGGTATAAATGTTGCAGGAACCAGAGACAAGAGAATCACGGGGGCCAGAGATCTAGAAGGACTTCATTAAACAAGGAACAGAGAGTAAGGTGTCCTCCTCAGCACAGTGAGTAGGTCTCCATCCAGAACAGGCAGTCTGCTTAGCTAGTAAAATGGTGCTGCTATTAAAGAAATTGAAATATAACACAGAGGTACATAAACAGAACTTGCATGAAATGAAATCCGTTTCATATAAGACAGCAGGATGTAGTAGAAAGAGCATGGACTCAGAGCCACAAGGTCTCAGTGATTACTGTCTGTGAAATCTTGGATAAAATTACTCTTTCTGAAATAAATAAATGTTTGTGAATAAGTGAAATAAATAGAAATTAAATTACCATACCCTGTTTAAATCAGGTACAGCTCTATGGACAGTAAAACCATTCTCCGATTCTAGCAGAGAAAATGTCTATGAAATGAAAAAGGGGTTACTTGTAATTCATGTCAACCAGGGGAGTCAAAGTGGAATTGGCTGGCGTTTTAGGGAAAACTTAGCTATAGACTTCCATTTAAATCCATAGCCATCTCAACTGAATACTTGCAAGAAGATCCATGGATTTCACACAACCACACATGTGATGCTCAGAACATAATTCAAAACTCAACTCTTGATCACCTACTATGTGTCAGACACTGGGATAGGCACCATATAGAGATAGATGAAAAAGACAACGTTCCTGTTCTTTTGGCCCTTTGGAGTTCCATTCTAACAGGGTACCAGAATCCCTTCTACCACCCACTACTCGACAGCATAGACTTCAAGCCCTGAAACCCCCAGCCATTGCTTCTAGGTCAGTCTTGACTTCTCCAACTTGAGAACCTTTCAAAAGAGTAGAAGATGGAGGTTTGCCAACTGTCTTATTACCCTCATCTCACCCACCCCCAAGCCAGTCCAACTGGATTGCTCTTCCCCAAACACATTACTTGCTCCCCCATACCTAGCCATGTCTAGATTTTTTATTTCAGAAAGACCTTCATTTCCCCACGCTCATTTCTATATAATCCTGATCACCTACCTAAAACAACAGGTCTCTGCCTGCTAAACTATATTACTTTATTTAATAGTTCATTAGCTTGTTATTTATATGCCCTGCTGGAGTGTGAACTGTGTCCCCAGCACCTACCACAGTGCCTTGATGAAGTAGGTACTTAATCCATTTTTGTCAGAATAAATGATAGAACATACAAATTCCATATCACTTTATACCTTTCTGACAATACTTGTCCCTTTTGACATGGTAATATTTTTATGCATACTTATATAAATAAAATGTAATCCCTACATAGTAGGAAATTCCTTGAGGAGTTTGTCTTTGTATCCTCTGATACTCAAGATAAAGCATTTCCTTGGTTAACAACTGGTGAATGAATAAATGATGTTGTCCCTTGGCTAAGACCTGTAGAATAAATAAGTAATATCATCCCTTCCTCTTCAGGCATCTTAGCCGTGACTTTGTCAAACCTCTACCTCAATCCTCAGAAATCTGAACATATTTGACTGGTAACATGGAAAAGTTAAGCGCCCCTTTAACCACATTTCTTCTGCTTATTTTTAAGAACTGTACTTGACCACCAAGTTTAAAGGCTATTTTTCCCCATCTAGCAAACCATTACTTGGTACAGCTTTTGCAAACAACTATCAATTTCTTGGGGGTAAAAAAGTGAATCAAACCTTTAAAAAGCATGCACTCTTCTAGAGTGCACCAATCTCTGCTTGCTGTGGGTATAAGCTATTTTTATCAGGTGATACTGTGATATTCCTTTTCAACACATGATATTCACTCTTTCAAGCTGTTCGGCACTGTTCTATTTGGTTTCATGTTACATCAATGAGACAGTTTGAGGGAAAAGGAAAAATGGGACATGCTATATTTAGTAGCACCACTAAAACCCTAAATAAAAACTACCCAATCTACATCCAGGACCCTACCTTCCAACCCAAGATTAAGGCCAATTAGGAAATGCCTTTATCCAAAAAGTATTTTTGCTAAGAATGTTAATTACAGAGGGCCATGTGCAGTGTCTCTAAAACTTTAAGGAGTTAAAAGACATAAAAATCATAGAAGGGCCAAAAGACTACAATATGTATTTTGTATTTTCATAGCGTTTTTACTCTGGGAAATATCAGCCTAATTATATCTTAAAATGATAACACATCTGGTTACACATCTGGGCATGCTGAGTTTGAGATGGTCATGTGACAGCTACAAAGCACTGATTAACAAGCCCTAAGAATAAGACCCTGGAAGATTTAGGCAGGAATATCAATGTCCCTACATAAAGGTAGAACGTGAAACCATGAAAGTAAATAAAACGACCCTGGAAGAGTCAGAACAGTAGGCTGAGGAGGAAACCTTATTGCCCAAATGTTAGCCATCACTGTGTGCTGGAAGGGTAAGAAAAAGATTTCAATAGAAGCATGTGCCTGAGATAGTAGGTAGCAGCGAGTAAAGGCTCAAAAATACTTAACTCACAGTCTCATCATAAGACTCGGTACTTTCAGGCCAGAGGTCTTTGTAATCTGCAAACCATGGTACAAACATTTGTTCTTATATTTCTAGAAGGAACATAAAGGTAGTATGGTAGAGCAACTGCAAAACTGGCCACAATCTTCACCCCTCCGTGTATCCATGCCCCTTGCAATGTGACCTTGTAGATCTTCCTCTCAAGAGATGTCGTCTATTCCCCATGCCTGTATCCGGGCTGGCCTTATGATCTGCTTTGGCCAATAGAATGCAGTAGAAATCCCGCTGTGTCAGTTCTTGCTTACTTTCACTCTCCCTTGGATTCATGCCCAGCTGTCATGTGAACAAGCCCTGACTGTCCTTCTAGAGAAAGAAAAACTACCTAGAACACAGCCCCGTGAGCCCCGTCAAGGCCATCCTGGGATAGCCTATAGCTCACTGACCCCACACATGTGAGAGAGCCCAGCCAAGATCACAGACCTGCCTACCTGCCCTAGAACTGACCGCAAAGGTATGAATGAGCACAGCTGACACCAAGAGAACTGCCCAGCTGATCTGTATACCCAGGAGCAATAAAAAACACTCATTGTTTTAAACCACTTAGTTTTTGAGTAGTTAATTATACAGTAATAGGTAACTGATGTAAGTAGCAATAAAAAACTCAGCCTAGGGCAGCCCGAGTGGCTCAGCGGTTTAGCCCCGCCTTCAGCCCAGGGCCTGATCCTGGAGACCTGGGACTGAGTCCTGCATCAGGCTCCCTGCGTGGAGCCTGCTTCTCCCTCTGCCTGTGTCTCTGTGCCTCTCTCTCTGTGTGTGTCTTTCATTAATAAATAAATAAAATCTAAAAAAAAAAAAAAAAAAACACAGCTTATCTAGAGTTATGTGCCTGGCATTGTGTTACTAAGCACCTTACAGGGGTTGTTTCACTTGCTTCTCCCAATAACTTTATGCAGTAAATATTACAATTTTCACTTTATAGATTACAAACTTGTGGCACACAGAGTTTAAGTTGGCTTGCCCAGTGTGGCACAGCTAGCAGACAAGGAGTCCAAATGGAAATCAGGCAGTCCAACTCCAGAGCAGGACTCATTCCAAGAAAGAGGATCTTCTACTTAATCCAACAAATAAGCAACTTTTCTTGTCTTTTCTATGATAAATAATTTGCCCTAACCTTTCCCTGTCCTGATTTTTCCAACACAAAGAATCATTTTTATGATGAATAACAGTAACAGCAGTGATTTCATTACTGATACATTATCTCATTTGATCTTTTTTTTTTTTTTCATTTGATCTTTAAACAAACCTGTGAAGTTCATGTCATCAACTTTGTTTTAAAAAGAAGAGAAAAAAAGGTAGAGGGGGAGGCTCAGAGAAACCAACCTACCTCCTTAAGTCACACAGTCTGTGAGCAGCCTAGCAGAGCTGGAACTCCAAGTCCAATAGCTCCAGAGCCCAGGCTCATGCTGCCTAGCTGCTCTTTTGAACCACCTCTGAGTTCTCCAAGCAGTTCTGTCTTTCCTGCAGTTCATTTGCCCATGGCCCCATTGTTTCATTTAGCAAATATATACCAAATACCTCCTATGTCTCCAGCCATAAGACTGGCTCTTGAGGAGGCTTCAAGCAGTTAACATCATGTTCTCTGCCTTCAAAGAACTCAGAGTTAGTTGGGGATGCAAGACTGAAATTTACAGAAAGCTAAATGGTATAATAAGAGACAAAATTTAAGTGGTATTAGTAATTGTCAAATAAATGGAATAAATAGATTCTAGAGTTCAAAGGGAAGTGAGAGAAGCATAGACTAGCAAGGCCTCACATGAAAGGGACCATGAAGATTGCCCAGGATGAGAGTTCCCTGTAGGAGCACGGCCTTCCATTGCTGTCGGTATGTAATTTTTGTCAAAGGATTGTCATGGTGATGGTATCTTCAAGATAGCCATGTGGAGACTATTTCAAATCTGGTGGGTTCAGACAAGGGTAATTCCTTGTATGTGGGCAAAGAAGACTCATCTGAGGGGAGCCTAGCAGGCTCAATCCATAGAGCGTGTGACTCATGATCTTGGGGGTGAAAGTTTGAACCCCATATTGGGCTCAAAAAAAGAAAATCTTGGAAAAAAAAAAAAAAAGACAAAAAGACTCACCTAAGAGTCCCAACGTATCCAAAACTTGGAAAGGCTGATAATTGGATTCTGGAAGCTTGAGGCAACTATCAGGTCATGACAATCAACAGATCCAGAAAACAGTAAGTCTATACACTGTCTAAACCAGTCACATTGGGTAGCAAAAATGATGGAAGAAAGGACCAAGAAGAAATGAAAGCCATCCTTAATATGTACAAAAGGTCATCAGCTTGTGTTTCAGCTTTTGGAAGCCAGGGTAAAAATAGCTACCAATAAAACACCTGCACTTGGAAAAACCCAACCTGTTTCACTTCCAGGTTGTTTTTTTCTGTTCTCAGTATCTAGGAGAGGCCCTCCTGGTTCTAATATAATCAAACTTCCCAGGATTACCTCTGGCCATCTAAGCCCTTGAATTCTATAGTGCCCTGGCTACATCATGATGCTTGCATTTTCTCAGCTCATGTTGCTCTATCACACACCCATGCTGCTCCTGGCCTCCGTGGCTTTGCACAGGGCAATTCCTTCTGCTAGATCTCTCATCTCCTCCATGTACCCTACCTAATCCTGATTCCCTTCTTCCACTACCTAATCCCAATTTTTTCTTCTTCCTTGGTTTAAACCTTCCAGTTTGAACAGAGGTAAAATAGAAAGCCCCATGGGGGAAAAAATCAACACCATAAATGAGAAAAGAGGCTGGTACAGGGGCCTAAAAGCTGGATGGCATCAATGGTTCCAGCTACAGAGGCAGGTTCTAACATTTAATAGTGTAAGAAAAGGAAAGACATGTGATAATGAAATAACTCTCACTAGAAGCCCAACTTACAATGTCATGGGATCCCTACAAAAGCAGGTAGACATGAAAGAGGAAAATGCTTCACTGCTGACTGGAGAGAGGTGAGCACCTGAGACCTGGAGGTATGAAAAATGGCAACAAACTCAAACTGGCAGGAGAAAGAGCAGATGCTCCAAGAGGTCTCGGGGAGAACAGTGGTTGGGTGATGAGATGAGCAAAGCAAGTTTTAGTAGTAGATTATTGTAAATGCTTACAAAGGAACAGAAATCTAAAGACAGTAGCCATAGAGGAAGCTGATAAACCAGAAGGTCACATCATGTAGGCGTTTCCAACAGCTGTGGGAGCACAGCAGAAAGATAAAGCAGCTTTATAGTAACAAACAAAGCAGCATGCAATGGCCAGGAAATATGGTGAGAGGAGGCATCAAAGGAGAAGAAGTAGAAATGTAATTAGCAGGACATATTTATATGATTATATTAGTAATAATAATAAAAATATTCAATTTGTAAAAGGTTTACTCAACTACCAAGCATGTATCAATGATAGGCATTATTTCATTTGCAAGAAAAAAAATAGCTTTTGAGGAGCCCTTAGAGACATAAGAGAGGAACAGAACTGACAGCATGCCATTTGGTACATGGGAGACTACAGATACCCTGGACTTATTGACAAAGACAAAAAGTGACCTCATCTAAGATCCATAAATTGAAGGGGATTGGGGGACATTCAAACTATATTTGTTTAGAACCCAATTAGCCTGCCAGAAGGAAAACTACTTGAGGTCAGAGACTGCCTCTCACTCAACACTATGAACAGCACTTAGCACTGTGCCCGACACACAGAGGACACTGTAGATATGTGTTGACAGACTCAATAAACAAATGGAAGGATGGATGGATGGATAAAAATATCATCCTAACATATCTACATCACAAACAAGATAGAAAGCATTTGTCTATGTTTAAACCCAAATTTTAAAGGAGCAGAAAAACATCCCTGAATCCAGGCCTGCTGATGACACTGGTGGAAGGGGTGGAGGGGAGTGAGATACTTTCAAGAGAAAGGTAAAATTCTTCTACCTCCTTACTATTCTCCTCCTGTGCATTGTCTTCCAATATCTCTTTTCTACTCACGCCTTGAAAGGTTCAAGATCTAGGAGGTAACAGGCCAAGCAAACAAATGTTTCTCCTCATTCATTGATTCAACAAGCACTTCTGTAGTGAGGCATGCCGCTAGGCACTGGGCACATGGACAAGCAGGAGGCAAGCAGGAAACATCAACTAAGGTGGGTGTGAGATGGTAAAACATATGGTTCCTATAAGAATACAGAACAATCACACTCAACTCAGTTTTGGGAGGTCAGAGAACATGATAGCTATCCCAGATGAGTATCATGGCTTGAGCTAGAGGGATAAGAAGAGGAAGGAGATGTCCATACTAGGGGTTTCAATGCCTTTGCCTCTAATCATGTTCTTAAACCATTATGGTATATTACCTCCCCATTACCTCCCCTAAAGGTCTTGTCTACCCAATTAAGTATCCTTTGTATGGCACAAACTCTGCTGGGTTCTAGAAATTAAAAAAATGCAAAATATAGCCCCCTATCTCAAGAAACCCGTGGTCTCTATAGCTTATCTGGAGAGTATGTACCCTGACTAATGATATTAAGATTAAAAATGATATCAAAGAAAATAGCCTGGCTAAGATTCAAATTTTGAAAACTAAATTTGTACATAATTTTACAAATAAACAGAATCTATCATGCAAAGATCTTATCCATCATTTTTGGCCATTGACAGCTAAGCAGAGCATTACAGGGACTCTGCTTTTCATAATCTATGCTGGTGAACTTGGCCTTTTTGATATGTGAGGAGTCATATACAATCTCAAAAGGCCTCAAGGAATATTGGGGTTTCTTCTTCATTTGGTTATTCAAAGTTTTGATACTTCTTAATGTACGGAGATGCTCTGCTGGATATTAAACATGTGTATATTTTTTCTAACAAGAGAAAAAGAAGAAAAATCACCTTGAATGAAGAGTGTAAATCATTCTTGAGTGCTACAAGGCACTCAGGGTATCTATAAGAAGTAAGCAGGCAGCTTTGTCCAGCCGACTTCAAGAGATGGAATAGGTGTGGGATGGTCAGAGTTCTGGACCTGTAAGGGCAGGAAAATGTGAGCTCACAGCGCCACTGGGTTCTGAGGGCTGTCTGAGACCTGCCAGATGACAGTGGGAATACTGCTCTAAATGGGATCATGCTGGTAGCTGTGACATAGTTAGAAGAGGACCCAGTCTAGCATATCCTCAGCTACAGGCCTCTTAGGCCCTCCTCAACATGGAAATAGCAGGACACTGCCTCACAGACTCCTTGGTCACTGCTCTGGATCTTGGTTCTGGATACACCTGTACCAGGCAAGTTGCAACTCTGTCACCAATGCTCACTCATGACTTAGCTGCAAAGGGCAGCACCACTCATGAGTCCTGAGTGGGGCATACTGATGTGCTGCTGAGGGGAAAAGGAATGTGGATACTTCAGTTATACCTGATTATGAATCATACAGCTTCTACTGGAAGCCAGGCTTTTGACATGTAGGTGTCAGGTGCCTATATGACAGCCCTTAATGTCACATGAAAAGGTCATACCAATCTCTCTGAACTCTGAAATTCTAAGATCTTTAGAAAGAGATTTGGCCATTTATTCTGTTTTTAATTGCACTGAATAGTATATGACAGGCAAACTTCATGGCATACAATAGCTTTTATTTCCATTTTGCATCACATTATATTTTTAAAATAATTTATCAAGGTGAAATTTACATAATATAAAATTAACCATTTTAAAGTGAATAATTCAGTGGCATTTAGTACATTCACAACGTTGTGCAACCACCCCCTTCTAGTTCTAAAACATTCCAATCACTCCAAAGTAAAACCACCTTACTCGTTAAGCAGTTTCTCCCATTCCCACCCCCATCCCTAGTCCCTTGCAACCACCAACCTTCCTTCTAATTCTTTGGACCTATCTATTCTTGATATTTCATACAAGCAGAATCATGTGTCACATTTTGTGTCTGGCTTCTCTCACTTCTTCCAGTATATTGTGGAGGTTCATCCATGTGGTAGCCTGTAACAGAACTTAGTTTCCCTCTCATAGTTGAAGAATATTCCATTGTATGTATATACTACAATGTGTTTATCCATTCATCCATTAATGGACATTTGGGCTATTTCTACCTTATGGCTATTGTGAAGAGTGTTGCTATGAACATGTGTATACATATACCTGAATGACTACTTTCAATTCTTGTGGGTACTCATGTAGGAATGGAACTGGGGAGGTCACATATTCTATATTTAACATTTTGAAGAACTAACTAACAGTGGCTGCACCATTTTACAATCCTACCAGCAATGTACGAGGGTTCTAATTTCTCCACATCTTCATCAACACATTATTTATTATTGTTATTATTATTATTATTATTATTATTATTATTTTATCATGGCCATGCTAGTAGAGATAAATAGGTATCTGTTTGTGGTTTTGATTTGCAGTTCACTAATAACTAATAATGCTGGACATCTTTCCATGTGCTTTTTTTTTTAAGATTTTATTTATTTACTCATGAGAGACAGAGAGAGAGGTAGAGACACAGGCCGAGGGAGAAGCAGACCCCATGCAGGGAGCCCGATGTGGAACTCAATCCCGGAATTCCAGGATCAAGCCCTGAGCCAAAGACAGACACTCAACCTCTGAGCCACCCTGGCATCCTTTCCATGAGCTTTTTGACTATTTTTAACTTAAATAAAAATCAGGGATACACATTTCAGTTAAAATTCAATTGTGTATGGGACTTCCAAATGCAAAAAATACAACTGAGGTGATGGTTGAACAGACACCTCCTAGGAGCTTCTCTAAGTTTGTCCATATACAGGTAATGATAACCACATCACAACCCACTAAAACTAAGTTTTAGTTTAGTGGTTGGTTTTTTTCAAGCATTGAGCATAAAAATGAGTTTCCACTTCAGAAATCTTATCTTCAAATCAGAAAAATATGATGCTTAAGAAACCATAAGTTCCACAAGGGCAGTAATTTTTGCATCTATCGTCTTCCCTAACTAAAGTGCCTTAATTAAAGAAATCAAATTGACTACCTGGACCCAGAGATTGTAACTAAATGTAGACAGTAAGGTAGAAGGATGGATTTACAGTAATTCCTCAGCATTCTTCCTGCCAGGTCCACTAGGGAAACGATGATGCCATAAACCTGGATAATGAATACAGGAACAAGAACACTTGTGATAAACACATTATCTCAGGATTCTTACCATTAGTTCAGAGTTCCATCTTTACTTTTTATTCTTCAACTTTCATGTTCCTTTTATTCCACTCTTTCTATGCAGAAAAATGTAAGAGAAAAGAGAAAGGGTTCTATACAAACAAAAGGTAATAACACTGCTACTCACAAACATTTCTTGATTTAATTTTTTGTGATTTCGTTTCTCTTCCTATATGTCCTTTCCTATCCTCATCCCTGTTGAATGTCACTCCATCTCATAGAAGTACAATTTTCCATAGAGAAAAAGACTATTACGACAGTCTTTACAGTATTGGTTATCCGGATTCGGTTTGGCAAACTTATTAAGACTCTTCTCTGTCTTATGAATTAAAGAATATCTCCCATTGAATAGAACTTATCTAGAAAAGCAGTTAAACAGAAAACTTATCTAGAACTTATCTAGAAAGGCCGAAAAGGAGGCCTATTGTGATTCCATGTGACAACAATTTTGAAAAGGACAGATCACTAAATTTTTGTTTATTCTGATCACTTCTTCCTTATTGAGTATGATTCTCTCATTTCAAAAATTGGGAAAAAAATTTAAACTTACTTTAATCTGGTAAAAATGTTTTGATGCCACTTGTATTTTGAAATTATCTTATTATAATAATATTCTAGCCTTGTATAATTTATACCTCAAAAGAATAGATCACATCCTCAAAGGAGAGAGAAAGACTATTTCAATGCACAGTAACAGTGTCTCATGTATACTAAAGATTCTTGAGCTCTGTCCTTCTGCCATATGTCTCCAAATGACACAGTAATTTGACTTCAAATTAGTCAATGATACAGTTAGTATCATTTTCCCCTCAACAAGTGATAGCATGAGTGGATAGGGAGAGTTTGTAGTACAAAACACTCACTTGTAATACAAACTTGGGATCTGACTTCTATTATTACAGTTTGCACCAGGCACTTTCAGGAACACTAGTTCCAATGACCTGAGTAAGAGCCTCAAAACTGCTGCTTCTCAGATGACCCTTTGTTCAGAAACTCATGCTGTGAGAACTAAAAGATCTTTAATATCAGAGATGTAGGGAAAAGATGGCCAACTAATCTTCAGGGGGGAAAAAAAAAAGAAAAATCCCTTCTATAATAGCAGCAGAGCAGACTAACACAGGTCAACCACAGGTGTCCATATATTGGATAAGAGACCAAAGTTGTAAGGAGTCATACTCAGGCCTCTAGCAGCAAAACCATGACTCCATGTCATGGACTCCCTATATAGAAACTCTAGTTGATGACAACCCAGAATTTTTGCTTTTTATCTGTTCCTTACTACCATCCTTACCCCACCTTTCTGACATTTTAATTAAAATCAGTTAAAAAAATTCAAAACTTTTCTTACAAAGGTTTTGGTTGAAGGAGCCTTGCACTGAGTCTTTTGCTCAATAAATACTGGTTGATTGTCCACAAAGTACAAGAACTCAGGGGATATAGTGCTGAATAAAATCCAGTTTCTGTCTTCAAGGAGTTAAGCTTTTTTTCTTCAGTGTGGCAGTTCTGCTTGCAGGGCCCACAAGGTTTCTTGTGATGATTTCCAACAGAACTCCGATGGGTAAGTGGCTCTCTTGACTGATACGGGGACTCAAGGGCAAGAACAGTTGACATTTAAGGCAGAGAGAACAACAAATGCAAGTAGGCAAAAGCAAATATGAAGCATGTTTAGTCAACTGCAAATAATTTAATATTGAGGCAAATAGAGGATTTAAATCGGAGAAATGGAGAGCCAGGAGGTTAGGTATCAGCCTAAGGATAGATGGAGAAAGAAAGACAAACCAATAAGCTCATGTTTCATCTTGTGGATAGTGGGGGACAGGGAAATGATAGGGTCAGAACTACATCTTAGAGACAACGTTTGGTGCTGATGAACAGTTGACGGGGAAGAGACAGGAAAGGACAAAGAGTACAGAGAGTTTTATGGTAAATCAGCAGAGAGACGAAAAAGGAAAAACACAGATGATTAACTATTCACTCTATCCCTATTTTTCATCACCATGAATGACCAAAAGCAAACAGTCTAATTGCTTCCTGATTTTGTTTCTATGCTTTTCTTATGAAGATATGACATGTTAAGGATTTTGTCTGCTTGGGGGCAAGAAAGTGAACAGTATTTCTTTCTAAAGAGCCCTACCTTTCCATACTTCAGGAAATACCAATAAATAATACCCCATATAATATACTTTTAACTGAAGACCAAAGTAGAAGGGTTTCTTGACAGTATCCACCAGTTGGAATATATTCCTTAGCAATATATTTTAAAATAATGGTGCCTCTGGGTCAAGAAATGAGAATTCCCTAGTTTCCCAGAGTAGAAGTCCCTACTCTGTCATTTACCAGATTTCTGACATTGGGTAAGTCTCCCGACTTCTCTAGGTTGTTATCTTGAAAGCTGTGTGTCAGACAGGACACCAGACAGGAAATGGAAGGCACACTCAAAGAGTAAAATTAAACAGGATTTAATAATGGAAATTCATCAAGGGAGATGAAGCACTCCATTCCCAGGCCAGTAGGAGTGGAGACCCTTTGGCATCCCTTAGACCTTAGAGAACCCAGACAGAGAACTATAGCTGTAGGATGGGTTGGGGCTGTGGCCTTCATACACCACTGCTAACTAAGAGCCTAGCAGAGTGGGACCTGGGGGAATAAGTATCTGGACCTCTCCTTCTGCCCTCAGATATCCTGCTAGTACACCATAGCTGAATCCTTCCCAAAGCAAGAGGGCAATGGATCTCACTGATGCCATCTATGAATGGCAGCCTCCAAGGCCACAGAAAGGATGGGGAAAAGGATAGAATAGCTTTAGAAGACAAATGGAAGAAACCCAGTTCAAAATTATTTAATAGGGCAGCCCAGGTGGCTCAGCAGTTTAGCACCGCCTTCAGTCCAGGGTGTGATCCTGGGGACCCGGGATCGAGTCCCATGTCGGGCTCTCTGCATGGAGCCTGCTTCTCCCTCTGCCTATGTCTCTGCCTCTCTCTCTCTCTCTCTCATGAATAAATAAATAAAATCTTTAAAAACAAACAAAAAAAACCCCAAAATGATTTAATAATGGCTATGGTGGACTACACATAAATTTGTTGTGAGGGACAAATAATATATGTAAAACTTCTTTGTAAACTGTGAATTAAATACACAAATACAACAATTATGAGAGCTATAATGCTATGCTATGTGAATCCTCAAGTTGGCATATCTCAAGGTTTCAAATCAAGAATATCCTCTACACTAGAATTTTTTTCTTTCTGGTTAAAAGTTCAAATCATGAGGACAAAAAACAAACTGAAAAGGAATTTTTCAGTATCAAACATTTAAGTTCAAATGAAAAACTGACTCCCTAGTGAAGTCAGTGCAACAATAGGTAAGACTCAGTCACCTGCATGTTGGCATCTTTTTGTTAGTTCCCTGTCCTTCCCAGCTCCTGCTTGTGTCCCAACTCTAATTCTAACTTTTGCTGGCACCAGAATCAGCAACAATTCTAGAAGCTTATTCCTTATTCTATCACGGCTCAGGGCCAGCTCTTATAAGCACCAAATTCATTTACCAAAGAAACATTCAGCAAGCATTTGCAGAGCCCCTACAATGTGCTTAGTACAGAAGGCAAGCATCTATCTACTTATCAGGGGATGAGGAGCCATGACAATATTTATTCAGCATACAAACATTATAATCCAATTTATAATCTTTTTTTCCTTCTCATTCACTCCTCTTTAGCCTATACTGTCTTCCTTGAAGTTCCTTAAAGCCTTCTAAGCACACTTCTGCCTTAGGGCCTTTCCTCTGGCTGTTCCCTCTGCTTATTCTCCACACAGCCACATGGCTAACTTCTTTACTGCCATCATGTTCGTTCAGGTATCACCTTCTCAGTGAGGCCTACCTTATTCAAGATTGCAATCCCCCATCCAAGCTCCTAATCCCCCTTGTCCCACTCCTCTTCCCCAGCTCCCCCTCTACCCCCAGCAACTGCAACCTTCTAACATGCTATATGTAAAGTACTTGTTTATTTTGGCTGTTTTTAATGTCTATCTCCCCTTGTGCCCTTGCTGACAGGGATATCCGAATTTTGTCCACTGTTATATCCCAAGCACGTAGAACTGGGCCTTGCCCATACTGGACATTCAACAAATACTCATTGAATGAATGAGTCAATCAATCATCAGATCAGTCATGTGAAATGAGACTCAGTGATGTTAGCAATTCTTTGTTAATGGAAATTTTAAAAGTCAAAAAAATCCAAGCTTTCTTGGCATTGCATTTTAAATCTAATAGCCTCATCTCATAATTGGTTCCAAGTTTTTTGCTCATAGGTGAAAACTGGTATGTGATGATTAATCCCCATTATAATTAAATGTAAAAGCTGTATCATTTCTATTAAAATATAAGATTAAACACTAAACTGGTACTATAGATAATAAGTGTTTGTAATTAACACACTGTGGATAACTGTAAACTCCATCATTACACTAATAAAATGTAAAAATTCCTAAAGCAACTGGAAACTCCGTGGCAGCTGCAACGTCAACACTAGCCACTTTGCCAGTTGTTCAGAGACTGTGCAAATTAGCAGAAACTGGTAGTAACACAAATAATGCATTTGAGAGCCATTTTTGCACAACATAAGTTTAGAGACTTTTTTCTTTAGATACAATATCACATCCTGATGCATTAAAAGGAGGAACCAAGATGAACTTCAAACCAGTAAGGGAAATAAACCATGAAGTGGGCAGTTTAGGTAGCTCTGAGTATACTATCTCCAGGCTCTGATTTTAGAAACAAAGGTTGCTTGTGCAGTAAATTTGGATCCATAAATTCATGGCTTGAATATGTAGAAAATATGTATTAAGGGATTAGTATAATTATTTTGCAGAGATACCTGGAAAGTCAAGCAAAGGGCTCAAAAGATAAATCTAGGTATTAAGGTATCAAAGGGGTAAATGGTTTCTTTCCAGAGAGCCAAACCTTCTACCTTCATTATCCAAAGTGTTATAGAACCATAAAGATTAGGAAGCCACTATAGAGCTATCTTTCTCAATCAACGAAGGACCTGATTTTTAGCGGACCCAGTCATGGATTAAGCTCAGTTTAGACAATGACTTTAACTCTACTTCAGTTGTAACTGACCTTACAGGTAAAAAGGGCACAGAGTGTGTGGGTGTATGTGGGTGTGTGTGTACCTGATGGATATGTTTGGGTTTCTCATTGCAAAAGGGAACTACATTTAGATTCAAATTGAACTGTTTTAAAACAAGAATCAAAATCTGACTTGTTTCATATGCTATGTGCTGAGCTATTCTGAAAGAACCAATACAGCTTTTTACTAGATTCCATGTGTTGTGGGCTGAATTGTGACCCCTCTCTGAATTCATACGCTAAAGTCCTAAAACACCCAGTCCCTCAGAATATGATCATTTTGAGACAGGGCCTTTAGAGAGGTAGTAATTAGGGTAAAATGAAGTCATTTGAGTGGACCCTAATTCAAATGACTATTGTTTTTGTAAGAAGAGGTGATTAAGGGCAGCCCTGGTGGCACAGCGGTTTAGCACCGCCTGCAGCCCAGTGTGTGATCCTGGGGACCCTGGATCGAGTCCCACGTCAGGCTCCCTGCATGGAGCCTGCTTCTCCCTCTGCCTGTGCCTCTGCCTCTCTGTCTCTGTGAATAAATAAATAAAATCTTTTTAAAAAAATTTTTATTTATTTATGATAGAGAGAGAGAGAGAGGCAGAGACACAGGCAGAGGGAGAAGCAGGCTCCATGCACCGGGAGCCCCACGTGGGATTCAATCCTGGGTCTCCAGGATCGCGCCTTGGGCCAAAGGCAGGCGCTAAACCGCTGCGCCACCCAGGGATCCCTAAATAAATAAAATCTTAAAAAAAAAAAATGAAGAAGAAGAGGTGATTAGGACAGAGAAAAGACCATGTGAAGACCATTTACTTATCTACTAGTCAAGGAGAGAAGCTTCAGAAAACAACCGTTTTTCACAGCATCTTTGTAATGAATTAATTGACATTCAACTATGCATATTCTGACCTCCAAAAAAAGAGGAATATGAATATATCGATTTTAATAATAACAGCTAGCATAAATTAGCATTTACTAAGTGCCTAGTACTGTGCTAAAAGCATGTTAGGTATCTCACTTAACTACAAACAATACAAAGAATTTATTGAAAGCAAGGAAAGGGATACAAAACGACTATGACCTTTCAGAAACTGTGTTTATTGGATGGCTATATTACACAAACAAGCTCTATTGGATCAAATAAAACATTTTACTCTGGTTTTTAAAAGCTATTTAGTAAAAACTAATACTATATGTAAGTTTCAAATTAAATATCATCTCAACGCGAACCAATCATTCTTCTCCATGGACCATCAGTCTTGACCACAACCTGAAAAAGGAGAGCAACTTCTTTGTTTCCTAAGACCCAACGTAAACTTATGAAGAAGATATGCTCATATGCAGAGGGGCCTCTAGAAATGAATAACGAGAGGACGCAGAATTAGGCTGGTATGTCAACTACCCCCTCCCCCAACCACCACCACATTTGGAGGTTAGTTTTTTTTAAAGATTTTTATTTATTTATTCATGAGAGACACACGCAGAGGGAGGCAGAGACACAGGCAGAGGGAGAAGCATGCTCCATGCAGGGAGCTGGACGTGGGACTCAATCCCTGGTCTCCAGGCTCATGCCCTGGGCCAAAGGTGGCGCTAAACCACTAAGCCACCCAGGCTGCCCTGGAGGTTAATTTTTAAAATTAACTTTATCGAGATGTGCACATATAATCAAGTACACAGACCTTAAAGGGTTCAGTTTGATGGGTTTTGACAAATGGATACACCCTCTTAAAACCACAGTCAAGATATAGCTTATTTCAATCACTCCAGAGAGTTCCCTCCTGCCCCTTTGCAAGAAACTTCTCTCCAACCATGGGCCGGTATAGATGTTTTGAAGTAGGTAGGTAGTAGTGATGGCAATCGCTACTGTTTGTGGATAGTTAACAATAGGAGTATTTACTGAATGCCCACGTGCCAGGCACTGTATTTACATAGTATTTCATTTTTTATATATATTGCATCTCATTTAATTCCCATGTTAAAGGTTGGTGTGATCCCCATTGGCTCACTGGGAACAAAGGGGCAGAGGATGGTAGGTCAAGAAATTAATTATGCAAGGTCAAAGAACTACTACCAGGTGTCGGGATCAGACCTGAACCAAGAATATCTGAATTAGAATCCCTATGCCAAATAATATTGCCTCTATACAAATGCTAAGGAGTTCTCTGTTAATCCAAAACACACATTACCTAGTCGAATTAATGAGACCACTAGCTCTAAATCACAACCCCACCTCTATTACAATCACATCCAACCACCTCATCTTAACACGCAAGCAAGGGTTTTAGGGTCTAGTACTAATGATAACTAAAGAGGATTACTTACAAGTTCTTTAACTGAAAATCTTCATGTAAATCCTTCGTATATTTCTAAAGTAGTTGGGAGAGGGGGAAAATCCTCTACATAGGTGGGTGGGTCACCACTCCATCGGCCCCAAGGAATGGTTAGTGTCTTAGAAAATGAGTGGAAAGAATCCAACCATCCACTTGTTCTTTTTTTTTTCTTTTTTTTTTAAGATTTATTTATTTATTTATGATAGACATAAAGAGAGAGAGAGGCAGAGACACAGGCAGAGGGAGAAGCAGGCTCCATGCCGAGAGCCCTAGTGGGACTCGATCCCCAGACCCCAGGATCGTGCCTGGGCCAAAGGCAGGCGCCAAACCTCTGAGCCACCCAGGGATCCCCCATCCACTTGTTCTTAATCAACCGCAGGGCCGCTCTAAGAACCACAGTGAAAGGCCCTGTGCAGCACCGCACTGTCACTTTATTAGGGATGCATGGAGGCAAACATCTGGATTGAACCTTCTGATTCCTCATTACATTAATTTTATTCAGTTTAAAATTCTTCCCACTCACATTTACAAAACACTTCACACAGACTACTTCCCTCATGAATGAAGTTCCATTCACATCTCACTTTTATTCTGAAATGACTGAGGTTAAAGCTTGTTCAGTGTCAATTTTTATATTGACAAGTATTGTAAAATATACACGCAAATGCAGGAGAGTAAAGGGAGGCAGCCTCTTTAAGGAAGGGGTTCTAGTGAAGTAAAGCAGCTGGGTGAGGGGCACGCAGAGGCTTTCAGGATCCCCCCAGGCTCCTGCCAAACTGCTTTGGACGGCAGGTATTTGAATGCCCAGGGGAAGATTTTACGCGAATTACCACCCTTACAGGTACGGGCTAACACCTTGGGAATTAATAGGACTCACTTTCCCCCAACCTGGGGTTGTCTTCTAGAAGCCCCTTCCTTCAGTCTCCCTGGGGTGTGCCTGAATCCCCTAACATCTGCCGGGGACGGGGGCCTGTCGCAGCAGGCTCGGGCTCCAGGACGTGTGCTTACTAAATCTTACTGAATCTTTGACCACCTCCCGCCCCAAGAGAGACGACCGCGCGCCCCCGGGCCTGCGCAGCACCGGGCGGCCTCCCTCCCCCGCCGCCAGGAGCGCCCGGGTCCAGGTCCGCAGCGGGGGCGCAGCTTCCCCGCACCCAGCGGGCGCCACCCCGGCGGAGGGGCCCCCAAGGCACCGCGCCCGCTCGCCCGGCACCCGGCCCCGCTCGCTCCGGGCCGCCCGGACTTGTTGGCGCCACCAGCTAGTTCAGCAAAACCCCAGGGCGGCTGGGGGGGCAAGGGGGGAAGGGGGAGGGGGAGGGCGCAGGGCGGAGGCGGCGGGGGCGGGGCCCGGGTGCTGGGGCCGGATGCTGGGGCCGGGCGCGCGGCGCGATCGCCCACTGCGGGGGCTCCCCCGTCCTCCCCGCTCGCGGGGCGGGGCGGGGCGGGGCGGGGCGCGGCTACCTGGCCCTGGAGGCCCCTCTTCCCGGCGGGGCAGCCTGGCCGCAGGCGGCGGGGGCGGGGGCGCGGGGGGCTGCCCCGCCGGGAAGAGGCGCCTCCAGGGCCAGGTAGCCGCGCCCCGCCCCGCCCCGCCGCGCCCCGCCCCACGGCGCCGTCTCCGCCGTCACCCCCACTGCGGCCTCCAGGGGGCGCCCCGCGCGAGAGGCCGAGGGCCGACCCCGCCGGGCACGCCTCCTGGGGGAGGCCCTGGCGCTTGGCCTGGAGTCCGTGCTGGAAAAGGTGAACGATTAGAACTTCTTCCTTTACTCCAGTACTGCTACCTGGGCTTGAATTTTAAGTGAGTTGGCTGTTTGGCCGTTCATGTCCACCCACATCCTGTTGGCAAAACACTACGGAGCCCTGAGGGTTTGCAAACTTGTCCCCTTTGGAACCCTTCGGATGGATTTTAACCCTCTGGGTGAAGGTGCACCCAAAATGTGGTCTGTCTCTGGCAGGCAGTGTTGACACTTTAAGTTGGTCCCTGAAGCCATGTCTGGCCAGTTGACTAGTGTGTTCAAGGTAAGTCCAAAGGGAGGTGAGAAATGGAGACAGTGAATGACATCACTAAACCCCAACGTCAGCTGTAACTTCTTACAAGACATGTCCCAGGAGTTAAGGGAAAAGAAAGCAAAAGTGAACTATTTGGACTACATCAAGGTAAAAAGCTTCTGCACAGTGAAAGAAACAATCAACAAAACTAAAAGACAGCCTATGGAGTAGGAGAAGATATTTGCAAATGACGTATCCGATAGAGTTAGTATCCAAAATCTATAAGAAGTTATCGAAGAAGAAGAGGAGGAGGAGGAGGAAGTTATCCAATTCAACACCTGAAAAACAATCCATTTAAGAGATGGGCAGAAGACATGAAGAGACGCTTTGCCAAAGAAGACATCCAGATGGCTAACAGGCACATGGAAAGATGTTCAACATCACTCATCATCAGGGAAATACAAATCAAAACCACAATGAGACATCATCTTACAGTTGTCAAATGGCTAAAATTAACAACGCAAGAAACAACAGGTGTTGGTGGGGATGTGGAGAAAGGGGAACCCTCTTGCACTGTTGGTGGGAATGCAAACTGGTGCAGCCACCCTAGAAAACAGTATGGAGATTCCTCAAAAAGTTAAAAAATGAGCTACCCTATGATCCAGCAATTGCACTACTAGGTATTCACCCAAAGGATAGAATCATACAGATTCAGAGGGGTATATGCACCTCAATGTCTATAAAAGCGTTATCAATAGTAACCAAACTATGGAGAGAGCACAAATGCCCACTGACTGATGAATGGATAAAGAAGATATGATATGGGATCCCTGGGTGGCGCAGCGGTTTGGCGCCTGCCTTTGGCCCGGGGCGCGATCCTGGAGACCGGGGATCGAATCCCACGTCGGGCTCCCGGTGCATGGAGCCTGCTTCTCCCTCTGCCTATGTCTCTGACTCTCTCTCTCTCTCTCTGTGTGTGACTATCATAAATTAAAAAAAAAAAAAAAAAAAAAGAAGATATGATATATACATATATATGGAGTGTCATTCTAAGCACTCTGAGCTATCAGAAAAAAATGAAATCTTACTCTGTGTGATGACATGGTTGGAGCTAGAGTGTATTATGCTAAACCAAACAAGTCAGTTAGAGAAAGACAAATGCCATATAATCTCACTCATATGTGGAATTTAAGAAACAAAACAGATGAATATATGGGAAGAGGGGAAAGGAAAAAAAAAGAAGAGAGGGAAACAAGCCATAAGAGATTCTTAACAATAGAGAATAAACTGGGGGTTGATGGAGAGGAAGTGGGTGGGGGATGGGTTAGATGAGTGATGGATATTAAGGAGAGCACTTATTGTGATGAGTATTGGGTGTTGTGTGTAAGTCATGAATCACTGATTTCTACTCCTGAAACCAATATTGCACTGTATGTTAACTAAAATTTAAATTAAAAAAAATGGCCAAGACTTTTATGCACTACAATGTAAAATAAATATGTTAATGATAATTTAGGGTAAAAATGTCTGTTGGCCTGAATGATTTAGGAGAGCCCTTCAGTTGCTCTCAGATCTCCTAAACCACACCAGATATTTGAATAATACAATGTTAGTCCAGTGCTGGGTATTGTGATGATAATTAAGAATGAGAAGATTTAAAAAAAAAAAAAAAAGGAGAGGAAAAAATGGCTTCTTAGGCTTCCTATGATCTTCATAAAATGTGCACAGTCAGGGCTCAGAAACTCACAGTTCATAGGGTGGCTGATAATGTCCATTATTGCCTAAAGAAAATCCACCTTGATTCAAAATACAGGAAATACAGTTATGAATAAGAAGTATTCATATTGGTTTGAAGTAAATTAATATCATAGTGATAGGGGAACCTGAGTGGCTCAGCCGGTTAAGTGTCTGCCTTTGGCTCAGGTCATGATCCTGAGGTCCTGGGGTAGGCCCCGAGTTAGACTCCCTGCTCAGTGGGAAGCCTGCTTCTCCCTCTCCTCCCTGCTCATGCTCTCTCTTGTTCTCTCTATCTCTCTCGCTCTCTCCAATAAAATAAATGAATCTTCTTAAAAAATATATCATAGTGATAGAATGGAGTTATTAAAAAGGTCTTCTTATCCAATGCCTCTTTATAGGTGAAGGCTCTAAGGTCCAGAGAAGACCTGGGCAAGGTCACAAGGGAAGCAGAAGGAAAAATTGTAAAAGTTCTCCTGACACCTAGTCTATTGATTTACTTCTTAATTCTCAGTACTCCCAAGTTTTCCCTGATTTTTAGGGCTTGAGTCATTCAGACCTTCAAATAAACCCAAATAAACTAGAGACTCAGTAATAAAAGGACTTGGAAGGCCAAATAAAATGAATTTGATGTTTTTTTCATTATAATAATAGCAATTATTTATTGACCACTTATAATATTTATTTTCCATGGATTATCTCATTTAATCCAAGTTTTAAATGAATTCATTTTTAGTGCAGCCTTAAAATGGAATAATCCCTGATGATTACAAGAGCTGTTTTGCCAGTCTCCTTTGACTATGTAATACAAACGAGTTTTGTTCCTGAGCAGATGGGATATACCAACTCAAAATTCTGCAAACTGGTATCCTTTGACCTGGTAGCTCCATTTCTGTAAGTTTATTTTAAGAAAGTAATCATTAATATGTTCAAAGGTGACGTTCTATGATTGTTTGCTGTATGTAGCATTCTTTGGAATATGGAAAAATTAGAAATAGTCTTTAATGGTCAACAAATGGGACTGATTGTACAATGCAATATTCTGTAGACATTAAGAATGATACTGTAGGTAAATCTTTAACAATATGGAAAGATGTTCACAATATATTTCGAAGGGGGAAAAAAGCAGATCACAAAATGTATGCTTAGAATGACACTCTTTGTGAAAGGGCAAACAGTGTTTATTTTGGAAGGTGAGATTATGAGTGATTTTTAGTTCTTTTGCTTATCTGCATTAAAAAATCAGTAGTAAATTTTTATTATTTTGTCATTAATGTAAATTTTTTAAATGAATCACTATCTCTGATTATTATCAAAGTACCTATAAGGCAAGGCATTGTGCCAGAGATGGGCAGACAAGAATTCAGGGCAATTTAGCACAGTAAAGAACATAGTCTTAGCCACTATAGATAGTGTATTAATCAGACCTAGCTTCCAAGTTGTAGCTCTACCCTCCTTAAGGTATGTCATCTTGAACAAGTTACTTGGTTTTTCTAAGCCTAAAACCAGTAATGATAATAATAGCTAACTTTCATAGAGAGTTGACTTTGAGTTAAGCACTATGCTAAGCACTTTGTATATAATTTCATCCCCACATCAGCTGATGAGGAAATTGAGGCTTAAATTAAGGGAAGTCAAACAACTTGCCTAGTTTACACAGTTAGATAAATACATCACAGTATGTTTGAGAGGATTAAATGTAAGGAGATACTTAAAGCACTTAGCCTAACACACTGCCAGGTAGATGTATATAAACTTGAAACCTGTCGTTTTCAATAATTTAGGCACAACCCTTATAGCAAAACTCTGCTTTTTATAATCATCTTACTACTCAATCACCTCTCCAGGGAATCTAATTTTTCTATTCAGTGTGGTGGGTAAGAGCATGGGCTCTAAAACCTGCCTTGTTTTGAATCCTAGCTCTACCACTTATTAGCCCTGTGACCTTGGCTAAGCTACTTCACCTCTTTGTTCTTCAGTTTTCTTGTCTGTAAGATGGGCATAATATTAGAACTGACTTCTTGGGGGTTCTGAGTATTAAAAAGTTAACAGACAGAAAGCAATAGGAATAATCCCTGGAGTTCTTTGAATGTTTACACATTTTACAAATTGTAAGTTCTTTTTGACACTTATATAAAGATTTTAGTATGTTCCTTATATTGACATCTGAAGATATTGTTATTTAACACTAAAGATTGTGTAAATGCACAACCTGTCAGAATTCATAGGAGGAAGCTGTCCCCATTTAAAAGAAACTCATGTAGCGTTTATGTGTGCTTGTATTACTAAGACGAAATTCAAACCCAGATGTGAGGTATACAGCAAAAATAATCAATTCTTCCAGTCTTAAATTTTCCAATATCAGTTCAGCCATAAATTCTTCAAAGAAAAGAACCTGGCATATTTAGAACTCTACTTTGTCATGCATTTTGTTTATTATATTCAAAGATTTGATCTATTCTCCAGATTTATGAGGTCTTTTGAAAACAATTGAAAACTTCTACACATAAATAAGAAATAACATATCTTCAATTTTGTACTCAAATATGTTAAGGTAATACTATTTATGAAAAATCTCATAAAAAATAAATCATCATAGAATTAAGAACCATAGTACAAGAAAAAGCTATTTCTCATCAACTGAAATATCTTTTAGGCTAAACTATATATATGTATATATTGCAATATATAAAATATTAATTTTATCAATATCAATTTTATTTTATATATTAAGGTTAATTAATATATAAGATATTAATTTTATCCAGATGGTATTAACTATCTAAAACAAATGTTTTGGAATTATGTTAAATTCTCCAAAGTATATTAATTTACATTCCTTCCCAATACAAACCATAAATAGAATCTGTTATAATTTTACAATTACAAGTCTTTTGTGATTCTAGGATAGTCAACTTCATGTAAGAAAGCAAGTAGTAAGAGATGGAAACTTACTTTTTGACTCTGAAAGGCAATTCCTGTGTTAAGGACAATGTTATTTTTCTTCAAAAGTCTCAAATCTTCACACAAAGGCCTCACAAGCTCATTGTGAACCTTAATTATAAGGGCACCTGTGTTTCTTTGTTTATCTGGTTGGTTGGACCTGAGGATTTGATTTGCCACACTCCTCCCCTGTCCCGCCCTATTTCTCTCTTAATGAGAACAACTTAACAATAGCATCTGTACAACCTCCAAGGCTCAAATAATGAGCGGGGAGGAACACAGGTAGTAGTTATGATGGGGGAGCATTTGCTGCTTAACCTTCATGTAAAGGGCTAAAATTCAGGGTAGTAAGGATAAACTCGAGGGATAGATCACTTTTAAACACAGGAGAGGTTTCAGAACATGAGGCCCCATCCTCCCCCTTCTACTCTCACCTTTCTCCCCCACCCTACTACCACCCTACTTTTCTCCCTGGAGAGGCAGTGTGAAATTAGATCAGTCAGGTTAATCCCACTCTGTTATTCAAGACCTCTGTGATCTTTGGCAAGCTTTTTTTCTTTTTTTCTTTTTTTTAAATCTATCTAAGCCTCAGTTTCTGTATAACAGAGAAAATAGAGAAAATCTGACCTTGTAGATTTTATGAAGATTATTTTTAATGTTACTGGAAAAAGTGTATATGGTAACCATTAATACCAGTTGCTGCTTTTTCCCCTTTCTCCTCTTAATGGTACACATTCATCAAAGCTCCAGCTATACTTATCTGTAGAAGAATAGACGTGAATAATATTTGAAGGATTTGGGAATTTGATTAAAATAAAAAGTGCATCTATTGTTTTCATCATGAACATCTCCTGAAAGAGAAGAAAGAACTCTATTCTTTCAGCAAGTGTTCACTGAGCACGTACTAGGTCTAGGCTTCCTGTTAACCACTGGTGGTGGAAGTTATCTTCTGTCCTCAAGATCAGCCAGAAGGGACAATAGACAAAGAAATTACAGACTGTGATAGTACAATGTAACCCAGTGTTAATAAGTGCTAAAACAGAAGTACCAGGGACCTTGAGAGTACAGAGTAGGGCATCCAAGGCAGCTTGGGGGAGATGAACTTAGATGGGAGAGGGACCCCAGAAGATTCTTAGAAAGAAAAATGATTCCAGAATTGAGTTTTGAAGAACAGGTAGGATTTAGAAGATGAAAGACTGAACATTGAAACTTGATAGAGGTGATGTGCCTTTTAAAAAAAGATCTATCTGCTCTGCATAGCTGTGAAATAAATGGTATATTCCATCGTCAAAATAACACTACATTATAATGTTACTATTATGAATATAACAGAATTTGTAGATTCTTGAATGTTTCATCACATGAGATTTCAATGGAACAATGAATAAGCTTTTCAAGTAAGCCCATGAGCATATATTCGGAAACATTTTAGTAGAGTCTTTGATCTAACAGTTTTAACTATTCTTAGTTGCTCCTTAACTGTTGCAGTTTACACTTAATAGATTAGATAATTAATTGCTTAGTAATAGAAAATAGCTTGGCCAATCATAACATGTAGAAATAATAAGAAAAAGAGTACTCAGTCTTCATATAGGTTTTAGTGCTGGAAGGAACCTTAGAGATCATTGACATTATCTTCCTCATTTTATAGGCAAGGAAAGGTAGGTCCAGAGAGGTTCAGTGATCTGCCCAAGTTCACACAGTTGATGAGAAGCAGAGTCAGAAATAGAACCCAGTTGTCTCAGCATTCCACACATTGCTCTCACCGATGGCAGTGACTACCATTTATTGGACATTTCCAGTGTGGTGATGTGATTAACTATAACAAGGAAATCTTTCTTTTCTATTGCATTTTCTCTGGATGTCCGGCTTCATGAGACGCTCTGTCATGCCAGGAAGGATCACAAGATTGGGAGTCACATCCTTGCTCCACAACTAGCTGTCTTGGGGATCTTGGCAAATTACCAGTTTTCCTTATCTCTAAAATGAGGGTATGAATTAAATCTACCTTAAAGTGTTGTTCTGTGGATTAAAATGAATGAAATAAGTAAATGGATTCCATTTTATTCATGACCGTTTGTTCTACAGATTACTCATATTATTAGGCTAAGCAGCATTCTGTTAAAGGTCATTTATTATAATGTGTGGCAGATTGTATTTTCCAAATATGGCTACAACAGTATCTCCCAAACCCACCTTCTGCAATGTGACCTTGCTGCTCCCTTTCTACCAGGGGAATCTAATCTTCCTCCCCTTGAATCTTGGTCAACTCTTAGTGGTTCTGAGTCACATAATCCACTGTCCCTTCTTTCCAGCAAGTAGGAATGCAGATGTCAGGATGAGAGTTGATATACAAGCTGGCAGGACAACAAAACAGAAAGACTCTGAAATCTTGATGATTGTGTGTGTTGCCATAGCAGCCATGGACTACATAGCCGGACTTTACTTGACAGAGGAACAGAACAAACTCTGATCTTATTAGGCCACTTATTTTGGACTTTTCTGTTGCAGCAAACCAACCAATATTCTAACCAACACAATAGGAGATACTATAATGAAGCTAAGTGCCTGGCAGAAAGCAGGTGCTACATAGAAAGTAGCTAGCACATCTCAAACACCAAAACGCTCCAGGATATAATCTTACTTTTTGGGTGACTTTTACACCTGGTTCATTGACCTCTTCCACATAGCCTTCCTTTTATCTCTGCCCTCTGAGTCATCAACAGGCAACAATAAGCTTTGTGATCATTTAGTTCCACTAATCCTTGAACTCCTCAACACTAATGACTCACTTTCCCTCATTTCAGCCACTCAGCTTCACTGTTGATCCTAGGCCTCATCATGGCATTAAATAGCTCCACCAGCAAGTTCTACAATACTGCCATATTTTTTTCTTCTAGCTCTGGCCGGTCCAAGTGGTCTCTGCTGAATTCCTACAGCTCCTGTGCATCCTCCATCACAGCCAGTTATCACTCTGCTCTGTCAGCTTCAGTTCCTGTGTCTGTCTCCCTACTGGACTATGAGCTTTTTGAGGTTGGAGACTGACTTATTCAGCTATGTAACTACAATTCCCAGCAAAAACATGTCTATTAGTTGGAAGGTCTCAGTTTTTTCCAGCTTCCATGTCTTTGCTTATGTCATTCCACCCTAGGGATATTTTCCTCCTACTGCATTGTCTCTCTCTCTTTTTCTTTTTTTTTTTAAAGATTTTATTTGTTTATTTGGGAGAGAGAGAGAGAGAGAACAAGCAGGGAGGAGAGGGAGAAGCAGGCTCCCCGCTGAGCAGGGAGCCCAATGTGGGGCTCCATCCCAAGACCCCAGGATCATGACCTGAGCTGAAGGCAGATGCTTAATTGACTGAGCCACCCAGGCGCCCCAGCATTGTCTTCTTTTAATGTCAGACAAGTCCTGTAAGGTTTATCTCAGATGTCACCTCTAAGAAGTTTTTCCTGAAATGATACTTTCCTCCTTTGAAGTTCCAAAGCATTTCAGTGTTATATCTTTGCAGGCATTTTGATTTTGCAGTCAACTCAAAAGTATCTACTATTCATTCAGGATATGCTGCTTATTTTACTCATGGCTATCTTTTACTCCTCATAACTACCCAATCTTCCTGATATTGCACCTAAGGAAACTAAAGCTCTGAAAGGTTAGATGATTTTGCCCAGAGTCACACAGCTAGAAAGTGGCAGGATCACGATTCACTCCAAGGTCAGTGTTCTTGTGCTAAACTGTGTTGCTTTATATGTACTTTAGACTTTTGTCCCTTGTGTAAATGTCTTGTCCCCTGCTTGAGTTCTTTGTGTGCAAAGGTTGTGTCTCCTTTGTGTCACCTCTGCCATCTAGCCCAATCTCTTGCACATAGTGAATGCAACAAATTAACAGAAAATAAAATACTGATTCAGGGACTTTCAGAAAACACCTAACAAGGCAGTACAGAGACTCCTTCTTCTACTCCCATATTCCTCTCACTGACTCAAGGGGCCTGGCTACCAATGGATTCACACCTTACCCTTCCAGGAGCAGGGGCTAATTCAAACAGCCTTATTAACAATCTGTGGGGCTCCCGCAATAATGACAATGAGGTTTTAACTATATCCAGTTCCCACAATTCCACATCTTCTTCTCTCTGACACATTTTAATGATAGGATCTAGAGGAGTAGGAGTGGACAGGGATGTAGTATTTTCCCATGGCATCCTATGTCCCCTCTCAGTGTTCCAAAAGAACCTAGACAATATATTAAATCAGCTACATAAATTGTGACTTGCATCTTATAGTTTATCTGTTCCTCAGCTGTGTAAATGTTGTATTTTTTTAAGGAAGGTAAATCCAAAATCAAAATTTACCAAGCTACAACTGACCTGGACAGAATGAGCCCCCCTTTCCCAGCCATAGGATTCCAATGATACGTCAGTAATCCCAAGCATTCCTTCCCTCATAAACAGCACTCCTCTCCCAGGAAGGAAAGCCTAAGCCTTGTAAAGAGCAGTTTGGTTTTGTTTAGTATCTGTCTTTCCCACTTCATTTTGAACTTCTTGAAACTGGAACTCTGTTAATTATTTCTTGTGAACCTAGCTCTTGGAGGAATGCTTAGCACAAATTACATACAGTGAATGTTTGTTGAATGAATAAATAATGTAGCTCAGTGTTAGTGAAATTTTTTTAACTGTATGAAGTAAAGAATGTATTTATGTTCTCCTTTTCTCATTTTACAAAACAATACTTTCTCATTTTATGAAACAATACTTAGCTTTATCAATCTCAATGGTTTCTGATGTTTGCTACCAATCCTACACCATTCTATTTCATTTCTTTTAAATGCTGGTTATGACTCAATAAATTGATTTATGACCCTAAGGAGTTCCAAACCTAATTCAAACCATATTAGATTTGGTATAGGAGCTACGTTTTATTTTGTACATAGGTTATTTTATTTACCATCACCACAGTTTTTTCTATTTCAAGGTTTAAGTGAGGGCATACATTATAAATAAACATGTGGGGAGAAATTCTTTGCACAGAACAGACAATAGCTCTTCTCTGCGGGGTTTCATAGTTTTAAAGTTTGCCTCTTGGGGGGATCCCTGGGTGGTGCAGCGGTTTGGCGCCTGCCTTTGGCCCAGGGCGCGATCCTGGAGTCCCGGGATCGAATCCCACATTGGGCTCCCGGTGCATGGAGCCTGCTTCTCCCTCTGCTTGTGTCTCTGCCTCTCTCTCTCTCTCTCTCTCTCTCTCTCTCTCTGACTATCATAAATAAATAAAAATTAAAAAAAAAGAAAAAAAAAAAAAAGAAAAGTTTGCCTCTTGGCCTTGGAAACACCAGGAAAGCTTGGGGTAAGAATAAGGCATTTTCGCCACTTAGCAGAGAAATGTATTTGTCCATTCTTTGTTGGGCCAGCAAATAATAATAATATCTAACATTTACTGAGTGCTTACTAAGTCCTAGATAATGTTCTTCTACTCACTTCATATGTATACCCTCAATTAATCTTCACAAAACCATTTTTAGGTAAAAACTATTACTATTTCCATTTTATAGATGAGAAAACTGAGTCACAGGAGGACTCCCACTACTGGAAAATATCAGAGCCAGTAGTTGAACCCAGGCACCCTTAAGAGGATGTATGTGTCATAGCTAGGGTACGATACTCAAATCTTGTCTCTGCCGCTTAGTAATTGTGAAATCTTGAGCAAGAAACTTGACATCTCTGTGCCTATGTTTTCTCAACTGTGAAATGAAACTAATGATAGTAATAATAGTTCTTACCCACAAAATTTGTTGGGGAGATTAAGGGATTTTATATATATAATACTTAGAAGAATGCCTGCATATGACAAACACTTATTAAGTATTTGCTCTTGCTATGATGGCTTCAGAACCTGCACACTACACCACTGTACTAAACAACTCTCTATTTTTCATAGATGTATCTTCCACAGTGAGAAAACATTTCCCCTGACAGGGACCCTAGAGATCAACTAGTTCTACTTGGTCCTATCAGAGATGGGAGTGGTCTAAAGAGAAGTCACCTATTCCTCCAAATAGATATTGCAGAGCTGGGACTAGAAGTTGGGAATCCAGTTTCTCCATCTTGTGCCCTTTCTACTACCCTATCTCTCCCTCCCTTATGTATTTAGTTCCTCAGTTGCTTGTGAACTTTGCTATCCTGTGCATTCCGTTTCCTCCATGTAATTATATTCCTGGGAATAAATCTAAATGTTGGACCCTAGGGAAATTCTTTTACTCAACTGGTTATTCACAAGCATCTTGCTTTCTTTGTGTGCTCATTGCAGGTATTTAGTATTTTATTATAACATATAAGGTTAGAAAACACAAACTTTGGAGGAACATGAACCTGCCGATTCTGGCTTTATCATTTGCTAATTACTTGGTGCCTACATTTCCTCTTCTGGGACCTCTGTCAGCCCCTGGTTAGCCTGCTGTCTTGGCTTCCTCAGGCCTTCCTGTCTCTCTTCTCCTGCCCCTAGAGTCTCTTCCCACTGCAGGCTGGTGCTTTCTTAAAAATGTGATTATGTTCCTGCTCTGCTCAAAACTTTTCTTTTTTTTTTTTTTAATTTTATTTATTCATTCATGAGAGACATGGAGAGAGAAAGAGGCAGAGACACAGGCAGAAGCAGGCAGAGGGAGAAGCAGCCTCCATGCAGGGAGCCTGAGAGGGACTTGATCCAGGGTCTCCAGGATCACACCCTGGGCTGAAGGCAGTGCTAAACCGCTCAGCCACGCAGGCTGCTCTGCTCATAACTTTTCAAAGGTTTTTCATTATTTGTAGGGCAAGGACCAAAATCCTTATGGTGGTCTACAAGGCCCAGCTCATCCTGGTTCCTGCCACCTCTCCCAGGTATTGTCCCTGGAGCCTGCATCCTTTCACTCCCTAAAAACACCAGCATGTGTCCCACCATGGGAGCTTTGCACATTCTGTTTCCTTTGTCTGCATTGCTCTTCCTCAGGATTTGATTTAGTTAATACCTACCTCTCTTGCAGCTCTTTCAGTGATTTATTTTAGCTTCAATATTACTTTCTTAGGGAAGCTACTTTTTTCTAAATCACTTTGTAGAGTGTATTGTTTTGTATTATTTTGATAATTTTACTCTGTGGGGATCAGAATAGTATCTTCCTTCTCTCTTTCTAATTCAGAGCCTGGTATATATTTAGTTGGCTTTTTGCTATACATCTAACCTACATTATATGGAATTGTCATAACAACTTGTATGTAATCGTCATAACAACTTGTCAGCCTAGTGTGTCTTTTATAGATGAGGAAACTGAGATTCAGGAAAGTTAACTCATGAGAGATCATATGGTGGTGAGGTTAGAATTTGGTATCAGGTCTTTCCAGTTCCCAAACTAGTATTCTTTCCTTTATACTGTATTGTAACCAAGGAAACTTTAATCTTTGTTACCTTTTTTTGTCAAAAAGTAAGTTGCGGGATCCCTGGGTGGCGCAGCGGTTTGGCGCCTGCCTCTGGCCCGGGGCGCGATCCTGGAGACCCGGGATCGAATCCCACGTCGGGCTCCCTGCATGGAGCCTGCTTCTCCCTCTGCCTGTGTCTCTGCCTCTCTCTCTCTCTCTCTCTCTCTCACTGTGTGCCTATCATAAAAAAAAAAGAAAAAAAAGAAAAATGTTACGTACTTCTATACAGCTTTCTTTTAAAACAAATATTAATGACTTAGTTTAACTCATCCAAATTCCTTGTGTCAAATTTCACTTTTTGCATTTTTAAAAAATATTTATTTATTTATTTTAGAGAGAGAGAAAGAGCATGAGCTGGGGGAGCGGCAGAGAGGGAAAGGGAAAGAATCTCAGGCAGACTCCCTACTGAGTGTGAGCCTGAGGCAGGATGCAGGGCTCCATCTCATGACCCTGAGATCACAAGCTGAGCGGAAACTGAGAGTTGAATACTCAACCCACTGAGCCACTCAGACAATCCATCACTTTGCATATTTGTATGTGTATGGTGTTTTGTTCTGCTATAGAGACTAGTATTTGAGAAATGAAGTTTGCGTAGGAAAGAGTGAATCAGAAATTTGAGGTTTAGATGCTTTGGCTGTCCCACATTGCTGAGTTTAGGGAAATGCAATTGTTGTAAACCAAGTGACTTTATTCATGACTTTGTCATGTTTTCTTTATTTCTACTCATTACAGCATCTTTATTATCAGTTTGAAACAGATTTTTCCTTTTGTATCGTTAGTTTTATCTTCCCAGAATTTGTTGTAAGGAGGTAAATTGTAGATTTCATTTGATTCTGATGCTTCCCTGAACTTCAAAGGTAATGCTCCCTCAGAGAAAAGCTTGGATTCTAAATTTTATCTCAGAAAATTATACAGGCAACATATTTGAAGTAGCATGGTGGGAAAATCTAAAAGAAGAAATGAATGCAGGAGCTCTCCTTTTAAAGAAGGTACAGATAAGAAAGTAGAATAAAGAAGAAAAAAAAACCACAACACTATATGAAGAGGACAGGCTCCCTCAAGCATTCAATGTCAAATCTAACAAAGTAAACATTTTTTCTCTAAGGAAAAAATTATCTTGAAGGAAAAATGGGAACTATGATTTTCAAGGAAAGGAATAGAAAACTACTCTTAATTGCAGTTTTTCTCCTAAAAAACAGTGAGCTCATACCAGCTCTTTGGAAATATAGTCCCAACATTCCCCGGCTGCAAGTGGCCAAGCTCTGGAAATGCTGCTTTTATTTGGTAAAGACAAACTGAGAGGGAGAGTAGAGCTCTCCATTCCTTAATCATGAGCCTCACATCATGACTGACTTCCTCCAAAGAATACAGTACAGAAAGGGAGAAAAAGAATAACTCTACAGTGGAGAAACCTGATAAACACTACCTCAGCCAGGTGATCAAAGTCAACATCAATGTCATAAACTAAATCGTAGTACATACTCTTGATATGATGTGATGAAGATGGCACTTTACCTCTGTGATCAGCCTCCCCAAAACTCATAACTGCAATCTAATCGTGAGAAAAAATTAGATAAATTGCTATAAAGGGGTGTCCTATGAAATACTTGAGAAATATTCTCTTAAATGGTCCAGATCATTATAAAGTCTGAGAACATGTCACAACCACTAGTAGTCTAAGGAAACATGTCAATTAAATGTAATGTGGGGCAGCCTGGGTGGCTCAGTGGCTTAACGCCGCGCCGCCTTCAGCCCTGGGTGTGATCCTGGAGACCTGGAATCGAGTCCCACACCGGGCTCCCTGCATGGAGCCCGCTTCTCCCTCTGCCTGTGTCTCTGCCTCTCTCTCTTTGTGTGCCTCTATGAGTAAATAAATAAAATCTTAAAAAAATATATATATAATGTATTTTACATGGTATCTTAGAAAATGGACATTAGGTAAAACTAAGGAACTCTGAATAACTCTGGATTTTAGTTAGTAATAGTGTATCAATATTTGCTTATTAATTGTAAAATATACTATACCAATATAAGATGTTAATACTAGAGGAAACTGGGTATAGGGTATATGGGAATTCTGTATGCTAACTTCTCAATTTTTCTGTAAATCTAAAAGTGTCATAGGGGCCCTTAGCTGGCACAGGTGGTGGAGCATGTGATTCTTGACCTCAGGGTCATGAGTTCGAGTTTGAGCCCCATGTTGGGTGTAGAGATTATAAATAAATAAACTTTAAAATAAGTGTCCTAAAAAGCAAAATCTATTTATGAAAAAATTAACTACAAATGCTTGTAGGGCTATTCAAAGAGCTTCCATGGGGATCGAGAAGAACATAATGGATGTTACATAATAAGCTCAACATTTGTATAACTGCTAATTTAGGAAATGACCTAATATATACTATTTAATTTAATTTTTAAACAGTATGGTGAAATAGATATAATTAATTACTCCCATTTTGCAGTTAGAAAGAGTAGAGTTTAGCAAGATGAGGTGACTTGCTGGGAATCAAAAACTGATCTGATTCTAGTACCAGTGATCTTTCCACCACATCTACATGTCTATCTTTTGTTCCTACATGTCAGCAATAATATAGGTACTAACAGCACCAGGGTTTTAATGGTTGATGATAAGTCAAGTGAATAATTTCTGAACTCTTTTCTATTTGCCCTTAAAAGACTTTATCTAAGATCCTTATTTAAGTGTTTAGTGGCGTCTTCTCAGGAAAAGTCAATGAATCGTATCTGCCTCTGACAAGGATACAGAATGTGTTACCACTAGGAGTGGGCAGTAGTTCACTTCTCATCAGAAAGCTTTAGTTTTCAGGTCTATGTACTTTAGGAATATGACCTTTACTCAAGGCTACTTTAAATGTCTCATTTGGCTTTTCAGAGTTTGCTGATAATAGATGGTGTTCTGTACTTTGAACTGGGGAAGTGTTCAAAGACCAGCAATGGTTTGGGGATCATTTACAAAGCATTCCAGCTGTGGTGACCATATGTCACTCCATCTGCCTGTATTGTGTGGGTATTGTTCTGCAGTGTTCCATAGCATGCCCACTCTTGCTTTTGGATTACAAACTCCTTGGGGTATGGATGTGGTTTTGTGTTTGGATCATTTTACCTGCCGCAAAGCAACATGTACTCTCCCTCCAAATACAGAGGACATGTGACAAATGTAGGAACCATGAAAATATACATACGTGAAATTGTTTCTTTTGCAATCAGTTTATTGTGGGAAGATGTTGGGGAGAGGTTACTATTTAAGACATCAGCTAAGACGCATATAGGAACAACAGCAATTACTGGGTATTATTAAATACAGCTATGTGAGATGCACTTACCTTACAGAATCTGTCTCTAATCCAATCAGAAGGGGGCTAATGATTATAGATCTTGTTGGATGTCCTGAAGGGTAGCTGGTCCAGGTATCTGCCATATCTTAGTTGAAGAGTGGATATGAGAGGGATGTGGACAGAGCATACACAGAGAATTTTAAAGAAGAGGACTCTCCCCAGTAAATGTTTTTAACTTCCTATATCACTGGAAACTTTACTGAAAGAAAAGTCCACATTATTTTGATGACCTTTGGGGGCATTTAGACAGAGGACATTTTTAATACCTTTAGGGTTCAAATTATTCATAGGACTTCAGGGACTATACCCAATTCCTTCAAGTAACCACAGAGAAGCTTTTTTTCTCTTGTTTTCACCTTATTGTGGAGTCGTCCCAGACTACCTGCATTTCCTGAGTATTTAAGCTGTGTCTCTCTTACCCTCTGCTCTTTACATCTTTTACTGTTTCTTTTACTTAGGATCCTTCCCATCTTCCCTTCTTGTCCTTCAAAACTCAGTTCACATTTTACCATCCTCTGGGAAATCTCCTTCAATCATTCCCCATTTCAAATGCAAATTTAGATTAGGTGCACCTTCTTTGTATACCCCCATATACTTGTACAGAAGGTTATCATATCTTTTGTTTGTTCATTTATTTAATCATTCATCCAAAATTACTTACTAAACAAACATCCACCCTGTGTCAGAAGCTGTTATAGCTGCTGGAGATATAGCAGGGCAAAAAACAGGTAAGGTGCATACTTCTATGGTGTGGAAGATAGTCAATAAAAAAGCAAATAATTAAATAGAATTTATAATTTTAGATGGTGAAAAAAAACCCATAATGTAATAATGGAATAGTGAGTGACTGAAGTTGGGAGCTATTGTGACTGAGTGGTCAGGGAAGGTTTCTCTGAGGAGGTGACATTTGAAGAGACCCGAATGATGAGAGAACAAGTGATGTGAAGAACAAGGAAAGAGCAGTCCAAGTAGAGGGAACAAGGGGACAATGAAGGATGTGAAGAGTAACAAACTTGAAGTGTTTGAAGAATAGCAAGGAGCCTATGTAGTTAGAGCATGGTGAGTGAGGAGGAATGCTGTGGGAGGAGAGATTGAAAAGGTGGGCCTAGCCAAATCATGTTGGACATTAAAGGCCTAGAAGAGAACTATCTGGGTTGAAGGAGCCAAGATTTGTGACTAGACTTGTCACCTTCCAAAGCTTGTACCTATACTTATCACATTCTCTAATACAATGATGGCAAGTAAAACCTTTAGGCTGTTCAGAAATATCTAATTAATGTATTGAAGAGTAATGAAAATGTTTCAGAAAAAAATCAATCATATTTATTAATTAGGAAAGAAATATCCAGTTTTAGGCCTATTTTGATCAACTCAGTGAGGATATAGGTTTTTATCAGGCTAAACTATTTTGAAAACTGCTGTGTTCATAAATCAAAGAACATCTCAATTTTAATTCCAGACTTATATTGCTTGTGATATTCAGCTTTCTCTTCACTTATTTTCTTAAAAAGAGTCATGGCCTAGTGTTTCATTACATTGGCATAAATTTTCAGATGGTTCTGAGATTTATATATTTGCATACACCATTTTAGGGATACTGTGACTCTATACTGGACATAGTTAACTTTTATATCCAACACTTCCTCTTAAAACTGATAAAAGAGATGCATATTATTTTGGGCATATCCTGAAATTTGCACCCCAATAATGATTCTGGATATTTAGGTTCATTAGTGTCATAATCTGTGAATCTCTTCTGAAACTCTCACTCTATTTCTACAACTTACTCTAGGATCCTAAAATTTGTTATTCCTCTGAGTACTAGAGAATGAGGTTCCGGGCCTCATGTTCAATCCAAATGTTTTCACTTTCTTGAACAAGCCAGCAACTGCCTTGTTTCATTTCCTACAGTTTCAGGCTCAATTTGTTTAGGTATTTGTCATACTACTACTAAAAAGAAAAAACAACAACAAAAAAACTAATCTTAATGACACCTGGGTACCTACCAAAATGGAGTCCTTTAGCTTAGAGTCATTTAGCTCTAAGTCTTTTATTTTGATTCTTTAATAAGTTTTTTTTTAAATTTATTTTTTATTGGTGTTCAATTTACTAACATACAGAATAACCCCCCGTGCCCGTCACCCATTCACTCCCACCCCCCGCCCTTCTCCCCTTCCACCACCCCTAGTTCGTTTCCCAGAGTTAGCAGTCTTTACGTTCTGTCTCCCTTTCTGATATTTCCCACACATTTCTTCTCCCTTCCCTTATATTCCCTTTCACTATTATTTATATTCCCCAAATGAATGAGAACATATAATGTTTGTCCTTCACCGACTGACTTACTTCACTCAGCATAAACATTCAAGTAATCTGATGTTATTAAAATAAATTAGGTTTCCATACCCTATTTTGTCCTCTTCCAAATACACCATAAATAAATACCAGTTAAGGGCATAAGCCTAAGTAAAATCTTGATCTGTTCCTCCATTAAGCCACAGAGGACTCAGCACAACTAGTTTATACCATGAAACCTCTTTCTGAAAGAGGCATGAAAGTCTGGGGTGCACAACTCTTCTCTCCTGATGCAAATAAAGCATTGAAAACAATTCCCCCCCCCCCCCTTTTGCAGGTGCCCCATCTGTAACAAGTGCAATCAGCTTATTCATGTTTAAACCCAACTTCTCAAATTTCTTCTTAGCAGATGGTTAAATTCTATCAGTTCATGTATCCTGGCTAAGTGGGTAAATCGTTTTTTTCCCATAAATACTACAGCCACAATGTTGGCAACTTATCGTGTGATAGGTAATCACATGCTCTGCCACTAGAAGCATAAAATGATGAGCTGCATGGGGAGGACAACTTTGAGTATGTTTCATCAGACTTGAAAAGATCATCTTCTTTGACCCAGTGACCTGAGGTCTATAAATCCAAACAAGGCAGTGATCAGAGATGATGATTGAAGATCTATGTACAAGGATGTTCACTGCAACATTATTTATAACACAAAAAAATGTAGGACTTGACTGATCTAAATATCCAAGAAGTGAATGGTTTAGTTATGAAGCATCCCTAAGATGGATATTTTGTAACAATAGGAATAATGTTTTCAAAGATACTTTATGACATGAACAATGAATTAGTATTAAGTTATGAAACTAAGTCATATACACGATACATAGTACAAGATCTCAATTTAGAAAAATAAGTTTACGTATGGATATAATGCATTCTTTTTAAAAAAGGATTTTATTTATTTATTTGAGAGATGAGTGCACACAAGAGAGAATGTGCATGCAAGCACAAGGTTTGGTGAGGGACAGAGGGAAAACACGAAGCCGGGGAGCCTGCTGTGGGGCTCAACATGGGGCTCCATTCCGAACCCTGGGATCACAACCTGAGCTGAAGGCAGATGCTTAACTGACTGTACCACCCAGGTGCCCCAGGTATAATGCATTCTATAGTCCCATCTCCCCTGGAGTCACTAGATACTAGGGGATGGTGAAGTCTGACACTTCCTTGACTATCCTGTCCTGCTAATCTCACTCAAATGAAGAACCACACAAAGTATACAAAATTCTTTATGGAGGCAGCTCTTAGCAAGGAGTAGGAGAAATAAGAGACTGGAACCCATCCATCTTCAGCAGTTCCTTTTATGGAATAGTGAAGCTTTTCAGCCTTGGGCCTTCAAAAAGAAGCTGGTCTCTGTAGGACTTCCCATCCTTGGGACGTCTTTCCCTTCTTAATTTCCTTGTACTTTCCTCTTTAACCCTATCTTCTTCCAAATCCCTGAGCACATGCTCTCATTCTCTCCTTGGGGAATTCTACTCAACTCTGAAGAAAGATAATTTGCTCTTCTGAAACTTTGTATATTTCTGGTTTGGACCAGTTTTCCCTCAGCTCCTACTCCTCACACGTCCTGTTCCTAAGAGAAAGACAATCACTGCTGATTTTCTCATTACTTCACTCAGTAAGTATCTCACCAGTATCTCACTTATCTCAACAAGGGGTGGAAGTGTGTGTGATATCCATATTTCTTGGAGACAATCACGGTTTACCAAGGGCAGCATTTATCTTCTATTACCAAGTATTTATCCCTCTCCTCTCAGAACAGTAGCCTCTCAGAACAGTAGCCTCTGGCATAACTGTGCTAAGAAACCATTGGTGCTCTCCTGAGCCTGGTTTGTATTTTAAATCCACCAAACCAGCTGTCAATGGCTCTCCCTCTGCTACCCCGAATTGTGTTATTGCCAATTACATACTCTTTAATGACATGACTCACCAAGATTTAGAGGTAGAAGTAGTAAGGGGACAGATTTTTCAGTTTAAATTGCCACAATGTCTCTTATACTGGGAGTTTCCTTAAGCCAATACCAAGTCTGACTCATCCAGAGACCTCCTTACCCCCACCATCATTGATACAATACTCTGTTCTTCAAATCAAACTGCTTTTATATTATCAATATGATTTGAGAATTTGATATGGAAAAGGGTAGGAGTTAATGGAATGTATAAATGAAAAGCATGATTTTTGGAATCATGCCTGGCTTCAAATCTTCACTATTACACTTAGTAGCTTTGTTACATCAAGTCATTTATTGAACCTCTCTCTGTTTCCTAGTTAGTAAAATGGGAGTAAAACCTGTATCATAGGTGGAGAAAGAGGAACACTCACTGTTGGTGAGAATGCAAGTTGTGCAGCCACTCTGGAAAATAGTATGGAGGTTCCTCAAAAAGTTAAAAATAGAACTACCTTATGACCCAGCAATTGCACTACTAGATATTTACCGAAAATACCTAGTACAAAAATACAGATCTGAAGGCATGTGTACACCCCCACCCAATGTTTATAGCAGTATTATCAACAATAGCCAAATTACAGAAAGAGCCCAAATGTCCATCGGCTGATGAATGGATAAAGATGTTGTGTGTGTATATATATATGTGGATATATACGTGTATATATATATGTGGATATTTCTCAGTCATCAAAAAGAATGACATCTTACCATTTGCAATAAAGTGGATGGAGCTAGAACTATTATGCTAAGCAGAATAAGTCAGAGACAAATATCATATAATTTCACTCATATGTGGGATTTAAGAAACAAAACAGATACGGGACATCTGCGTAGCTGAGTCAGTTAAGCATCTGACTGACTCTTGATTTTGGCTTTGGTTATGATTTCAGGGTAGTAAGATGAAGTCCTGAGTTGGGATCTATGCTGGGCGTGGAGTCTGCTTTACATTGTCTCTCACTCTCTTCCTCTGGCCCTCTTCTTCTCTCTGCCTCTCTAAAGAAAACGAAAAAGAAAACAGATGAACATAGGGAAAAAAGAGAGAGAGACAATATGGAAAACAGACTCTTAACTGTATAGAACAAACAGAGGGGTACTGGAAGGGAGGAGGAAGGGAGATGGGTTGAAGAGGGCACTTGTTTTGATGAGTGCTAGGTGTATACGTAAGTGATAAATCACTAAACTCTACACCTGAAATTAACATTACGCTGTATGTTAACTGGAATTTAAATTAAAACTTGGGGAAAAAAGTATTACCTGACTTGTTGGATAGTTTTTCCTATTGTATATGAGTCCCAATAATATGTTTGGTTGTGGCTATTGCTAACCTTTACATGAATGGAATAAAAAATTATGGGCTCTGTTTGGTCTTGTTATGTTCAAAATAAACTTAAGATCCACCTATGTTAAAAGCAAAACACATGGGGTGCCTCGGTAGTTCAACCAATTAAGCATCTGACTCTTGATCTCAGCTCAGGTCTTGATCTCAGGGTTATGAGTTCAAGCCCTATGTTGGGCTCCACACTGGATGAGGAGCCTACTTAAAACAAAGCAAAAAATAAATAAATAAAACAAAACAAATACAAACCTGTATCATGGAGCTATGCGAGAATGAAATTAGACTGTGTGCACATATTAAGCACTTATTAAATGGTAACAATTATTATAGTGAATTGTAGGCAGTCTTAAACAATGTAATATTAACCTGAAAAAAACGGTTGGGATGGAAATGTACTCTTGAACTGAAAGAACAGATTTGTTTTAAAAATACTTATTGAAAAAAAAAAACTTATTGAAAAAAAATGAAAATAAATAAAAAATAAAAATACTTTATTGTAGGGACGCCTGGGTGGCTCAGTGTCTGCCTTTGGGTCAGGAGTCCTGGAATCGAGTCCCACATTGGGCTCCTTGCATGGAGGCTGCTTCTCCTCCCACTGCCTGTGTCTTTCTGCCTCTGTGTCTCTCAATAAATAAATAAATACAATCTTAAAAAAAAGATTTCATTGTAAAAAAACCCCACCAATGCTAAAATGTATAGCTTCATGAGTTCTTATAAGGTAAACATTTTTTATAACCACCAACCAGATCTCTGAGAAAACTCTTCTAGCCCCTTTGCATGCCCTGTCCTAATCACAGTTCCCTCCCTACCTGATTTTATAATGATCACTTCTACATGTTTCTTTATGGCTTTATTAATCAAGTGTGTGTTCCTGAACACTTTTAATATAGACTTGCACATTTTTATTTAATAAGTCTTCACAATTGGAAAGATATAAGAAAATAAGTTATAGCTCAACTGATAGATGTAATTAAAATGTATGTACAATATAGAGTGGTGGTTACAGTGTACTAGTTAAAAGCATGGAATCCAGAGGCAAGATTCCTGGATTCATATTCCACCTCTGTCAATTATTAGCATTTTAAGCTTGACTCAACTTCTCTGTGCTCCATTCTTCTCATTTGTAAAATGTCATCAATAATAATAGCTATCTGAGTACATAGAAGGAAATATATAATCTATTTTTTTTTTCAGAAAATAAGAAACCAATTAGTTTAAATGTTCAATTGAGGATCTAAAAAAAGAGGGACAGAGGAAACCCTAAGAAGCAAGGAGAAAAAAATGAAGGCATAAAGGATTAAATCAAATAATGAAGCATAGACTTTGAGTTGTCCCTCAATAAGTTTTCTTCCTCTTCATTAAATAGATAACTCTAATTTTTAGAGAACCCTGGGTCAGAATCAGTTTTGTGGGCATGTGACCTGTGCAGTCTCCCAGGGTGCAGTGCTCAGAGGGCCCCAAGATTAATGCTCTGTTGTTGCCATCCTTAAGTTCTTAATACTTTTTGAACAAGGAGCCCCACATTTTCCTTTTGCCCTGGGCCCTGCCTGTTGTAGCCAGTCTTGATCTGGGCATAGAACTGTCCATGGTAGAGACTCATTTCCCATTCTTTCTTCAGCTAGGAGTGTTTCTGTGAGCAAATTCTGCTTGATGGGATCTAAGTAGAATTGTATGTGCAACACCTGCAACGTGTCCTTAAAAGACATTCCTCCTTCTTGCTGGCAGAAATAAAATCTTTTTTTTTTAAAGATTTTATTTATTTAATCGAGAGAGAGAGAGAGAGGAGAGAGAGAGAGGAGAGAGAGAGAGAGAGAGAGAGAGGCAGAGAGAAAAGCAGGCTCCATGCAGGGAGCCCGATTCTGGACTCGATCCCGGGACTCCAGGATCACACCCTGGGCCTAAGGCAGGTGCTCAACCACTAAGCCACCCAGGCATCCCGAAATAAAATCTTAATAGCTGGAATTTCAGTAGTCATTTTGACCAAGGTGGAAGCCATGCAAGGTGGAGCAGCAATATACATATAATTTGATCCTCAGATGTTAGAGCACCATAACAGCCTGAACTACCTGTAGACCTCTTTAACTTAAGAAAGAAGAAACATTTTATCTTAAGCCATTGACATTTTGAGTTTTCCCATAACTTGTACCTGAACCTAACTCTAATGAACTTAAAAGGGTGGCAGGTGGAAGGGAGGGTGGAGAGAGAGAGATAGAGAGGGAGAAAGAACACCAAACTAAAAGCTTTGAATTGACGAATAAGATGGATATATCTCTAGTAATATCAATCAAGAAAAAAAAAAGAAAATTGAAATAAAAAATTCATAATAAATTCATAATAAAAAGAAATATGTATAGTCACAAAGGATTCTAAAATTTAAAAAAATGAGAACTTAAAACACAATAAAATTTATATATTTCTGAAAAATATAAAATGCCAAAATTGGCTGAGAAAATACAAAGTAACAACCATTGAAGAATTTGAAATAATTAAAAATGTCCCTCCCCAAATTCTCTAGGCTTAGATGGCTCACTTTATTTTCTAACATAGATATAAACATTTTTAATAAAATAGTTAACTGAATCCAACAATGCATTAAAAAACTAAGCTGTGATCAAATAGTATTTATTCCAGAAATGCAAAAATGTTTTAAAATTAGAGTATTTATTAATTTGTTTAATAACATTAAAGGAGAAAGGCCGGGGATCCCTGGGTGGCTCAGTGGTTCGGTGCCTGCCTTTGGCCCAAGGCGCGATCCTGGAGTCCCGGGATCGAGTTCCGCGTCGGGCTCCCGGCATGGAGCCTGCTTCTCCCTCTCCCTGTGTCTCTGCCACTCTCTCTCTCTCTATCATGAATAAATAAAAATCTTTAAAACAAAAAAATAAAGGAGAAAGGCCATGTGATTATCATAGTGGATGAAAACAAAGCTTTTGTTTTAAAATTTAATGCCTATTTGTAATTTTAAAACTCCTAGAAAACTTCTTCAACTTGACAGACTTATGTCAAAGTCTACACTTAATGGAAAAAATTTACATGCAATTCTAGCAGGAAAAGACAAGAATCCCAGCCATAAAGTACTTGTTAACACAATGCTAGAGGCTCTGGCTAAAGCAGTAATAAAGGAAAAATAAATATATTAAATAATGAGAAGGGATAAGAGAACTGCTGTTTTGCTGTTAATTTTTCCTACAGGCTAAGAAAAATCTGGAATAGTCAACAAACTATTAGATAGCAAGAGACTTCACAGAATTTTGCAATTATAATATTAACTTCCAAAATCAATAGCATTTGTCTGCATGAGCAAAGCTCATAGAAAAAAATTTAAAAACCTAAGATTCCACTTGCACTCCTATAAAAACTATGAAATATTTAAGAAGTACACTTTAAATAGTGGGAAGACTTCTCCAATAATGTAACGTTTGAGATGAGATCTGAATGAAGTTAGTCAAGCAGATTATCTGAAAAAAGAGCATTCTGGGCCACGGAAACTGTAAGGACAAATGACTTCTTATGTTTGATTTTTCTCTTTCTTTCAACATCAGAATATTTTAAGTTCAGTCATATTTTAACATTTAAATAGTTTATTCAGGGTAAGAAGAAATCCTCAAATAGTTCTTTTATAGCTTTGGTGTAGAAGCCGTTGTTTTTTTTAAGCAAAACTTAGAAGACAAGAAAAGAATGATAACATTTCTAGAAGGACAAACCATCAATAAAAAGAGTAGAAACACAAATGATAAGTTGAATTAAAAAATATTTTCATTTCTCTTCTTCCCACCCTATACTTCATCTGGCTGACCCCCCCGCCCCCCCCCCCCCTTATTAATACTCAACTCCAGGGTCATTTCCTACAGAAAACCTTCTATGATGTCCACCAAGGGCATCCCTCATTGATGCTTCTACACTTACCATGAGTCATTTAAACTTTTTGAATCTCAACTTCAACTTCTGTACAGGATGATGACATTAATACCAATTTTACAGTTTTTACTTTGAGAATTAAATAAGTTGGTACATGTGAGAAATGTGATTATGACTTGAATACTTCTCTCATTCCATTCTGTATCTAAATTCAGTGACAGGCACATGGAAGGCATCATTTTAACAAATGTTTACAGGAGTGGGTGAATCCTATAGGGAATCTTTTGTTAAAAGGCAGGCATCCTGGCTTTATGGTGGGTGGGTGGCTCTCTGTGGAGATAAGAGACCTCAGGCAATCCCTGGGGAAGGCAGACCTCTTGGGCACACTCTGAATGATAGCATGGGAAAACTAACTCCCCCAGGAGTCCATGTGGAGGGGATGTCTATCCCATGCCACATGCTGTGCTATTTATACCATAAGGAAGTCTTCAGTAGGTGTGAAGTCTACCCCTCCTTCCTGCCCTGCTTCCTGAAGAGGTGGTGACACACAGGGGAACTGAACCTGGTTTTCTTAAGTGCTGAATTTATCTAGGCATTTCATTTCTGCCCAGTTGGAATATGTCTATCCAGGCTGTCCAACAGAGCTCTCTGCACTGATGGGAATGTTCTCTATTTTTGCTGTTAATATAGGGTGGTTATGGAGCACCTGCAATGTGGCTGGTCTGATTAAATAACTGATTTTTAAATTTCACTTAAAATTTAGATTGAACAGTGCAGTATATGTGGCGCATAAAGGGTTCTCATCAAATGGTAATTTGAAATGTCAACAAACACATTTGTATAGTATTGGACTGTCCAATTCTTCTTTTCCTGGCTCTAACTGACTCTACACAGAAACTAGAGAAGCTGACCAAGTCCTTGACCCACTTAGAAATTTGTTAATGGGCTTCTATCATTTTCAGGATCAAGTTCTCCATATATGAATTCTGCAGAATCTGTTCTTACCTATTGATGCAGCCACTGCTGCCTTGCCATCTACCCCAGACACTATGCTTTGTTTGCCCATGCGGTTTCTGTTGCTTCAACTCTCCTTTTCCCTTATATGACTGTTTCCTTTGTCCAGCTTATTTCTACTTGCCCTTGAAAAGTTAGATGAGACATTCTCCTCTAGGAAGTTTTTCCTAAATATCCCTTTACCTATCCCTTCTACTCCAGGCTGTGTGCCTTTCCCTGGGCACCCACAACGTCTCATGCTCTCCTCTGTTACAACACTAATCATGCTGGGTTATACTTATAGATTAAATATCTTCTGGATTGTGAGCTCCGAGAAACCATGGACAGTTATATTCATCCCATTAACTTCAATGTGAACATTAATATAAAGAATATTCATTTAGAAAGGAGTCAGTTAGTGGGCAGGGGGAGCTCTCAAGCCCAGCACTCTTTTCAACTGCAGACTGGCAGTGAGGGACCTCTAAGGTGAATACTACTTTACTATCCCTGCAGGAGGAAGAAAGGCTTTCCTCTAACCTTGGAGGAAATAGTGGAGCCAATGAGAAATGGTCACAACACAGCCAAAGAAAAGCCACTATATGTCAGACTCCTAGTTTACTCCAATGGACAGCCTTCCCAACATCTCCCGCTTTTCTGTGTAAGAGAGTGTATCTCTCCTTTGCTGTGGGCCTCGCTTAATGAAGCTCCTATATCGTCTTCAGCCCTCAGTATCCCTCCCATACTGAAATTCCTGTGGCTCTCACAGTGTTTATCAGTCAGTCACTAGGATTGATTTGTGAAACATGTGTATTTTCATCTTGATGGCTGTGTTGACATGGCTTGTGAATTTTTAAACTAGTCAAATACGAGGGATATTTCTGATGAGCATTTTCATGTAACTTTTTGTATTAGTTCTTGTGGTGCCCACACCTTATTCCTGATTGCAAGGCAGGTGAAAGTGTAGTTCCAGGAGTGTTGCCAGCATCCCACCCCAAGTGCTTTCTAGTCAGTCCCTCTGCTTTTCTGCCTTAAGGCTTTCTTTCAAATCCTAGAAAACTGCTTAGCCCTGGGCAACCATAACCAGGAAATGTGAGAGTTCAAGAGGGAGGGGGTGGGGTGGGGGTGGGGTGGTGGTGATAGAGGTTAACTCTGAGACAAAGGGGATGGAGATCAAGAGGTAAATGACCTCGTTTCCTTGTTCTTTGGTGGGGCAATGCTGAGGCACATTCTACATAGTTTTTGGAGGGTCTCTCCCGTGAGCTTAATTAAGCCCAGTTATCTATTAAAGCAATCAACTCAATCTCATTTATTTTTCCTGGTTTCCCCCCCTTCCCTCTTTCACTCTCTCCCCCTCACTTCTGTTTCCTGGGCTTACTTCCCAGACAAATTAGTAGCACCCAAGTCCTGGCCTCAGGCTCTGCTTTGGGGAATACATTGGAAGGCACCAGAGCTACACGGGGGCTTCTTTAGAGTTGACGCTTTGCTCTAGGAGGTTTATGCGTTAGCGCACTGGACTCTGTAGTTTTCCTGCTGACCCCTACACTCGTCTTGCTTACGCTGCTCCCTCTGCCTTCCACAGTCTTCCCTTCCTTGGCCCGGCGGCACCTATTCACTCTTGAGGACTCCCTCGATGATCCTGTAGCGCTTCCAACACTAGGTTACCTCTAACCAAAGCCATTATGTCTTTCTTCTTTTGTTTTTGCGTCCACATCCTTTTATTCAGCTAAGAATAGGGACCGAGTGTCCGCTCTCCGGTGTCTCGGGTGGGCTAACTTCCCCGGGGAAGCTGAAGACCAGCCGGGAGGTGGGGTCCCTTTGAGGCACGTAAAGCCTGTGAAGAGACGCGGCCTACCTACAGTGGTGCTTGTTAAAAAATGAAGCGCTCGCTGAAACTGGTGTTAGTGCAGGAGTGAACCCAGGAGTGCCGTTCACCCCACAGATATTTACCGCGCGCTTACCTGGCGCCGAGCACTGTGCCGCGTTACGGAGGACACAGGCAGCCCACCTGGCCCCTAAGGGAGGAGGACAGAAGTGAGTAACGGGGCCAGGCCCGGGATGCACGGGGCCGGGGCCGGGGCCGGGGCCGGGGAGGAAGGGCGGCTCGGCTCAGGAGAGTTGGCTCGGGCTGGCTCCCGGGAGACTGTGGCCGCCCCGCCGGGGAGGGGCGGGAGGGGGCACCAAGCGCACCGAGCGGCGCGGCGGCGAAGAGCCCTTCTCCAGGCTGGCGGCTGGCGGCTGGCGGCTGTGGCGGGGCGGGGCGGGGAGCGCGGGTTCGGGGTGCGGCGGGCACAGTCACGGGCTCCGGGCGCGCCTCCGTCGGAGACCTCCACTGACCCAGCACCCAGCACCCCGCACCCCGACTGAGGCCGGGCACGCCGCGGGCAGGCGCGTCGGGAAATCCCCAAACCCGGGTCGAGCCCCCCGGATAGAGCGCCGACCACAGAGAAGCGGCCCCGCCAGGTCCGCGGCCCGCGGAGCCCCCCGCCGGCCCGGCTCCCCGCGGCGGAGCACGCTCAGGGGCCCGGACCGGGGCGGCGGCGGGGGCGCGGCGGGGGCGCCCGGACCTCGGACCCCGACCCCGGCGCGCGGGGCTGCGGGACTGCGGGGCTGCGGGGCTGCGGGGGGCGGGGCCTCGGACGCACGCGCCCTCCCAGCCCGCCTCGCGCCCGCCGCCCGCACGCGGGCCGCCCGTTGCCCTGGCAACCGCCGCGCCGCGTCTTCCTGAGGGAGCTCCGTCAGCCCGCGGATCCCGTCGCCCGCTCCCACTGCCCCGCGATTTTCGCGTGGGCTTAGAGGCGGAGGGACAACCAAAAATGGCGGAGCGGAGCCAGACGGCGCCTGAGGCAGGTCTGTGGGGGCGGCGGAGCAGGGGAAGCGCTGAGGCAGCTGCGCCGTCCGGGCGGAGCGCGGAGGCCCCTTGGGCTCGGCCCTACTCGCGGGAGGCGCCCCGAGCGTTTGCGCGGTGGGGCCGGGACCTCGGGGTCAGGGGTCAGGGGTCAGGGGCGGCGCGCGCGGCTGTGAGCGGCGAGCGGCGGGCGGCGGCGGCGGCGAGGGGTGTGCGCGCGTGTGCGCCCCGGAGTGAGCGTGGGCCGGGGGCGCCGGTGACCGAGTCCCGGAGGGCGCCCTGTGGCCCCGAGGGGGCGGGGGCAGCTGGGCGAGTGGCCCCGCAGTGCGGGCAGCGTTTGCGCCCGGGGAAGCCCCCGGAAGTCCACGCGGCGCCTGCGGGTCCCAGGGAGGCTGCAGGCCGGAGGGGACGGCCGCAGCCCGACCCCCGGGGCTCCCGGGACACGCCGGCACCTGGGCGGCGACTGGCGCGCTGCTCCGGAAGGTCCTGCGGAGTCTCCGAGGAGTGGAGGACGGGAGTCCAGGTGCAGGGCAGGCGCTGCGAGGGGAGCCCCAGGCCCGGTTCCTGAGGGGCCGCGTCGGTGGCCCCGGGCCTGACAGGTCACGAACACGCGGCGGCCGCAGTCCCGCGTCTGTGGGAGGGGCTGCGCGCTGAGAACTGACGCCCGGGGCAGGTGGTGACGGTGTGTCGCTCGGCGGTGCCTCGGGGGTGGGGCGCCGCGGGGCGCAGGCCCGGCCGCAGGAGTGACCCCCTCGGATCCTCCAGCCTGGGAGGTGGGGACGGGCAGGGGTATGCGAAGGCCGCCCGCCGCGCCACCCGAACCGGCCGCCCGGCCGCCGACAGAGCTCCCGCGGTGGCTCAAGGGGCCCTTGCCTCCCCACACCCGGGTGGCCTCTCTTCCTTGGAGGTCTCTTCCACCAAGTACTTCCCGCGGTTCTTTTCATAGTTTAAGCTCCTTATGATATTTCATTAGTCCTTCATCCACTCAACAAATATGTATTGAGCGCCAGCTATATGTAAGGCACCAAGTTAGCTACTGGAAACTCCTTGTGATTCTCCTACTTTGTCGCCCAACACTCCGCCCCCCGCCCCATAGACTCCCTGCCTTCACACATATTATGCAGTTTACTTGTTATTTTTATTGCTTATCACTTATTCTCTAACATTTGAATATAGGCTCCATAAAGGCAAGGTGCTTTGTTGTGTTTGACAGCCCCACATGTCTAGAACCATACATGGTATACAGTAGGTTATTATTAAATATTTATTAAATAAGTAATTGAGTGACTTGCTAAGGTCTATGGGTTCAAGGAACATTCTCTGAGAAAGTGATATTTTAGCTAAGATATATTGAATAAATGAAGACCAGGACAAAGAGTGGCCCAGGCAGAGGGAAACCATGTGCAAAGACCCTAAGGTAGGAGGAGACATGATGTGTTTAGGGAACTGAAAGGAGACAAATAATGGCTGCATGTAGGACAATAGGAGGAGAAGAGAAACTGAAATAGATCTTGCAGGCCTTGTATACTAGGATACGAATTTTGGTCAAAAATCTTAGAATAATAAGTCATTGAGGGCTTTTAAAAAAGTAGGAGCATGACATAATTAGAATCATGAAAAATAAAACTGGCTACCATGTGGAAAGTATAGAAGATACAAGAGTGCATACAGGTGGGGGTACCTGAGTGGCTCAGGTGGTGATCTCTGGGTCCTGGGATCGAGTTCTGCATTGGGATAACCTGCAGGGAGGGAGCCTGCTGCTTCTCCCTCTGCCTGTGTCTCTACCTCTCTCTCTGTGTCTCTCATAAATAAATAAATAAATAATAAATAAATAAATAAAATCTTTTTAAAAAAGTAAAAAAATAAAAGTGGATGTAGTTGGACCTGTTAGAGGGTATCAGTGCAGATGGGGAGAAGGAATTGAGAAATATTTAAAGATAAAGTTGATAGGATTTAATGAAAGAGGGGATGAAGGAAAAGAAGGTATCATACTCCTAATTTTTGAATTTGTACATCTGGATGGTTGGTAGTGTACTTACGGAGATAAGGAGCACTGGAAGGGATCTTGGCTATGTTTGAGAGGGAAGATCATGAGTTTGTTTTTGGGTGTATGGAGTCTGGCTAAAATGGATCTTTTAGCCATTCAGGTTAGTGGAGGGATTGACAAGGCAGTTGAATGTGTAAGAAAAGTCTGAGCTAACACAGATAATTATTGAAGTCATAAGTGTGGATGAAATTGCCTAGAGGGAGAATAGAGTGTGGGGAGCAGAAGCTTTGGATTAAGTTTTGAATATCTTCAATATTTCAGTACTTTCCAAAGAGGATGAGAAGAATGGTCTTGAACAGATTGAATACTGCCAAATGATATAAAAAGGACGACTGAAAAACTAGATTTAGCAACAGATTTAGCATTGTTGGTAACATTGATGAGAGAAAATTGATGCATGTAGAAGCCAAACCATTTAACTTCTGAATCACTGTTAATGGGTGGAGCCTTTGTTTCTTAATTCAGATTTCCAAGACAGAGAAACTGATTGACATACAACATCTTTACCACCAGGTCATGTAAGATTGCAAGCCAGTGTAGGATTGACTGTTTCCGGATTAGATGTCCAGCTATTGCTGGCTGGAGTCACCTGGTACAAAACATGTTCATTTGATGATTTCTCATCTCAGAACAACAGCTAACATTTATGGAGTGTTTATTATGTGCCAGATAGTGTGTCAGGTGGTTTATATGTTTTAATTTACTCTCAGGATCATAACTGCTTTCTAAAGTATTATTTCTAATATTTGAAGTTTTGACACAGAGAAGTTAAGCCATTTACTTGCTCAATAACTGGAGGTAAGTATAAGATTGTAGGATTTTTGGACCTATTTTAACATTATCCAGATTCATTATTTGGCTGTTTGTATTGCAGTGTACTACAGACTGAAGAAATAATAGCCATGATGAAAATTCCTGCCCCACAGGAAGTGTTATTCTAAGGTCAGCATATGTTAGCAAGGTGATGTGGAAAGAAATAGATTCAGATCTTTGTTTATTTTATTTTTAAAAAATTTTTTAAATTTTTATTTATTTATGATAGAGAGAGAGAGAGGCAGAGACATAGGCAGAGGGAGAAGCAGGCTCCATGCACCGGGAGCCTGGTGTGGGGATTCGATCCCGGGTCTCCAGGATCCCGCCCGGGGCCAAAGGCAGGTGCTAAACCGCTGCGCCACCCAGGGTTCCCCAGATCTTTGTTTAAAGCGTGTTTAACTTATTAGATGAAGACCTTGGACTCAAATTTTCTTTTTAAAAGATTTTATTTATTCATGACAGAGAGAGAGGCAGAGACACAGGCAGAGGGAGAAGCAGGCTCCGTGCAGGGAACCTGACGTGGGACTCGATCCCAGGTCTCCAGGATCACACCCCGGGCTGGAGGCGGCGCTAAACCGCTGGGCCACAGGGGCTGCCCGGACTCAAAATTTCTGATCTAAAATTCCTTCATCTCTAAAATGGAGATGGTACTTATAGCATAATTGTGAACACTAGAGATAATATATCTGAAGTGCCCAATGAATGCGTTTCCTTAGTTCCTCTGAAGCTTGAATATAGAAAATTAAGATGTATTATCTAGACTTTAAATATAAAAGCAAACTTTAAACTTACAGTGATGAATTTAAGACATTCTTTTCCCCCCATTGGTATAATTTATTTGCTATTGGAAGGAAGGCAGGCAGTTAAGTTTAGGAAAATGTAGAATTGTTATCTGAACTAATGATACCTAAGTATTATGGGATATATCTCTATATGAGGTGGATTTTGAGGAATTTCTTAAAGGTGCGAAGGGACTTTTTTTTTCAAAGCATGCAGATAACTCTGTAAGAAGGTCAGGTTTGCAAAAGGAAGTTTCTTTTAAATGTTGTACTTTAAAATGAGGACAGGAGGAAAAAAAATGAGGACAAGAATATAGAATTTTTCTTCTCCAACAATTTGATTATGAGTAATAATAAAAAAGAAAGCTTATAGTTAATTAAATGTAGGAGTATTAGTCTCAGGCTAGATTGCACCTGCTTCAATTTCTCAGATTCTTCTCCTTCCTTTCCAACTATCCTCAAAGAAAGCTTTTGTTTGAATTACCTGGTAAAATTGCTTTCCTATATTGCCAAGTTTGTTCCTTTTGTGGAGGCCCATACTGACCAGAAATTTTTAGAATGATGCAATCATTCTAAAAGTTTTTTTTTTTTTTTTTTAAAGATTTATTTATTTATTTATGATAGAGAGAGGCCGAGACACAGGGAGAGGGAGAAGCAGGCTCCATGCTGGGAGCCTGACGTGGGACTCTATCCTGGGACTCCAGGATCATGCCCTGGGTCGAAGGCAGGCGCTAAACCGCAGAGCCACCTAGGGATCCCTGAAAAAAATATTTTTATTTGTTTTATAATTTTGAGAACTATTGATTGTGAATATTTGAGTCTTAACAACTTTTCCAAATAATGTACTTGCATGTCAGCTGAAGGAAAACAAAACAAGCAAACACAAAAAGGCTAGAATTTTTTTTTTTTTAGATTTTATTTATTTATTCATAGGAGACAGAGAGAGAGGCAGAGACACAGGGAGAGGGAGAAGAAGGCTCCATGCAGGGAGCCCTGACATGGGACTCGATCCTGGGTCTTTACGCCCTGGGCTGAAGGCAGTGCTAAACTGCTGAGCCACCTGGGCTGCTCAGGCTAGAATTTTTTATAGGATTAAAAACTTTTATATAGAATTGGAAATTCCTAAATAAAGACTTTCAACAATGTTATGGAAAAAAATCTCTGAGTTTTGGTGGAAGAAATGGGAAAAACAGTCTGCTGTCAATTATAGTTTCATTTTTTTCAGGAGTTTTAGAAGTCACTAATTGTAATATATTAATCTCCCTGTCATGGCTTTGTGAAAGAAATCCCTATGTTGTAGACTGTGTTATTCTAATATTCATAGAATTATTTAAAAAATGAGTATTGAGGGGCACCTGGGTGGTTCAGTTAGTTAAGCATCTGACTCTTGATTTCAGCTCAGGTCATGTTCTTGGGGTCATGAAATTGAGACTTACGTTGGGCTCTGAACTGGGTGTGGTGCCTGCTTAAGGTTCTTTCTCCCTCTCCCATGCACACAGGTGCTCTCTCTCTCTCAAAAAAAAAAAATTCAAAAAACATATTGAATACTTATTATTTTTATATGACAGGCATTGTGCCGAACTTTGGAAATTCAGATATGTGTTAGACAAAAAGTCCTTGCCTTCAAGGAGCTCCTATCATAGTGGAGGAAGAATAGAGTTAGAAAATTACCATTCAGGCAATGAGAAGAGTTGTACACAGAATTCTGAGGCTAGAGAATAGTTCTGTGACAGCCTAGGGGTGGTGTTAAGAATAGTTCAGTAAAGCTACTTGGAGGAAGGACACATGAATTGAGTCTTGAATGATAAAAAGAAATTAGCCCAGTGAATTGCAGGCAGAGGAACTGGGAATAGAGAGGAGTAATGTAGGGCAGAGAGAGCAGCATATGCCCAGGAATGTTATGTGGTGAGAGAATGAAGCTTGTTCAGAATATTGCTGGTATTGCTTATTGCTCATCTATTAACCGAGCTAAAGACTGTATTTCTTTTTATTTTTTTCCCTTCTATTGGTTCTTAAACATTTCTGGTGTGATAGATTTGAGTATGTCATGAAAAGAATGAATTCTTATGAAAATGCATGCTGTGTGCAGACAAATTTGAAATTTGAAATTAATTTTATGAGGTAATGTCCATTCTAGAAACCCAGGTTAAAAAATCTTCTATTTGTAAGTAATGGAGGATTACATTTCAGTTAGTAGTAGAGGTTACATTTAAGAATCTGGACTCGTCAAAGTAGGAATATTTTGGTGGAAGAGATTGATTTAATAACACCTGTCCCCAAACAAAGCTGGTTCCTAAATAATTTGGTCATCAGTTTATCTTCTACTTTTAGCTTCTTTGTAGTTTACTTTCTCATTTTGCCTTGCGATAGACCTGAAGAAGGACTCCAGGGTTACATAGATGTATTCAAGAGGGATTAAGTGATTAGTTCAGGATTATGTGGATAGAAAGCAGGTCTTTCTCATTCCAGAGTCCAGATTCTTTCCATTTTTGCCCTCCTAAGTAGAAAAGACATGTAAGATTAGAGCACATGATAAGGAAAGTGTGAATTTTTATCTTTATATTGAATGTTAGAAGTTAAGTGACTTAACCAGGGTCCCACAACTAGGGAGAATAGGAGCCAGAACTGTAACCTAATTTTTCTGATTCCCATTCAGTAAATAATATACTGCCCTAAAATTGAGAGAGATAAATAGTTAGGTATTGTAGTAATGACCTTTAAAAGCAAAGTTAGTGGGGCACCTGGGTGGCTTAGTTGGTTGAGTATCTGACTCTTGGTTTCAGTTCAGGTCATGATTTTGTGATCCAGGGATGAAGCCCCAAGTCAGGCTCTGCACTTAGTGCAGAACCTGCTTCAGATTCTTTCTCCCTCTGTCCTCCCTGCTCACACACTCTCTCTCAAATAAAATCTTAAAAAAAAAGCAAAGTTATTTCAGTAAGCTGGTCTTTTGTCATTTGCAGAGTACCTCCCTTCTTTTAGGTACTTTATATATATCTTGTTTAATTCTCACAGAATTCCTGCAAGGGGGTATAATTATCTCAGTTTTACATATGAGAAAATTTGGCTTCAGGAATATTAAGTGGTGAAGCTAAGGCTACACAACCCATAACTAGTAAAAACTGGAACTACAGCCCAAATTTGTCGGGCTTTATGTCCATACTGGTGAGAGTACTCCACTCTGCCTCCTGGCTTTATTTATTCTGTTTATAAAATGAGTGCCTTTGCTGGTGAGAAGGGATGGCACATAGTAGAACTTAAAATAACTCAACTTTTCTTTTGTTACTGAGTTATTGAGGAAAAGGTAATGCATATCTTAATTTTCAGACACATGTATGAAACAAAAAGTATACATTTATTTATGATTACTGTAATCCAGTAATTAGAAATATGGGGCTAATGAAGTTTCTCATCTTAGGCATCTCTATGCACTAATTGAGTAAATTAGTGAACAGTAGGGACTAAAATAGCAATTAGCATATGCTTGCTATAGTAGGCATTCAATAAATATTTGTGGACTAAATGAGTGGAAACATTTTTAATCCAGAAATTTTAGGTTTAAGTATTTGAATTCAGGCTATTGGAAGGTGAGGATATTAACACAAAGAAGGGGAAAGTGGAGAAACTTTTGACATTTCACAAACAAAATGTCCTAATTGAATAGGACTTAAACATAATATATTGGGAATGGAGTAAGCTCATTTAAAACCTCATTTGGCAGACTTCCGGGGAAGATGGCAGAATAGGAGGACCCTAAACTCACTTCATCCTACAGATACAACTAGATAGCATGAATATGAGGGTAAATTATCAAAAACCAAAAAAACAACAACAAAAAACCCCCCACAGGTGGAATAAATAGGAGAGAGAAAAAAAAATAATGAAAATAGACTCAGAGAACTGAGTGACACCATCAAGCATAATAACACATTATAGGGATTTCCAAAAGAGAAGAGGGGGGCAGAATATTTATTTGAAGAAATAATAGCTGAAAACTTCCCGAATCTGGGGAAGGAAACAGAATTTCAGATCCAGGAGGCACAGAGCCACCAACAAAAGCAGACCAAGGAGGTTCACACCAAACACATAGTAATTAAAATGGTAAAAAGTAGTGATAAAGAGAGAATTTTAAAAGCAACAAAACTCTTACATATAAGGAAAACCTCATAAGGCAATCAGTTGTTTTTGTTTTTTTGCTTTTTGTTTTGTCAGAAACTTTGCAGGCCAGAAGAGAGTGGCATGATATATTGAAAGTGCTGAAAGAAAAAATCTGCAGCCAAGAATACTGTATCCACCAATGCTATCAGAATAGGAGAAATAAAGAGTTTTCCAGACAAAAGTTAAAAGAATTCATCACCACTACATTAGCTCTACAAGAAATGTTAAGTGGCACTCTCTGAGTGGAAAGGAAAGAAAGGCCAGGGGTAAGGAAAGGAAAGGAAAGGAAAGTAGGAGTAAGAACAGTAGGAAGCACAAAAGCAGTAAAAATAAGTTTATCTATAAAGATTAGTCAAGCAATTCAGAATATAAAGATATAAAGTATATGATACCATATACCGAAAATGTGAGAGGAAAAGGAGTTAAGAGTGTTCAAATATAAGCAACTATCAACTTAATATTAGACTTATATTTGCAGAAGTTGTTATATACAAATGTAATGGTAATCACAAATCAAAAACTAGTAATAGATATCCAAAAAATAAAGAGAAAGAAATCCAAGTGTGTCACTAAAGAAAGCTAACAAACTGAGATAAGAGAGAGCAAGAGAACAAAGAAACAGAGAACTATAAAAGCAAACTCAAAACAAATAACAAAATGGCAATAAGTACATACCTATCCATAATTATTTTGGGTATAAATGGACTAAGTGCTCCAATTAAAAGACATAGGGTCATGAAATGGAGGAAAAAAAGCTAGACCCCTCATATGCTGCCTGCAAGACTCACTTCAGACCTAAAGACACATGCAGATTGAAAGTGAAGGAATGGAAAAGCATTTATCATGCAAATGGAAGTGAGAAGAAAGCTGAAGTAGCAATACTTATATCAGAAAAAAAATAGACTTTAAAGCAAAGACTATAGCAAGAGACAAAGAAGGACACTATATAATAAAAAAAAAGAGCAACCTAACAAGAAGATAGGACAATTGTAATATAATTGTAAATATATATACACCCAACATAGGAGCACACAAATACATAAGACAAGTAATAACAAACATAAAAGAAGTAATCGAAAGTAATACAGTAATAGGGGACTTTAATACACTACTTAGGTCAATGGGTAGATCAAACAGAAAATCAAAAAGGAAATTGTTGCTTTGAATGACACATCGGACCAAATAGATCTAACAGATTTATCCAGAACATATCATCCCAAACCAGGAGAATACACCTTCTTGTCAAGAGCACATGGAACATTCTCCAGAATAGATCACATATTAGGCCACAAAAAAGGTCTCAACAATTTAAAAAAGATAGAAGTCATACTGTGCCTCTTTTCTGACCTTGACACTATGAAATTAGAAATCAATTGCAAGAAAAAAAAATCTGGAAAGAACAGAAACACTTGGAGGTTAAATAATGTACCTAAACAATAAATGGGTCAACCAAGAAATCAAAGAAGAAACAGAAAAATACATAGAGACAAATGAAAATGAAAACACAATGATCCAAAATCTTTGGGATACAACAAAAGTGGTTCTAAGGGAAGTTTATAGCAATATAAGCCTACGTCAAGAAGCAAGAAAAGTCTCAGATAAACAACTTAACCTTGCACCTAAAGGTCTAGAAGAAGACCAAACATAACCTAAATCTAGCAGAAGGCAGCAAATAATAAAGATTAGAGTAGTAAGGTCACAGGTTACAAAATCAATGTGTGAAAATGTGTTGCAGTCCTATATACTAATAATGAAGTAGCAGAAAGAAATTGAGAAATGCCATTTATAATTATGCTAATAATAATAAAATACCTAAGAATAAACTTAACCAAAGAGGGGAAAGACCTGTTCTCTGAAAAGTATAGAAAAGTATAGAAAGAAATTGAAGGTGACACAAATGGAAAGATATTCCATGCTCATGGATTAGGAGAACAAATATTAAAATGTCTATACTACCCAAGGCAATCTATAGATTTAATGCAAAAGAGTAACAGCATTTTATGGAACCACATAAGACCCTGAATAGCCAAAACAGTTTTGAAAAAGGAAAGCAAAACTGGAGGTAACACAATCTCAGATATCAAGATATAGTGCAAATCTATAGTAATCAAAATAGTATGGTACTGGCACAAAAGTAGATACATAGATTACTAGAATAGAGAGCTCAGGTGTAAACCCATGATTATATAGTCAGTTTGGGACAGAAGAGGCAAGAATATGCAATGGGAAAAGTCTCTTCAACAAATGGGAAAACTTGACAGCAACATGCAAAAGAATGAAACTGGACCACTTTGTCATACCATACACAAAAAATAAACTGAAAATGGATTAAAGTCCTAAATGTGAGAACTGAAATCATAGAAATCCTAGAAGAGAGCATAGGCAGTACTTTTTATGACATTGGTTGTACCAATATCTTTCTAGATCTGTCTCTTCAGACAAGAGAAGCAAAAGCCAAAATAAACTATTGGGACTACATTGAAACAAAAAAACTTCTGCACAGCAAAGTAAACAATCAACAAAACTAAAATACAACCTACTAAATGGGGGAAGATATTTGCATTGTCGTTTGTATGTCATTTATAGCCGGAAAAGGTTAATATTGAAAATATGTAAAGAACTGATACAACTCAACACCAAAAAACCCAAAACATCCAATTTAAAAAATGGGCAGATGACATGGACAGAAATTTTTCCAAAGGCATAAGATGGCCAACAGACACATGAAAAGATGCTCAATATCACTCATCCAGGAGATGCAGATGAAAGCTACAGGGAGGTATCATGTTGCATCTCTCAGAATGGCTAAAATAAAAAACGAAAACAACAAGTGATTGTGAGGATGTGGAGAAAAAGGAACACTTGTACACAGTTGGTGGGAATGCAAACTGGTGCAGCCACTGTGGAAAACAGGATTAGTGCCCTCAAAAAATTAAAAATAGAACTATCATTATGAGCCAGTAATTCCACTACCAGGTATTTTCCCAAAGAATACAAAAACACTAATTTGAAAATATATATGTACCCCTTTATTTATTGTAATAAATTATTTGTAATAGCCAAGATATGCAAGCAGCCCAAGTGTCCATCAATAGATCAGCACATAAAGATGATGTAGTGTGTGTGTGTATATATATATATATATACACACACACACACACACACACAATGGAACATTACTTAGCTATAAAAAGTAAAATCTTGCCATTTGCAACAACATGAATGGATCTAGAAGGTATACTGCTCAGGGTGGTATGGGCATAGATGGTATACTGCTAATTGAAATAAGTCAGTCTGAAACACAAATATATGATTTCATCCATATGTGGAGTTTATGAAACCAACAATTGAGCAAGGAAAAAGACAAACCAAGTAACAGGAGAACAGACTGATGGGGAGGTCAGTGAGGTGGTGGTTGAAATAGGTGAAGAGGATTAAGAGTATACTTGTGATGAGCACTGAGTAAAGTATGGAATTGTTGAATCACTATATTGTGAAATATAATTATATATAATTATATATTATATATCACTATAATGTTACATCTGAAACTAATGTAACATTGTATGTTAACTACACTAGAATTAAAATTAAAACTCTAAAGCCTCATTTGGAGGTGTCTCTCTCTTCATGCAGCATGACATAGTAAATAGAATACAGGTTTTGGAATTAAGCAGATAAAATTTAAAACTCTACTCCTTAGTGTATAATAGTGCTTATTTGAGCCTCCGTTTTGTTCATTTTTAAGGTGGTGATACTAATCCTTTACTCAATAGTGTTGTGAGGGTGTGTGTAATAATACCTCTAATAGAGTAGGAATCCTCTTAACTCACTCACTGGGTTAATTGGTGCTTTCCATTTTCATGAGATATGCAGCTTCATATATCTTTAAAGAGCATTTCTGATCTATTGGAAGAGTGCAATGTATTGATGGGACACGAAACTTAGTGTCATAAATATATTATGAAACTTTAAATAATTTTTAAAAAATTGGAAATATCTTCCAAAGCAATAATACTCTGATTTTTCATCTTACTAATATCATTACCAGTGCACTGCCACAAGAATAGCAATACTTATGAGAAATGCTAGTAACATTTTTAGAATCTGATAAAAATTGTTGTAAATATTTTGAATTTTCTTATAAAAGATTTGAAAGGGTTCATCTAGGTTTAGGTTTATTACTGTTGTGGGGCTTTTGACTTAAAGATCAACATCACTCATATTATGGAACCGGATGAAAAATGAAATGATTTAATAAAGGGGTTGGATCATATTTATTATTTTCCCTGAGGAGCCTGGATCTTTTATTTCAATTTAATATAAATTATATGTAGTCAAGGATTCAACTTCATTCATGAGAGCAACTTTTCCCTATATTCTGAAGAGGAAATCATGATCTTTTTATTAATTCCTAGAAGCTGATTTAATAAGGTCCTAAGAAAGAGGAATTTTCCTTCCTTTGTATCAATATTTGCTAGAGTTGGGATTAGTTTTAAGTTGTGTTGTACTGGGCATCCCAGGTGGCTCAGCATTTAGTGCTGCCTTCAGCCCAGGGTGTGATCCTGGAGATCCAGGATCAAGTCCCACGTCAGGCTCCCTGCATGGAGCCTGTGTCTCTGCCTGTGTCTCTGCCTCTCTTTCTCTCTGTGTTTCTCATGAATAAATAAATAAAATCTTTAAAACAAAAATAAAATAAAAGGTAAATATTATTAAAAAAAAGTTGTGTTGTACTGATTATATCTTTACTGTGAGATTTTTGTATTGTATGTAGATTAGTATTTTTTAATTAATCAAAGTACTTCAACTAAGGATCTCAATAGATAATTGAGGTATTTTATATATTTTTAATTGAAATCTGGTATGAAAGTGGTATGTTCTGAGACAATAGGTGCTGTACCTGATTAGTGAACCAGATTATCCCAGGGGTTTTTTTTGGTGGGGGAGGGGAGGAAGAAATTTTGCTTTGTCATTTGCACATCCTTCCTTTCAAAATGGTTTGAATTTGGCCAAGTTGTCAGAAAAGTATATATCAAAGCACATGCCATCCTGATGAAATGAAGTAAGTAAAACTTTTTTCCAGATATCTAATTTTAATACTGTTTCTCATTTAGGTTATCAAAAGTTGCCAACCACTCTTAAAAACATACTATATACTTAACACTAAGTAAGGATGGGTTTTCTTGTTATTAGAGTAACAAAAGAATCATTATCTTGTTCCTGTCTGCTCAGAGCAATACATACTTTGAAAGTTTAGTATTTTCAGTTAAATTGGTTTTGAAAAACAGGGTTAATTATTGTCAAGGGAATAGATTAATTCCTTTTTTTCCTGTGCTAGGCAGCTAAATGTTCTCATATTGGTGATTATAATTTTTTCAAGCTTTGTATCTTAATTATGTACTAATCCATTCTCTTTTCTAAAGAAACTAAAACTTAGTAAAATCTGTAAACTTTTCATCTTTAGCTTTTCTGATTTCCTGCTCCAGTCTTTGCCTACCCCTATCTTGCTCCAGTTAAGTAGAAGAGATTGTCTTACTGAATAAATTCTAGATCTTTGGTTCCTTCTTTTCTTCCTTTTTTTTTTTTTTAAATCATTCTCTGTCTCTCTTTTTTGTTAATTGATTCTTTGGTAATGAGCTATCTGGCAGAACAATAGAGTCTGGTTCTTAGATACTTCAGGTCTAAAATTGATGTGCTGCATATTATTCCCAACTACTTCGTTGTGAATATTTAGTGCTGAGGAAAAGAAGTGGCCTGAAATTTAATTAAAAAATACTTATCTGTGGGGAAGGAGTTAAAATGGCAGGGGAGTAGTAGGAGGACTCTCAACTTGCCTGCTTTTTTTATTTTTTTATTTTTTTATTTTTATTTATTTTATTTTATTTTATTTTTTTAACTTGCCTGCTTTGAACACAGCTAGATAAATATAAAATCATTTTGAACACCCAATAAATCAATCTGAGGAGTGAGAGAACAAAACTATACAACCAGAGGTACCAAGATGGCCACATTTTGGAAGGTAGGAGCTGGGGAGAGTTGATTTTGGGGAGAAGAGAACTGTGAGTGCTGCAAAGAGGAAGGAGCCCTGATCATGGAGAGAGGTATGAGAGAGAAAAAGACAGTAAACGTGTACACAGGGGATTGCACAAGGAAAGCTCTTCCTTGAAATCATTAATTTGGAAAAGGAGAGGAGCTGGCCACTGCAAGTTTTTATATGCTGGGGAGCACAAAGTCTGCAGCTTTAGGGATCCATGCTATCACCAGGGTTATGCCTGGAGGGCGTGGTGGTGCTCCAGTAGGGGAGAAAGGCAGAGACCTGGGAGGCAGCATAGTCTGAGGATCCCCTGGGTCGCCCAGCCTCCCTGGAGTAGCACAGTCTCTCTAGTGACAAAAGACCCAGCAAGTGCCATTGAGCTGCCCCATTTGCCAGCATAGAAACAGACCAGCTGAGGACAGCAAACTGTTGTTCTGGGTTTTGGCTGCACCATACCTTAAGCTCCATACCGCTGCAAGGTTGGTAACCAATTTCTGGGACATACTGGCAAACACAAAAGCACAGGGAGACACTCCCCCAGAAAACCAGCATGGGTTCATGCCATGGGGATCATTAGAACTGGGAGTTTGAAAACCTAGGTGTAAGCCTGAGATAAAACCTAAGAGTATTGTGCCACCTGGCAGGTGGACAGCTCAGGCAGAGGTAGGGTGAAGGCAGGGATCTGGCCGAAGCCAGGGACACCAGAGGGGTGATTGTTTGCTTTTCTCGAGGGCTTGCTGAAGAGTGGCAGCTAGGAACCTCCCACTACAGGGATGGGAGAGCTAGTTGATTCTGTCTTCTACCCTCACCCCCATCAACACTGACAGACCTCAGTGAGCAAAACATCTCCAACTGGTGGAGGCAAGAGCTGCTTATACCAAGCCCTCAGCCACCTCCCTGCCCCCCATCCTGCAGGTGCATCTCCACTAAGGCATCTCTACCTGAGATTCAGTGCAGCAGGCCACACCCTGAGAAGACCAGCACAAACCCCTTGCATGCAACAAGTCTACTGATTATAGAGTGCTGCAAAGCTTCAGCTCTAGGGGAAATAAGATCTAGCTTCCTTTTTTCCTTGCCACCGATCTAGCTTCTTTTAACGAGTAGACCAAAACGTACATAGGATCTGGCTTCCCAGTTTTCTTTTCTTTCTTTTCTTTTCTTTTCTTTTCTTTCTTTCTTTTTTCTTTTCTTTTCTTTCTTTTCTTTTCTTTTCTTTTCTTTTCTTTCTTTTCTTACTTTACTTTTTTTTTTTTTTAACTCCTTCTTAATATAGCCATTATTCTCAGGAGCAGGAATACAAGAGGCTTTCCTAACAAAACTGTGACCCAGACAAAATGACAAGACGGAGGAATTCAGCCCAAAGGAAAGAACAGGAAGTCATGACCAGGTTTTTAGTCAATGCAGATACAAGTTTTTCCCACATATGGAAAAACTAAAGGAGTTTGTGACCACTAATTCAGCCCTGCAGGAGATATTTAAGGGGACTCTCTGAAGAAGAAAAAAGACCAAAAGCAACAAAGACTAGAAAGGAACAGAGAACATCACCAGAAACACCAAGTTTACAGGTAACACAAGGGTACTAAATTAATATCTATCAATCATTACTCTGAATGTAAATGTTATAAATGCTCTAATCAAAAGACATCAGAATATCAGAATGGATAAAAAAACAAGACCCATCCAAATGCTGCCTACAAGAGACACATTTTAGACCCAAAGACATCTGCAGATTGAAAGTGAGGGCATGAAAAACCATGTCATGCTAATGGATGCCAAAAGAAAGCCAAAGTAGCCATACTTAGACAAGAGATGGTTACAAGAGATGAAGAGGGCATTATATCATAATTAAGGGGAATATCTGTCAGGGAGATCTAATAATTGTAAATATTTATTCCCCCAACTTGGGAGCACCTAAGTATATCAATCAGTTGATAACAAGCATAAAGAAACTAATTGATAATATACAATACTAGTAGATTAGAGCACCTCTCTTAGAGCAATAGATCATCTAAACAGAAAATCAACAAGGAAACAGTGGCTTTGAATGACACACTGGACCAGATGGACTTCACAGGTATACTCAGAACATTTTATCCTAAAGCAGCAGAATACACATTTATTTTGAGTGCACATGGAACATTCTCCAGAATAGATTACATACTGGGTCACAAATCAGCCCTTAACAAGTACAGAAAAGATTAAGATCATGCATATTTTCAGACCACAGTGCTATGAAACTTGAAGTCAACCATTAGAAAAAATTTGGAAAGACCACAAATACATGGAGATTAAGGAATATCCTACTAAAGAATGAATGGGTTAACCAGGAAATTAAATTAAAAAATACATGGAAGCAAATAAAAATGAAAACAGTCCAAAACCTCTGGGATGCAGCAAAGGTGGTCCTATACAAGCCTACCCCAAGAAGCAAGAAAAGTCTCAAATACAAAACCTAACCTTACACCTAAAGGAGCTAGAAAAGGAATAACAATCTCTAAAGCCAGCTGAAGAAGGGATATAATAAAGACCAGAGCAGAAATAAATGATATAGAAACAAAAAACACGGTAGAACAGATCAACAAAACTAAGAGTTGGTTCTTTGAAAGAATTAATAAAATTGATAAGCCCCCAGCCAGACTTATCAAAAGGAAAAAAGACCCTAATAAATAAAATCACAAATAAAAGAGATGAGATCACAAGTCCACAAAAATACAAACCGGTATAAGAGAATATAGTGAAAAGTTATATGCCAACAAACTAGGCAATCTGGCAGAAATGGATAAATTCCTAGAAACATACAAACTACCAAAACCAAAAACAGGAAGAAATAGAAAATTTAAACAGACCCACAGCCAGCAAAGAAATTGAACCAGTAATCAAAAATCTCCCAACAAGCAAGAGTCCAGAGCTGGATGCTTTCCCAGGGCAATTCTACGAGACATTTAAAGAAGAATCAATACCTATTCTTCTCAAACTGTTCCAAAAAAATAAAAATGGCAGCAAAACTTCCAAATTCTTTCTACGAGGACAGCCTTACCTTGATTCCAAAACCAGACAAAGACCCCACTAAAAAGGAGAATTACAGACCAATCAATATCTCTGAGAACACGAATGCCAAAATTCTCAAGGAGATACCAGCAAATCGGATCCAACAGGACGTTGAATAGATTATTCATCATGATCAAGTGGGAAAGTGGGATTTATTCTTGGGCTTCAGGGGTGGTTCAATATTTGCAAATCAATCAATGTGATCACCCATTAATAAAAGAAAGGATAAGAACCATATGAGCCTTTCAACAGATACAGAAAAAGCATCTGACAAAATGCAGCATCTCTTCTTTTTTTTTTTTTTTTTTTAAAGATTTTATTTATTCATGACAGACACAGAGAGAAGCAGAGACACAGGCAGAGGGAGAAGCAGGCCCCATGCAGGAGCCCGATGTGGGACTCGATCCCAGGACTCCAGGACCATGCCCCGGGCTGAAGGCAGGCACTAAACTGCTGAGACTCAGGCGTCCCTGCAGCATCTCTTCTTGATAAAAACTCTCAACACAGTAGGTATAGAAGAAACATACCTCAACATCATAAAAGCCATATATGAAAGACCCACAGCTAATATCATCCTCAAAGGGGAGAAACTGAGAGGTTTTCCTCTATGGTCAGGAACAAGACAGGGATGTCCAGTCTCACCATTACTATTTGACATATTACTGGAAGTCTTAGCCACAGCAGTCAGATAAAAAAAGGAAATAAAAGGCATCCAAATCAGCAAGGAATAAGTCAAACTATTGACAGATGACATGAGATACCCTATGTAGAAAACCCAAAGACTGTACCAAACAATTGCTAGAACTAATACATGAATTTAGCAAAGCCACAGGATATAAAATCAGTGTACAGAGATCTGTTGCATTACTATACACCAATAATGAAGCAGCAGAAAAAGAAATAATCAATTCTACTTACAATTGCACCAAAACCCTGAGATACCTGGGGATAAACCTAACCAAAGAGGTAAAAGATTTGAACTCTGAAAACTGTAGAACGGTTATGAAAGAAATTAAAGAGGACACAAAGAAATGGGAAAACCTTCCATCCTCATGGATTGGAAGAACAAACATTGTTAAAATATCTATACTACCTAAAGCAATCTACACATTTAATGCATTATATCAAAATACCACCAGCATCAGAACTAGAAAAAACAACCCTAAAATTTATAGGACCCCCAAACAGCCAAAGCAATCCTGAAAAAGAAAAGCAAAGCTGGAGGCATCAAAATTCTAGATTTCAAATTATATTACAAAGCTGTAGTGATCAAGACAGTATGGTATTGACACAAAAACAGACACACAGATCAATGGTTCAGAATAGAAAACCCAGAAATGGACCCACAGCTATATAGTTAACTAGTCTTCAATGAAGCAGGAAAGAATATCCAATGGAAAAAGGACAGTCTCTTCAAGAAATGGTGTTGGGAAAATTTGACAGCAATATGCAGAAGAATGAAGCTGGATCACTTTCTTTTACCATACACTAAAATAAATTCAAAATGGATGAAAGATCTAAATGTGAGACAGAAAACCATCAAAATCCTAGAGGAGAACACAGGCAGCAACCTCTTTGTTCTGGGAGGTTAACAACTTTTTTGTAGACACATTGCCAGAGGCAAGAGAAACAAAAGCGAAAATGAGCTATTGGGACTTCATTAACATAAAAAGCTCCTGCAGGCAAAGGAAACAATCAACAGAACCAAAAGGCAGTCTATGAAATGGGAGCAGATACTTGCCAATGACATATCTGATCTGATAATGAGTTAGTATCCAAAATCTATAAAGTTACCCAACTCAAGACCCCAAAACAAATAATTCAGTTAAGGAATGGGCTGAAGACATGAACAGACATTTTTCCAAGGAAGACATCGGGGTGACAGATTTGTGAAAAGATGCTTGACATCACTCATCATCAGGGAAATATAAATCAAATACCACCTTATACCTGTAGGAATGGCCAAAATTAACAACACCGCAAACAACAGATGTTGGTGAAGATGCAGAGAAAGGGGAATCTCTTAGGCTGTTGGTGGGAATGTAAACTGTTGTAGCTACTCTGGAGAACAGTTTGGAGGTTCCTCAAAAGGTTAAAAATAGAACTACCCTATGATCCAGCAGTTGCCCTATTAGGTGTTTACCCAAAAGTTAGAAATATACAGATTTCAAAGGGATACGTGCACCCCATGTTTATAACAGCATTATCAACAATAGCCGAATTATGGAAAGAGCCCAAGTATCCATCGACTGATGAATGGATAAAGATGTAGAATACATGTACAATGGAATTTTACTCAGCCATCAGAAGAATGAAATCTTACAATTTGCAAAGATGTGGATGGAAATTATGGAAAGAACCCAAGTATCCATAGACTGATGAATGGATAAAGATGTAGAATACATGTACATTGGAATTTTACTCAGTCATCGAAAAGAATGAAATCTTACAATTTGCAAAGATGTGGATGGAGCTAGAGAATATTATACTAAGTGAAATAAGTCAGATACAGAAAGAGAAATACTGTATGATTTCACTCATGGAATTTAAGAAACAAAACACATGATCAAATGGGAAGGAAGAGTAAGAGAGAGGGGGGAAGCAAACCATAAGAGACTCTTAATAATAGAGAAGAAACTGAGGGTTGACAGAGGGAGGTAGATTGGGGATGGGTTAAATGAGTAATTGGTATTAAGAAAGCTATTTGTTATGATGACTATTGGGTGTTACATGTAAGTGATAAATCACTAAATTCTGCCCTTGAAAGCAATATTACACTATGTGTTAACTAACTAGAATTTAATAATTTAGAAGAAAAAAAAGTCAAAACATCTATGTGTATAGGATTCCTTAAAAATCAAAGCTGACTTTTGAATACTACAGATTTATAAAAATGATAAATCAGAACTTAATATCCATGTTTCAGGGTCATCTGGGTGGTTCGATGGTTGAGCATCTGCCTTTGGCTCAGGTCATGATCCGAGGGTCCTGGATTAAGTCTCACATCAGGCTCCCCATAGGGAGCCTGCTTCTCTCTCTGCCTATGTCTTTGACTCTCTCTCTCTGTGTCTCTTGTGAATAAATGAAATATTTTTTAAAAAATCAAATTTTTTAATATTAGTTTTCTGAATCTGAGAAAACTGCTTTTGATAAACAGTAAAAGAAGCCTTGGATACATTAGAGAATCTCCACATTAAAAAAAAAAATTATTTATTTATTCTTGGTAGGGGGGAAGGGCAGCAGGATAGGGAGAGAGAGAATCTCAAGCAGACTCCTTGGTGAGCGGGAAGCCCATAGCAGGCCTGATCCCACCAATCTGTGAGATCATGAGCTGAGCTGAGATCAGGAGTTGGACGTCCAACTGACTGAGCCACCCAGGCATCCCTCATCTCTACATTTCTTAATTCTGAAGCTATCTTTCTTTCTGCTTTGCAAGTTTTAATTATTCATTTTGAAGAAGTATAGTTATGTGGAATTGAAATAAACCTAAGTATTTCATATCTTAAAAAGTTATATGTAGCTTTATTTGAGCCACAGTTATAACATTATTACTTACATTCAAGATTTTTGGGTTTAATTTCCTGCCTTTTGGATTTCGTACATTTTCCCTTATAAGATTTTTTTAAAAAAGATTTTATTTATTTATTCATGAGACACACACACACACACCCAGAGAGAGAGGGGCAGAGACACAGACAGAGGAGAAGCAGGCTCCATGCAGGAAGCCTGATATGGGACTCGATCCTGGGACTCCAGGATCACGCCCTGGGCCGAAGGCAGGCGCCAAACTGCTGAGCCACTCAGGGATCCCCTCCCTTATAAGATTATAAGCAAGTTCATTTCAAACACAAGAGACTCTTGGGTGAGTGGAATGTCTTACTGGATTCGTGAGCAGAAGTTCCCAAATTTCTCCACATTGACTTTCTTGGGTCTTGAGAATGTAACTTTAATTATTATTTTTATTATAATATGGTTTTTAAAATTTAAATTTGGCTTATATAACCAAAGTAGAAGCATAAGAAATTTGAGGCTCTTACCTTCCTGTAATGCATACTCTATTAATCAAAAGGTATTAGCTTTTAAGGTAAAAGGCCTCTGGTGGTCTTTTCTGTCTCTTACACACCAGTCCTCCACAGTTAATTCCTCTGTGGACAATTTCTAATGGCATGTATCAGAATTAGGACAGACTTAAGGGCTCAGATAAATGTTGAGGAAACCAGTATAGTTCCTAGACTTAGAGTGTTAGATCTTTTCATAGATTGGCTATGTAAGCCAAAGGTAAAGCCATTTATTTTTGGTTCATTTGACTAATCTACTCACACCGAAGCTTATGACCATTCTTTCAGATAAATGTACCAGATACTTATTTCGTGGAGTCTTGTTTTGGGATGAGAGAGAGGAATAAATGACAATTGCCCACAATTTACCCTCAATAATTTATTTACACAACAGGAACATCAGAGGTGATTTGAATTGCATGAAGTTTTCTCTCATTTTAATGGCTATGAACAGAATACATCCTTGCTATCAGGAAGAGCTGGGATACATCTCCCTTCATTTCATCATGCCATAGTATGTTTTGCTAAGATTAGTAGTTGCATACTGGTAGCACATGGGATGGATCAGCCTATCAGAAATACTTTGTTGGGCTCATGAAACATATGAACAAAGAGTAACTAGATTGAATTGGTTGCTAATTATTTAAAAATAGGGCAGTTTCACATAAAAATACTAATTTCTGACTTCTTTTGAAAATTCCGGAGACTTGGCAAAACTGGGCCTATATTGATGCATGTTTACTGCTGGCTGGAGCTGAGTGCCACCCTTAGAAGGGGGCAAATTCTTTCTGGTATTATACAGTCTGCACTCCTTACCATTTTCTCCTTATTTCCTTATTCTCTATCTAATTCACACATTTGGTATTACCTGCATAGTTTATAAATTTGGTAACTATTTTAGATCATCTTTGTGAATGTGTGTGCATGTGTGTGTGTGTATTTTTCTTTCTGATAGGCTCAGTTGAAAAAACCTACCAGAGAGGTAAGTTTATGTTCTCCTCCATTATATCTTCATTGAAGGCACTCTTCTAGACTATCAGGGTTTTACTTAGTCATACAACCTTACAGGATCAACATATCTATAAAGCTACTACTTAGTGTCGTTGTATTATTAAGTAATTTGTATTATGTGGCAAGTTCTTAACTCCATTTAAAATAGCTTTTGTATTGAAAATTTCAAATGTATACAGAAATAGAAAGTATAATTAATATAAGAACACTCATCATCCAACTTTAGCAATTATTCAAATCATATTCATCTTTCCTACTCTCCTTTCCCTAGAACTATTCTGAAGTATATCACAGATATATAATTGAATCTATAAATATTTCAATATGTATCTGTAAATGATATACTTTTTTTTTTTTTTTAAGATTTTATTAATCCATGAGAGACACAGAATGAGAGAGGCAGAGACATAGTCAGAGGGAGAAGAAGGCTCCCCATGGGAAGCCTGATTTAGGACTCGATCCCAGGACCTGGGATCATGACCTGAGCTGAAGGCAGACGCTCAACCGCTGAACCATCCGAGTGCCCCAAGACACAGGCTCTTTAAAAAATTTTTTTAGGGATGCCTGGGTGGCTCAGCAGTTAAATGCTTGCCTTTGGCCCAGGGAATGATCCCGCCGTCCCAGGATTGAGTCCCACATCAGGCTACCTGCATGGAGCCTGCTTCTCTCTCTCTGCCTGTGTCTCTGCCTCTCTCTCTCTGTGTCTTTCATGTATGAATAAATAAAATCTAAAAAAAAAAGTTAAAATTTGAGTATAGTTGACACACAATGTTAAATTAGTTGCAGCACACATACTTTCTATGTATAAACTGCATAACATATGTATATGTGATCACACCAATGTGATTTAATATATGTAAAAAATCATCCCAAATAATAATAATTCTTAATATCAAATATCTGGTTAATTTTAGTTACTTACTTTATTTATTTTTAAGATTTATATATTTTTCCATTCTTTTTTTTATTATTTTTATTTATTTATTTATTTATGATAGTCACAGAGAGAGAGAGAGAGAGGCAGAGACACAGGCAGAGGGAGAAGCAGGCTCCATGCACCGGGAGCCCGACGTGGGATTCGATCCCGGGTCTCCAGGATTGTGCCCTGGGTCAAAGGCAGGTGCCAAACCGCTGCGCCACCCAGGGATCCCAAGATTTATATATTTTTAAGATTTTATTTATTTATTCATGAGAGTCACACACAGAGAGAAAGGCAGAGACCTCCAGAGGGAGAAGCAGGAAGCCTGATGTGGGACTTGATCCTAGGACTCGAGGATCACACCCTGGGCTGAAGGCAGGTACTTAACCGCTGAGCCACCCAGGCTCCAGTTAACTTTAAATTGAATTATTTCATATATGGATTTCTCTCTCCCATCTTTCTCCCCTTTTTTCCCTTGCTTTTTATGTTTGTTTGCTTGTTTATTTAAAGAAAGCAGATTATTTTCCTGGATTTTTTCCTGGATTTTGCTGATTGTTTTCCTATATTATAGTTCAACATTCTTTTGTCTTCTATATTTCTTATAAATGACTGATTATATGTAGAAGTCTTGAGGATATTTGGGCTCCTTTTTTTTTTTTTAAAGATTTTATTTATTTATTCATGAGAGAGAGAGAGGCAGAGACACAGGCAGAGGGAGAAGCAGGCTCCATGCAGGGAGCCTGACGTGGGACCCGATCCCAAGACCCCAAGATCACACCCTGGGCCGAAGGCAGGCATTAAACTGCTGAGCCACCCAGGGATTCCCTGGGCTCCTTTTTTTAAAAAGACTGTTTCAAAAGTGGTTTTATGTGTTCCTATTAGGAGGCATATAATGTTTGATTATCTGTTTTTATGATGTTAGCAACCACTAGGCAATTATGCACGATTCAGATTTAAATAATAATAATTCAAGGATAGAATTGCCAAAAAAGTGGTACAGCTGAACTTAGAGGAGGAAAAAATAATTTAGGATTAAACTGATCAGGGAAAATTTCATGGAAATAGTGGTGCTTAAGATAGATATCTTAAAGAATGAGAATGATCATGATAAAAGTATATGACATATTTGCCCGTTTAGGCCAAGTTATATAGTGACAAGAAATGACTCAAATAGTCCAGGCACTTAAAATAACAACGGTTTCTTTCATTTTTTTTTAATTGAAGTATAATTGACACACAATGTTACATTAGTTTCAGGTGTACAATTTAGTGATCAGACAATTTGATACCTTATAGTATGCTCACTGCAAGTGTCCCTACCATCTGTCAGCATACAATGCTATTATAATATAGTAACTATATTCCTTATGCAATATCTTTTATCCCTGTGACTTTTAATCCTTATTCATTCCATAACTGGAAATCTGTACCTCTCACTCCCCTTCATCCATAGTTTGTTCTCTATATTTATGGGTTTGTTTCTGCTTTTGTCTGTTTGTTCTAGCTTTTTGATTCTATACATAAGTGAAATCATATGATATATGCCTTTCTCTGACTTATTTCACTTAATGTAATACCCTCTAGGTCCATCCGTGTTGCAAACTGCAAGATCTCATCCAGTACTTGTCCACTGCAGGGTAGCTGTAGTTTGTTCCACATTGTCATGTCAGGACCCAAGCTGATAGAGTTACTTCTATCTGCGACATTTCTGATCTCATGCAAGAGACTACTGAAACCAAGCAATTGCTCTTATTAAAGCTTCTGCTTGAGAAATGTCACATGTCACTTTTGCTCACATTTCTCTTCTTATAACAAGCCTGCTATTTATAGAGTAGGGTGTATAATCCTGTCATTGGGCAGCACAGCAAATATTGTAAAGAATACTATATTCTGTGACGGAACAGACTACTCTGAATGAGAAGGGAAAGGCTATTCTGGGTGGGAAGAAGTGCAAATACATGCAGAATATTTTGGAATTAGTAAGTAGACCTGTTATTTAGGAGTAGAATACATATAGCTAAAAGGTAGAATAGGTCTAAGTAGAAGAGTAGAGAGCAACAACACTAGAGAGGAAAGGTAGAGTTTAAATTGCAAACTCATGTTCAGCTAACCTCTTCCAAATTTATATTCCGCTAACCTCCTCTTCTGTTGAAGGCTAGACATTGGAATGGAAAGCTGTAGCTCAGCAATCCACATAGGTATTTTTAAATTTGCTAATAGCTACATTAAAATTTAAAAAACAGGTGAAATTAATTTTAATGTATTTTATTTAACTTAATGTGTCCCATTCAGCATTCTGTGATATTTACCTTATTCATCATTATATTGTCAGCACTCAATAAAGAACTGACAAGGAATCCTATAGCAGTTTACTGTCTTAGAGAAAGGGATTTTTGGTCTCATGAGTTGGCCTCCCAAAGAAAATGTATTTATTTTTATCTTTAAATTTTTAAAAAAGATTAATTAATTAATTGACAGGAGGAGAGAGTGCACAAGCAGGGGGAGAGGCAGGGAGAGGGAGAAGCAGGTTCCCTGTTGTGCAAAAAAGCCCAGTGACCATGGGATCATGACCTGAGCCAAAGGCAGAAACTTAACCAACTAAGCTCTCCAGGTGCCCCAAGAATGCATTTTTGAATGAGGATAGAACAGTAATGATCTGTGAGCAGACACTGAGCTTAGAATACTCTTCCTCCTTTCATCTTAGAATTTCTAGAGGAAGAAAACATGAGTAGCCTCTTCTTAAGAGGACTATAAGAGTAATAGTGCCATCTCGGGAGAGCCAGATTTTAGAGTAAGGAGATGGTGGGAACATTTAATGAAGCATGTAGGAGCATTGGAGAGAATTTTTAAGAGGTCAAGTCCTAGAGATTATTTTAGTGTTATAAGATAGGGTGACATGAAGAGCTAGAATGGGTGGCAGAGTAATTAGAGGAGTGTAAGAAAGGGAAGTGATGTAGAGACAGTAGAGGATTTGTACCAAAGTTACTCTTAGAGGGAACTTTTAAGAGAATCATAAAGGCTCACATGGATGAAGGGGAGTAAATAGAAGGAATTTGGATGGAGCACAATGTTTTGGGATTCCAGATTGATGGAAAATAATGTAAGAGCTATTGGGACCTTGCTTGCCAAGTTAGAAGAGGCCTCTGGACAGACTGGCTTTTTTGGCCATTGCCTCAGTTAAATAAGGGAAGTAGATAAGATCTGGAACTTCAGAATTTAAATGAGAAGGACCCAGAACAGGCTATGACAATGGGGATATTTCAAAGCAAGGATTTGTAGTTCTTGATGACTGGATGTGGTGAAGGAAAAGAAGTTGCTTTATCAATATTTATGAATGCTCACTATTTATTAAGCACCTTAAATACATTATGTTTAAACTTTATAAAATCCTACAAAGTAATTGAAATGAACTTCTATTTTTGTAGACATGGAAACTTAAGTTCCAAAATGATAACATAACTTGCTTGAGCTCACACAACTACTGAGAAGTAAAAACAGGACTATCCCAGACCCCAGTTGACTCCAAAATCCTTTGCTGTTTCTTCTATTTGGTCTTTTTCCAGAAAGAAGAGAAAAAGAGATAAAAAATGGCTTGAGTTTTTAAACTTGGTGATTCATTGACAGGAATGGAAGGAAAGTGGTATTGTGGAAAGGATAGGTTTGTTTTAGGCACGTTGAATTTGAGGTAATAATGGGATATCCGTGTGGACACGATGAGGCTGCAGTTAGATATTTGAGACTTGACTCTGAGAGAGCCAGGAAAGGAGATAATACCAAAGAATGTGTATGTGGTTGAATGTAGTATAGATATATGTTGTGTAAAGAGTAAGCTGGCTATAAAAAGGAATCATTTATTTAAAGATTTTGGAAAATTGGGGTATATAAATTTCAGAATTATAATTGGGGTATTTAAATTTCAGAATTTTCAGAATTTTATTTTCTGATTATTATAAAGATTATAAAATATTCATTTTTAGAATAGTTGTATCTAATATATGTGAACATATGAAAAATTATTTTTATAGATATATTGAAGCAATAACAACATATATATACAATTATATACAAATGTATTTCTTAATATATACTAAGACTAATGTCTTGTAAGGGAAATTCACATTATGTTGGTCCTAATAACTTTGCATGACTGGTCGTTGGACCCAATACATTAATAATTGATGATTTTAATATACTACATAATATTGTCCTATAAATGAAAGGTTATTATATGTAACTATTGCAGTCATATAATAGTTTAGATTGGGTACTATACTAAATCTCCCTGGCTGTTTCAGGAGTTTTCACTTGCAGGTTTTTTTTTTTTTAAGATTTTATTTATTTATTCTTCAGAGACATAGAGAAAGAGGCAGGGACTTAGGCAGAGGGAGAAGCAGGCTCCCTCTGGGGAGCCCAATGTGGGACTCAGATCCCAGGACCCCAGGATCATGACCTGAGCTAAGGCAGATGCTCAACCATTGAGCCACCCAGATGCCCCTCACTTGTAGAATTTAAACAAACGTTTATTGAGAGTTTGCTCACATTCTTCACATGTGCTATTTCATTTAGTTTTCAAATGACCCTGATAGATTTTAGATTTCTTTTTATAGTGAAGAGGATCCAACATTAATATATGTCAGTGATGATAATATTATTATTTTTATAATAGCACTTTAGAACGTACACAGCAATTTCATATGCATAATTCATATTAGTACAAGAATCATTGTGTTGAACATGTGGTATATGTTACAGAATTCTGTAACTTATTTAATACTTACAGACCTGCTGTGAAGAAGGTATTATTATCATTTATTTACTATGAGGAGTGTGAGGCTTATGTAGTTAAATAGTTTGGTCAAGGCTACAAGCGTAGTAAGTAATAGATTACAGATGATTTTTAAGAACATTATAGTTTAAGCCATTACAGTTAGTACCACTTTCAGCCTAGGACTGACAACAATTTGCTAAAATAGTTAAAAATTGAAAAGCAAATATCATCCTTATATGGTTATTACACTTCCTTTTAATGCTTAATGCCATTATAGAAATCATACCAATATTTGATGATATTTTTAATTTGGATTGTTTTATAAAACTGCTTTAAAAATACACTTATGGGGATGCCTGCATGGCTCAGTCACTAAGCAGCCATCTCTTGGTTTCAGCTCGGGTCATGATCTCAGGATTGTGGGATTGAGCCCTGTATCAGGCTCTGTGATTGGTGTGGAGTCTGCTTCAGATTCTCTCTTCCTCCCTTTTTCCCCTCTAGCTCATATGCACTTTCTCTGTCACTCACATAAATAAATAAAGTCTTTTTAAAAATACAATTTTGTCTGTAGGTTGAAATCTGGAAGCATGAAGCCTCCTTGTTTTTGTGTGTGCTTACTAATTGCCAATTACTATTTTATTTTATTTAAAAAATTGTTTTAATTTAAATTCAGTTTAGTTAACATATAGTGTATTATTAGTTTCATGGGTAGAATTTAGTGATTCATCAGTTTCATATAATACCCAATGCTCATTATATCAAGTGCCTTCCTTAATACTCATCACTCAGTTACCCCATTCCTCCACCCATCTCCCCTCAAACAACTCTGTTTGTGTCCTAGAGTTAAGAGTCTCTTATCGTTTGCCTCCATGTTTTTATCTTATTTTATTCTTCCCTCCCTTTTCCTCTGTTCATCTGTTTTGTTTCTTAAATTCCACTTATGAGTGAAGTCATATGGTATTTGTCTTTCTCTGACTAATTTCATGTTATGCCTCCAGTTTTGTTTTTCTTTTGGTATTTGGGGTATTTTGTGGTTCTATACAAATTTTAGGGTAGTTTGTTCTAGCTCTGTGAAAAAATACTTGTGGTATTTTAATAGAAATTGAATTAAATGTGTAGATCACTTTGGGTAGTACAGACATTTTACCAGTGTTTGTTCTTCCAATCCATGGGCCTGGAATGTTTTCCCATTTCTATTAGATACATTCCTAGATATCTTATGGATTTTGGTGCAGTTGTAAATGATACCAATTCATTGATTTCTTTTTCTGCTGCTTCGTTATTGGTGTATAGAAATGCGCAGCAGATTGCTGTACGTTGATTTTATATCCTGCAACTTTGCTGAATTCATGTTTTAGTTCTAGCAATTTTTTGGTGGAATCTTCTGTGTTTTCCACATAGAGTATCATGTCATCTGCAAATAGTGAACAGTTTGACTTCTTCTTTACTGATTTGGATGCCTTTTATTTCTTTTTGTTGTCTGATTGCTGAGGCTAAGACTTCTAGTACTATGTCAAATAGTAGTGGTGAAAGCTGTAGTCAGTAATACAGTATGGTACTAGCATGAAAAAACAGAAACATAGATCAGTGGAACAGAACAGAGAACCCAGAACTGGACCCTAAACTGTATGGTCAACTAATCTTTGACGATGCAGGAAAGAATATCCAGTGGAAAAAAGATACTCTTCGACAAATGGTGTTGGGAAAACTGGACAGCAACATGCAGAAGAATGAAACTGGACCGCTTTCTTAAAACAAACACAAAAATAGGTTCAAAATACATGAGAGACCTAAATATGAGACAGGATACCATCAAAATCCTAGAGGAGAACACAGGCAGAAACCTCTTTGATCTTCACTGAAGCAACTTATTAGACATGTTACTGGAGGCAAGGGAAGCAAAGCAAAAATGAACCATTGGGACCTCATCCAGATAAAAAGCTTCTATACAGCAAAGGAAACAACAGAATGAAAGGCAGTCTATGAAATGGGACCAGATGTTTGGAAATGACATATCTGATAAAGAGTTAGTATCCAAGATCTGTAAAGAACTTACCAAACTCAACACCCAAAAAACAGATAATCCACTTAAGAAGTGGGCAGAAGACGTGAAGAGACACTTTGCCAAAGAAGACATCCAGATGGCTAATGGATTTATGAAAAGATGCTCAACATCACTCATTATCAGGAAAATACAAATCAAAACCACAATGAGATACTACCTCACATCTGTCATAATGACTAAAATTAACATAGGAAACAACTTATGGTGGTGAAGATGCTGAAAAAGGGGAAATCTCTTGTGTTGTTGGACGGGATACAAACTGATGCAGCTACTCTAGAGAACAGTTCGGAGGTTCCTCAAAATGTTAAAAATAGAACTACTCTATTGATCCAGCAATTGCACTACTTAGTATTTACCCAAAGAATAGAAACATACAGAGTCGAAGGGGTGTATGCACCCTGATGTGTATACCAGCATTACCAACAGTAGCCAAATTATGGAGGGAGCACAAATGCCCATTGACTGATGAATGGATAAAGGTGTGTGTGTGTGTGTGTGTGTGTAATGGAATATTATTCAGCTATCAAAAAGAATGAAATCTGGCCATTTGTAAGGATGTGGTTGGCATTGGAGTGTATTATATTATACTAAGTGAAATAAGTCAGAGAAAGACAAATACCATATGATCTCACTCATATGTAGAATTGAAGTAAGAAAACAGATGAACCTAGGGGAAGGGGGAAAAGAAAAAAAAGGAGAGAAGGAAACAAGCCATAAGTGACTGAACAATAGAGAACAAACTGAAGGTTGATGGAGGGAGATGGGTGGGGATTGGGATAGGTGGGTGATGGGTATTAAGGAGAGCACTTGTGGTGAGCACTGGGTGTTGTATGAAAGTGATAAATCACTGAAGTCTATTCCAGAAACCAATATTGCACAGTATGTTAACTAACTAAAATTTAAATAAAAAATAATTATTTCTAGAGGCAGGAGATTTAACAGGTGATTTCTAGCTGTCCCCCAACTCCTCACTCCTTTTTTTTTTTTTTAAAGATTTTATTTATTTATTCATGAGAGAGAGAAAGAGAGAGAGAGACAGAGGGAGAAGCAGGGTCCATGCAGGGAGCCCGATGTGGAACTCGATCTCGGGACTCCAGGATCACGCCCTGGGCCAAAGGCAGGTGCTAAACCACTGAGCCACCCAGGGATCCCTCCTCACTCCTTAAGTGTATTATGCGATTATTCTTTTAGGAAAGAAAGAAATAGAAAATTATATAAGAAAATATACCCACTAGGAAAGAATTCAGAAGTGCCTTGGTTTTTCAGATGCCGTCTTATATTTTTATATTACTCAACTATGGTTTCTGTGAAGAGATAATACTATGAAGAGTTAAAACTGGAAATTTCTGATGCATTTCAGCATGACAGAACTGACTGGAATGACATTTTTTATTCACACCTATTTTTAAAGAGCAAAGAGGTAGATATATACCTTGTTGAATTTTTTTTTAAATCACTCAGGAAACATTTCATGATTTAAAACAAAGGGGAATTTTTGATATTACTTTATTTTTCACCCATTAAAGGCCTTATTACATGACCTCAGTAAATATACCTACTTAATTATGGTTTCTTTTCAAAAATTTTTAAAAGATTTTATTTATTTATTCATGAGAGACAGAGAGAGACAGAGACATAGGCAGAGGAAGAAGCAGGCTTCCTGTGGGGAACCTGATGCAGGACTCCATCCCAGTTCCCCAGGATCACAACCTGAGGAAGATGCACAACCACTGAGACACCCAGGTTCCCCTCTTCAAATTTTTTTTTTAATTTTATTTATTTATTCATAGAGACACAGGCAGAGGGAGAAGCAGGCTCCATGCAGAGAGCCTGACGTGGGACTCGATCCAGGGTCTCCAGGATCACGCCCTGGGCTGCAGGCGGCGCTAAACCGCTGTGCCACCGGGGCTGCCCAGCCCTCTTCAAATTTTTATTTAAATTCTAGTTAGTTAACATATAGTGTAATATTATTTTCAGGATTAGAATTAGTGAGAGCCAAAAGAGTCAAAGCAATCCTGAAAAAGAAAAACAAAGGTGGAAGCATCAAAATTCCAGACTTCAATCTATACTTCAAAACTGTAATTATTAAGACTGTAGGGTTCTGGTACAAAAACAGAAACATAGATCAATAGGACAGAATGAAAAAACAAAAAAAAATGTACCCACAACTATATGGTTAACTGATCTTTGAAAAAGCAGGAAAGAATATCCAATGGAAAAAAGACAGTCTCTTCAACAAATAGTGTTGGGAAAACTGATAATCCTTTAAATGATCTACATAAAGGGAATTAATTGATGTTATGTTTGGATGTGTTTGTGCAAGTACTGAAGTTGCAAGGAGATACTTGCCCTGTCTTTTCTGTATTATGAGGAAAAGTAACAAGGTCTTTAGATAGAAGAAATAAAAATACCAATTAATACTGTACTACAGATGGTATGACTACCGTTATAGGCTGAGGTTAACATGTGAAAGCTACTTATGTTATATATGTATTATATATATATATATACACACACCCTTCCTCGACTTGGCTCCTTACTGTTCCTGACTGTCCGGACTTTACCTGATTAGTGACAGCCCATCAGAGCCTCTCCCAAAGATCTGCATTCTTTAGGCTTAAAGTACACATGTCTCATCTCCTCTTCCTCCACAGGAGTACACATGTCTCATCTTCCTCTTCCTCTGTTTTGTGCTCTTTTCTTGGAAATTAATCCATTATTTTATATTGATGCATAATCATCTATTGTTTATTTTAGCCCATGTGGCAACTAAGGTGGTGTATTTATGTAGACTTTGTTGAGAATTTAAGTGGTAGCACAGTCAAACTCTTGTGATCCTGGGCATGTCTGGTAACTTCTGAGTCTCATTTTCTCTTTTGATAAATAACACAAGTGCAGATTTATTTCTAGGGTAATATTATCAGTAAGGCATTTTTATGGCATTATCTAGATATTCAAGAACTTCCTCAAATGGGAATTTCAGATGCTGTGTCTTGCTGGAGAAAGAAGCATTTTTGAGTACATATCACAAAATATAGTCTGGTATTAATATGTGATTCTTTCATAGTTACTATTTCTAGTACTTTTAAGAACTAAGATAGGGTTTAGAGAAAATTGGGATTGGAAAGATTTTTACAGCTGTAGAACCAATTTTTTCCAGCTGTTTCTTGTGTTGTGGTCATGTGTGATGATCCTAGATATATTTGATTTAGTAATACGTTAATAGTGAAACAAGTCAGAGAAAGCACAGGGCTATTGTGAGTGGAAATATGATTAGACCAGGAAAGCGAAGACTTGGATCATTCTTTCCTTTGCTTCAAGTTATTTTTAAAAAATTAACTTCAGGGTTGTAACTTACATCATGATGTGTATAATTAACAATGCTGTGTTATATATTTGAAAGTTGCTAAGAGAACACATCATAAAATTCTCATCACAAAAAGAAAATTTAGGACTATGAGTGGTGATGGATATTAACTAAACTTGTAATCATATCGCAATAGAGACATATACCAAGTCGTTATGTTGTACACCTGAGTACAATGTTATATGTCAATTGTATTTCAATTAAAACAACCAAAAATAACAATAATAAAGTAAATGTATTTTTGCTTTGCCAGAAATGCTTTATATTATAATGGGAAAGGGTTCATTCTGGTGAGGACCTATTTCTATTGTAGCTCTGCAAAACCCTGTGAAATATAAGGAAAATAAAATGCTTAAGCAGGAAATTGATTAAATGACCTTTCAGTTCTCTTATTTCCTCCTTCCCTCCTGAAGAGTATATCGAAACTGTTTGTTGGTACTCTTTGTATGCTTAGAACAGACTAGATAAATGGGCAGATAACTTGATTCAAAATGCATCCTTGATTCAAGAATAATTAGAGAAGTTAGAGGATAAGTTCAAATTATTTTTATTCTCTCTGGGTTTTATAGTTCTAAATTGTTTAAAAGAAACTTCATATCATCCAAAGATAGATGTATTTTTCTTACTTTTAATATAATTCTAAAATTGATGACATTGTTTTAAGGAAGCTAAATATGCATATAGGAAAGGACTATATTTCTTGCCTTTGAATCTTGGCATATACTTTTCTTTCTTAAATAAATGATCAAAATTATTTCCCTTAAGTAAATGATCAAAAAACCAAGTATAGCTCGGATTTATTATTAAAAACAAAAGAGGGATTAATTATTTTGGTTATATTTGTATATATATTTTCAGTTATTTGTGTGGCTAAGAGGATTTGTTTGGTAAGTTAGACTTGTGTTCCAATTCTGCCTATTAACTTACAATTATTTTAGGAATTAATTTTGACTTAATATTTCTAAGTATTTAATATAGTGCTAAGAATATGATAAAACACAAGTATTTGTTAAATTTAAAAAGTTACATTGTGAGAAATCAGATGACTTTCACGTTCACAGTATCTGTGTAGTACTGAACAAATGATCCTGGTGGAAATTTCTAGATTTTTGGTTACCTTACACATTATATATCCTTGGCAAATTTTAGATGAGTGACACCAAACTTAAAAATGCTCATAATTGTTTTATTCATTGTTACATTGCTATTTTACATAGCTTCTCATAGACTTAGGATCACTGAAAAATGTATTTGATTAGTTTTCTAAATAGTGTTAATAGGTCATTTGACTTAGTTGTTAAAAACTGCAGAATTGGTTTGCCTTTAGGAAGAAATACTTGATAGATAGGGCAGCTCTTGTTATCCTAGTGATAATATAACAGTGTTAGCAATATACCAAAGTTCCTTGGCTAAAAGCCTTGTTTCTTAGAAAGTGGAATAAATAATTTCAAAACTCTTATGATTGAGACTGGTTTTCTTCTGCCTCTTCTTGACATTTGTGGATAAAATTAAAGTTACCTGATGATTTGGCATAAACAAAGCATTTTATTTTATTTTTTCAAAGCATTTTAAAGTACTAAGTACATTTGGCAGTCATACTAGTGTATGCCAATGAGTTTTATGGGTATGTTTTTTTTTCCCTAGAGTGGTTGTATTGTACATAGATCATTTCCTTTAGCAGCAGGGAAGTGGTTTCCTAGAGGCATAAGTGACTAACCCATCAAATCTTCCGTAGACTTTTGGGGATAGATGCTGTTAGATAGGCACTATAGATATCATACAAACATTTTTTCACACAGGGGTATGAAAAGAGAAAAGGAAGATTATAATTTGAATAGGAGATAATTGGTCATATAAGATATATTCAAAATACATAGGTGAATACAGGTATATTTTGTGGTTTACTGTGGGTATTGGTATAACATGAGTAAGTTAACTCCCTAAGTTTATTTATTTATTTTTTATTTAAATTTATTTATTTATTTATTTATTTATTTATTTATTTATTTATGATAGTCACTAACTCCCTAAGTTTAATAAGAATTTCTGGGACTTCGAGATTCAGTAAAGAAGAACAGAAAAATATTTGTTTCATTCCGTTTTGTTTTCAGAGAGGGAAGGTGAGGGGCAGAGAGAGAATCTTAAGCAGGCTCCATGCTCAGTATGGAGCTGGACATGGGGCTCAGTCTCACAGCCCTGAGATCATGACCTGAGCCGAAATCAAGAGTCAGATACTTAATTGACTGAGCCACCCAGACACCCCACAAAATATTTGTTTTTAAAAGAATGTAGTACTGAATAAAAATTTGTGACAAATTGGTGCAAAATATTTTAAAAACTGAACCTACCATGCAAGATGTGGAGTCGTCAAAACTTCCATACATTGTTGTTGGGCATATAAACTGATACAATCACCTGTTTAAATTGCACATGTGCATACCCCAATGCTAGGTATATATCCTTCCCCCAGATTGTATGTATGTGCACAAAATGATGTGTACAAGAATGTGGATAGCAGTATTATTTGTGATAGCTAAAAATTAGAGCAAAACCTAAATAAATGTCCGTGATAGTAGAATGCATGGATAAATTGTTGTCTCCTACTGCAATGGAATACTCTACAGCACTTTGAAGGAAAAAACATAGTAAGCATAATGTTGAAAGAAATACAAAATATGTCTTATAGTTTTATTAATTTAAAGTCCTGCAATAGTAGAAACTACTGTGTAGCATCAAAAGTCAGAATAGGATTTACCTTTGGGGGAGGAGTAGGAGATAGTGATTGGGAAGGGGCAAGAAGTAACTTTGGGGTTTTGGAAATGTTCTATTTCTTGATGTAGGTAACTGTCTTTCAAATGTGCCGGTTGTGATTATTCATTGATTGGTCTTCATACTTTATGATTTGTGTATTTTTTTGTATGTATATTGAGATGAAAATAGTTGTAAAATTAATCTCTTCGAGGAGCTCCATGATTTGATATATCTGGTATACCCTTAATAGAGGAACAGTAGAACAGTAGGTTATACTTTAAAAGACATTGAAGTAGGAGAAATTGGGCTTCTCTCTCTTTCTCTCTCCCTCTTCCGCTTTCCCTCTCTCTCACACTCTCATGTCCCTCTTTCTTTTCCTTCCTCCTTCTCTGCCTCCCGCCTGTTCTTCCTCTTTTTTTTCTTCCACAAGAGAAAATCTATTATCAGTTTGGGGAGAATTAGTTAACTTCTTTAAACCTCAGATACTCATCTGTAAATAGGGAAAATAGCATTTGTAAGGATCAACAGCATGGTTGATTTTGAAATATTCTAAAATATGTGTAATTGGAACTGTTTTTATTAAATGAGTCAAGGAAGTATCAGAGATGAAGAGTCATAACATTCAAAAAGCTGATCATCTGTAGGTAAGAATAGATACTGTATTTAACCAAACAGTCATTAATGAAAAACTGAGTGGCAGACATGTGATTAAAAGATGTGCTGAAAGGCCTCTATCTACTGGCTCTTTCCTCATGATATGTAAGCATTGTAATGTCTCTCATTTACACAATAGCAAATACATTCCTCAAATCAATCAATGTATATATGTAATATATGTGTGTGGGTGTATATATATGTGTGTGTGTGTGTGTATATATATATGTATTTTTTTTTCATTTACTGTATTTCCCCACATTCTTTTTTCTCCTTTTTATTTATCTTTATCTTTGTTTTCCTGTTAGAGACTTTACAAAAAAATGTCCGTTTGTGATCTCTGGCTATACTACCATATTTAAAAGTGAGGCACTAAAAAGCTGATGAGAACTTTTATGTTTGTAAAGATTATTGACTGAAGAGAGGGTGATTAGGCTGGATTGTTATTTTGGGGATGCCCTACTTTTAAGTATCCATAGATTGTTTCTCTTTGATTAGTAATTTTTCCCTGTAAGCGATCCTTTAATTTTCTGCTTGGTGGAGAAAAAATTGGGTTGCAAGAATTCTTGTTGATAAATGAGGGAAGGGTACATGGAAACTTATGACTTAGTACGTAGACTTCGATTAATCTTAATTTTAATAAGGTTTTCCTGCTTTTAGCTCTACATGGTAATTTTAGGTTCAGAGTCCGATGTAGCAAATATTAATGCTTCCCACAGATATTTTAAGTTTTTCTCTTTGAGGTTTGATATGTCCATGTGATATCTTTTGGCTCATGAAAAGAAAGTAGAGGTGATGCTCCTGAGCAGAAGCATTTAATTGTTGGTGTGAGACTCATTCTTAACACATTCAGTTATGTGAACCATGTGTTGATCTGGCCAGCATGTGGAGGACGGCTGCCCTAAAGTGTTGCCCATCTGAATAAGAATGAACTATCATTGTACCAAACTACTGAGGTTTTGGGGTTGTGTAATATATCCTGGCAAATGTATTAAAACTTCTAGAAAGTAAATCTCTGGTCATTTGCCAGGACGGGATAAAGGGCACTTTGAACGTTGTGTGGGCTGAGGGAGATGTTCTGACGAGTACATTTTTCTTATACAGTTGCAACTAGTCCTCCTGCTTTTAGCTTTATCTGTACTTCCATTTTCAGAGGGATTCTAGGCTTCTGCAGATAGAATCAGCCTGCTTCCGGGCTTTGCTCTATTGCCACCAGAGGTTTACACTTTTTTTTTTTTTAGTTGCTATTTAGTCTGTTAGCTTTTCAACTCCTATAATGTTGCCATCACTCCGTTTTCTTCTCTTCCTTTGGCTTTCTGTAATTTGTAATTTCTCTCAGCTGTTATTTCAGTGAAGTTTTTAGATGAGAGCTGTGTTAAATATCGGTATTCTACACACTATGTTTAACAAGGGGACTTTCTTATGTTACTAAATTGATCAAGTTATTTCATATCTGTGGTCTTTAGTTTATTTGCGATTAATAAATTATTTGGATGATCATCAGGGTCTTTTTAGCTTGATAGTTTGCAACATTTTTATTTTCATTCTTTGGTAGAGAATGGTAGAAAGTTTGCAATGTTCTTATTTGGGTAATACAAAACAAAACAAAAATTTTTATCATTTAATATTTTCAGGACCCAAAACATTTTATGCGTAGTTACAAATAAATTCCATCGTTAATGACAAAAACATGGGTTGTTTATGATAGGTTACAAATCCCTTGAAAATATGTAATATGATTTTTACATTGTTCAGTTATACAGTAGTATTTGCTTCTTACAAGTTTTCTCTTATATTAAATAAATGCTAGGTGATGGAGTGATATTATCTGATTTAGGAATTTTTCGCCTAATTCTTTGATCATTTATTTATGACTTTCAAACTTTAGTAAAGATGGCATTGAACTCTTGTTGATACATTGCTAGTGTTTATTTGAAGTGAGACTTATAGTCTCATCAAGTCTTTTAAAAAATGATTTTCTGAGAGTTGTAATAATGCTCATTCAAAATTTGATATCAAAAAAACAAAAAAACAAAATTTGATATCTACTTACATTTAAATGTCGAAGAATCTATTCAGAAGTACAATTTTTATGATTTCAGAAGTATTTGAACTTCATCTACTGTTCATTTGCTTTGGAATAACTCTTGTGATTCAAGGACTGAGAGTAAGGGTGAAGTACATACTGCAAGCTCAGATATATATAACTGACCCATGGCTATATTATATCACTTTAAAATCTTTTCTTTATGAATTTTTATAAATATGAAAAAATACTCATGATCAAAGTAGGGTTCAAAGTATTAGTAAATTATAATTTTACTAAATTTTATGTGGTATTGAAATACTATTTAATTTTTTTATATTTGAAAACATTTTGAATACTGTTTTTTTTTTTAAGATTTACTCATTAGATCTCTCTAGAGAGAGCACGAGTGGCGGGAGGGGCAGTGGGAGAGGAAGAAGCAGACTCCCTGCTGAGCAGAACTGGACTCCGCTCAATTCCTGGACCCTGAGATCATGACCTGAGCTGAAGGCAGAGGCTTCACTGACTGAGCCACTCAAGGCAATCTGATACTGTTTAATTTTGTATAATTACTGTATAATTACTGTTTAATTTTGTATACAGCCTATTGCCATTAACTATTTTTATTTTCTTTTCTCTTTAAAAAATTATCATAAGGGCACTTGAGTGGCTCAGTTGGTTAAGCTTCTGACTTGCTGACTCTGCTCAGGTCATGATCTCAGGGTCTCCCTCTCCCTTTGCGCCTCTCTCTCCCCCTCTAAAGATAGATAAAGATATCTCTAAAGATACCCAGGTAGACACAAAATACTACTTTAACTGCAGCAATGAAGTTCACCAAACATTTAATTCAGTACCTTTGACATCAAGAGTTGGTCTCTGGTCTTTGTGGTTAAGATAGAATTGAGCAAATGACTTTAAATTTTAAAAGGGGGAAATTTAAGGAAGGCATTAAGAAGAAATTTCCCGGTAAAGAGTATAAAATAGAAGGAAAGGATAGAATTCATTTCCCAGATTTATTTATAATTATGGCATTAGGTTGTTCATAGGCTGAATTAGGAAACTGATCCAGGGTCTTACCTAATTATAAGAGCATACACTTGTCTGTCTGGCAGAAGTCTATAAAGTAAATGTTATTATTATTTTTATGAGGAAACTAAGGCACAGAGATGTTAAGTGTATTGTTACCTAGCTTGTCATTAGTAGAGCTATGGTGTGAACTCAGGCATTCAAACCGTTATACAAATATAAATAAGTATATATTCTATAAAAATATATAATAAAATATTTTAAAATGGAAATAAAGTAAAATCCCTCTACTGGCACAATCAGAATCAATAGTCGGTCAGTTAATTGGAAAGGCCTGTTAAAGCAATAAATCATAAAAGCGATACACACTTTAATTTAAAACATGAATATATTTTCACATAATGCATTGTCTACATTTTCTAAGTTTACTTTCTTCAAAGCTGAGCAAAAATTAGACACTTGTGAGCAAACTATAAAGAATTCTAGATTTTATTTTAAGTCCTTTTATTGGGTCTTGAGGTGGGTCAGTCAGTTAAGTGTCTGACTCTTGATCTCAGCTCAGATCTTGATCTCAGGGTCACGAGTTCATGTCCTGTACTGGGCTCCATGCTGGGTACGGAGATGACTTAAAAAACAACAACCAAAAATAAAAGTCTTTTTAGCGTTGTCTGTTCTTTTTTTTTTTTTTTTTTTAAGTTTGTATTAAAAACCAGTTAGTTGACATATAGCATACTATTAATTTCAGGTGTACAAAATAATTCAGCATTTCTGTACAGATCACAGTGCACATTACAAAAATTGTGCTTTTTATGCTTATCATGTATTTAACCCATCGCTCCCACCTCCCCTCTGGTATCTTCAGTTTGTTCTCTATGATTAACTTGGGTTACCTCTCTTCTTCTGCTGTTGCTCATTTGTTTTGGTTCTTAAATTCCATATATGAGTGAACTGTTATACAAATATAAATAAGTATATATTATATAAAAATTTATTGAGGAATCTCCATACTGTCTTCCATAGTGGCTGCACCAGTTTGCATTCCCACCAACCGCGTAAGAAGGTTCCCCCTTCTCCACATCATCCCCAATATCTGTTGTTTCTTGAGTTGTTAATTTTAGGGTCACTGTTTTTTTGTTGTTGTTGTTGTTGTTAGGAATTCCTATTGTGTTCCTTCGCTTGAGATTAATGGCTATAGTAAGAAAGGTTCCAAAGTAAAAAAAAAAAAAAGAAAAAAAAAAAAGGAAGCCAGATTTTATGTGTGTTTTGGCCTGCTTGTTAAATGAAAGTAGATCTGAAACAAAGGAACGTTAGATCCTATTTCCCCTAAAGCTGAAGGTTTGCACAACTCTAGGATCAGTAGAGTTGGTGTGTCTGAGGGGTTTGTACTGGTCTTCTCAGGGTGGAGCCTGGTGTGCTGCATTTCAGGTGGACTTTCCCTAGTGGAGGTGCACTTGCAGGGCACAGGGGTGAGGGCATGGTGTAAGTGACTGCAGCCTGCGTTGGATGGTGACATTTTGCTCACTGGGCTCAGTCAGTGTTGATGGGGGGTTGTGGAGGTTGTGTCATCCTGCTCTCTCCTCCCGGGACTGGGAAGTTCATGCTGCTGCTCTTCAGCAAGCCCTCACAGCAGAGCAGTTACCCCTCCTGTGTCCTGGCCTCTGGCAGACCCGGGCCTTTTCAAGATGTGAAGTAAGCGTGGCGTTCTCCTAGTCCTCTGCCATCTTAACTCTCTCTTCTCATATTTTCACACTGTGAATCATGTTTTATAACTGAATACTCTATAGTCTAGATACAATATAATTTATTTAATTTTTTCCTATTTTTTTTAAAGAAAGTTTTTTTTTTTTTTTTTAAGATTTTATTTATTTATTCATAGAGACACACAGAGAGAGAGAGGCAGAGACACAAGCAGAGGGAGAAGCAGGCTCCATGCAGAGGGCCTGACGTGGGACTCGATCCAGGGTCTCCAGGATCACGCCCTGGGCTGCAGGCGCCGCTAAACCACTGCGCCACCGGGGCTGCCCAAATTTTTTCCTATTGATGGGCATTTAGTTTTTCTAGTTTTGCCTAATGTAAACAACATTGGAATGGAATGGAATTCCACTGCAATGGAATTCTTTTCATGTATCTTTAACTGGAAAGTAAAATTTCACTCCTATTTCAGTGAGTTGCTGAAGGATATATATACATATATTTCTATATATAGATATATTTATGTATCTGTATATAGATATATCTTAGCAAAACTAAGGAGAATGTGATGAAAGAAAAAAGTAGATCCAATCCCAGAACATAGTAAAGGAAAATAAAAAATTGACAGCTAAATAGCAAGCTTAGAGAATGAATCAGTCCAGAGTAGAAATGGAAAGAGAAGATTTTTGGAAGAATAATGGGTTCTTGTGTGATAGGTTGCTGAAGATACTTATTTGTGAGTAAGAAAAAACAGAAAGCCTGTTAAAAAAACAATAGGAAGAAATAAAACACCTCACAAATAATTTTTAAAAATGAAGTAAAGTAAAATATGATACAATTTAAAACAATTGATGGAATATGAGAAAAGAGAACACATTTTGTCAGAATGTCAAGAATATTCTTCAAACGGTCTGTGGCTCATGTCATTGGGCCCATAAAAAAGGAAATGTTATCCTAATACATCCAGTGGTACTGTAGTAAACTGTTTTGCTGTTTCAAATTGTGTTGATGGATTAATAGTCAAATTTTTAGAAAGAGCTTAGAGGGGCACCTGGGTGGCTCGGTGGTTGAGCATCTAGACACCTTTGACTCAGGTTGTGGTCCCAGGGTGAAGTCCCACATCAGACTCCCTGCAAGGAGCTTGCTTCTCCCTCTGCCTATGTCTTTGCTTCTCTCTCTGTGTCTTTCATGAATAAATAAAATCTTAAAAAAAAAAAAAAGAAAGTGCATAGAAAGTGAAATTAGTTTACAGAAAACAAGATAAAACAGTTTAAAAGTATAGATCATAGAATACAGGAGGGAGTGAAGTAGAAAACAGAATGAGAGACCAGTAGGGACAGTATCTTCATCTGACAAATGAAGAGTTGAGAAGAAAACTAGTGTTCAGAATACAAGAAATTTGAAATGTGAGTTTATTATATAAGTTTACAAACCTATATAGCTTTTACAAATTACAAAAATATTGGCAAAAGGAGGTGCATGTATCTATTAAGTGAACTAAAGCCTTATCTTTTACAGAAGGATGTTATATAGCTCCTAAATTGATGAGATATTGAAATACATACATACTGCTTAGAGATATGGAGTAGCTAATGTAGAAGATTTGTCAGAAGTGTTTAAAAAAGGACTGGGACTACGGATGGTGAAGAGTGTAGCTATATATCATATTTTTAAACTGTGTGATTAAAAGAAAAAAGTAGTGTAAGAATCAACTATTGTTTGAAGGACTATTTGAAATCACTGTAAAGCTTTGTGATACTGATGCCATTTTGTAACATAAGCTTAAGTGAATCTGGAAATGCATTATTTTGAGTTTTTTTTTTTCTAAGATTTATTTATTTATTTATGATAGAGAGAGAAAGAGAGAGGCAGAGACACAGGAGGAGGGAGAAGCAGGCTCCATGCCGGGAGCCCGACGTGGGACTCGATCCTGGGACTCCAGGATCGCGCTAAACCGCTGAACCATCCAGGGATCCCCTATTTTGAGTTTTTTAAGCAGCTATTTTATGTGAGAAAGTGTTATTGATACCTAATCAGAAAATGGCTGAGGGTTTCCAAAACTGAGGATAGTTTTGCTTGAATTACAAAGATGAGAAAAATGAACCTCCCAATGATTGTTCTTTTTAGACGTACTTTCCCTCCTTTGAACTATTATGGTACTTTATCTGTATCTCCACTAGGAGAGTTAGTGTCTATCTAATATAGGTATCATGTAGATAATATTTTAACTCCCTAATTATCACCTAGACTAAACTATTACATAAAAGCAAGGTTGTCCTTGTTGTATTATGTTTATATATTGCCATTTCTTTAAAAGATGCCATAACTGTCATATATTAATATGTTTTAGTTAACAAATATTTGGGCAGCTCTTATGTTCTAGGTTGCATATTAGACTCAAGTGGTCAGGGAAGGTGTGTCTGAAGAAAGAATGAATACACAAAAATTCTTCATTTCAAACTGAAAAGATTAATTAAATAATAAGCAGTTCTAGTTGTTGTCTCTATTTTGGGGAACTCTTCCAGAGTGAAGCCTGTCTCTTCTAATGTGTCTCACAGAAGGAGTTGGGGAGATAACCAGGTACTCAGATGAACTCATGCAGGTTAGCTCCACAGCCAGGTTCTAGCCAGTTCTATTAAATAGCCACAATTGGCATCCCTTACCTTGCCTATCAGTGCATCCACTGGGATGACTGTACAGATCTGTTTAAAAAAAAAAAAGAAGTTGAAAGGTTACTGTGACTTTGCTTTGTTTATAGCATTTGCAACAGCAGCAGTAGTAATATTAATTATCTTGGTAGTCATAATAATATAAGCTGTCAGGCAGTGAACACTATATATGTGCGGAAACCATGCTAGACATTGCACACAAAATATTGTTAATCTTTGTGTAAGTCCTATAAGACAGGTCTTACCCTGTTTTACAGGTTTAGAGAGGTTAAGTCTTTCACAAAATATCATAGTTTGTAAATGTTAGAGCTGGGATTTGAAGCTTGGTTTGTGTGATTCCAAAGTCCATGATATTTCCAGTATGGCAAGTGGTAAGACAGGAGTGTGCAGCCCTCAGGAGTCTGGATTTTGGCTCTGCAGGTTAAGAGAAAGTACTGGATAGGACCCCTTTTATGCACAGTCTGTCATGTCATCTGCTATGGAATTTTAGTGGTTACTTGCTGACCATTTTCTTAATATTGATCTTATAGACAAGGCTTTTGAGAATCTTTAAATGTACCCTGAGTTTGTATCATTTATGCAAAATGATAAATTTCAGAAATATTTCACTGCATGCAAATGAGCACTTTTCCAAGTAGCTGTAGAATGGTACAGAGTTTGTATGAGTTTTTAATATAAAATAGAATTTCATTATTTCCAACACTATTGTATTTAAGGGCAGAGTTGCAATTAAGTTTGTAACTGTCATTGGTTTTGCACATATAAAAGATATTCTTAATATTTTATCTTATTTTCTGTAACCATTATAAAATCAAATATGTAAATATGCTTTAGAATAGTAATTGCATTTCAAATTTGAATTTGTTTTATGCAGTTATTTAATCTGAGTTTCATTAAAAGAGAATAGTTACTATAGCAACTGCCACATCATTTGATATCTTTGGAATCTCTGAGTTATGAAACATTTATTAAAAAACAAATGTACCCAGTTTACCATGTAGACTTCTGTACAGGTTTGAAGGTTTGAGAAAAGTATTTTTTGTATATATATTTTTCCTAGTTTTTCACCAAGTTTATTCTTTTTTCTCTTTTACTTTGGTATTTTTTCCCTTTAAAAATTTAAACCATATGTATTTAAAAATATGTCAGAAGAATTCAATGAGAGGAGGTGGATATTGGAGAGGATAGTAGGAGTAAGTGTGAACTCCTTTCTGAATGAACTCCATCAGCACACATGTTACTTCCTTCTAGGAGGAAACCTGTTAGTTTATCTCTTTGGATATATCCTATTAGGGTCATGAAAACCATATCTAGAAAAAGATGATGATATATTATGGCATTATGAGAACCAAAATTAAGAGAAAATAGAATGCTAGATCATCCTCAGTACCAGATTCCTGTTCCAAGTATTTTTTAGTACTTTGAATTAAAAAAAGTTCAGTGCTAAGTAATGTGCACAGCTTTTGCCACTTATCAGTTGAAGACTATTTCCAAACTTGAAAATAAATAGTCCTTTCTGAAATCTATTCTTTCAAATTCTCTTAAATTTGGCCTCATTTTTATTATTGGACTTGTCCAAGTTATACTTTACATCATTGCTAAATATTTTTTTTTAAGTTTATATCCTTCATTTATTTGTATATAGTTATGATCATTTAAAAAGCACTTGGTTTCACTATATATATTTATATTAATGTTTTCTCATAAATCAGTATCTTTCTTATAATTCTGTTTCTCCTCATTGAGCTTCTTTTAACTTGTCTACATGTTTCTGGTTCTATGGAGCACTAAATTAAAAGCAGTTTAAGTTTTTTATGTATCATAGTTCTCCTCTCTAATATTCTTTTAAGAGTCCAGGAAAAATGTCCAAAACGTATTTTAAAGAGTCTGGTGTAAGATGCCTTCATAAGACATTTTCTTGCAAGTAATATAAAGAATTTAAAAAGTTTTGATGCTGTAACAATACTTATTAGAAAATTGTCTTTTTTCTTTTTTTTTCTTTTTTATTTATGATAGTCACAGAGAGAGAGAGAGAGAGAGAGAGAGAGAGAGAGAGGCAGAGACATAGGCAGAGGGAGAAGCAGGCTCCATGCACCGGGAGCCCGATGTGGGATTCGATCCCGGGTCTCCAGGATCACGCCCTGGGCCAAAGGCAGGCGCTAAACCGCTGCGCCACCCAGGGATCCCGAAAATTGTCTTTTTTCTATGGATAGTTTTGTTCCACTCACTTTTTTCAGTCTTCGTATAAATAATTATTTCTCTACTATGAAGAATTTTTTATATTTCTTGCTGCCTTTTCCCAATTCCTTCAGATTCACACTATAATGAAAATTCAGTAAAATCAGGTTGAAGTATCATTAAAAAGTTCTTGTTCTATGCACATACTGTTTGTAATAATCTTAGGAATGCAAGATATGGATAGAGATGATTGGGATAGACTATATATATATATATATATCTATATGTACACACACCCCTGAATCAGTGCTGTCCAAAGTAATTTTCTGTAATGATTGGAAATATTCTATTATATGTGCACTAGTAGCTGTACCCTCATGTAGCTGGTGAATCAATGAGACAGAGGAACTGACAATTAAATTTAAATAGGCACAGGTGCCTAGTGGCTACCATATTGGACAATAGAGCTCTAAATGACTGGATCAACCATTTCATTTGCTGGACTGTTATATATATATATCAGGGCTGCTGTTAGAGTTGTGTGTATGATTTACTTTATGAGGATACACAGCAAGGGGAAAGTAGAATTTAAAATCTAGACTTTGTTTGGTTTGTCAAGCTGTGCACCCTGGCAAAGACCTGTATCTACCCAAAGATACTGCTTTTTCTAATTCATACAAAGATACCTAATGGGCCGATGCAGCATTGTACACCACTACCAGATTGGTTTTTCCTTCATAGCTAGGTTCTGCCTCTTAATTTCTGGGTGATATGTTGTTCTTTGGGTCTTGGTTTCCCCCTCTATAAAATGGAGACATTATTATTTACCTTATGGAGTTATTATGAAGACTGAGTGACATGATATGTCTAAAGTATTTAGAACACAAAGTGCTCAAAACTTGTATCAGCCATTGTGATTGAATAATACAGTATGTGATATTGTAAATTTCTGCAACATTTTCATACTCAACTCTGCCTAGTACCAGACAAGGAAATAAAAGACAATAGTCAGTCCCTGCCCTACAGAAGCTTATAACTAAGTAGAGGTGAATAGTTCTAAGGAGTTATATGGCTTTTAAAATTAGCTTACTATCACATTATAGCTTAGGAACTCACTGAGAGAGTTCAGTTTAGCTAGTGATTATCACAGCTTTTAATTATATCTTTCACCCCTTCTGACTCTCAGCTATTCAAATTTCATGTGATCTGAGACTTGTGGGGAAGGTGGCAGTGTAGGAGGATTCTAAACTCTCCTCATCTTACAGACACTACTAGGTAACACTCATATCAGTGTAAATAACCCAGAAAATAACTCGAAGACTGGCAGAAGAAACCCCATAACTAAATGTAGAGAAGAGGCCACATTAAAGAGGGTAGGAAGGGCAGAGATGCAGTGGGGAGCTAAATACCATGGGTCTGGCCTCTGGATGGGGAGGGAGCTGTGGCCTTGGAGAAGATTGAGAAATACACTATCACATCAGGGAGTCTGCCTGGGGAAGCTGAATCCCTGTAACATTTGGCTTTGAAAATCAGAGGGACTGTATTTTGTAATTTCTTATAACCAGCTGGACTTAAAGCCTGGAACTTTAACAATCAGACTTCTTTGCTCTGAGGGAGCTCACAGGGTAGTAGGAAGCTGAGTCCTGATCCTTAAAGGAGTCAGCACAACAAATTGTATAGAAGCAGCAGTATGAAAAACAGCTTGGGGCATAGGCAAGTAAGACTTACTTACTATTCTCAGAGTTAACTGTGAGACTTCTCCAGGAACAAAGGAGTGGGCCTGGGCCATTTCCCCTCCCTCCCCCTCGCCCCCCCCTGAACACTTGGCCACCTGCTGGAACTAGCGCCACACCCATATTCACTGCCTAATTTGCTTATACCATGCCCTGCCCCCTCCAGCAAAGACTGCCTGAGTCCCATGGTGTGGGTTCTCTGCTCCAGACCACTAATGGGGCAACCTTGCCAAAACTGTGTCTTGACTGCATGCTTTGTACTGGAGGCAGTGGCTGGTCACCCCCTGTGGAGGATCCCTGCACCTTATTAAAACTACATGCCCACCTGAATGCACTTTGCAGAGCTGCCTCATCTGGCTCCAGTCTCTATAGTGGCTGCACATACTCTTTGGAAGATGACTTAGATGAACAGCTTATGGACACTGTCCCTGCCTGTTCAAGCTTTGCAGAGTAGCCCCAACTGGCCTGTTCGTGGCAGTTGTGGTATGTCTCGGATGGAGGGGAACTAGTGCTACCTTGTTCAAAGGTGTGTGCTCCACCCACTACTTTCAAGAGCAAGAGATGTAGCTGACCTTTCTAAAACCAGAAATAGATGCAGAGAGTTAGGTAAAATAAGGAAACAGAGTGAAAGAAGAAGACAAAGTCACAGCAAGAGACCTAAATAAAACAGAGATAAGTAATATTCCTGGTATAGAATTTAAAATAGTCATAAAGATACTCACTGGACTTGAGGAAAGAATGAAGACATCAGTGAGATCCTTAACACAGAGATAAAAAAGAACTAATGAAAAAAAAAATAAAATAAAAAAGAACTAATGAGAGATGAAGAACAGAATAAATTAAATTGAAAATACACTCAATGGAAAAAAATACACCAAATGGAATAAATAGTAGGCTAGAAGATGTAGAAAAATGGATCAATGACTAGAGAACAGGGTAATGGAAGGTAATTAAGCTGAACATGTGAGAGAAAAAAATTAATGGCAAATGAGAATACTTAGGGGACTTGTGACATCATTTAGCATAATAATATATGCATTATAGGAATCCCAGAAAAAGAGAGAAAAAAAAGGGGCAGAAAATTTATTTCAAGAAATAATAGCTGAAAACTTCCCAAATACTGGGAAGGAAACAAATTCAGATCCATGAGGCACAGAGAGGCTCTGGTGAAATGAACCAAAGGAGGTCCACACCAAGACACATAGTAATTAAAATGGAAAAAGTAGTGATAAACAATTTTAAAAGCAGTGGTCGAAAGACAGCAGTAACATACAAAGGAAACTCCTAAGTCTATCAGTAGGTATTTTAACAGAAACTTTGCATGCTAAATCATGATATATTTAAAGTCCTGAAAGGAAAAAATGTGCAGCCAAGAATACTCTATCCAATAAGGCTGCCATTCAGAGTACAAGGAGAGATAAAGAGTGTCCCAGACAAACAAAAGTTAAAGGAGTTCATGGCCACTAACCCAGCCTTTCAGGAAATATTAAAGGGGACTATTCGAGAGAAAAGGAAAGACTGTAAGTAAGAATGAGAAAAGTAGGAAGCACAAAAGTCAAAGGACTCACAAAATAAAAGGAAATAAATTTTAACACCATATACCTAAAATGTGGTGAGAAGAGAAAGAATAGGTTCAAATGTAAGTGACCATCAACTTAATACAGACTGGTGTGGGACGCCTGGGCGGCTCCATGGTTGAGCACCTGCCTTTCTCTTAGAGCATGATCCCGGGGTCCTGGGATGGAGTCCCACATTGGGCTCCCTGCAGGGAGCCTACTTCTCCCTCTCAATATGTCTCTGCCTCTCTCATGAATAAGTAAATAAAATCTTAAAAAAAATATAGACTGGTGTATGCAGAAGACATTATATGCAAATGTAATGGCATATACAAATAAAAAACCAGTAATAGTCATGCAAAAAATAAAGAGAAAGGAATCCCCAATATATCACTAAAGAAAGTGAATTTATGGTGAGAGAAGAGAGCAAGAGAATAAAGCAGCAGAGAAGATCCACAAAAATAAAACAAGTAACAAAATGTCAATAAGTACATAACTATCAACAGTTACTTTGATTGTAAATGGACTAAATGCTCCAATCAAAAGAGGGGGTTTGGAATGGATAAAAAAAACAGGACCCATCTATATGCTACCTAAAAGAGTCTCACTTCAGACCTAAAGACATATACAGATTGAAAATGAGAGGATGCAGAAATATTTATCATGCAAATGAGTATCAGAAGAAAGCCAGGGTAGCAATACTTATATCAGATAAAATTGATTTAAAACAAAGACTGTAACAAGAGACAAAGAAGGATACTACATAATCATTAAGGGAACAATCAATCAAGAAGACAACAATTGTAAATATTTATGCAACCATCATGGGAGCACCCAAATACATGAAACAGTTAACAAATATAAAGGAACTAATCAATAGTAATACAATACATGTACAGGACTTTTAATACCCCACTTACATCAAGGGTCAGATAATTTAAACAGAAAATCAACAAGGAAGCAATGCCTTGGATAGACCCACTAGATCAAACATTTAATAGATATATTCAGAATTTATCATCCTAAAACAGCAGAATACACATTCTTTTCAGGTGCAAATAGAGCATTCTCCAAAACAGATCACATATTAGGTCACAGAACAAGTCCCAACAATTTCAGGAAGGTTGAAGTTATACCATACATCTTTTTTGACCACAGTGCAATGAAACTATAAATCAACTACCAAAAAAAAAAAAAAAAAAAAAAAAAAGTCTGGAAAAATCCGCTATCCATGGAGGTTAAATAACATGCTGCTAAACGATGAATGGGTAAACCAAGAAATCAAAGAGGAAATAAAAAACACATAGAATTGAAAATGAAAACACAATGGTCCCAAATCCTTGGGATGCAGTGAAAGTTGTTCTAAGTTGGAAGTTTATAGCAATACAGGTCTACTTCAAGAAGAAAGAAAAGTCTCAAATGAACTACGTAACCTTACACCTAAAGGTCTAGAAGAAGACCAAACAAAACCCATATTTAGCAGAAGGAAGGAAATAATAAAGATTAGAGCAGAAATAAATAATATAGAAACTAAAAACAGGGATGCCTGGGTGGCTCAGAGGTTAAGCGTCTGCCTTCGGCTTAGCGTGTCATCCTGGAGTCCCGGGATCGAGCCCCACATCGGGCTTCCTGCATGGAGCCTACTTCTCTCTCTGCCTCTGTCTCTGCCTCTCTCTGTGTGTCTCTCACGAATAAATACATAAAATCTAAAAAAAAAAAACCTAAAAAACAATAGAACAGATCAATGAAACCAGGAACTGGTTCTTTGAAAAGGTCAACAAAATTGATAAACTTCTAGTTAGACTTAAATAAACAAAACAGGAAATGAAGGAGGAAAAATAATGACTGACACAACAGAAATAAAGGATCATAAAAGAATATTATGAAAATTATATGCCAATAATTTGGACAATTTAGAAGAAGTGGATAAATTCATCTAAACATAATCTCCCAAAACTGAAATAGGAAATAATAGAAAATTTGAACAGACTGATGAAATGGAATCAATGAAATGGAATCAGTAATCAAAAATCTTCCAAGAAACAAAAGTCTCAGACCACACGGCATCACAAGTGAATTCTATGAAACACTGAATGAAGAGTAATCCTATTCTTCTCAAACTATTTCAAAAGATAGAAGAGGAAAGGAAACTTCAAATTCATTTATAAGGCCAGCATTACCCTGATTCCAAAGCCAAACAAAGACACAACAAAAAGAGACCTATAGGACAATATCTCTGGGGAACATAGAAGTAAAACTCTTGAACAAAATAGTAACCTGAATCTAATAATACATTAGAAAAATCATTTACCATGATCAAGTCGGATTTATTCCTGGGATATAATGGTGGTTCAATATTCACAAATCAGTCAGTGGGATACATCACTTCATTAAGAGAAAGGATAAAAACCATCCTTGCAGTAGATTCAGAAGAAGCATGTGACAAAGTACAATATCTATTTATGATAAAAACCCTCAACAAAGTAGGTTTAGAGGGAACAGACCTTAACATAATAAAGACTTTATCTGAAAAATTGCAGTTAACATCATACACTGACGGGAATAACTGAGAACTTTCCCTCTAAGTTTAGGAGTAAGGCAATATCAAGTCTCCTCACTTTTATTCAACATATAGTACTAGAAGTCCCTTACACAGCAGTCAGATAAGAGAAAGGAATAAATGCCATCCAAATTAGTAAGAAGTAAACTTTCACTATTTCCAGATGACATGATTTTATATATAGAAAATCTTAAAGACTCCACCAAAAAGCTATGAGAATTGATAAATGAGGGGATCCCTGGGTGGCTCAGTGGTTTGGCGACTGCCTTCGGTCGAGGGCATGATCCTGGAGTCCCGGGATCAAGTCCCACGTCGGGCTCCTTGCAGGGAGCCTGGTTCTCCCTCTGCCTGTGTCTCTGCCTCTCTCTCTCTCTCTCTCTCTCTCTGTGCGTCTCTCATGAATAAATGAATAAAATCTCAAAAAAAAAAAAAAGAATTGATAAATGAATTCATTGAGGTTGCAGGATACAAAAATCAATGGACAGAAACATCTTGCATGTCTATGTACCAATAATAAAGCAGTAGAGACATTAAGAAAACAATCCCATTTACAATTGCACCAAAAACGATAAAATACCTAGGAATAAACTTAGCTAAAGAGATGAAAGATCGAGCAGCCCGGGTGGCTCAGCGGTTGAGTGCCGCCTTCAGCCCAGAGCCTGATCCTGGAGACCTGGGATGGAGTCCCACGTCAGGCTCTCTGCATGGAGCCTGCTTCTCCCTCCGCCTGTGTCTCTGCCTCTCTTCTCTCTCTCTCTTTCTCTGTCTCTCTTTCTTTCTCTCTGTCTCTCATGAATAAATAAAATCTTAAAAAAAAAGAGGTGAAAGATCTGTACTCTTGAAGGTATAAAACATTGATGAAAGAAATTGAAGATGACAAACAAATGGAATGACATTCCATGCTCATGGATAGGAAGAACAACTGTTGTTAAAATGTATATGTTACACAAAGCATTCTATACATTTAATGCAAATACCAACAACAGTTTTCAAAGAACTAGGCCAGACAGTTCTAGAATTTGTATGGATCCACAGATGATCCTGAATAGCCAATGCAATCTTGAAAAAGAAAATCAACACTGGATATATCACAATTGCAGACTTTGAGTTATATTACAAAGGAATATAGTAATCAAAACAATGAGTTACTGGCACAAAAATAGATACATAGACCAATGGAATAGATTAGAAAGCCCAGAAATAAACCTGCAATTACTTGGCCAATTAATTTTTGGCAAAGGAAGAAAGAATATGTGATGAGATGAAAACCATTTCTTCAACATATGGTGTTGGAAAAAGTGGACACTTACATGCAAAAAAGAATGAAAGTGGACCACTTTCTTATACACAAAAGTAAACTCAAAATGGATTTAGGACTTAAATGTGAGACCTGAATCCATAAAAATCCTAGAAGAAAGCAAAGTCAGAATTTCTTGGATATTGATTATAACATCTTTCTAGATATGTCTCCTTAGGTAAAGGAAGCAAAAGCAAAAAATAAGCTATTCGGACTGCATCAAAATAAAAAGCTTCTGTACAGCAAAAGAAACAACCAAAAAGCTAAAAGATACCTGTTAACTGGGTGAAGTTAATTGCAAATGACATAGCTAATAACGGGCTAGTTTCCAAAATATATAAATAATTTATACAACTTAACACCCAAAAACACATTTAATTCACAAATGGGCAGAAGACACAAACAGACATTTCTTCGAAGAAGGCATACAAATGACCGACACATGAAAAGATGCTCAACAACACTCATCATCGTCAGGAAAATACAAATCAAAACAGTGAGGTATCACTTCATACCTGTCAGAATGTCTAAAATGGAAAACAAAGGAAATAGCAAATGTTGGTCATGATGTGGAGAAATGGGAACCATGCACTGTTGGTGAGAATGCAAACTGAGGAAGACAGGAGTTTCCTCAAAAAATTAAAAATAGAACTACCCTATGATCTAGTATCATACTGCTGTGTATTTACTCAAAGAATATGAAAATATTCAAAGTGATATATGTACCCAAATGTTTATAGCCAAATTATGGAAGTAACCTGTGTGTCCACAGACAGATGATTGAATGATTAAGATATGGAATATACAAAAATATAAATATGTAATATATAATATTTGTATACAAAATATATATAATGTGATGTGTCAATATTATATATTACATATTCTACATTAATATAAATATATATGAAATATAAAATAAATTGTATTCAATAAATTTTATTTAGTAATTTTATAATTTAAAAAATACACATTTAAAATATATAAAATATATATTAACAATTGAGTACTATTCAACCATTAAAAAGAATAAAATTAAAAAGAATGAAATCTTGCCATTTGCAACAACATAGATGCAACAACATAGATGGATCTAGAGAGTGTAATGTTAAGTGAAATAAGCCAATCAGAGAAAGACAAATGTTATATATTTTATGTATATATATATATTATGTATATTTCCACACATATGTGGAATTTAAGAAAACAAAAAAAAAAAAGAGAGACAAACCAAAAAACAGACTCTTTGTAACTATAGAGGACAAACTGAGTCATTCATTGGTCAGGTGAAACAGGTGAAGGGGAATAAGAGTACACTTATCCTGATGACCACTGAGTAATATATGGAATTGTTGTGTCACTACTGTATACCTGAAATGAATATATCTCTGTATGTTAATTACACTGGAGTTAAAAAAATAAAGAATATTAAGTAGTTAATGTTGCTACAGAGAAACTTTGTTGTTCCATGTTTGCATAACTGTTAGGAGGAAATATTTTCCACTAAGTACTTAATAATGACATCCTATATATATTTTAAAAATTTTAATAAAAATTAACAATCTTTTGAGATAGCTATTATCACCTCTGTAAAAACTAAAGCTCAGAAGTAAAGTAGCTTCCCTATGGCTACTAAGCTGATGTTAAAACATTTATTTTCCTAATGCATTATTTTGCCTTTAGTTTTTTGTTTTTTAGCTTTAATATGCTCTTAGAGAAATAAATAAATTCCTAAGGTGAGAAAGCCTAACAATTCCTTATAATCAGATACTTTTTTTTTAAAGTATAAAACTATTGATACATTAATGGGAAAACTTCTAAAGCTAATCTTCCTGTATTATTTCCTTATTGTACCAGTCCCATCCTATGCAAACTTGGACAAAAATTAAATGATACTGCCCTAGTCTTTAGTACTTCTTAACTACTAGCTCAGTCAAATGTTGATCCCTTACCCAGTTTTTCTAGCATGATTAGATCTGCCTGGGTGATTTCTTCTTTTTTTGTGACTTTCACCAATACCTATCTCCCTAATTTCTATTTCTGTCTAAATACCAGACTTCTCTCCTGAGTACCAGATTCATAATCTAACTCTCTTTAAGGCATTTAGATGTTTCTAGATATGTCAAGCTCAACAAGTTCAAAGCTGAACCCATAAGTTTGTCCTTATAAACTTCTTCCCCTCATATATTTTCTTTTGGAGTTAGTTTTATTCAGTCACCCAAGTTAGAATCTTGGGAACCATCTTAGCCTTCTTATCCCTCACCTTTTTCAGATGATCACATCTCAAATTTTATTGTGTCTAATTTTTTGAATAACCTTTTGTGTACATTATTGATTCTTATTGTACTGATTGATTCATTTATTTGTTCATTCATTATTCATTCTATAAATGTTGAGTACTAGCTTTATAAGAGACTAAATATCTTTTGAACCTAGTTTCTTTTATCTATTGCTATGGTCACTGAGGTCGTTCAGGCCCATATGTATCTCCTGGACTGCAATGATTTCCCTGACTAGGTTGTTGTTTGTTCAGTATATCCTTCGTACTGTAGTTGGAGTGATTTTTCTAATAAACAAATTCAATTTTGTTACTTTTTAACTTAAATCCTTCAGTAGCTCTCTAAAATTTTTTGGTTAAATATGCTCGCATGCCATAGAAGGTATTTCCAGGGGATGGTTCCTTTTTTATATCTCTTGAACCCCATTTGCTTGAGCAGGACATGTACATGCTGTGCTCCAATGACCCTGAGAGGCTTTCTGATCCTGTCACTTACCATGTAGTCTTACAGTTTTAAGCCTTTGAATTTATGGCTCCTTTCACTAAGGACTTAGATCCCTTGTTCATTTGTCCATTTGTCCGGTAGAACTCACCCTCAAGAGATACCTTCTGTTGGAATTTTCCATGCACTTGTAATACCCTTTCCTGCATGTGTCCATCCGTCTGTAGCAGCTCTTACCACTCTGTATGCAATTATCCATTTGTTACTGTTTCTCTTACTAGGTTGAGAAGCTCCTATTGAAGACATAGACTTTAAACTATTTATGTATTGCTAATCCCGACCACAGTGCTGGCATATAAAGAGTAGTCAGTAAATATTGGATTTAGCAATTAGTGGGTGCATATCCATCATTTATTTTAAGGTAGAATACAACTTTAATTCTAAAATTTTTAGGTATCATACATTTGACATGTACTAAAAAAAAAGTATGGACAGTAATTCATCTGAAACATATATACCTGCTACTAGTATTTAATATATTTTGTTTACTGGATTTGCTTGGTATGATACTTATCTTATATAGAAACCTCTCCTAATTAGTTCTACTTTGCTTTCCTCATCAGTATTTCTATACTTCTAGAAAAAAAAATTACTGTTTTTTAAAAAAGATTTATATATTTATTTTAGAGAGTGAGAGTGAGGAGAGGGGCTTAGGGAGGGAAAGGGAGAAAAGCAGATTCCCTGCTAAGCTCAGACAGAGCCTGTTGTGGGGCTGGATCTCACTACCCTGAGATCATGACCAAACCAGAATCAAGAGTTGGACCCCAACTGATTGAGCCTTTCAGATGCCCCAGAAAAAAAAAAATTACTTTTAAATGAATCTCCGGCACATACTAAGTTGTCAATAATTGTTTATTTAACGAATAATATATTTTGAGTAAATTGTTGTGCCCAAGATCGCGAATCCGAGAAACTGCCAAGGAGCCGACTCCGATGCAATCACACGAGGGTTTATTTACAAGCTCGAGCCTGGGTCCAAGTATACCTGAGGCAGCAGAGCAGGGACTTGGACCCCGAGACTAAGAGGCTTAGTAACTTTATAGGGGCCAGTGGCCAATGGGATACGCAGAAAGTTGCACAGTCATGCTGGTCCTCTGAGCCGGATTTCCGGTTAGGGTGTGTCCTGGTCTTTGACTAGGGCGGGGCAGTGCCCTAAGTAATAAGCAGGTCAGCACAAGGCAGGTGCAGCCCAAAATTGAGCCAGTCCTGCTCTGCTTGTCCAGGGGTAGGGGATTTTGTTCAATTTCCTGGGTCCCACATTCCCCCCTTTTTCAGAGGATCCTATGCAGGACCCAATCATGGGTCCAGGTTGCTCCCAGAGTGAGCCAGGGGAATGATTAAACCAGGATTCTCATCAACCTTGTTGCTTTTCTCGCTCTTTTTTACAGTTAAGGCAGCACATAACCACCACCCCCCATCCTTTGTTGTAAGAAGACTAATTCTAATCCCCTTCTATTTTGAAGGACAACCTCGGACTAGGGAGTCTTGGAGGTGGGAAACAAGTGAGAACGGCGCAGTCTTAGCTTTAGGGGATTGTCCTTGTCTGGTTGGCTTTTCCATTCTGTAACAAAGTCCGTGAGAACGGTGTGTGGGTCAGCTGGCCAGACGTGTGTGTAGTGGACCCAGGGAGTAATCCCGTCGACCTTGAGAGCGGTGGGAGTGGTCAGGATCATGAGGTAGGGTCCCTTCCAGCGAGGTTGAAGTGTCTGGTGTTGGTATCTCTGCACGTACACCTAGTCACCTGGCTGATATCGATGGGGGTCCGGGGGTGGCCCAGTCTCCTAGAGGGCCCTCAGCTTAGGCCACACCTGCTCATGAGTTCGTTGTAACATTTGGAGGGAGAAAAGAAGTTGGTGGTCATCAAATTCAGCAAGCACCTCAGGTTTTAAATTGGGGATAACAGGTGGAGGAAGACCAAACATGATTTCGTAGGGAGTCAGTCCCATCTTATATGGGGAGTTCCTCACCCTGAAGGAGAGTCACCCAGTCCCCGCCAGTCTCCAGGGCTAATTTAGTTAAGGTCTCCTTTAATGTTCTGTTCATCCTCTCTGCCTGTCCTGAGCTCTGGGGCCTATATGCACAATGTAATTTCCAATCTGCCCCAAGTACTAGTGCCACTCCCTGCGTTACCTTAGATATGAATCCTGGGCCGTTGTCTGACCCAATTCTAACGGGAAAACCATACCTTGGTACAATGTCTTTCAGCAGTTTTTTGGTCACGATCTGTGCCATTTCATGTTTGGTGGGAAATGCCTTTGTCCATCCTGAAAAAGTATCTACAAACACTAGTAAATACCTATACCCGTATTTTCCAGGTTTTACCTCAGTGAAGTCCACTTCCCAGTAGGCTCGTGGGCGGTCCCCTCGGAGCCGGGTGCCCGGGTTAGACCCATGGGTGGAGGCATTTGTTAATTGGCATGCACGGCAGCTTGCCACAATCTGTTCGATCTTTGCTCAAGAGTCTTTAATAGTGATCTTTGCATGTCGTTTAAGGTCTTCTATCTTCCTTGTTCCCATGTGAGTACTCCGATGCATTTTGGATAGGACTCACCGTCCTAGTTCCTCTGGCAAGATGATGCTGGAGTCTGCGGCCCTCCACCAGCCACGCAAGCACTGGGTCATAGCAAGCGTTTGATCCAGTGTAAGTCAGCATCAGTATAGTTGGGGGTGTCAGGCAGGGTTGGTGCCCCCAGATCAGGTAGCGTGGTAGCTAAGACCTGGGTCACCAGAAGGGCCGCCTCTTTTGCTTTTAAATTGGCTAGCCGGTTTCCCCTGGCTACTGGCGTGTCTGCTTTTTGGTGCCCCGGACAATGGATGATGGCTAGGGCCTTGGGCAGCCAGAGGGCCCCCAGGAGTTCAAGAATCTCCGTTTTGTTTTTAACAGTCTTTCCCTCTGCTGTCAGAAGCCCTCTCTCCCTGTAAAGGGCTCCGTGGATGTGAGCGGTGGCAAAGGCATACCTGCTGTCGGTGCAGATGTTTATTCGTTTACCTTCCCCCATGGTCAGCGCCTTGGCCAGTGCGATTAGCTCTGCCCGTTGGGCCGACGTTCAAGCTGCCAGTGGCTCTGCCCAGACAGTCTCTGTCTCCGTGGTTACGGCTGCCCCCGCATATCTGAGTCCTTCTTGGACAAAACTGCTGCCGTCCGTTTACCAGGTGGCGTCCGCATTCGGCAGTGGCTGGTCCTGGAGATCAGCTCTGATTCTGTGCACCTGGCGGATGGTTTGCGGCTGTGGGATTTTTTTTTTTTTTTAATTTTTATTTATTATGATAGTCACAAAGAGAGAGAGAGAGAGAGGGGCAGACACACAGGCAGAGGGAGAAGCAGGCTCCATGCACCGGGAGCCTGACGTGGGATTCGATCCCGGGTCTCCAGGATTGCGCCCTGGGCCAAAGGCAGGCGCCAAACCGCTGCGCCACCCAGGGATCCCGCAGCTGTGGGATTCTTAAGATGGTTTCTGTCAACCATCTTTGTCCATCTTGTAATTTGTACCCAAGGTAGCTCACCTCTGTTCTGCAGATCTGGGCCTTTTTAGCTGAGGCCCCGTATCCTAGGGCCACTATGGTCTGGAGCAAGTCCCTGGTGCCTCGCAGGCATGTGTCCTGGTCCTCCGCCGCCAACAGGATATCATCTACATGTTTTAATAAAGTTAAATGTGGGTGCTCGGAACGGAACTCACCCAAGTCTTCGTGTAAGGCCTCATTGAAGATGGTCAGTGAATTTTTGAATCCTTGTGGTAGTTGAGTCCAGGTGAGCTGGCCATTGATGCCTTTCTCAGGGTCCGTCCATTCAAAGGCGAAGAGGTCTTGGCTCTTGGGCACTAAAGGCAGGCTGAAAAAGGCATCTTTTAAATCTAATACTGTATACCAAGTTTTGTCTGGAGGCAGGGTGGAGAGGAGGGTGTATGGGTTTGGGACCGTAGGGTGCATATCCTCTACTCGCCGGTTGACTTCCCTCAAGTCCTGGACTGGCCTGTAATCGTTAGAGTGTGGTTTCGGAACCGGCAGCAAGGGAGTGTTCCATGCCGATTGGCAGGGCCTTAATATGCTGGAGTCCAGTAGTCGCAATATGTGGGGTGTGATTCCTTTTCGTGCTACTAGAGGCATGGGGTATTGGCGGACCCTGACAGGGTCTGCCCCCGGCTTTAGTTCTATGTATATGGCCAGTCGGTGCTGGGCCAGCCCGATTCCCCCAGTTTCTGTCCACGCTTGGGGAAATTCCTGCAGCCAACTGTCAATGTCAGTCATTGGGGCTGAGGGCATTTGGTGGAGACGATATTCGTCTTCTAAACTCAGGACAAACACCTGAATCGGGTGCCCCTTCTTGTTTAGGACTTTTACTCCTTCGAGGTGGAAGCAAATTTGTGCCCCTATCTTGGTGAGCAAATCCTGACCTAACAATGGGTAGGGACATTCAGGGATGACCATGAAGGAGTGGGATACCTGGCCCGTGCCGAGATCCACAGTTCTTCGGGTAGTCCATGAGTATTGTTTGGTGCCCATGGCCCCTTGTACCCATACCCATGAAGTTTTGTTTGCCAATTTCCCTTGGGGTTGTAATAAAACCGAATGTTGTGCCCCAGTGTCCACTAGGAATTCAACAGGTTGCCCGTCCACTTTAAGAGTTACCCTGGGCTGGGGGAGGGGTACCGAATCCTGACTTCCCTAATCGTCCAGGTCCTCCATTTCTAAGATCTTGGCAGGGGCCTTAGATCTCTTGTTAGGGCAGCTTTTTACCCAATGGCCCTCCTCTTTGCAATAGACGCATTGGTTTTTGTTCAGCTTAGGGCGCTCCCGAGGGGGGCCAGGGCCATCCTCCTTACCTGTCCCTGATGCCAGCTTCTTGAGGTGCCTCCGTCTTTCCTATGGGTTGTCCATGGTTGTGGCCAGCAGGATCTTGGCCAGATTTTGGGTCTGCCAGTCACTTAGTTTGGTTTGTTGTTCTTCTGGACTTTCTCTATTATTATAGACTCGTTCTGCCACTATCGCTAAGTCCTGCAAGCTCTTCTCTCCCAGTCTCTCTACTCTTTGTAATTTCTTTTTAATATCCAGAGCGACCTGGTTAACAAAAGCCATGATAATTGCGGCCTTTGTTTCCGGGGCTTCTGGGTTCATAGGGGTGTACTGCCTAAAAGCCTCTATGACTCTCTCTAAGAAGGCTGCTGGACTCTCATCCTTACCCTGCCTCACATCATAGACCTTGGCCAGATTGGTAGGCTTGCACGCGGCAGCCTTGAGACCTGCCATTAGAGTCTGGCGGTAGACCCGGAGTCTCTCCTTACCTTCAGCAGAGTTGTAGTCCCAGGTGGGGTGGGATAAAGGGAAGGCAGCATTTATGAGGTCTGGGTTTTGAGTCGGCTGTCTGTCCTCTCCCAGAACAGACTTCCGGGCTTCCACCTGAATTCGTTCTCTTTCCTCAGTGGTGAAGAGAACCTGCAAGAGCTGTTGGCAGTCATCCCAAGTAGGCTGGTGGGTAAAGAGAACAGTATCTAAAAGCCCGATTAGATCTCTCGGATTATCAGAGAACTTTGCATTTTGGGTTTTCCAATTATATAAATCACTGGTGGAGAACGGCCAATATAACATTAGCTGTTCACCAGTCTCATTGGGGGGCCCCATGGTGTGGAGAGGAAGGGCGGTGGAGTCGGCCGGCCCTGCATTCGGAGGTGGGGCCGTCCGGTGGGTCCGACCGCGTGTCCTCGCTGCTGGCCCGCGCACAGGGACTCCCTCATGAGGGAGGGGTGGCGCCCCTTCTGCAGCCCCCGATGCCTCCAGTGGAGGGGCAGAAGTGGGGAGGGATGCCCAGTAGGGCGGCGGGAGAATCAGGTCCTCTGGGGAGGAATCCTGGAAGACCGGACAAAGGGGTGTTTCGGGCATAGAGTCGGTCTCCTTTTGGCTTTCTGCAGGGCTAGAATCTCTGTGGGTCCTGCTTTGGGGGGTAAAAATGGTTTTAGCCAAGGAGGAGGATTCTCCATCATGTCCTGCCAGATCAGGATGTAGGGAACCTGGTCAGAGTGGCCATCCAGTTCATCCCTGAAGATCACGGTCTTAACCTGTAAGATAATAGGTAGGTGAAAAGTTCCTTCCTGGGGCCATCCCACGTCAAAGGTTGGCCATTCTGATATACAGTAAATTTGGAATCTCTCTCTCTGTATGTCTGTGCTCAGAATACGAGCTCTTTCCCTAATATCCGAGAAGTGAGAGAGCATAAGAGATAGGGGAGTGGTTTCTGTCTCCCCCATTATGTCCCCAATCCACACCAAAACACAGACAGTAAAGACGATTAACAAGGACCCAACAGCACAGACAAATGCACAAACAGCAAGGGCATAGTAACACAGACAACCGTGCAAACAGTTAACAAGAACACAGTAACAAACTTTCCGTTTGGCCGCTGAGACAAAACAGAAAGTAACCTGAAGGGCTGGCAGCCGGCCCTCCTTACAGATGAGGACCTCTGTCCTCCTTACAGATGAGGACCTTCGTCCTCCTTACAGATGAGGACCCCGTCCTCCAGGCAGGGGCAAGGAACGTCTCCTCAAGACCCCCGGTCGAGGCCTGCCAGGGCGTCCGCCTAAGCCAATGCCGACCCAATACAGATTGGAATTCCTACAGGTACAGTACAGTTTAGAGCGTGCCAAAGGTGGAAAAAGTTGAGTGTACTCACCACGCATGAAACCCTCCAGATGGGGTCCTGGAGGTTTCTTGGATCCCGGATGAGCCCCCAAATGTTGTGTCCAAGATCACGAATCCGAGAAACCACCAAGGATCCGACACCGATGCAAACACGAGGGTTTATGTACAAACTCGAGCCTGGGTCCAAGTCCCTGCTCCGCTGCATCGGGTATACTTGGACCCAGGCTCGAGCTTGTACATAAACCCTCGTGTGTTTGCATCGGTGTCGGCTCCTTGGTGGTTTCTCGGATTCGCGATCTTGGACACAAATGATATTCTGATTCTTCTCTATCTTATTTTCCCAACCTTTATACATCCTTCATCAAGAGCTCAAAACCCACTCCTGTAATTTTACCCCATTGGTAAGCATAGTTCGAGACACATAGTAGATTTAAAATTATTAATAAATTAAATGAATGCAATTAATTGCTACATCTTTCTTTTTAGTGAAAACACAAAATAATACTGTTCTTATGTTAACCAAGAAACTTGTCACCCTTTTTCTTTCTTTCTTTTTTTTGTCACCTTTTTTCTTATTGCAGTTTAATGTGTGCTCACTGAATTCAAATGCTGTTACTGGTCTAAACAGTTCATATTTCTGAGTACTGTTGCAGTGTTGGAAAGATAAATCATGATATCCAGAATTAAATATAAGTGCATTGTGGGGCACCTGAATGGTGAAGTGTCTGCCTTAGGCTCAGGTCATGATCCCAGGGTCCTGGGGTTGAACCCCACATTGTGTGTGTGTGGGGGTGGTCCCTATCCGGCAAGGAGTCTGCTTCTCCCTCTTCTTTTGCCTCTCCCCCTACTTGTGCTCTCTCGCTCCCCTCTCTTGCTCTCTCTCTCAAATAAATAAAATCTTAAAAAAATGCATTTTGGTCATATGTATCAGTTTGGGTTATGTTTTGGGTGTATATGGTAGACCATTGAAAATAAAGGTTAGAAACACAAGTTTACTCCTCTCTCATGTAAAAGAAGTCCAAGTCAGCCAGCTGAGAGCCAGTTTGATACTGTCACTGTTCAGAGACTCTGGCTTCCTTTCTAGGAGACTTCTAGGAATTCTTTTTTTTTTTTTTAATTAAAGATTTTATTTATTTATTCATTGAGAGACACAGAGAGAGATGCAGAGACACAGGCAGAGGGAGAAGCAGGCTCCATGCAGGGAGCCTGATGTAGGACTCGATCCCGGGACCCCAGGATCACGAACTGAGCCAAAGGCAGACGCTCAACCACTGAGCCACCCAGGCGTCCTAAATCCTCCATTTCTCCAATTAACATCAACAAGAAACTTTCAGAAGTAGCTGTAGACAGTTCTCAGAAACATTCAACCAATATCCGTGGTGAGATTGGCCCGGCAATCTTTATTTTTATTTATTTATTTATTAAAAGATTTTATTTATTTATTCATGGGAGACACACACACACAGAGAAGCAGAGACACAGGCAGAGGGAAAAGCAGGCTCCATGCAGGGAGCCGGACGTGGGACTCGATCCCGGGTCTCCAGGATCAGGCCCTGGGCTGAAGGCAGCGCTAAACCGCTGAGCCACCTGGGCTGCCCACATTCTAGGAATTCTACCCAGAACTTCTGTTTACATTTTATTGGCCAGAACTTAATTAACTCCTGGAGAAATTTAGCTGTAAGGGAAGCTTGGAAGTGTAGTATTTCAGTTTACATACTATTTAAGGTTATGATATTAGGGAAGAAGATAAAAATACATATGGGGAGGCAATTAGCTTTCTCTGCAAAATACTGTTACAGTAAGTAAATGAGCATTAACACTCCTTGGAAAAATCACAGAGCATTCTGACGAAAATCATACAACTGACTTTCACTCTGTACGGATAAATATTTGAAAACGTGCCAGTGCCCACTGTCATTCTTCATTTATGCACTGACCTGCTCACAACCTGGAGGAGTAGTGGTGTGTGTGTGTGTGTGTGTGTGTGTGTACATGTAAGACTAAATCATTTTCAGTTTCATATGTAGCTGCCCCCAAAACACTCTTGTTTGAGCCATGATAAAGTCTTTCAAGTAATGCATGGTAGATCTTGGAGATAAATTATGTTCCGTGTTCTTGAAAGTGTCTTGAAAAGTATACACCCAGCAATCCTTAAAATTATAAATATAAGTAGTTTTCAGTATGGTAAAACGCTCTGCCGTATTTGTAATCAAATAACTGTAATTTAAACTAAAAACAAGTTATACTTTTTACCCTATGGAGTTAGGAAAAATGAAATAAAAGTCAGTGCTTAGGTTTGTTAAGATAGTTTCATATATTTCTCATTGTAGCATAAAATAGTTGTAGAGTTTCTTTTAGAAAGCAAGTTAGCAATTCTATCAAGAATCTTAAAATTATTTATACCTGTTGGCTCAGTAATTACACTTCTGAGAATTTACTTTAAATGAAATAATATAGAATAAGTAAAATAATATAGGATAAGTAAAAGCAAAAGGAGGCAGAAGGAATATTGTGAAATTATGATAATAGCTAATACTGAGTACTCTGTGCTAGTATTGTTCTAAATCCTTTACATAATCCTCACAAGCTCTTTATGAGGTAGGTAGTATATCATCATCCTCATTCTCATTTAAAGTGGAGTAAACTGAGGAGCAGAAAGCTTAAGAAATTTTCTCACTATTGCAATTTTAAGTGGAGATGGTGGGGTTTGAACTCTGAAATTTTGTACCAGTATGTGCATTTTTAATTATCATGTTTTGTTGTCTCTGTGCATTGTTTTGAATTTCTGCAGCATCATATATAGCAGGAAATAAGAATAGCAGGATAGTTAAGAAAACTAGAACTTACTTGAATTTTATGCATTTGTTAACATTTTCATTTTTAAAGACCTTGGGTTAATGTGAAATATGCTCATGCTATGTTAGAGACAGAAATATACAATTTTGTTTATGTAGAATAATAAAAATTATGTAAAAATATAACTCTTAGTATTTAAAAGAATGGGAAAGAAATATATGGAAAGTACTAATGATATTTGTAATGGGCTAAAAGGTCTTCTGTTGAATTTTCTTTCTCTGCTTTCCAAATTATCTTTATGAGCATGTATAGCTTCTATATTGAAAACATTTTTAAGAAGACTACATCCAGGATTGTTTTTGGGTGTTGAGTTTTATAAGTTCTTTATATATTTTGGATACTAACCCTTTATCAGATATGTCATTTGCAAATATCTTCTCCTATTTAGAAGGTTGTTAGTTTTTTTTCTTTTTTTAAGATTTACTTATTAATTTATTTGAGAGAGAGAGAATGAGAGAGTGGAACTAGGGGGAGTGGCAGACGGAGAGAATCCTAAACCAATCTCCTGCTGAGCTGGGAGCTGGACATGGCGTGGGGGCTCCATCCCAAGACCCCAGCCAAAATTAAGAGTTGTAGGCTCAACTGAGTAAGCCACCCAGGGGCCCCAGTTGCCTTATAGTTTTGTTGGTATTTTCCTTTGTTGTGCAGAAGCTTTTTATCTTGATGAAGTCCCAATTGTTTATTTTTGCTTTTGTTTCCCTTGCCTCATGAGACCTATCTAGCAAGAAGTGAGTTTAAGAAACAAAACAGATGAACATAGGGGAAAAAAGAAAAAAAAAAGAGGGGCAAACCAGAAAACAGACTCTTAACTATAGAGAACAGGATTACTGGACAAGAGGTGAGTGGTGGTGGGGATGGGTTCAATTGGTGATGAGTAGATGAGTATTAATTAGGGTACTTGTTGTGAAGAGCACCTGGTGTTGTGTGTAAGTGATGAGTCACTATATTCTATACCTGAACTAGTATTATACTATATGTTAATGAACTGGAATTTAAATATAAACTTGAAAAAGAGAAAAAAAAAACTGCATCCAGGAACGGAGAGAACCTATATAAGCTGTTACCTTTTTGGCCTTGTGGAATTGATTAGTGGCTAACTAAACTATCAGAGAAGCAGACCCAGGTTCTTTGTTACACTTGACTTTTTTTTATCATCTCATGACTGCTTTGAAACTTGCCAGTACATGGGGATCCCTGGGTGGCTCAGCGGTTTAGCGCCTGCCTTTGGCTCAGGGCGCGATCCTGGAGTCCCGGGATCAAGTCCCACATCAGGCTCCCTGCATGGAGCCTGGTTCTCCCTCTGCCTGTGTCTCTGCCTCTTTTTCCCTCTATATCTATCATGAATAAATAAATAAAATCTTTAAAAAAAAAACTTGCCAGTACTTTTTTATTGGAACGACTGGACATTGACATTATAATTATCCTAGGATATGTGTAATTTTTGATATTTACATTAATATTTCTGTAATAGTTGACTAGGTAATCTAGTGCTTATTGGAGCCTAAAAAAGGATACTCTTTAAGTGGAGCTCAAAGTCATTATTTTGAGTATATTTTGGTTTTTATTTTCCTACCTGAAGTTTTCAGAGCTTATCATTCAATTGCATATACATAGGAGAAAGATTATCATAATGAAGTTATATGAAATGGATCTTGGGGCTGGCTTGTCCCATAGTTTTGTGTGATAAAATGGATGTGATCTTTCTATACTCAATGAATCTTCTTAGCCTCTTGCTTTTCTATAGCTAAAAATCAAGGGCTGGATGGCCTTCTTTTGTGAGAAGACAAGAGGCAGGATTAAGTAAGATGAGGCATCTCTGTCTTGGGTCACACTGAAGTTAATTCTAATTCTCAATAAACACAATAGAATGGTCTGTGCTACATGTACATATGTTGCATTCATGCAGTTGCTCACCTAGAGAGCGTGGGATTGAAGATAATTGATAGGAGGCAGCTGTTCTTTCCATAGAGTTGGATTTTCTTATCTCAATCAATCTGAAAATAATATAGAAATTGCAAAAATGAGAGTATATAGAGGTTAAATAACTTGCCCAGTGTCACACACACAGTAAGTACTCAGCTGGGTTTTGAATTTGGGTTGCCTGGTTCTAAACCTTTTGCTCTAATACCTCATCAGCAATTACATAATTGTTTATTTTTTATAATAAAAAGTTTTGCACTAAAAAAAAAGTTTTGTACTAATACTCAGTAGTTTAGGCTTTTCTTTTAAATTATAAATTAAAACAAAGATAAATGTCCCACATTAATTTGTGGGAAAGAACAGTTGGATCTAAATCATCTTAGCCTGTAGTCAATAATAACCATTTTGAATGTTAGTTTTTTTCCAGAACATTTTTTCCCCTGAACTTGAACATCAATTTTGAAATCCGATTCTATATTAAGGAAATGGAAAGTAACTTATTAATTTATTATAATATATTCTTTCAAAATATAATAACTTATCTATACTTCAAATAATATTGAAATGAACAATTTCTATAAGAATTGTTTAATAAATGATTGTTCTAATTTTAATCTAATAAAGCATTGAGGGAAAGTGTACTTGAACTCCAAGCTCATTACACTTCTGACATCAGTGTTTATAATATTTAGCCACCTAGAAAATTGGTTCTTAGAGATAAAAATCTTAGCAAAAATCACTACAATTACAATTATTACTTCTACTACTGCTCTTGCTTATAGCTAAGTTTCTTGAACATTTATAGTGCCTTTGGTATTGTGTTAAACCTTCCACATACATTATATTATTTAATACTCATAGCAACCCTATGGAGTTGATATTATCATTTCCGTTTTATTTTTATTTTTTTTAAATTTGTTATTTTTTTTTATTGGAGTTCAATTTGCCAACATATAACATAACACCTAGTGCTCATCCCATCAAGTGCCCCCCTATCATTTCCGTTTTAAAGACAATTATCTGTAGCTCAGATTAGGTAGCTTGCTCAAGATCATGCATTTAGTAAATGGCAGATGAAGGGCATAAATCCAGGTTTGTCCTAATTCAAAGCCTTGCGTTCCCAGTCTAACCATTACATTATACGTAGATGGTATCTCATTTGTAGTGTAGATTCCCAACAATAGGATCACAGGCTGGGAAGGAAGAATCCTAAATCCTGGCAGGATTCCATTTGAACCAAGAAGAGAGTATGCTTTAATGTAGAAAACTGTGTAAATGCTGTTTAGACCCTTGAAGTGAGTCTTCTTTCTTTAATTCAAAATTTCTTTTGTAGTTAATTTTGCATGAGAAACAAAAGGCTGTACTTATACTTAACTATACTGAGCTTTCCATTCCATTGTTAATTATCATTCCATTGCAGTCTTAAAAACAGATTTTGGGTGAAATTAGGTAGTTTTAACCTAACAAAAGTTTTTGGTACTTTTTACCTAGGTGACCAAAAACGTCTACATTGTAATTTCTACCATTTCCTGGAATACATGGTCAAATTGCCAGTTTGACCATGTATGTTATGGTTATGTACCAAATATACATTTGGTATATTTGGTTATGTACCAAATATACATTTGGTATATTTAGTTATGTACCAAATATACATTGGCAGAGCATTCCTTTGTAACCTTTTGTTTTTTTTCTTTGTAGTTGATGGAAAAATAAAGTCCATCGTCCAGAATGGTTAATGAGAGTTATTTTCAGACATCTCACATATTGTAGTACATATTCAGCACAAAGAAAAGCCTTTAGCTTTGAATTTGGTGTTGAGGTGAGCCTATGTGAAGTATTTTTTTCCACTGAAACTAGAGCTGAATGAAGATAAATTGTTTTGTATGGAGGTAGATGATTTAAGAATATCAGGACAGTTCAGATAGTTGCAAAAATACCACATTAATGCCGAGGCTCAGAAAAAGAGTTGGGTTTTACTTCTCTGATGTTCCCTGTTCAATCACTGGCCTCTGGAGTAGGAGTGTGAGTAGATACAATGAAAACGAGTAGATGCCTGTTGTCCCTGTGCCACTTGGCTTTATTAGACAATTGCAATCTTAATAAGATGATAGGAAGAAGCTATATTGGAAACTGGATCCTCCTTTGTCTTCTGTGTTTTCTGTTAAAAAAATAAGCAGTACAGTTTTACAATAAAATTTTTTTGAGTATTTGTTATAGTGTGATTGACACTCATATTTGTGAAAAAGCCCAGTACTCATCAAGCTTAGGAGGTGTGCATATGTTCAGTTTTACGGTATTAAATCGAAGCTTGTGGTGGGAAGATGAAACCAGAAGATAAGCAGTCACTTTGGTGGATGAATAGGAGAAGGGAGGTATCATGATTTGATTCAAAGGGTACTAACTAGATGTCAGAAAGTCTGGGTTTTAATCTTATTTCAACCAGTAGCCACTTTTATGACTTTGATTTAGTCAGTTTATCTCTCTGAGAATTACCTTCTTTTGTCAGATTAGGGAATTAGGCTGGAATATCTCTTTGGATCTCCATTACATCTAAAATTCTGATTTTAAGATGGTTCACAAGTATTCATGTAATAGATATAAATTACTATGTTTTAAAAATCCTTATTTCTAAAAGTGAGTATGATCCACTGAACTATGAGTTCTGTGAGGTAAGAACTACTTGTTTTTACTTACCATGATACCCAGGATACTACCTGGAACATGTAATGGGAGGTTAGGTAAAATAGAAGATTCCTTAAGACAACTTCACACTGATGACCCCGGCTTTCTCAGAGGTAATTGAACTTGAAGCGGTTGATGAAATGATGCTCCAGAGTCCATTTTTCTACTGTGTGACACATAAACAAAAAGTACTGTATACATCATAATGAGAGCTACCGTTACTAGATCTGGGAGCTTTTTCATACTACTCTAGTAAAGGAGAGAATTGTGACAAGATATCATGAAATTTGCCTATTGAGAAGTCAGAGTGAACTGAGTATGAGATTCTTTTTTTTTTTTTTTTTTCTAAATGTAAGTTCAAGTTAGTTACCGTGTAGTGCAGTATTGGTTTCAGGAGGAAAATTAAGTGATTCATCACTTACATAACACATTTAGTGCTCATCCCAACAAATGCCATCCTTAATGCCCATCACTCATTTAGTGCATCCCTCCATTCTCCTCCCCCACCCAGAACCCTCAGTTTGTTCTCAATAATTCTCTTATAGTTTGCTTCCCTCTGCTTTTATCTTATCTTCCCCTATGCTCATCAGTTTTGCTTCTTAAATTTCACATATGAGTAAAGTCATACAATATTTGTCTTTCTCTGACTTTTTTTGCTTAGCATAATATACTGTAGTTCCATCCACATCGTTGCAAATGGCAAGATTTCATTTTTTTTTTTTTTATGGCTGAGTAGTATTCTAAGTATACAGCACATCTTTATCCGTTCATCCATTAATGGACATTTGGGCTCTTTACATAATTTGGTTATAGTTGATAGTGCTGCAGTAAGCATTGGGGTGCATATGCTTCTTTAACTCAGCATTTTTGTATCCTTTGGACAAATACCTACTAATGCAGTTGTTGGATCATAAGGTAGTTCTATTTTTAACTTTTTGAGGAACCTCCATACTGTTTTTCCGGAGTAGCCGTACCAGTTTGCATTCCCCCTAACAGTGTAAAAGGGTTCTCCTTTCTCTGCATACTTGCCAACATCTGTTTTCTGAGTTGTTAATTTTAGCTGTTCTGATTGGTGTGGTATGGTATCTCATTGTGGTACTGATCTGTATATCCCTGATGATGAGTGATGTGAGTATCTTCATTTGTCTGTTAGCCAATTGTATGTCTTATTTGGAGAAGTGTCTATTCATGTCTTCTACCCATTTCTTAAATGGATTATTTGTTTTATGGCTGTTAATTTTGTTGAGTTTCCTTTGCTGTGCAGAAGCTTTTTATCTTGATGAGGTCCCAATAGTTCATTTTTGCTTTTGTTTCCCTTGCCTCTGGCAATGTATCTAGTAAAGAAATTGCGACCAAGGTTGTAGAGGTTGTTGCTTGTGTTCTTTAGTATTTTGATGGTTTCCTCTCTTAAAGTCTTTCATCCATTTTGAACTTATTTTTGTGTATGTTGTAAGAAAGTGGTCCAGTTTCATTCTTCTGCATGTTGCTGTCCAGTTTTCCTAATACCATTTCTTGAAGAAACTTTTTTCCACTGGATATTCTTTCCTGCTTTGTCAAAGATTAGTTGACCAGAGAGCTTAAGGGCCCATTTATGGGTTCTCTTTTTCTGTTCCACTGATTTGTGTGTGTGTTTTTGTATCGGTATCATACTCTTTTGATCACTACAGCTTCGTTACACAGCTTGAAGTCTGGGATTGTGATATCTCCGGCTTTGCTTTTCTTTTTCAACATTACTTTTACGATTTGGGATCTTTTTTGGTTTCATACAAATTTTAGGATTGTTCTAGTTCTGTGAAAAATGCTGGCGTTACTTTGATCAGGATTCGTTAAATATGTAGATTGCTTTGGGTAGTATAGACATTTTAATAATATTTGGTCTTCCAATCTATGAGCATGGGATGTTTTTCCATTTCTTTGTGTTCTCTTCAGTTTCTTTCCTGAGTGATCCATAGTTTTCAGAGTTCAGATCTTTTACCTCTTTGGTTAGGTTTATTCCTAGATATCTTATGATTTTTGGTGCTATTGTAAATGGGATCAGTTCCTTGATTTTTTTTTTTCTGCTGCTGCATTATTGATGTTTAGAAATCCAACAGATTTTTGTACATTGATATTATATCCTGCAACTTTCTTGAATTCATGTATTCATTCATGTAGCAATTTTTTGGTGGAGTCTTTCAAGTTTTCTACAATGAGTATCATGTTGACTCAGAAGAGTGAAGATTTGAGTTTTTTCTTGCTGATTTGGATACCTTTAATTTCTTTTTGTAGTCTGATTATTAAGGATAGGACTGGCAGTACTATGTTGAACAACACTGGTGAGACTGGACATCCCTGTCCTTCCTGTTCCTGACCTTAGGGAAAAAGCTCTCAGTTTTTTCCCATTGAGGATGATATTAGCTTTGAGTGTTTCATATATGGTCTTTATGATGAGGTATGTTCCTTCTATCTCTACTTTCTTGAAGGTTTTTTTTTTTTTTTTTTATCAAGAAAGGATGCTGTATTGTGTCAAATGCTTTTTCTGCGTTGGTTGAGAGGATCATATGATTCTTATCCTTTCTTTTATTAATGCGGTGTATCACACTGATTAATCTGTAAATATTGAACCACCCCTGAAGTCCAGGAATAAATCCCACTTGATTATGGTGAATTTGTTCATTGTTGGATTTGATTAGCTAGTATTTTGTTGAAAATTTTTGCATGCATGTTCATCAGGGATATTAGTCTGTAATTTTCCTTTTTTTAATTTAAGATTTTATTTACTATGAGAGACACACACAGAGAGAGAGATGCAGAGATATAGGCAAAGGGAGAAGCAGGATCCCTGCAGGGAACTTGATGCAGGACTTGATGCAGGGCCCCGGATTATTACCTGAGATGAAGGCAGCCGCTCAACCGCTAATTCTCCTTTTTAGTGGGGTCTTTTTCTGGTTTTGTTCTTTCTCCAGTTCCTTTAGGTCCAAGGTTAACTTGTGTATTTAGGATTCTTCTTCTGGTTTTGGAATTCTTTTTGGTCTTGTAGCAAGAGTTTGGAAGTTTTGCTACCATTTCTATTTTTTGGAACAGTTTGAGAAGAATAGGTAGGTATTCATTCTTCTTTAAATATTTGGGAGAATTCCCCTGGGAAGCCATCCAGTCCTGGACTCTTGTTTGTTGGGAGATTTTTGAATACTGGTTCAATTTTTTTGTTAGTTTAGTTGGCACATTCAAATTTTCTATTTCTTCCTGCTTTGGTTTTGGTAGTTATATGTTTCTAGAAATTTGTCCTTTCCAGATTGTACAATTTGTTAGTATAATATTCTTTTATAATTGTTTGTATTTGAGTGGTATTGGTTTTGATCTCTCCTCTTTTATTTGTGATTTTATCTATTTGGGTCCTTTCTCTTTTTGATAAGTCTGGCAGGGGTTAATAAATTTTATTAATTCTTTCAAAGAACCAGCTCCTAGTTTAGTTGATCTGTTCTACTGTTTTTTTTTTTAAATTTCTGTATCATTTATTTCTCCTCTAATCTTAATTATTTCCCTTCTTCTGCTGGTTTTATTTGCAGTTTTTTCCCAGTTCCTTTAGGTGTAAGGTTAGGTTATATATTTGAGACATTTCTTGCTTCTTGCAGAAGTCTGGTATTGCTCTATACTTTCCTCTTGTGACTGCCTTTGTTGTGTCTCAAAGGTTTTAGACTGTCATGTTTTCATTTTCAGTTGCTTCCATGTATTTTTAAATGTTTTTCTGTAATTTCCTGGTTCATTCATTCATTCTTTTAGTAAGATATTCTTTAATCTCCCTGTATTTGTGGTCTTTCCAAATTTTTTCTTGTGGTTGACTTCAAGTTTCATAGCACTGTAGTCTGAAAATTTGCAAGGTGTATGATCTTCATCTTTTATACCTGTTGAGTCCTGATTTGTGACCCACTATGTGATCTTTTCTGGAGAATGTTCCATGTGCACTCAAAAATAATGCATATTCTGCTGTTTTAGGATAAAATACTCTGAATATATTTGTGAAGTCCATCTGGTCCAGTGTATCATATAAAGCTATTTTTTCCTAGTTGACCTGTTTAGGTGATCTGTCCATTGCTGTGAATGAGGTGTTCTAATCCCCTACTATTATTGTATTATTATCAATGAATTTAAGGTTGTTTTTGATTTATACATTTCGCTGCTCCCAAGTTGGGAGCATAAACATTTATAATTGTTACATCTTCTTGTTGGATAGACCATTTATTATGATATAGTGACTTTCTTCATCTCATTACAGTTTTTTGGTTTAAAATCTAGTGTGTCTGATATAAGTATGTCTACTCCAGCTTTCTTTTGATGTCCATTAGCATGATAAATTGTTCTTCATCCCCTCACTTTCAATGTGGTAATGTCTTTGGGTCTAAATTGAGTCTCTTGTAAGCAGCATATTGATTGGACTTGTTCTTTTATCGATTCTGATGCCCTATGTCTTTTTATTGGATCATTTAGTCCATTTACATTCAGAGTAATTATTTATAGATGATTTAGTGCCGTTGTATTACTTGTAATGTTGCTGTTATTGTAGGTTATCTCTGTTCCTTCCTAGTCTTTGTTGATTTTGTCTCTTTCACACTCAAAGTGTCCCCTTTGATATGTCTTGCAGAGCTGGTTTAGTGTTCATGAACTACTTTATTTTTGCTTGTCTTGGAAACTCTCTCTCCTATTTTGAATGACAGCCTTCCTGGAAAACATGTTCTTTGCTGTGTATTTTTCCCATCCAGCATGTTGAATATATCATATCATTCTCTTCTGGCCTGCCAAGTTTCTGTGGACATGTCTGCTTGTAGGTTAAGGACCTTTGTTCCAAGCTGCTTTCAGAATTTTCTCTTTATCTTTGTATTTTTCAGGATTCACTATGATGTGCCTTGGTGTTGATCTGTTTTTGTTAATTTTAAGGGGAGTTCTTTCTGCTCTTGGACCGCAATGCTTGTTTCCTTCTGTAGGTTAGGGATGTTCTCAGCTATAATTTGTTTCAATAAACCTTCTGTACCCTTTTCTCATGCTCTGATTCTTTTGGGACTCCTATGATATGCATGTTATTTAGCTTAATGGAATTGCTATGTTTGCTAAGACTGCCCTTGTAATCTAATAGTTTTCTTTCCCTCTTCTTTTCAGCTTCATTATTTTCTGTAATTTTTTCTTCTATATGACCTATTTGATCCTCTGCTTCTTTAATCCTCATTGTGATTATATCCATTTGGTTTTGCATATCAGTTATAGCATTTTTTATTTTGGCCTGACTAGTTTTTCTTTTATCTCTGTAGCAAAGGTTTCTCTGGTCTCTTCTGTGCTTCTTACAAACCAAAGCTAGTATTCTCATGACTGTTATTCTAAGTTTTCTTCAGATATGTTGCTTATATCTGTTGTGAGCAAATCCCTCAGTTTGATTTTCTCTTAGTCTTTCTTGTGGGGAGAATTCCTTTGTCTTGTCATTATGTCTAGGTTCTGTCTATTGTATATCATGAAAACTTGTTAGAGTTTCTATTCCTGAGAGTAATACTATACTAAGAAAGATCCTATCCTATCCAGGCCCTGACACTTCAGGAAGTGTTTCTGGTGTATGCAATGTGCACTCTGGTGTGTTTTGGCTGCTCTTTCCCACAGGTCAGTCTTCTCTGTAGAAGAAGACAGAGTTCATTCTTCATGAGGAGTATTTGGACCAATAACTAGATTTACTTTGACTTGTTTGTTAAGATAAGTTTGATTTAAAAAAGGAGAAGGAAAACATAAGGAAAAAAAAAAAACCTGGTTCAAGAAAAGACAAAAGGAAAAGGAACAAAAAAGGGAACAAAGAGACAAAAAAACAAAAAACCTATAAGTCTGATTACAAAGAATAAAAAAGAAGATAAAAAGAAAAAAAAAAGAAGACATGCAAAAAACAGTAAAAGGAAACCAGCCAACCAAGAACTGTAAGCCTGATTCTGAAGAAAAACTAAACTAAATTAAACCAAAATAAACTAATTAAAAAAATAATAATAAAAGAAAGCCTGGTCCTGTGTATATCAGAACTGAAGCTGATGCTTTGGAACATTCTATGATTAGTAGAGTTGGTATATGCAGGGCACCTGTGTTGGTCTTCTGAGAAAGAGGCCCGGTGTTCTGGCTCACAGTCAGATGTGCAGTATCCTTGTGATATCCTTGCTTGGCACAGGAGTACAGGTTTGGTGTAAGTTGCTCTAGCCTCCACTGGAAGCACTGTGTTTGTCTCTGAAGTCTGACTATGCTTGTTGGGGGACAGGGTGGGGGAAAGATGACATCAGTTGTGCCCACTGCTATTCCAGAGACACAGAGAAGTTAACAATCTCCTTCCCTTTCCTGTGTCCCAGGCTTTGGTCTTATCCCTGCTCCTCAACCTGTCTGTGCCCAGCTGTAGCATGCTAGATGACACGGTTCCCCTGTGTTTTGCCTCTGGCCAGGGGCTGGGATTCAAAACTCCAATTTTAAAGGATCCAGGAAAGCATGTACCCCATTCCTCCCCCAGAGGAGAGACTGGCAGTGCTGCACCTGATGTTCTGTCCCAAAAAAGTAGTTATCAGTCTACATTGGTGTCCTGGAGTCTATGATGAAGCACAGCAAATAGCTGCAATGAGGTTATCTACCCTCTTTGTGTGCCTCTTTTTTTTTTTTAATTGAAGTTTGATTTGCCAACATATAGTATAACACCCAGTGCTCATCCTCTCAAGTGCCCCTGCTCAGAGCCCGTCACCCAGTCACCCCATCTCCCCACCTACTTCCCCTTCCACTACCCCTTGTTTGTTTCCCAGAGTTAGGAGTCTCTCATGTTTTTTCACCCTCTCTGATTTTTCCCACTCATTTTCTCTTCTTTCCCCTTTAATCCCTTTCACTATTTTTTATATTACACATATGAGTGAAACCATATGATTGTCCTTCTCTGATTGACTTACTTTACTCAGCATAATAGCCTCCAGTTCCATCCATATGGAAGCAAATGGTGGGTATTCGTCTTTTCTAATGGCTAATACCTCATTGTATACATAGACCACATCTTCTTTATCCATTCATCTTTCGATGGACTCCAAGGCTCCTTCCACAGTTTAGCTATTGTGGACATTGCTGCTATAAACATTGAGGTGCAGGTGTCTTGCCGTTTCACTGCATCTATATCTTTGGGGTGAATCCCCAGCAGTGCAATTGCTGAGTCGTATGGCAGTTCTATTTTTAACTCTTTGAGGAACCTCCACACAGTTTTCCAGAGAGACTATACTAGTTCACATTCCCACCAGCAGTGCAAGAGGGTTCCCCTTTCTCCACATTGTCTCCAACATTTGTGGTTTCCTGTCTTGTTAATTTTCACTATTCTCACTGGTGTGAGGTGGTATCTCATTGTGGTTTTGATTTGTATTTCTCTGATGGCCAGTGATGCGGAGCATTTTCTCATGTGCTTGTTGGGCATGTGTATGTCTTCTTTGGTGAAATTTCTGTTCATGTCTTTTGCCCATTTCATGATTGGATTGTTTGTTTCTTTGCTGTTGAGTTTAATAAGTTCTTTATAGATCTTGGATACTAGCCCTTTATCTGAGATGTCATTTACAAATATCTTCTTCCATTCTGTAGGTTGTCTTTTAGTTTTGTTGACTTTGGTGTGCAGAAGCTTTTTATCTTGATGAAGTCCCAATAGTTCATTTTTGCTTTTGTTTCCCTTGCCTTCATAGATGTATCTTGCAAGAAGTTTCTGTGGCTAAGTTCAGAAAGGGTGTTGCCTGTGTTCTCATGTAGGATTTTGATGGATTTTGTAGGATTTTTTATTGTCTCACATTTAGATCTTTCATCCATTTTGATTTTATCTTTGTGTCTGGTGTAAGAGAATGGTCCATTCTTCTGCATGTGGCTGTCCAATTTTCCCAGCCCAATTTATTGAAGAGACTGTCCTTTTTCCAGTGGATAGTCTTTCCTGCTTTGTCGAATATTAGTTGACCATAGAGTTGAGGGCCATATTCTGTTACATGACCTATGTGTCTGTTTTTGTGCCAGTACCACACTGTCTTGATGATCACAGCTTTGCAGTACAGCTTGAAATCCAGCATTGTGATCCCCTGGTTCTGGTTTTCTTTTTCAATAATCCACTGGCTATTCAGGGTCTTTTCTGATTCCACACAAATCTTTTATTGTTGAACAGCTGCTCAATGGTGCCCAGTAGGCCTTTTGTCCTTGGAGAGGCAAAATACCCTCTTCCAGATGTATTCTAGGAAGGGCAGTCTTCTCTCCCAGTGGGACTCTTCACAGTGGTGTGTCTTGTGCAAATCCTATGCACTGTTCTCTCTCCCTGACTTCTTTCCATAAGAAGGGTTCCTTCCTATTTGCTGCACCATGGATTTTCCCTCCTCCAATTCATATCTCTGAACATGGTCTCTCCCTTCAGTTGCACAGATTGTTTTCTTAATCTTCAGATAAATTTCCTAGTTTTTCAAAATGATTGATCTAGCTATGTTTGAGGGATGAGGAAAGCTCAGGTTCCCCTTACTACTCTCATCTTTTTTTAAAAAGATTTTTATTTATTCATGAGAGATCCAGAGAGAGAGAGAGAGAGAGAGAGAGAGAGAGAGAGAGAGGCAGAGACCGACAGAGGGAGAAGCAGGCTCTCTTCGGGGAGCAGATGCTCAACCACTGAGCCACCCAGGCGTCACACTACGCTGCCATCTTAACTCCTTCATTACTTTTGATTAGTCGTCCTAATGGGGGGAATCATGATCATGAAATTCACGTACTCTCTGTTACACGGTATGGTACCATCTTGGGGAATTGTTTGGGGACAGCATCTGGTATTTTCTACATTATGTATAATCTCTAGAATATTAAGATGCTTAATGCATGTTGTAATTACTAGTTGTCTGCTTTTTTCTTTTTTTATTTCATGAAGCTTTTTTTTTTTCCTTGTCTTTAGTCTAAATTAAGTCACCAAAGAAAAAGTTTAGAAGCTTTTGCACAAAATATAATTAGTACTTGATCTAAAAGAATTTCAGAGAATGATAGCAAAGTCTATCCAGTTCTTTCAGAGAGGGTTGATTTTTACCATTTCAAAGGAGACCTGCCTTTCCACCTTGATCTTTATACTAGTGTAAATACTGAGACTACATTAAGTTCTCTATTCATACTATGGCCTCTTCGATTTCTGTATGCAATAGAGTAGCTAAGGGAAGCATCTTATATACAAACCTACTTATTAGCTTCATGACCTGAAATTTACTTTCATTTTCTGAATTTCATATTTGTCACCTATAAAATGGGGATAATACCAGCTTTTCAAGGTTACTATGAGGGTCATAGTATGTAGCTTGTAGAAGGCACTCATAATGTGGTAGCTGTTCTTCACTTCACTTCTTCCTACTACCCCTGAATTGACTCTTATCTAATTTCCAACCTCATTTTCTACTATTCCTCCCCTCCTAGGTCCCACATTCTAATCATACCCAACAGTTTGTAATTCCTTGAGAGATCATGGTTTATTATATTTGTGCCACTGTATATTTTTTTCCCCTTTGCCCACATTGCTTTCCTCGACTTGTTTGCCTGGTTAACTTTCCAGCTAAAATATAAGTGTTCTGTGTAGTTCTTCCTCACACTGTTCTACCTGACACTACACTGGTAGGGTTAGGCACTTCTTCTGTGACTGTTTAGTATCCTGCATAGATCTTTGTTGTATCACTTAAAGTATTGCATTGTTATTTTTTGTTATGCTTAAAAACCAAGACTCTGGTAGACTCTGTGCAGATGTGGAATAGGATAAGACAGGCTTTTTCTGCAGAGATTGGGGAGAACAGCCTTTTTTTCCTCTGAAGAGAATGGTCTGAGCTGTGCTATGGGACAGGCCAACTGATACAGTAGTGGAGCATCACTTTTGACCTTTTCTTTTTTCTATTAAACTTGAACTGAGGAAAAACAAAAAGAGCACTTGGATGGCTCAGTTGATTAAACATCTGCCTTCAAGTCAGGTCATGATCCTGGAGTACCAGGATCAGGTCTCACATGGGGCTCCCGACTCAGTGGGGAGTCTGCTTCTCCCTCTGACCCTCCCTACTCTTGTGTTCTCTCTCTCTCCCTCTCACACAAACAAAAAAATCTTTTAAAAAACCCCAAAACTCTTTCTTTCCTCATTACAAGGGTAAGGACCATCTTAGTTATCTTATCTCTAATATCTAGCTTAACGGCTGGCATGTAGCAGTTCTCAGTAAGTGTTTGATGATAAATTAGGAGATGAATAAAATAATATGTTTGAAATTTTTCATATGAAAGATGCCATTTTATTTTTTAAGTGATTCTAGGAGTGGCATTTTAAAAAAGTTTTCATTGAGATTCCATTTAGTTAACATAAGTGTAGTATTAGTTTTAGGTGTACAATTTAGTGATTCAGCACTTCCATACAATACTCAGTGCTCATCACAATAAGTGTAGGCCTTAATCCCCATCAACTATTTATCCATCCTCCTGCCCACCTCCCTTCTGGGAACTATCATTTTGTTTTCTGTAGTTAAGATTCTGTTTCTTGGTTTGCCTCTTCTCTCTCTCTTTTTTCCCCTTATGATCATTTATTTTGTTTCTTAAATTCCATATTTTTCTTTCTCTGACTTATTTTGCCTAGCATACTTTCTAGCTCAAACCACATCATTGCAAATGGCAAAGATTTATTCTTTTTTATGGATGAGTACTATTCCATTGTATATAATATCAAATCTTCTTTGTCCATTCAGTTGATTGACATTGGACAGTGACTTTTTTTATTGGTTGCTGGACTAGAGATTTATTACAGCTTTTTTTTTTCTCAAGCATTGAATTTACTCATCCTATATTACATAGGTTTTTATGTCATACCTTATGAAATTCAAGCTAAAATCTTTTCTGCTTGTGTAGAAGGTACACATTTATTTTTTTAAATTTTATTTATTGATTTATTCATGATAGACATAGAGAGAAAGAGAGGGGCAGAGACACAGGCAGAGGGAGAAGCAGCCTCCACACAGGGAGCCCGACATGGGACTCGATCCCGGGACTCCAGGATCACGTCCTGGGCCAAAGGCAGGTGCTGAACCACGGAGCCACCCAGGGATCCCCGAAGGTATACATTTAGATTTAGTTTCTATCGTTTTGTCTTCTTGGTGTTCCAGTAGAGGAAAAGAATCATGTGAATCATTGTGAGCGTTCAACACTGTCAAATGATAAAAGTGAGATGTAGGAAGGGCATTTTTTATTTTTAAAATTTTTTATTGCAGCAGAATAAACATAACATTCATTATCTTTGTCATTTTTAAGTGTATGGTCTAGTGCATTCAAATTGTTGTGCAATCCCCAAAGCTCCTTTCCTCTTGTAAGACTGAAATTCTATCTATTAAACAGTTAATTCCCAATTTTCCCCTTCCCCCAGGTCCTGGCAGCTACCATTATACTTTGTCTTTCTGGTTTTGATTAACCTAAAGTACCCCATGTAAATAGAATCATACAGTATTTGTCTTTTTGTGACTCTTATTTCACTTAGCATAATGCTGTGGAACAAAGGTATTTAAGTGAGTTAGTTGAGTTGGATGATATCTTCTTAAAAATAACTTAAATATTAAAAAGATATATGTATCTAATAGTACAGAAAATGGAATAAACTCAATAGTGTACAAAACCTGAATTTGACAACATATTAATGAATATGTGAACAAATAAAAAAGTGAAAAGACATAAGAAAAGATGAATGACAATAAGAGCTAGGTCTTTGGCAAGGAAAAAAAGACATCCAAATTGGAAAAGGAGTAAAATTTTCAGGTTTTGCAGTTTTGCACCAAAAAACTATTATAACTAATCAATAAATTTAGTAGTGTTGCAGGATATAAAATCAATATACAAAAAAAACTGTTGCATTTCTATGCAATAATAAATATCAGAAAGAAAAATTAAGAAAGCAATTCCATTTAAATTACATCAAAAAGAATAAAATACCTAAGAATAAATTTAACCAAGGAGATGGAAGGTCTGTACCCTGAAACACAAGATATTGATGAAATAAATTGAAGAAGACGTAAATAAATGGAAAGATATTTCATGCTCATGGATTGGAAGGATTAATTTTGTTAAAATTACATGTACTACCAAAGAAATCTACAGCTTCAGTACAATTCCTATCAAAATTCTAGTGACGTTTTTCACATAATGGAACAAATAGTCCTAAAATTTGTATGGAACCACAAAAACCCTGAATTGCCAAAGTAGTCTTGAAAAAGAACAAAGTTAGAGATGTCATGCTCCCTGATTTCAAAATGTGTTACAAGGAACAGTAATCAAAACAGTATGGTATTGGCATAAAAAGACACATAGATCAATGGAATGTAATAGATGGCTCAAAATGAACTCATGCATGTATGGTCAATTAAATTATGACAGAGGAGTCAAGAATAATGCAATGGGAAAAGGATTGAATAAATAGTGTTGGAAAAACTGGACAGCCACATACAGAAAGAATGAAACTAGATCATTATCTTTTGCTTTAAAAAAATTAACTCAAAATGGATTTAAGATTTGAATGTAAGACAGGAGCCCATAAAACTGCTGGTAAAAAATAAAATAAAATAAAAAATAAAAGCTCCTTGACATCTGTCTTGGTAATGAGCTTTTGGATCTGACACTGAAAACAAAGGCAACAAAAGGAAAAGTAAACAAGTGGGTCTCTATTATAAAGCTTTTGCACAGCAAAGGAAACCATCAACCAAATGAAAAGGCAACCTATGGAATGGGAAAAAACATTTCCCATTTACCAACCTATGGAATGAGAAAAAACATTTTCAAGTCATGTATCTGATAGGGGATTAATTTCCAAAATAATATCCAAAACAGAGATCTCATAGATCTCATAAAGTAGCTCATATAGTACAGAAGTCAGTATTAAAAAAGATTAAAATATTGGGTAGAAGATTTTTTTTTTGGGGGCAGAAGATTTGAATAGACATTTTTTCCTTAAGACATACAAATGGCCAACATGTACATGAAAAGGTGCTCAACTTACTAATTATCAGGGAAATGCAAATCTAATCTACAGTGAGATATATTTTCATACTTGTTAGAATGTCATAAAAAAAATAAGAAATAACAAATTTTGAGGAGGACGTGGAGAATAGGGAATGCTTCTTCACTATTGGTGGGATTATAAATTGGTGCAGCCATATGGAAAATTGTATAGAGATTCCTTAAAAAGTTAAAAGTAGAATTAGCATATGATCCAGCATTTCTGTTTCTGGGTATTTCTTCAAGCAAATGAAAATACTGAATTGTAGAGATGTATGCATCCCCATGTTCACTGAGAAATTATTTAAAATAATTGAAATATTTATTTTAAATAAATAAGGGGGTGCTTGGGTGGCTCAGTTGGTTAAGTGTCTGACTCTTGGTTTTTGGCTTAGGTCATGATCTCAGGGTCATGAGATTGAGCCCTGAGTTGGGCTCCATGCTCTGCATGGAGTCTACTTGAGATTCTCTCTCCCTCTCCCTCTATCTCTCCTGTCTGTGCTCTCTCTCTAAAATTAATAAATAAATCTTAAAAAAATAGCCCAGCCTCCATTATTGTGAAGTAATGAAATCTCTATTATTGAAGAACTATTTATGTCTTCAGTTTTGTCAGTTATTGTTTCATATATTTTGATGGTCTTTCATTAGGTATATAAATGTTTGTAATTGTTATGCTGTCTTGTATCGAATCCTTTATTCATATGTCATGTCCTTCTTTGCCTCATGTAACATTTTGTGATTTGAAGTCTATTTTGTCTGATCTTAGTATAGCCACTCTTACTTTCTTGTGGTTACTGGTTGCATGGACCACCTTTTTCTGTCCTTTTATTTCAACCTGTTTGTGTCTCTGGATCTCAAATGAGTTTCTTGTAGGGAGCATATAGTTGGGTCATGTGTTTTTATACATTCTAATAATCTCTATCATTTGATTGGGGAGTTTTATCTATTTACATTTAAAGTAATTACTAATTCATCAACTAGATGCTATCTCTTGGAATTATGTTAGATTATACCACAACTTTTCCTTGAATTTTTATGAATACTACTTTATTTGATTCTGCTAGTTCATGATCCTGGTTCCCATTCATCTCCTATTAACTCCTATCCTGTTACCTCCTTTATTCACTTTTGGCATTTTCTTTCCTGACACCCAATAACTAGTTTGTCCTCATTTTGATTCTACTGTGTTGCTGTTGATCACAGACTTTTCTTGATGTTCGACTATTAGAATCTGTTAAACCTCTGACTCTTGGTTTCACCTCAGGTTGGGATCTCAAGATCGTGAGATCAGCCCCATATTGGGCTCCACTTAGTGCGAAGTCTGCTCAAGATTTTCTTTCCTTTTCCTTCCCTTCTGCCTATCCTCCCTGCTAGCACATGCACTCTCTCTCTTCCTCTCCATTAGATAAATAAATAAATAAAATCTTAAAAAAAAAATCTGTTAAGTGACTTTTGCCTTTTTCCTTTATCACCTGCCTTTCCTCTGAGATGGGGTTTGATTTTTCCTCCTGTTTTTTAGAACTGATGCATGACCTCCAATTTCCTTTGAGATATTCTTTCCTTTATACTTATACTGTGTCTATTCTAGTTACAGCCCTTATTAAACCATACCTGGATCATTGATAGGATTATTGATAAGCTATCTTTACTGTTTAAATTCATATCTAATGGTTTTTCCACTTTTACTTTTTATTTCTAGTTGATCCTATACATTAATGCAAAATTAATGGTCTTAAAATTTTTGCTTCAATCAGGTCATTTCCAGTTCCTTAAAACTGATGCCTCATAGATCAAAATCCTTGACTGCATAGTCAATGCTGTCTTACAGTCTAGGATTAATTTACTATTTCTCCTACTGGAGGAGCTTTTTGCTTTCGACAAACTAAACTCCTTTCCAAAGATGTCCTGCTCATACTAGTGGTTTTCAAACATTTTGTTAATTTTTTAAAGTATAGAAATATTGGCTGAAAGGTCATTTGCCCCCCTATTTCCTGTGACACCTCATGGGGTTCCAAAATCCAGGGCTCATGAATATAATTTGAAGACCATTGGTGTTTGTTCTTTGACATCTCATTTCAGTTGTCTTTAACAGACATTGCTACTTTTGTCTTACAAATGCAAGTATGAAACTCAGTAAAGATAGTTTATCAATAAGTTATAATTTGTAAAACATCTGATGCCAGGCAGTTTGTTTTCTAGCACACTAAGTTTTTTTTTTTTAATTATGAGTTTCTTAAGGGTAAGAAACCGTTGCTTTTTGTATAGTATAAAGTATGTGGCATAACACATAATAAATCGTTTACTAAATAGTTTATTTTTTTAAAGATTTATTTATTGAGAGAGGGAGTGAGCACTCGTGTGAGCGGGCAGAGGGACAGAGAGGGAGAGAAATAATCTTAAGCAGACTCCCCACTGAGCACAGTGCCAGAAACGGCTCCATCTCATGACCCTGGGCTTGATTCCATGACCCTGAGATCATGACCTACACTGAAACTAAGAGTCTGATGTTTAACTGACTGAGCCACTCAGGTACCTCTAAACAGTTAAGTTTATTTATACCTCTTTTTGTTCTTTGTATTTCCTGACTTATTCAGTATGATTGATAATATTGATATAAAACTGACATTTCTACAGCATTGATAGAAAAATATATATTACTTTGGACCCAAGAAATTGAAAGCTATGTTTTTTAGCATATTCTTCTTATTGTCTTACTTAAACTTCCTCAGAATTCTGATATATTCTATTTGTTAGAATATAAACTTGAAGGCAGATTCTATGGCATATTTTCTCTATTCCATCACATCATTCACAACATATAGAATAAATTGTGTTTGTCTTCTGTCACATTTCTAATTAATGACAGTGTCTTGAAGAGAAAAAAATCACAGTCAATAATGACATTTAAAACATGATAAGGGAATATATGACAAATTATGCAGTACATTGCATACAATTATACATTTGTTGAATCTATTTGCTTGGAACCCTGGATGTGGTTCTCAATGAGAATCAAAAGCAGAAAGTATAATGGGAATAAATATTTGTATAATGGGAATAAATATTGCCTCGTACATTATGGAATTTTTTCCATCAATCCAGAAGGTAATAATATCTTTCTTAGATATGCACAGTGATTGAATTATGTTATTTTCAGGGTAAACCTAACTGGGCAGTTTGTGGAGGATAGGAGAGCAACTTTTGGCTACTAGTGTCATAGTCTTGTCTCATTTTTCCTACCATTTCCATAGTTGACTTTGATCTCATTCTAGATTATACCAAGAGCTTTGTTAGGTAATGGGGCTCTACCCTACTTTTATCTAATCAAGTTACAGTTTAAGGCTATGAGTGTGAGAGGAGTGTAGCAAACTTAAGGAGGGAGCATTGTGGAAATGGGTCTGAAACTATTTATAAACCAAGGAGATCTCATTAGGGTGGCTAGCAGATGGAGCACTTACTGTTTTTGCAACACTTTGTTATGCTGGTGTATTTGTGTACTATTAGGAGAAGGGGGCCGCAGCCTCTGGGAATAGGAAAGTGTTGAATATTGGCTCTGATATAGGAATTGAACTATCAAATGAAGTTCTGTGTTCCCTAAGTGTTCTTATTTCAATACAGATGGAATTCTACCAATGAAACTTATTTTTGTAAATGAATTCTTAGTTTGATTGCACTTAGTGAAACTTCTGTGGTAGATTTGGAAACCTGGATGGCCATGGAGATTTCTCTACCTTGGAACTGGATAAAATCCTCAAGACTGTATTAGTCTCAGTGTATGATTATTTTTATATGTTTCAGTTATTTAGAAGTTGACTCATTAAAATTGTCTTTAAGTGTGTTACAAGTGTACTTGGGACTGGTATACTTATATAAGTAATAAAACCTTGAAGAGATAAATACGTTTCAGATTAAATGAATCTAATAAATATGTCACAGAGCTCCTACTTATGAAGTGTAGATTGGGTTCTTTTTTTTTTTTTAAGATTTATTTGTTTATTCATGATAGACATAGAGAGAGAGAGGTAGAGACAGAGGCAGAGGGAGAAGCAGGCTCCATGCAGAGAGCCCGACGCGGAACCCTAACCCGGGACTCCAGGATCACGCCCTGGGCCAAAGGCAGGCGCCAAACTGCCGAGCCACCCAGGGATCCCCCTGTAGATTGGGTTCTATTGTATGTAGCAGAAAACCAAAAATAATAGTGGTTTAAAGAAGGTAGAATTTATTATTTTATCCACCTGAAAGAAATGTAGAGGTAGGGATTCCAGGATATGTATAGGAGGTAGCTCCATAGTGATAAAATTCTAAGAGTTCTCCTATATTTCTTTGCCATTATTTCTAACATATGATTTTTTTATTCTCTCTTGAGAAAAAAATGTCTCAGAGTTTAAGGTTACTAGAGATCCAGCCATCCAGTGCCAGACAGCAGAAAGGAGAAAAGGAGAAGTAAGAAGAGTATATCTTCAATCTAAATCAGCTTCTCTTAAGAGTCTTCCAGAAAGTCTTATATTTATGTATAACTGGCTAGAACTTAGTCATATGGCCATACTCGGCATATATTGCCATTCTTAGCAGAGATATGAAGGTTAAAAAAAAGTTATGTACATTGATACATAAAAGTGGGGTTCTGTTTCTAAGAATAAAATTGGGAAAGAATATTGAGCAGGTAAATAGCAATTTTAGCACTCTCATAGTTTATAGTGTTTCAAGAATTCTGGTCTCTGGAATTAGACATTAACAATATGCCAATCTTTTGTTCTTAGTAATTCTTAATAATACATTTCTTCATAATAAAATTACTGTTTAAATTATTTAAAGTGAATATTTGTAATTAAAATTGTAGTAAAATAGTATGTAAGTGCCAAATAGAATATTTGGTTTTTTCTTTCATTTTTCATATGAAGAAACTGAGGTACCATTTAATCAGGGAAGGATAGTGACTTTCTCAAGGTCAGTTAACTAGAGAGTGGAAGTGTTAGAGGTCTCTTGAGTTGTATAGTTTTCCATTTTGTATATTTTTTTTTTTTCCATTTTGTATCATATTTTTGAAAATGTTAAAATATGAAAAGATCAATGAAGTAGAAACACATTTTTAAAGTACATTTTAGATATTTCATTTCATTTGAGGATATTTTCCAGGTCCATAAAGCCTAGATGGTAGTAGATAAAGATTTGAAGCATAATTTTTCTAATACTGTTCCAATCCCTTGGCTTGTTTCTCCTTTCACTTTATTTATCTATTTATTTAATTTTTTCTGTAGCAACAATATCAGATTTTTATTTTGTGTCTAGTATAGCTTGTAGTTTATGTATTTTAAAATTTTTATTTAAATTCTAGTTAACATACAGTACAATAATGGTTTCAGGAGTAGAATTCAGTGATTCATCACTTACATACAACATCCAGTGCTCATCATAACAAGTGCCCTCCTTAATATTCATCACTCATCTAGCTCACTCCCCTCTACCTCCTGCCAATATCCTTTAGTTTCTTCTCTATTTAGAGTCTCTTATGGTTTGTTTCCCTCTCTCTCCCTCCCCCTTCCATATTCATTTGTTTTATTTCTTAAATTCATTAGTTGTTTGGGTTGCCTGTTTTCATGTGTCCTGACTCAGAAGCAAACTGACTAGCCATATTCTGTATCACCTCCATATTGAGATTAGTTTCCATAGATAGTCCAGGGAAGGATGCATTCTTCTTATTTATTAAGATTATCAATTGTTGAATTATTATGGAGATTACTAAATCCTGAAAAATGTAGCAAAAGCAGCAGTGGGAGAAAAAGTTTCAAGGTTTTTTTTTTTTTTTTTGGCTAGAGCTTTTTGCCTCCCAGAATATTCTTTTCCTTTTGGTGCTTCTCAGTATTCATGTATACGTAAAACCCTGAGTGGATCTGCAGGCCTTTCCCATCTACCAGGGAAATCTCTACCATCATTTGGATGTATTGGTGGGGATGTCTTCTGCAGATCTTTCCGGTTTAGACTGAGAATGTTGGATTCTTTCTATCCTGTTTTCACTTATATTTGAGGAGTAAGTGCATAGAACTTAAAAAAAAAGTACTTTGGAACCAGGGAGATTGAATTTGCATATTGGCTATCCTCCTCCTCCTCCTCCTCCTCCTCCTCCTCCTCCTCCTCCTCCTCCTCCTCCTCCTTCTTCTTCTTCTTTCTTCTTTCTTCTTTCTTCTTCTTCTTTTTTGGCTATTCTATTTGTGTGTAATTTTTTTAGTTTTAAGATGAGGATGAGAATTTTATTGCTGAAAGATAATGTAAATATATATACACAATGACATATGTAAAAAACATATGATGTATAGTCAAGCCTTTTAAATTTAACTGAGTGAATAAGTGAAATCTCAGACTTTTTTCTCTTCACCAAAAATGATTGCTTCTTCTCAACTCTAGAATTGTATTGAATCTGTAGCTTAATTTTTGGGAAAATTGCTTTATTTGCAATACTGAGTCTTCCAATCCTTGAAAATGATATATGTTCCTATTTATTTAATTCTGATTTAATTTTTCTAGTAATATTTTGTTTGCAGTTTATGTGTGCAAATCCTGCACATATTTCATCAAATTTATTCCTAAACATTTTGAATTTTCATGCTTTTGTAAATGGTATTTAAATTTTTAATTTTTGACTAATTGATAATATATAGCAATAAACTTGGTTTCTGTTCACTGATATATATTGCAGCCTTGCTACACTCATGATTTCTGTTCTTGTAAATTCTATAGTATTTCTATGTAGACAATCATGTCATCTATTAAAAAGGACACTTTTGATTCTTCTTTTTCAATGAGAGTGCTTCAAAAAATTTTTCTTGCCTCCTTTCCCTGGCTCACAGGACAGTATGAATAGAATTGGTGAGTGCAGACATCCTTGCTTTGTTTCTGATCTCACTGGAAAGACATCCATTAAGTATGATGTTAGCTGTAGGATTTTGGTAGATTCCCTGTATAATGGTGAGGCTTCTATTCCTACTTTGCCAAGAATTTTATCAATGATGCATTTGATTTTTTTCTAATTCTTGTTCTGCATATGTTCAGATGATAATATGGTTTTTCTCTTTTAGTTGGTTAATATGATTGGTTGATTTTTGAATGTTAAACCAATATTGCATTCTTGGTGTAAACTCCACTTGGCCATAATGCATTATTTTTTTTTTCTATATCGTCAGATTGGATTTGTTTAGATATTTTTTAGATTAGATTTGTTTATAATTTTTGCATCTATGTTCATGAGGAATATTGGTCTGTAGTTTTTTTTTTTTCTTATAATATATTCATCTGGTTTTGAGATGAAAGAAATACTGGCCTTTGATTCCTGGAACAATTCATATAGAATTGGTATAATTTTATCCTTATATTTGGTAGAATTAAACAGCTATTTATGGATAGGTTTTTATCTTTAAATTCAATTTCTTTATTACATATAAGGTTATTCAGGTTATTTCATTTTTCTTGCATCATAGTTCGTTTACCTTTTTGTCAAATAATTTCTTTTCTTTTTTTAATTTTTATTTATTTATGATAGTCACACAGACAGAGAGAGAGAGAGGCAGAGACATAGGCAGAGGGAGAAGCAGGCTCCATGCAAGGAGCCGGACGTGGGACTCGATCCCGGGTCTCCAGGATCGCGCCCTGGGCCAAAGGCAGGCGCCAACCGCTGCGCCACCCAGGGATCCCTTTTTGTCAAATTCATTGGCATAAAGTTATTTAAAATATTCCCTTATTAACCTGTAATATCTCTAGAATCTATAGTGATTTTATTTCTCATTCCTGAGATTAGTAAATTCAGTCTTTTTTTTTTTAATCACTGACCACTGTGTCTAGAAGATTATTTATTTATTAAAGATTTTAAAAATTTGTTTGACAGAGTACAAGTGGGCAGAGGGGCAGGCAAAGGGAGAGGGAGAAGCAGGCTCACCACTTAACAGAGAGCCCAATGTGGGGCTCAATCCCAGGACTCTGGGATCATGACCTGAGCTGAAGGCAGATACTTAACCGACTAAGCCACCAAGGCACCCCAAATATTACATATTTAGTTGATTTTGTCAAAGAACTAGTATTTGTTATTATTTCATTTTTCCATTTTGTTTCCTTATTACTGTAACTCTGTTCTGTGTTATTTTGGTATATCTTTCTTATAGTATACATCTGTAACTTATAACAGTCTACCTTCAAGTGATCAAGCCACTTCACATATAGTAAAGAACTTGACATCATACTTCCATTTTACCTTTACTGACCTTCGTGGTATTGTTATGAAATATTTTTATGTGTTATAAACCCCACAGTATATTACTATTTTTAAATAAATAGGTTTAAATAATATGAAAAAAAGGTTTTGTATTTACTCATGTTATTACCTTTTCCGGTGTTTTTTATTTCTTTGTGTAGATCCCAGTTTCTATCTGATACAATTTACAATTTTCCTTCTACTTGAATTTTTAGCATTTCTGGTATTGATGGTCTGTTGGTGATTAATTCTTTCAGCTTTTGCATATCTTAAAAGATCTTTATTTTATCTTATTTTTATTTTTTTAACAGCTTAATGAAGTGCAATATACATTCTATTCTATAAAATTCATTCATTTAGTTTTTCAGATATGTTCTCTGGTTGAAGTTTCTAATCATTATTTTTTTTTTCAGTGCTTTACTGTTCCACCCTCTTCTGGGTTTCATTGTTTTTCTTTTTCTTTTTTTTAAGATTTTTTGTATTTATTCATGAGAGACATAGAGTGAGAGATAGAGTGAGAGAGCAGAGACACAGGCAGAGGAAGAAGCAGGCTCCACGCAGGGAGCCACAGGTGGGACTTGATCCAGGGTCTCCAGGATCACACCCTGGACGGAAGGCAGCGCCAAACCGCTGAGGCACCCGGGCTGCCTCATGTTTTTCATTTTGGATAATTTCTATTGCTTTGTCTCAAATTCACCAATCTTTTCTTGTACACTGTCTAATTTGAATTTGCTTTTAATTACATGCAATATAATTTTTTTCTCATGAATTTTAGATTTTGTTTTTAGAAGTGTGATTTTGAACTTTGTACCTTTACTTAACATCTTAATACATTTTTACTTAACACATACAATATTTTCTTTTACTTTCAAATTACTTTAATGTCCTTGTCTATAAATTGTATTATTTCCTTTAAATGGGGGCCAGTTTCAACTGATTGGTTTTTCTCTTCATAATGGGTATCATTTTTCTGCTTTTCTACATGCTAGAATAATTTTTCATATTGAGATTTATTGTATTAGGTTTTATATATCTTTTACTCTGTGTAGAAATTCTCCCCCATCAATATTACTGAGGTAAAATTGACATATAACATTGAATTAGTTTTAAAGGGATAAGATGATTTGATATATGTATTTATTATATAGAAATGATTCCTACAATAAGTTAGTTAACATCTGTCACTTCATATATTTAAATTTTTTTTCTTATGATGAGAATTTTTTTTAAAGATTTTATTTATTCATGAGAGACACAAAGTGAGAGAGAGGCAGAGACACAGGCAGAGGGAGAAGCAGGCTCCATGCAGGGAGCCCGACATGGGACTCGATCCCAGGTCTCCAGGATCAGGCCCTGGGCTGAAGGAGTTGCTAAACCACTGAGCCACCCGGGCTGCCCATGATGAGAATTTTTTAAAGATATACTCTCTTATCAAATTTCAAATATATGATACAGTATTAAAAACTTTAGTGACCATGTTGTACATGTCCAGGATATATTTTGTAACTGGAAGTTTGGCCAATTTTGATCCCCTTCACCCATTTTTCCCATCCCAAACCTTTAGCTATGGAAACCACCAATCTCTTCTGTGTATCTAGGAGTGTGATGTTTTTAGATTTCTTATATAAGTGACAATACACAGTATTTGTATTTTTCTGTCTAATTTCCCTTAGCATATTGACTTCAAGGTCCATCCATGTTAAAAATGGCAGGATTTCCATTTTTATATGGCTGAATAATATTCCATTGTATATATGTACTATATTTTCTTTATTCATCTATTGGTGGACACATTGGTTGTTTCCATATCTTGGCTATTGTAAATTATTGTCCTGCAGTGGACATGGGCATGCAGATATCTTTTTGAGATAGTGATTTCATTTCTTTTATTTTTAAAATTTTTTTTAAAAATTTCATTTCTTTTAACATAGATACCCCAGAGTAGAATTGCTGGATCATATGTTATTTCAATTTTTAATTTTTTGAGGAAGCTCTCTATACTGTTTTCTATAGTGGCTGCAACAGTTTACTGTTACATGCAAAAGAGTGAAACCAAATCCGTATCTTATTTATAGTGGTTCACACCAACAGTGTCCTAGAGTGCCTGTTTCTCTGCATCCTTGCCAAAAATTATTATCTCTTATCCTTTTGATAATAGCTATTCTAACAGGTGTGAAGTGATATCTCAATGGATTTTAATTTGCATTTCCCTGATGCCTGGTAATATTGAGCACCTTTTTATGTATAGGTAGGGCATTTTAAGTCTTTTTTGGAAGAATATTCAGATTCTGTGCCTATTTTGTATTCAGATTATTTACTTTCCTATTTCAGTTGTGTGAGTTCGTTATATATTTTCTATATTGAACCCTTATCAGATACATGATTTATAATATTTTCTCTCATTGAGTAGGTTGCCTTTCATTTTGTTCATGCCTGTTGCTATGCAAAAGCATTAAAGCTTGGTAAGTTTTTTTTTTTTTTTTAATTTTGCTTTTGTTGCCCTTGCTTTTATTTGTATTTTTTGTTGTTTCAAGTTAGGTAGTGTCATATTGGTTTTAGGAGTAGCATTTAGTGATTCATCACCTACATGTAACACCTGGTGCTCATCACAGTAAATGCCCTCCTTAACACCCATCACCCATTTAGCCTATCCCTGGTCCACCTATTCTCCAGTAACCCTCAGTTTTTTCTTTATCATTAAGAGTCTCTTATGGTTTACCTCTTTTTTTTTTTCCTTCCTCTATGTTCATCTGTTTTGTTTCTTCAATTCCACATATGAGTGAAATTATATGGCATTGTTTTCCTCTGACTTTATTTTGCTTAGCATAATACAGTCTAGCTCCATCCATTTCATTGCCAATAGTAAGATACCATTCTATTTGATGGCTGAATAATATTCCATTGTATACATACAAGACATCTTTATCCGTTCATTGTTTTTTTTTTTTTTTTTTTTAAGATTTTATTTCTTCCTGACAGATACAGAGAGAGAGAGAGCAAGGCAGAGACACAGGCAGAGGGAGAAGCAGGCTCCACATAGGGAGCCCAACTCAGGACTCGATTCTGGGTCCCCAGGATCACACCACAGGCTGAAGGTGGCACCAAACCACCAAGTCACCGGGGCTGCCCTCCAATCATTAGTTGATAGACATTTGGGCTCTTTCTATAATTTGGCTATGGTTGATAATGCTGCTATAAACATTGGGGTACATGTGCCTATTTGAATCCGTATGTTTGTATCCTTTGGATAAATACCTAGTAGTGCAGTTGGGTTGTACGGTAGTTCTATTTTTAACTTTTTGAAGAACTTTCATACTGTTTTCCAGAGTGACTACACCAGTTTGCATTCCCGTCAACATTTTATTGTTTTATACTTTTCATTGTACATGTCTTTTACCTTCTTGGTTAAATTTATTCCTAGGTAGTTTTTAAAAATTTTAATTCAGTATAGTTAACATGCAGTGTTACAGTAGTTTCAGGTGTACAATATAGTGATTCAATAACATACGTTACTCAGTGCTCATTACAATAAGTGTACTCTTAATCCACTTCACCTATTTTACTCCTTGGCCCACCCACCTTACACCTGGTAGCCATCAATTTGTTCTCTATAGTTAAGTCTATTTTTTGTTTCTTTTCTTTTTTTCATTTTGAATTATTGATTCTATATTCTTTGAGTAATTATTTGGTTATAAACTACTGGATCATATGGTATTTTTAATTTTTTTAGGAAACTCATGGTGTTTTCTGCAGTAGTCACAGTAGTTTATATTTCCACCAGCAGTACACAATGGTTCCTTTTTCTCCACATCCTCATTAACACTGGTTGTTTTTATGTTTTTGATTTTAGCCATTCTGACAGGTGTGAGGTGATACCTTGTTGTAGTTTTAACTTGTGATCAGTGATATTGAATAGCTTTTCATGTGTCTATTCACCATTTGTATGTCTTCTTTGAAGAAATGTTCATTCATGCCTTCTTCCCAGTTTTTAATTTGTGGGTTTTTTTTTTTTTTTGTGTGTGTGTTGAGTTGTATAAGTTCTTTATATATTTTAAATACTAACTCTTTATTGGATATGTCATTTGCAAATATTTTTCCTATTCTATTTTCTTTTAGTTTTTTTTAATCATCTCCTTTGATGTTCAGAGGTTTTTAATTTTATTGTATTCTCAACAGCTTATTTATTTTTTTTCTAATAGTTTCTTTTCAGTGTTTGTTTCCCTTGCTTGAGGAAACACATGTAGAAAATGTTGCTCTGGCCAGTACCAGAGAACTTATTGATTGTACTCTCTTCTAGGATTTTTATAGTTTTAGGTCTCATCCATTTTGAGTTTAATTTTGTGCAGAAAGTGGTCCAGTTACATTCTTTTGCATGTAGCAGTTTTCCCAACATTTGTTGGAGAGACTTTTTTCCTATTGCATATTCTGCCTCATTTGGTTAATTGATTATATAACCATGGGTTTATTTCTATTCCATTGATCTATGTGGTATTTTTGTGCAGTATCATACTGTTCTGATTATTACAGCTTTTTAGCACATCTTAATATATAGGTTGTGATTTCTCCTGTTCTTATTTTTTAATGAAAAGATTTTATTTATTTATTCATGAGAGACACACAGGGAGAGGAAGAGACATAGGCAGAGGGAAAAGCAGGCTCCTCTAGGGGAGTCTGATGCAGGACTCCATCCTGGGACCCTGGGATCACGCCCTAAGCCGAAGAGAGATGTTCAACTGCTGAGCCACGGGTATCGCGTTCTTCTTTTCAAGATTGCTTTGGCTGTTTGGTGTCTCTTGTGGTTCCATACAAATTTTGGGAGTATTTATTCTAGTTATGTGAAAAATGCTGTTGTATTCTGATAGGGAGTGCATTAAATCTGCTGATTGCTTTTGGCAATGTAGATATTTTAACAGTATTTGTTCCTGTAATCCATGAGCATGGAATATATTTTCATGTGTTTATGTCATCTTCAATATTTTTAAATCAGTGTTTTTTTTTTTTTTTTTTTTTTTTTACGATTTTATGTATTTATTCACAAGAGAGAGAGGCAGAGACACAGGCAGAGGGAGAAGGAAGCTCCATGCAGGGAGCCCGACGTGGGACTTGATCCCGGGACTCCAGGATCATGCCCTGGGCGGAAGGCAGGCGCTAAACTGCTAAGCCACCCAGGGATCCCTAAATCAGTGTTTTATAGTTTTCAGGGTACATGTCTTTCTCCTTGCTTAAAAACTTAACCGAGGTAGTCCTAGGTACTTTATTATTTTTGGTGCAATTGTAAATGGGATGGGTTTCTTAATTTCTCTTTTTGCTATTTCATTGTTAGTATATAGAAATGCAGTGGATAAAGAAGTGTGATATATATATGTAATGGAATATTTCTCAGCCATAAAAGATCAAATCTTGCCATTTGCAACAATGTGGATGGAGCTAGAAAGTAGTATTCTAAGTGAAATAAGTCAGAGAAAAACAAATACCATGTCATTTCACTCATACATGGAATTTAAGAAATGTAACAGATGAATATGGGGGAAAAATAGAGAAAGGCAAACCATAAAAGAGACTCTTAACTACAGGGTTAATAATAAACTGAGGGTTGATGGAGGGGGGAGGTATGTGGAGGATGGGTTAAATGTGTGATGGTACTAAGGGGAGGACACTTGTGATAAGTACTGGGTTTTGTATGCAAGTTGTACGTTTGAAACTAATGTTATAGTGTTTGTTAACTTACTGGAATTTAAATAAAAACTTGAAAAAGAAAAATAAATGCAAGGGATGTTTGTGTATTGATTTTGTATTTTGTGACCTTACCAAATTCATTCATCATTCTAGTTGTTTTTTGGTGGAGTCTTTAGCATTTTCTATATACTGAATCATGTTATCTTTAAATAGTGAAAGTTTTACTTTTTTCTTACCAATTGGGATTTTTTTTCCTCATCTGATTGCTGTGGCTAAGATTTTCAATATTATGTTTAACAAAAGTAGTGAGAGTGAATATCCTTGTGTTTTTTCCTGATTTTAGTTGAGAGCTTTTCCCCATTGACTATAGTGTTAGCTGTAAGTTTTTAATATATGGCCTGTATTATCTTGAGGTATGTTCCCTGTAATTCTACTTTGTGGATAGTTTTTATCATGAATAGATGTTGTACTTTGTCAAATGCTTTTTCTACAGCTTGTGAAATTAACATGTAATTTTTATCCTTATTGATGTGATGTATCATGATGATTGATTTATGAATATTGAAACACCCTTTCATCTCAGGAATAAATGCCACTTGATTATGGTGAATGAGTTTTTAATTTTTTGTTGGATTTGGCTTTCTGGTATTTTGTTGAAAAGTTTTGTATGCATGTTCATCAGAGTTATTGGCCCGTAGTTTTACGTTTTTGTGGTATCTTTATCTAGTTTTGGTATTGGGTAATTTTGTCCTCATAAAATGAGTGTGGAAGCTTTCTCTTGTCTTCTATTTTTTTAGTATACTTTGAGAAGAATAGGTATTTGCTATTCTTTAATTATTTGGTAGAATATACTTGTGTAGCCATCCGGTCCTGAACTTTTTGATTGTTGGGAGTTTGTTGTTTGTTTTCTGTCTTGTTTTGTTGTTGTTGTTGTTTTTTTTTATTGATTCCATTTAACTGCTGATATCAGTTTGTTCAAATTTTCTGTTTCTTCCTGGTTTAATTTTGGGAGTTTTTATGTTTCTAGGAATTTATTAATTTCTTTTAGATTGTGAAATTTGTTGGCATATAATTTTTCATAGTATTCTCTTATAACCCTTTGTATTTTTGTGTCTCAGTTGTTCTTTGCCCTCTTTCATTTACTGGTTTGTTTATATGAGTCCCTCTTTCTTTGATGAGTGTACCTAAAGTTTTATCAATTTTGTTGATCTTCTCAAAGAACCAGTTTCTGGTTTCATTGCTCTCTCTCTCTTCAGTTTTTATATCATTTATTTCTGCTCTAATCCTAATGTCCTTCCTTTCCCTGGTTTTGGGTTTTTCTTAGTCTTATTTTGTAATTCTTTTAGGTATAAGCTCACATTGTGGGATCCCTGGGTGGCGCAGCGGTTTAGCGCCTGCCTTTGGCCCAGTGTGCGGTCCTGGAGTCCCTGGATCGAGTCCCACATTGGGTTCCCTGTATGGAGCCTGCTTCTCCCTCTGCCTGTGTCTCTGCCTCTGTCTCTGTGTCTCTATGAATAAATAAATAAAATCTTTATTAAAAAAAAAAAGGCTCACATTGTTTATCTGACATTTTTCTTGATTCTTGAAGTAGGCTTTTGTTGTATAAACTTCCCTCTTAGAGCAGCTTTTGCTGCATCCCAAAGATTTTGGACCTTTGTGTTTCATTTGTCTTCATGTATTTTTTTATTTCCTTGTTATTTTTTAAAAAGATTTATTTATTTATGAGAGAGAGAGAGAGAGAGAGAGGGGAGGGGGGCAGAGACACAGGAGGAGGGAGAAGCAGGCTCCATGCCGGGAGCCCGACGCGGGACTTGATCCCGGGACTCCATGACCGTGCCCTGGGCCAAAGGCAGGCGCTAAACCGCTGAGCCACCCAGGGTTCCCCCTCCTTGTTGATTTCTTGATTGATCCATTCATTGTTTAGTAGCATGTTATTTAACCTCTATGTATTTGTATTCTTTCCATATTTTTTCTTGTAGTTGATTTCTAGTTTCATAGCATTGTGGTTGTAAAAGATGCATTGCATGACTTCGATCTTTTTTAATTTGTTGAGACTTGTCTTTGTAGCATGGTATGTGATCTACCTGGAAAATGTTCCTTGTGCACTTGAAAGGATGTGTACGCTGCTGTTTTAGGATGAAATGTTCTTTATATATTTGTTAGATCCATCTGGTGCAATGTGTCATTCAAAGACATTGTTTCAAAAAAAAAGACTTTGTTTCTTGGTTGATTTTCTATTTGAATGATCCATCCATTCATATAAATGGGATGTTAATGTCCCATGCTATTATTCTGTTATTCTCTATTACTTCCTTTATGATTGTTATTAGCTGCCTTATGTATTTAGCTGTCCCCACGTTGGGTGCATAAATATTTATAATTGTTCCGTCTTATTTATTTATGATTATTTGGTGTACTTCTTTGTCTCTTGTTATGGTCTTTGTTTTTTTTTTTTTTTTTAAGATTTTATTTATTCATAAGGGACACAGAGAGAGAGAGAAGCAGAGACACAGGCAGAGGGAGAAGCAGGCTCCATGAGGGGACCCTGACGTGGGACTCCGTCCTGGGTCTCCAGGATCAGACCCTGGGCTGAAGGCGGCGCTAAACCTCTGAGCCACCTGGGCTGCCCCTGGTCTTTGTTTTAAAGTCTGTTTTGTCTGATATAAGTATTGCTGTCTTGGCTTTCTTTACATATTCATTTGCATGATAAATGTTTTTCCATCCCTTTACTTTCAATTTGTGTGTATCTTTTTGTCTGAAATGAGTCTCTTATAGTCAGCATATTGATAGGTCTTGTTTTTGTATCCAACCCTTCACTCTGTGTCTTTTGTTTGGAGCATTAATCCATTTACTATCAAATTAATTATTGATTGGTAGATGCTTATTGCCTTTCTGTTATTTGAGATATATTCAATATATACAAGTTTGGATCTAGTCTTTACTCTTCTCCCCTTCATGTTTTAGGTCTATGGTGTCATACTTTACATTCTTTTGTGAATCCTTTGACTGAGTTGTATAGATATACTTAATTTTACTGCTTTTTCCTTCCTACTTTCCTTGTTTCTACTTTAAATCTTCCCTTTCCACTCAAAGAGTCCCCTTTAACATTTCTTGTAGTTTGGTCTGTGGTGATGAATTCTCAACTTTTTTTGTCTGGGAAACTCTGTCTCTCCTTTTTTTTTGGAATGATAGCCATACTGGATCCAGTAATTTTGGTTACAGTTGGTTTTATTTCAGCTCTTTGAATATATTATGTCAGTCCTTTATGGCCTGAGAAGTTTCTTCTGAAAAATCCCCTGATAGGCTTATGGGTTTCCCTTGTATGCATCCATTTTCTTTTCTCTTGATACCTTTAAAATTCTCTATCATTAAATTTTCCATTTTAATAGTTATGTTTCTTTGTGTGGACCTCAAGGGTTGATTTTGTTGGTGGCCCTCTCTTCCTGCTGGATCTGGATTTTAGGTTCCTTCCCCAGATTTGTGATTTTTTTCAAATAAATATTCCCTTCACTTTCTCTCTCTTCTCCTTGTGGGATCCCTATAATGCAAATGTTATTATTCTTGGTGGTGTTGCTGAATTCCCTTTATCTATTTTTATTTATTATTTTTTCTCCATTCTGTTGAGCTGCTATTACCCTGTCTCCTATCATGAGCTGTCCTTATTCTTTTCTAGTCTACTTGCTATTCATTCAGTCTAGTTTACTTTTATTTTTAATTTCAGTCATCTCTGATTGATTCTTATTTATGTTTCCTATTTCTTTTTTTAGTGTTTCACTGAGGTTGTATGGTTTTTTCTCAAGTCCACCGGGTCTGTTTATGACCACTTGTGTAAATTTTCTATTAGGCATATTAATTATCTTTGTTTTATTTAGGTGTCTTGTTTTGATTTTGTCCTCTTGTATCATTTGGGACATATTCTTATGCATCCTCACTTTGCCTAACTCTCTGTGTCTGTTTCTGTGTGTCAGAAAAGTCAGTTATGCTTTCTGCTCTCGAAAGTAATGGCCTTATGAAGACGAGGTCCTAGTGTTCAGTAGTACAATTTGCTCTGTTCACCAGAACCTGGTGCTTCAGGGGTGTCTCTTACGTTTCCTCGTGTGCCCTGCTATTGTGGCTGAGCCAAGTTTGCCTTTGGTTCAGTTATTTGCAATGGTTCTCTTTGTGTGTTGTGGGTAGGGTATTTAGTCTCTGTGTTGTTAATGTGCCAATCTGGGGCTGCCTTGGGTTTGAGTTGAGTCAGACCAGTTATTTACCAGAGATGCAGTAGCAATGTACTGTTGAGTGATTTCCCTGTGTTGTCCCCTGAGAAGCTTTCATTGGTGAGTGGGATCTGTAGTCAGACCAGTTCTGTGCCCCCAACTACCTTCTGGGATTGCAGTTGGACTGATCTATGTGGTTATCTTCCCTCTCCCCAGGCAGGAGTCAATTTGGAGTGCTGTTGGGTCCTTTGGGGTTGGTTGTACACTGCCAGGGTTGTGGCGTCGGTTTGGATGCGCTTTTGCCAAGGCATTTGCAGGGTACATGTCTGTGGAGGAGGGTTACATTGTACCAGCAAGTTCTGAGCTAGTCTGCTGCAGGAGGGTATCTGTAGCTGCCTGGGAAAACTCCTGCTAAGGCTTTGTTGGAGGGAACGGATTTGTAGAAGTGCTTGGGGGGAAGGTGTACTGTTAGCACACTAGTTGGAGAGTGTTGGCACTGCACTGGTTACCATGATTGTTCATGTATGTGGGATGGGGAGGAAGAGAGAGAAATGGCTCCTGCAAGTTTTTTTTTTTTTTTTTTTTGTTCTTGGAGAGTTCTCCCAAAGGTCTCTGCCCCTCTAGCACAAGCTCTGAGATTTGTAAATAAAATTTTTTTGTGTATACTACAGACATTTTTCAAACTGCTGCTTCTATGGTGTACCTGAGGGCTGTTTGTTTCGCTTTCTCTTTAAGGGTGGGAACTCTTCCTTTTGGCTCTCCCAGATCCTAGACAGCTGATTTTTAAAATTCCATGTGTTAAGCCCCACTGATTGTTAGGCAATTCTGGTTTTGTTTTTCTTTCTTTCTTTGTTTCTTTTTCTTTCTTTTCCTTCTTAAGATTTTATTTATTTATTCATAAGAGACACACAGAGAGAGGCAGAGACATAGGCAGAGGGAGAAGCCCGATGTGGAACTCAATCCCAGGACCCCGGGATCATGACCCGAGCCAAAGGCAGATGCTCAACCAGTGAGCCACCCAGGTGCCCTCCCTCTGGTTTTCTAAGCCTAATGTTATGGGGATTCATCTTTTCTGTGTGAGTCTCCTCTGCCTGGGTTGCCTGTTGTGGAGAACTCTCCCTTTTCTGTACCTGTTGAGTTCCATGTGTCCCTTGGCTCCCAGCCATATCTCCACCCTTTCTACCTTCTTGGATACGGCCTTTTCTTCTACATTTAGCTGTGGAGCATCTATTCTGCCTATCTTTCAGGTGTTTTCTGGGTTATTTACACTGATGTGGGTTTTATCTAATTATAATTGTGGGTTGAGGTGAGCTTAGTATCCTACTCTGCCATATTTCCTGGAATCTTATTGGTAGGAATTCTTGTTGATTCAATTGTGAGTTGTATTGTCTTCTTAATCTCTCTTTGTGATAGTTCATTATAGCATATAGAAACACAGCAGATTTTTTATATTTATTTTGTATCTTGCAACTTAATTGAATTGTTTTATTTTTAACTTTTTTGTGAGGAGCCTTTAGTTTTTTCTTTATATAATATAATGTCATCTGTATGTAGAGAGTTTTTCTTCTTTTCCCTTTTAGATGCCTTGTATTTCTTTTCCTTACCTCGGTCCTGTGTCTAGGACATGCAGTACTATGTTGAATGTAAGTGGCAAGAGTGGACATTCTTGTTTTGTTCTTGCTTATCTTGAAAGATAAGCTTTCATTTTTTCATTATTTGGTATGATGTTAGCTGTGGGCTTGTCATATTTGGCCATTGTGCTGGAGTACATTCCCTTTACACTGAGTTTGTAGAGTTTTTATCATGAGTGATTGTTAAATTTTGTCAAATGCTTATTCTGCATTGATTTTCTATAGATATTCTTGTAGTTTATTCCAGGATATAGCTAAATTACTTAAAAACAGTGTTATGCCTTCAGATCTTACTTTTAAGCTTTGTAAGTTGGGATCAGATCTCCTATTGAGGTAAAATCTTTTTGAGTATCTGATGTCTTATAAAGTATGAGGTTTTTTATTCTTTTTTTTTTTTTTTTTTTTTTTTATGATAGTCACAGAGAGAGAGAGAGAGAGGCAGAGACATAGGCAGAGGGAGAAGCAGGCTCCATGCCAGGAGCCTGACGTGGGATTCGATCCCGGGTCTCCAGGATCGCGCCCTGGTCCAAAGGCAGGCGCTAAACCGCTGCGCCACCCAGGGATCCCGAGGTTTTTTATTCTGCTTGAGGGGATCTGGCACTATTCTTGGCCCTATGTGATCTCTGATGATTCTTCCCTCTAATCCTTTTAGGTCTTTCTTTACTCAACCTTAAGAAATTTCCTTTTATATATATGCTAGCTGTACTTTGCTGAAGACTTGCAGGGGATACTTTGCAAATGTCAGGTTTTTGCTATGCAACTTTCTCCTCTTTGATACTGCAATCTGTAAACTCTAATTGCCTTGGCTTTGTGGATTCCCAGCTTAGTCTCTTAATTTCAGAGTAATTTTCAAGTTCCAACTGGATTCTCCCTTTTTGACCTGAAGCCTGGACTCTTTCACCATATAATAATATGGAGTGATTATAGCATTTACCTTGTTTGTTCCCCATCTCTCTGGGATCCTGGTCTTCCTTCTTCTAATGTTAATTATTTTGAGAACCAATGTTTAACTTTGTTTTCTTTTCTTTCTTTTCATTAATTCATTCATAGTTGTTTCAGATAAGCATTTAATTTGATTACTGTTACTTCATATTAGGTAGAAGAAAAAGTCTTACACTACCATCTTGAAGACAGTATTCTCAATTTCTATATTTCTTTTATTAAAATTGAAGTAATTGCAAATGTCTCATTGCAAGGAGACTCATGAGGATTAAATGAGACAATATATGTTAAGCTACTAGAATGTTGCCTGGCATATATCAAGCACTATAAAATTTAGATATTATTTATACATCTATATTGTGACCAGTGTGTCTGCCACATACTTAGTGCTAAATAAATATTTGTTATGAATCAGTTTTTTAAATGTATTTGGGAGAGTTAATACCTATTCATTTATGTGCTAATAGTTTATTCCTTTTAACTTGATGTAATTAAAAAATTCCTTAGTAAATAAATTACCCTGGTTATAATTTATTCTGTGTTGATGTTTGAAATTTTTATTTGTTTTCTCTAATTACAATGCACTTACTGAATTTAGGGCATGCAAGTCCATTTTTACTTAAACTAGCTGGTCCTAGGTAGCCAGCTTTCAATTATTTTTATTCAGTAATCTTTTAGGGTAGCATAATGGTCTATAACGTATGTTGTGAGATCCAGGTTATTGACATTCAAATTCTAGCTCTTTTACTTCCTACAATACTGGAACAAATAACTTACTTTTTCTGTTCTCCACGTTCTGATAAAATTGAGATAATCATATTATCTATCTCATGGGGTTGTTGTGAAGATCAGATGTGTTAACATATATTAGGTTTGAATAATGGTTGGCTCTAAGTGCTATAAAATATTAGATTCTGTTGTTAATACATTTCACTCATTTCTGTTTAGAGAAATATTCCTAAACTACCTAGGTATTTTCTTATATCATTCATTACTATTTGATTCATGTGAGTTTAAATATTTCTTTCCTGGATTATATTTATCTATCTATATTTATCATGTATTCTCTATTAATTATTTGTCTCTTACCTTAAGATCTAAGTTTCATGAAAGTAGGTATCTTAATTTTATTTTTTATTCTAAGCTCTAGCATGTGAGAATACTGTCTTGCATAAATAGTTGTTGAATGATTAAAAAGTACCTAATGTGTAGGCATCTTAGTAGTTGGATTTTTCATTTAGTCATTATTTCATATAGAAAGTAAAACATTACTTTATTAAATATGATATACATTTTTAAAAAAGATTTTATTTATTTATTCATGAGACACACACACACACACAGAGAGAGAGAGAGAGAGAGAGAGAGAGGCATAGACACAGGCAGAGGGAGAAGCAGGCTCCATGTAGGAAGCCTGATGTGGGATTCGATCCCTGGGTTTCCAGAATCAGGCCCTGGGCTGAAGGTGGCACTAAACCGCTGAGACACCCTGGCTGCCCAAATATGATATACATTTTTAAGATCTTACTCATTCTATCAAAATAATATCCTTTCAAAAGGCCTAAAACCTGGTTATATTTAAGGAGTTTACTTGTATAGTATTTTTACTTTCATTATAGAGTTATTGAATTCATCTTCAGTAGCAAAATTTGTAGTAGAGTTAACCATCTTATGAATTTCTTATTTGGCTTAAACCTTATATTATCATCCTATTGTAGATGGATCAATTCTTATCCACACTTTTATATCACCTTAGTTATCTTGAATGCCCTTCTATAAATTGAACTCATTTATTCATTTCAGTAGAATTCTTTTGAAGTTGGAATTATTCTCATTTCACAGAATTAAAACCTGTGGCTTAAGTGATTTGGCATAATGTCATATAATAGTAAATAGCAGCATTAGAAGCCTGTTGCAAGTTTGTTGATTCTAAGACCAGAGTAGCTTCCATTGAACCATTTAAGTGTTTATTTTTTGAGATACTAATGCTTACCTGGTATGTAGAAGAGAACTGAGGTGATGTAAAAGTGGAGGTGGGCATTTGGTCCATTCCAAACAGTTCATGATATGTGTTTAAGCATGATTTGTATTTCATGTGAATATCTGTATCCATAAAACTCTGTTGGGATAACGACTAATATTTGATTTTGAACTTGCCTGGTTTTCATTCTCCCTTTCTCAGGGGCAAAGAGGGGGCCTGAGAGCTCTGTTTTCTCACCTTTATAGTTGAGAAAAGACCTATTCCTTAGTTTTACATATACTTCAGTCACAAAAGACCTTGACTGACTACAAGTCACCTTGTGTGTGTGTATATGTGTGTTATAGAACCACACCTTTTTTTCCCCAGGTTTAACATTATGCAACATAATGATTTGATACACATATATATATTGCAAAATAATTACCACAATAGTGAACATCCTTCATCCAGTTCATCCTTTATAACCCAGACTCTCATTTCTTTATGGCTCCATATAAGACTTCCCTAACCTGCAATGCCATTACATCACCTCTGTGTAACTCCCCATTCTTCTCTACTGTGTCCTCTAGGAGTTAAGAACCCTTATCACCAAGATCTGTAATCTCAGTGTTGTCTCTGAACATCCTTTCCACCCATGTACTACAGTTGAAACCTAGATCTTCTTTGAGAACAGTTTTCCCTGCCCTCAAAAAGTTGGTTTTGTTTTCCTCAACTTTCATTTATCTCACTGCCACTTCTGGATAATTTTCCAAACTCCTCCCAATAAAAATTAGCTTTGAAACTTACAATATTGGATTAAACTATTTGTCATCTCTTGATCACACAATGTTTTCTACCTTTTGCCTCATTTCTCTGTTCTTCTTTATTGCAAAACTTCCTCAAAAGACGTATCTGTACTTTATATTTCTACTTGTTCTTATTCTCTTTGTAATAGTCAAGCTTTTACCCCCACCACTTGACTGAAGCTCTACTCAAATTTGTCAGTTACTTCCATTTTACCAGTGCAATGGTCAGTTTTTCTTACTTTTCATTTTACTTGAACTTGGCAGCATTTGACACAGTTGATTATGTCTTCTACTTTTTGAAATGTTTCATCACTTGACTTCTGGGATATAATTTCATTTTGACTCATCTTACTTAATTTTTTTTTTTGTTTTTTTCCTTGGTGCCTCCTTATTTTCAAGCTCTTTAAAAAGACATGTGAAGTATGGTGGGATTCAGTCTTTGGAAATCTTTCCTTTTTTTTTTTTTTTTTTTTTTTGGGAAATCTTTCCTATCTACTGTTTCTGCAAGTCATCTCATTGAGTTTAGATACTTTAAGTATCATCTAAATGCTGACGACTCCCACATTTATACCTCAAGTCTCAAATTCTCTCCTGAATTTCACACTTGTATATATACACTTACTTATTACTTAATTTCTCCATTTGGATATCAAATAGGCATACCAAACTTATATGCCCACAAATAAATTCTTTGTCCCTTCAAACCCGTTTCTCAGTAAATAAAAGCTCTGTTCCTCATGCTACTCAGGACAGAAACATTGAAGTCTTTCTAGCTTTCTCACACAACCCATTTCAGATTCATTAGCAAACGTAAACCTTGATGGTTAGTTGTTTCCCTTGCTAGTATTTGCATACTCCTTCAATAATTTTATAGACAGTATCTAGAGTAATCTTTTAAAAATAATCAGTTCAAAACCTTCTGATGACTTCTCTTCTGACTTAGACTAAACCTGAAGTTGTTACATGGGTCTTTTAAGTCTCTATATCCCCACCTCCCTTACTATTACCTACCTATTCCTGTTGTTCACTCTATCCAAGCCATATTGATCTGCCTTTAGTGAACATGTTGGAGACACTTGCACCTTAGGACCTTTTCTTTTGCTATTCTTTTCTCTTGGGACACATTTTCCTCAGTTATCTGTATGGCTCCCACTCCCTTACTTCAGGTTTTTGCTCACAACTCCTTTCATTGAAGACTTTCCTGATCACTCCATGAAAATAGCTATATATATATATATATATACATACTGACTTGTTTATTCTTCATAAAGATCATAAGAAGTAAGTATTGTTATTATCACTACTTTACAGATGGGCAGATTGAAGCACAATGTTGTTAAGTATCTTGTCCAAGGTTAAATAACTGATAGTGGCATACCTGGGATTTGAATCTAGGCTATCTTCTATTGTGTATCTAACCAGTATGCCCTCTGACTCGTGGTTAGGATAACAAATACATATGTATTTCTGTGTGTGTGTATACATACATATATATATGTATACACACACGTATACATACATATGCAGTGACTGTCATTAATGAAATCCAGTGATTAGTAATAATAACAAAATGTATAAACTTTTAACTTTATTCATGCAATATTGACCGTTAATTGATACTGCATAATAAACCATTATTGTCCAGTTTAAGACACTTTAAAAAAAAAAAGATTTTATTTATTTGTTTGTGAGTGACATAGAGAGAGGCAGAGACATGGGCAGAGGGAGAAGCAGTCTCCCTGTGGGGAGCCTGATGCAGGACTTGATCCCAGAACTCTGGGATCTCCACCTGAGCCAAAGGCAGACACTCAACTACTGAGCTACCCAGGTGACTCCAGACACTTTCTTAACAAACTTTTATTTTTTTCAACCTCACTATTCACTAATTAAATTACATTTGACAAGTTACCTAATTCTCTATTTCTCAGTATAATCAGTTTATAAATGAGGAATGATTCTTATCTGAGGGCATTTTTTGGGATAAAGGAAATAATATATATGAAAGCACAGTGTCTGACACCAGTTGTCAGTTCATGTTAATTGAGGTAATGAAGTATAAATGAACCAGAGGAATATCTGTAGTAATTTTCCTGCAAATAAGGTTATATTCTTTTTGTAATAAAGATTGGTAGAATTAGTGTTTCTTCATGATTTAAAATTAAGTCATGCATGGTTGCTGGGGGAGTGGAAGGGGGTAGGCTTTAAAGATTAGATTAAAAACTAAAAACTTCAGGGGGATCCCTGGGTGGCTCAGCAGTTTAGCGCTGCCCTCAGCCCAGGGCGTGATCCTGGAGTCCCAGGATCAAGTCCCACATCAGGCTCTCTGCAGGGAGCCTGCTCCTCCCTCTGCCTGTGTCTCTGCCTCTCTATCTCTGTCTCTCTGTCTCTCATGAATAAATAAATAAAATCTTAAAAAAAAACTAAAAACTTCAGAAAAACTTCAGTATGGGCAGAAAGATCTGTGTTAAAAGAATTTTTATAGTTGCTCACATGAACTAGTAACTCTATAGCTATTGGCTTAAGTAGAAAAGTGTATAATATCCCAAGTCTTATTTTTAAAGATAATGTTTTTGCTCACTTTATAAGACAATGTATATATGAAGAAGTTCTAAGACAAGAGTTTCATATACATTGATATAGTTACTTGTGAGTTCTCTTTGCCAATGCCTGTGTACCAAGCTTTCATATGCTACTGAAGGAAATTAGAGGCTAAATCTGTATCAGTTTGAAAGACGTAAGAGGCAGAAGGTAGTGTTTTCTCTCCACCAATGTCTACTGGCATATACAGTTCACACACACACACACACACACACACACGTATGCATGTACGTCTTAATGTTGGAAATGGGCTAGCTATATCTTTCACTTAATCCTTAGCATATCTTGACAACAAAAATGTTTAGCATTTGAGATACACTTTATAGAACTATAGGATTTTTACATGTTTGGTTATTAACTAATAAAATGTTGTTATAAACATTAGTTTAGTAAGTAAGAGAATTGGATTGAATGATGGGTGGTTAAATCAATATCTCTGATATTGAATAGCTGCTTGACTGGGTAAAATTATAATTATGAAAATATAAATTAGTCATTATAATGATGGACCTCGTTTTATTTTAATGTAAATTGAGGGAAGGGAAGAAAACATTATCTTTAGGGGTTCTCCTGGTATAGTGACTTTTAGCTTTTTTGTGTTTATATGTCTATTCATTTGTGCATTTATAAATGATTGCATATATATACATGTAATTTTATATGTATATAAAAGATGTTTCTAAGTACAATAACTGAAAAAGTATTCCTTTCCAAAAATTATGAAGAAAGCTTTTTTTCCACAATCCTGTTGCCCGGGTATAGATCAAGTTATACATTATATATATGTATTCCTGTTTCCCCTTACTTTAAAATAAGTAAATCCTTTTGAGATTCTAAATAATAATAGCAACAACTGCAACATACTCTATGTAGTATTTTATATGCATTATCTTATTTAATTCTCAGAAAATTCTATTAGTTTTCTAAAAGCAAACTCAAAATCATACTCATATTAAAGGAAGAGATTTGGAATTAAGCCATAGGTCTGTTTTAAGGCAATTATCTTAACTATGTGAAGGCTCAATAAATAAGTGATGTTTATTTTAATGTATCCAGTTCTGCATCTGCAACCAATTTCTTTTTGAGAGCATGCTCAATTAGTAGCCATATTAATTTTTCTCATAATCATAGTGTAATGTGTTCCCTAACCCAAACAGTATCTACCTGTCGGTCAGTTTTAGGATTTGTTGGAATTAGGGATGCTTCCCTTATTTGGGCCAGATTATGCTTTAATTCTTTTGAACACAATGACTAGCCAAGAGAAACAGACAAGAAGGGAATCAGACATCCTTTTTTTTTATAATAAAATTCAGTGCCCCCAAATATTTAGATATTATCTGTTCTGTTTGTTGCTTTCTGGTGCTGCTTTCTTTCAAAGTCTAAACCATCCTGGACCCAGGTCATGGTTTGGTTTGCTGCATGTTGGGTGTCAACACAGCAGGGTTTTGTTTGCGGCTCAGGCCAGGCCACCATGGGGATAATCAGTATGCCTGTGTGAGGGAAAGGGTTTTTTATTTTCATCTCAGGGCAGAGGTTACAGACTGGTGATGAAATCTACTTACCATTTCCCTATGGTTTAGTCAAGCCATGTTAGGGTCCCAAAGGACCTCCTCCACACTAAATTCCATTGGATATTAAACAAATGACAAGCTTCTTTCTTAAAGAGCAGAGAAATATTTGAGAAGCAAACAAGATTCCTTTTTTTTTTTTCAAGCTGAAATTTTGCTGTAGTTTTTATTTCTCTCACTAAAATCATTCAGTTATTTTACTGAGAAGGAAGTATTGTTGCATGTCCATTGTAAGTTATTTTGAGGGGTCACCTGGAGATATCCCATAACAGGGTCTAATAAATATTAGAAAGCAGTTTAATCATTCTTTTAATAGATATTAAGCCTGATTTTATATCAAATATTATGCTTGTCACTGTAGTTATAGAGTTGATGAAGATATGTTCCCAACTTATAATCAGGGGAGACAGACACATTTACATGTGATTATAATATAGTGTAGTAATTAAGATTATAAAAGCATACATAAGATGCTGTGGAAGTGTAGAAAAGGAATATGTGTATAATTATTAGATGAGATTGAGGAGGTAGAGAAGTTGTCTGAAATAAGGTAATTCTTAAATTCCAGAGGATACGTAGAAATTTGTTTTTAGGCAAAGGGAAACCTGTAATTCTTAAGAGTTAAGCATATTTATAAACTTTGCCTCTGTTCTACCATTTGTTTATTTACTAAAATTTTGAATCATGAGAATAATTGATAGGCACAACTATATAGATTTTAAGAAAAATTATAATATATTGTGAAGTTATATGATGATTCTTTGCTCAAAAATAAATTTCTTTTTTGTTTAATTATTACAGTAAATTCAGTAAAAAACTTAAAAAAAAATTTTTAAAGATTTTATTTATTCATGAGAGACACACAGAGAGAGGCAGAGACATAGACAGAGGGAGGAGCAGGCTACACACAGGGAGCCCGATGCAGGACTCAATCCCAGGACCCGGGATCATGCCCTGAGTTGAAGGCAGACACTCAACCACTGAGCCACCCAAGCATCCCAGTTAAAATCTTTTTCAAAATAGAAGAATATTTGGTTGCTAAACCTATGTTTTATTTAGCAGAGAAAAATCTATCATAGGTACTGTTGTCCTACAGCTGCTAATTTCCTCATCTGTTTAGTGTCTCTGTTGCTACTTTGGAAAATTGCAGCCATGCTTGTCTTCTGCCTAATGTGGCATGAGAATAGCCTTTGGCAGTTCACTTGGTAGAAACTCAAGCTTTCTCATAGCTGGAAGTAGACTGATTATTTATCTTCTACATAAGAGATTAGCTTTATCTATAAAAATGCAACTTTCTTGAAAATCTTTGCAACTTAAAAAAATAGAACATATGATTTTAGTATGCTATACATGGATGTGGCCATTTATTTTGACAACTGCTGCAGTTACATTGAAGGCAGCCTGGATTGTGAACAAATGACATTAGAAGTTTTCAACTAACTACTTCTGAAAGAGTTTATTTCATACAAAAGAGTCTCTGTAATTGGCTTCCATTTTGATGAAAAATTTAAGATGAAGGGATTGTGGACAGAGAGCAGAGATTATTTTTCTCAGTTGATACGTTATTTTTGTACTGAGGTTGAGTTTTAAACATTTGTGAAATATCCATACCAAATGCCTCTCTATATGACATTGTCCCAGTGTTGGAAATTCACATGCACTTGGAGAGATCTAAGATGTGTTTTGAGTTTAAATACATCCCTTAATTTACCAGTGGCCTCAATTTCATCGCCTACAACACTGTAGGATGTAATGTGTGGCTAAATAGGCTCTCAGGCCTTTGTAGCCCTAATATTCAATGATTGTGTTTTTAGGAACAAGTTTATGGAACAAGTTCAATTTATATTTTCCTAAGGCTCAGAAAAATAACTCCATATGAATGAATTTAATAAGATTGAGTAGAAAGAACAGGAGACTTTGAAATCAGATCTGAGTTAAATTTAATAGCTATGTGGTTTGCCTAGTTATTTAAGTCTCAAATCTCCCATTTGTGAAATGGGGATAATAGGATTGTTGTGAGGATTAAATGACATAATATATAAAAGTCTTTACACAGTGGCTGACATAAATAACCACTAAAAAGATGTTGCTTTTTTTCTTTCTCTTTTAGTTCTAAGTATTTAGGAACTTGAGGAATGAAAGGCACTCTTTGTATGTGGTCCTGAGCATTTCTGTGTTCAAGCCTTCTCTGCTGTACTCATTCCCTAATAGTCTTTTAATATATATATTTATTTATTTTTTACTTTTTTTAATCCACATTTTAGTCCCAGTGTGTTGTATATATGATATTCTGTGATTCTTGTTGCTGAAGTTATTGCTGAATATTGTGTGTTGATTACCCAGAATCTTGTTGACTCTTGCCAGTTTGAGTGTGGGTTATACTTGTGCTTGGTTATAATCCAGAGTAAACTTGTGAGACTTTACAGAAGAGAACAAGGGTCTGCAGTACCCAGTATCTAAGGCCCACATGACAGTGAAGGAGGAACAGAAGGAGAAGTCAATAAGGAAGTTGACTAAAAAGACTAAAAACCCTAAAAAGGTTGACTCAGGGTGGCTGCTGGGAAAATGGGACCAAGGTAAGAGACTATTTTCAGAGAGGAGGTCAAATAAGATTACCTATATATCTCTCACATTATAACTTCAAAATCTTTGTGGATAGGAATGATATCTATATACCATTGCATCTTTATCATTCATTTGAGCAGCTGGTACTTGCTGGAAATGTCTTGTATTTTTTTATCTTATTTCTTTCTGACCTCTAAAAAGGGCAGTATAACTCTTTGAAAGGTCAGTAGTGAAAATGCTATTTCCTTACACTCCAGGATGTATTTGGTAGTTGAGGATGATTGCTGCTCAGACCCCATTTGAAATTAAAACTTTTCATGGCATTCTCATCAGACACTACCATATCTGTCTGTTTCTTACTATTGCCCTGTATACAGCCTACATACCTTAGCTTTTTCACAACTCTCTCGTATATCTAATTGTTTAGTGCTCAATAAGTTATATATGGTGAACACCATTATAACTATTGTAAGACTGAGTATTTCTTGAACACCAAATATGTAGTTTTTTTTTTTTTTGCCAGTATCTGTTCTAGGTATTTCATCTATTATTCATTTAATTCTTTTTTTTAAGTTTTAGAATTTTTTACAAAAGATTTTATTTATTTATGAGAGAGAGAGAGAGAGAGAGAGAGGCAGAAAAAGAGAGAGAGAGAGAGAGAGGCAGAGACACAGGCAGGTCTCCAGGATCACGTCCTGGGCTGAAGGTGGTGCTCAACCGCTGAACCACCCAGGCTGCCCTATTCATTTAATTCTTATAAAAATCTATGAGGTAGCGAGTATTAACCCCTATTATATAGTTGCCAGAAAGTGGAGCTAAAAGAGGTTAAGTAACTTACTAAAGATCACACAGTTATAAAGTGTTAAAAGTAGAAAGTTGTGTTTTTATACTGCTGTGTTAAAGTACCTCACATAAATGGTAGCTAGAGGGATCCCTGGGTGGCGCAGCGGTTTGGCGCCTGCCTTTGGCCCAGGGCGCGATCCTGGAGACCCGGGATCGAATCCCACGTCGGGCTCCCGGTGCATGGAGCCTGCTTCTCCCTCTGCCTGTGTCTCTGCCTCTCTCTCTCTCATTCTCTCTGTGTGTGACTATCATAAATAAAAATTTAGAAAAAAGAAAACCAATGAGGAGATCCATCGTTAAAAAAAAAAAAAAAAAGGTAGCTAGAAAAGCAGCAACTTTTTTTTTTTTTTTTTTAAAGATTTTATTTATTTGAGAGAGAGAATGAGAGAGAACAGAAGCTGATGAGGGGGTGGGCAGAGGGAGAGGGAGAAGCAGACTTCCTTCTGAGCAGGGAGACCAATTCAGGGCTCTATACTGGAACTGTAGGATTAAGACCTGAGCTGAAGGCAGACACTTCACCAGCTGAGCCACACAGGTGCCCTAGCTGCAACTCTTTTTTTTACAAAAGTATCCATAATCCAAGGTTTATTTCTTTAGGTTTGCACTACAGCCAAAGACTCTGCAGAAGGTTACCCATTTGCATGTGTGTTTAAAGAGCAACTGTAAGCCTCTAGTAGTAGATATCAGAGCAATGTCTCTGGGAAATAGAATGATGTTCTTAGCTTATTGAATTGGAGGAGTTTACCAGGAGACCACAAGCACATTCTGACATGAGCTTTCAGGTCCTCTGTCTCATCCTCTGGATTTGCCTTGCTCTGTTCTCTGGGAATCAGACTGTGGCTTTAGGCATCAGTCTGATATATCCTGCATGTCAGATATAGGAACAGTGTTGAGAATATGACGAACGCTGTCATCTTATTCCTTGAATTTTAAAAACCTCTTGACAATAGCAGTTGCTGGCTTTTGCATTAAAACCAATATGTGAACAATTCATATCCATTTGAATCACTCCATTTGATCTTGGCAGTTTTTGGTTATTTATGTGACTATTCCCCATCCCCAGTTATTGAGCAAACATTTATTATATATACTATATGTACCAAGCCAATTAAATAAAACCAGGATGCACAACAAGTTCTGTGTTACTCAAATCTATTTTTTATTAGCCATTGTGATTTTATAGACAAAAGTTATTAAGAGGTCATTTAAACCAATGTCCTTTATTTTACAAATATAAGTCCATTCAGGTGAAATGACTTTCTTTAAGATAGTAAAGTAATTGACATAGATAAGAACCTAAATTTTATTTCTAGATCAAGGCTTTTCCTGTATACCCAGCTGCCTCTCAGCTATATTAGAAAACATACAACAGGGATACCTGGATGACTCAGCAGTTGGACTCAGGGCATGATCCCAGGATCGAGTCCCACATCGCACTCCTGTATGGAGCCTGCTTCTCCCTCTGCCTGTGTCTCTGCCTCTCTGTGTCTCACATGAATAAATAAATATTAAAATATTAAAAAAAATATAACAATGGGGGCAGCCCTGGTGGCTCATGCACCGCCTTCAGCCCAGAGTGTGATCCTGGGATCGAGTCCCATTTCGGGCTCCCTGCATGGACCCTGCTTCTCCCTCGGACTGGGTCTCTGCCTCTCTCTCTCTCTCTCTCTCTCTCTCTCTCTGTCTCTCTCAGAATAAATAAATAAATAAATAAATAAATAAATAAATAAATCTTAAAAAAAATTAAAAAAATAAAAAATACAACAATGGAAAGGAAGACATAATGTCATGATTTTTATATCTGCTTACTCATTGTTAAAGAACTGTTGATTTTTCTATGTCTTTGACCTCTGTGGACTTTTTTTCTCAGGGAGCTTCTTTGAAGATCCTGGAATGCTTCTAGTATATTCCATTAAGTATTTCCTGGGTAATTCCTGCTTATGATATTTCTGAGAGTCTGAGGAATTAGACAAAACTATGAAGTATTTGGAAAAAAAAAGAAGGGAACAGACACTGTAGTGATTCAGAGAGAAATTACCAGTAGCAGACTGGTGTGCACAATGGAGTGCACAACTGGAGATAAGAGGTAGAGAAGGAAAAGGGTAACTTATTGATGTTGAAGGTAAGAGGCAAATTTTAAGCAAAAAAAATTTGAGGTATAGGTGATATCTAGTCTTCTCATCTATAAAAAAAGAATCATAATACTTATTATGTCTGTCTTATAGTACTTTTCTAGGAGCCTCAGGAAGAAAGAATCTTGCAACCTCTAAAGCATAGTGTATTATTTAGGGGATGATGCTTGAAGAGATGGTAGTTGTTAAGCATGTGGTAGAAAGGAAATAGATGGCAAGGAGATAGAGTAAGCATAGAAACTATAGTGATTTGTAAAAAGCATTGGTATTGTCTGAAAGGACATAAGACATATATTAAAAGAAAACCAAATGCATTTAGTTGAGAAATGAAAAGAAACACTAGAAGGAATGAACACTTTGGATATGTTAATGTGGCATATTGGTTAGTAGTTAAGTGATTTGGAATTAAAGACAGACCTTTTATTAGCCATTTGAGAGCTGCATAGTACATTTTTTTCAGCTTCAGCAAGTCAGATTTTATAGAGGATGTGTGCAGAAACATTGACAGATTCTATAGATTGGTCAAATAGTAGAAAAAACATTTGTCTTTGCCAAACTCAAAGTGGTACTTAGTTGCTGGGTTGAGAAGAGACTATTTGCTGATGCTTTTGGGTGAACTTCGTTAGCTGTTGTTAGCTGATTTTGGTGTCATGTTTATGGAAACATCTGACCCAGCAAGTTGAAAATGAAATGTTTGGAATGGATGAGGTAGCTCCTAAGGCAGGGGATTAAACTTTAAGATTTGTTTTTCTCTTCATCTCAAGTTAGGAGCCCCCTTTTTTTCTAATGAAAACAAAATGAGCAGTAGCATGGGAATAAATGAGACCATTACGGGAGCAGAGGAAGGTGTATATTGTAGTTCCTCTTCATATTCATTACTCTAGTCTTATCAATTCTTCTGTGATTTCTGATATATCTTCTTGCTGCCCTTTGGGCTGGAAGTTCAATGGCTTGTGCCATTTTCTCTTCTCCACCTTTCAGGGTTTATATTAGATTTTATTTCCAAGCAGCCTTCCTTGGCTTAGTAGGTTAGGTTATATTTCCACCTTGGATCTATGGACATTTTGGGCTGGACTATTCTTTGTTGCAGAGGTCTCTTCTATGCATTATGGGCTTGTTAGCAGCATCCCTGGCTTCAACTTTCTAGATACTGATAACATCTCCCATAGTTGTGACAACCAGAAGTCTCTCTAGCTTTGTCAAATGTCCCTTGGGGTACAAAATTGCCCAGGATTTAGAACCACTGATATAGGTTAAAACAAACAAACAAAAAAACCTTCCCCTACACATCTTTTTTTTTCATTTCAGTGATATTTTGGGAGGAGGGAAGTTAACTTATTTGCTTATTTTTCCATTTTGGATCAAAAGCCTACAGTTAAACTCACAGTAGGATAGTGCTCTCAGTTTCTGTTATTTCTTTCTTTTCCTTTAACATTACAAGTTAGCTTCTGCTTCAGGGTCTTTACACTTACTCTTTCTTCTACTTATGATGATGTTCTTCCCGTAGATCCTTATAGGAATTACTGTGTGACTTTGCTCAGGTCCCAGATAAAAATGTCACTTCTTTTAGGGAGGTCTTTTCTGGGCACTTTGTCTAAACAGTACTGCCTTCTCTCTCAGTCCCATTTACCTATTTTTCTTCATAGCTCTTATCACTACCTGTCATATTTGTGTTTAAAGAGTAGGCTTACTGTCACAATAGGTAAATCCAGAATTTCATTGACTGAAACCAATAGAATTTCTTATTCTGATTGTAGTTTTATTCTGGTTGAACGGTTATGCAGTCATTCAGGGACCTAAGCTCTTAACATTACTCCTTCATCTGCTAGAGTTTTGTCTTTCTCTACTTTTAATGGGTGAAAAGAAGGTGTGTAGGATGGTGTAGAAAGTAGGTCTAGAAGTGACATAATTTCCTTTTTTTTCTATGATTACATTGTCTAGAATTCAGTCACATGGCTACACATGTCTGCAACAGAGGTTGGGGAATGTCAGGTTATGTACCCCGGAAAAAGAATGAAGGGTTTGCTGGAACCATCATCTTATCTCTGCGACAATTCTGTATATTTATCACATATCTCCCAAGTAGAATATAAGTTCCATGGAAGCAGGGATGTTTTGTTTCCCATGGTATCAGAGGTAAGAACAATGTCTGGTATGTAACTGGTACTCGGGATATTTGCTGGAAGAATCACTGAATGAATGAATGTTGTCTGTCTTGTCTTTTACTGTCCTGGCATTTAGAATTGTTCCTGGTATGCAGCACACACTCAGTTGCTTAATGAGTGAATAAATATATGAAATCAGAGCTGGGTTTGATTAATGTCTTTTTCAGTGTCTGTAATATTGTGAAAGTTACTTGACCACTCTGAGCCTCAGTTTCTTTCATCTGAAAAATGAAAGGAATAAGAGCTATTCCGTATATACTCCATTATTAGTGTAATCTCATGGAATTATTTTGTTATCTAAAGTAATATATAAAGTGCTTAGGCTGGTGTCTCACTCCTCATAAGTAGCTACTATCAATAAATAGTAGCTATTTTTACTGGTTTTAACAAAAAAAAAAACCCAAATTCTACTTTGAATTCTGATTGATTCATTTTATCTTCATTGGTTCAGTACACATAGTTTTCCTATCTTCTTAAATTATTGAAATGCTATAAACGTAGTTTGAAACAGTTGCTACCACATGTATTCTGTCATTTAATAATTTATTAATAATGAATTCAACTGTTTCTAACTCATCCATTCTATTTAAGTCCCTTTGTTAGGTGACATAAGGAGACTAGGAAAACTTATATCTATTGCAATGTTTAAATTTAGAGGATTTTAATACAACTTGATTAGTTCTATATTTAGCATATTCACAGATAAATACCGGATTTTATTATTATTATTTTTTATTTTAAAGAAATATGATTAGCTTTTAAGTAATAAGAGACTTTCACAGTCTCATTCATGGGAATTTTATGTAAGTTATATAATACAACTACTCTTCCCATAAGTATTTGAATCCTCTTTAGAATATCACCCCATCTTGAGATCTAAAACATTGTTTATAAAATAAGATACTATTCATCAGTAGTAGTATAGAAATTACCTGAGATATTTAGCCATTGCATTGTAAGTTTATTTTTCCATGTATGTATTGGAAAGTAGGAAATATGTCATGACTTTAGTAAATTGAAAAAAGAACAAAAATATTATCGATTAATTAAGTGATGAAAAATTTAAAACCAAAGGTCATTCATCCTTCAAGGACTACTTTATGTCCCATCAACTATAAGGCTTTCCAAGAAATTCATCTCTCACCAATCTCTTATTTCATACAGTATATAGTTTATTACTTAATTATTCTTTAATTTTTTTCACATACATTAATTGAATCTTGTCTACTTTAGGATAAGCTTGGGAGCAGTAAGTATAACTTTCACTTTATTTTTGTTGTTGTTGCTGTTATTTCTTACTGTGGATCCTTAGTAAGTTTTTTGATCATAGACTTTAATGGATATTTAGAGGCCAACTTCCTGTTCAAGGAAGATCTCATTTTATAGAAAACCTAAGGAATGACCACTTAGCCTCTGCTTTAAATGTCTCACATGGTCAGCATCACTAATCATGAGGGAACTACAGATTAAAGTTGCAGTGTGGTTTCACCTCATACCTGTCAGAATGGCTAAAATAAAAAATACAAGAAACAAGTGTTGGTGAGGATGTGGTGAAAAAGGAAACCCCATACATTTTTGGTGGGAATACAAACTGGCTGCAGCCACTTTGGAAAACAGTATGGAAGTTCCTCAAAAAGTTAAAAATAGGAATATCATATGTTCCAGTAATTCCACTACTGAGTTTTTATCCAAAGAATACAAAAAGACTATTTCAAAAAGATATATGCTCCCCTGTGTTTATTGTAGCATTATTTATAATAGCCAAAATATGGAAGTTGCCATGTGTCTATCAGTGGTTGAATGGATAAAGAAGACATGGTTTAGGGGATCCCTGGGTGGCTCAGCGGTTTGGCGCCTGCCTTTGGCCCAGGGCGTGATCCTGGAGTCCTGGGATCGAGTCCCATGTCGGGCTTCGGGCATGGAGCCTGCTTCTCCCTCCTTCTGTGTCTCTGCCTCTCTCTCTCTCTCTCTCCCTATGTCTATCATAAATAAATAAATAAATCTTAAAAAAAAAAAGAAGACGTGGTTTGCATATACAATGGAATATTACTCAGCTCTAAAAATAAATGAAATCTTGCCATTTGTAACATCATGGATGTATCCAGAGCATATAATGCTAAGCAAAATAGGTCAGTCATAGAAAGACAAATACTATATGATTTCACTCATACAATTTCAGAAACAAAATAAAGGAGAACAGAATCTTAAGTATAGAGAACAAACTGATGGTTATGAGAGAGGAAGTGGGTAGGGGATGGATAAAGTAGGTGAAGAGTATAAGAGTACATTTATCATGGTGAGCACTGAGTAATGTATATAATTGTTGAATCATTATATTGTACACCTGAAACTAAAATAAGACTGTATGTTGAGTATACTGGCATTAAAATAAAAATAAATATAGAAAAAGAAATTAATCTTAAAAAAACAAGAATTAGGGAAATAAGAACATCTAATTATCCAGCAAGCCTTGTAGAAGTCTTTTTCATCCTACTCTCGTGTCCTTTGCTTTTACTTTCATCATCTCATCTAGATTACTGCTTCAGCCTTCTGAGCAGATTTTCTCTACAGTCTCATCTCTTTCTAATCCATTGTCCATACTACTTCCAAAGGGGTCTTTCTCTTGTGTACAGCACCTCTTGTGATTTCACTGCTTAAGATCTGTTAATAATTCCAGTTGTTTATGGGATAAAGCACATATTTCTTAAACATACAGGGTTTTCCATAGTCTGACTTCTATATAATTCTCTAGGCTTTTCTCTTAAATCTCTGGGCTTTTTATTTTAGAGCAACCTGTTATCCAGAATAGCATCTTCAGACCTTGGTTGCCTGGTGGACACCCACTCAAGACTGAGTTTAAGTATTATTTGTAACCTATTCTCTACCTATCCTCTAGGCAAATGTTACAGATTCTTCTTTCATTTTTCCCAAACAAAGGAGCTTTACTTTCTTTACATTTCCATTATACAATGTGTGTACATCTAGCAAAGAATATAAAACATTTTATTATACTTTTTGCTTGTCTATTTCCTCTGCTTACACTCCTTGAAGGATGTCCTATGTCTTACTCATCTCTGGATCTCCAGCACTGAGCACAGTGCCTGAAACAGAGTAGATACTCTGTGAATGCTGAGATTAATAAGAACCACCAGAAAACTTTGATAGGCCACAGTTTGTAGAATACTGTGCTAGAAATATTTAAATATTGAATCTGATAGAAATACATTAGGAAAACCAGCCAGATGTTGTTTTTAAGCATTCTGTTTTTAGCATGTAAATTAAAATTTCATTTAGAAGTACAACTCTAATTTGGGAACCAGAATGCAGTTGTAGAGCTTGACAAGATTACATATGTAAATTCTCCAGAGACTGATCTATCATCATGCCTTCCTGAAATAGTACAGACTGTGTGGAAGGAGAATTGTCTCTTGAGTCTGCATGCCAGATTCCTTACTCTTCTAGCCCTCCTGCATACCTCATTTGGCTCTAGGCTCTCAGTCCCAAGGGTATATTGAACCCTGTTCTGCTTCAGACTTTTTAGGGGCAAAATTTTACTGCTTTTAGGATAAAATTTAACCATATTAGCATACCATACAAGGCCTTCCATGGTTTTGCTCCTGTCTCCTTTTGTTGGCTTCCACCTTGTTCCTCCATGCATAGTCTTGGAACTTCTTTTCACAGTTTTTTACCTAATTGTTACACATATTTTTGTAAAAGATTTATTTATTTATTTATGATAGACACACACAGAGAGAGGCAGAGACACAGGAAGAGGGAGAAGCAGGCTCCATGCCGGAGCCCGACGTGAGACTCCATCCTGGGACTCCAGGATCGCGCCCTGGGCCGAAGGCAGGCGCCACACCACTGAGCCACCAAGGGATCCCCTTGTTACACATATTTAAAGGTGTTTCAGGAAGCCTTCTGAGGAGAGAGTTTAGATGTTGCTTCTCTGCTCTGTGGAGTGCCTTGAGCTTATCTCACATTTATAATACTTAACACATTATGCTATAAAGTATTAGTTTACTGGTTTGATTTTCCCACTAATATCCTTGATGGACAGGAGGTTTTAAGATTTATATTTGTATTACTAGAACCTAGCACAGTGGGTATGTAGAGGTCATATACAGTGCTTTTCTATTTTTTTTAAAGATTTTAGTTATTCATGAGAGACACAGAGAGAGAGAGGCAGAGACACAGGCAGAGGGAGAAGCAGGCTCCATGCACGGAGCCCTATGTGGGACTCGATCCCGATACTCCAGGATCACGCCCTGGGTCGAAGGCAGGTGCCCAAACCACCGAGCCAACCAGGCGTCTCTACAGTGCTTTCTTAAGTGAATTGATAACGCCATATCACAGCTCAGGAGTCAATTAAAAAAAATTACTCCCATTTGGTATGGGATAGGAAAATACACCCTTAGTTTTAACAATGACTAAAAGGTTGTGATATATAAATATGGTATATGTATTTTATTTCTTGAGGGATAATTATAATATTATATTAGTTTCAGATATATTGGGAACGATTTGACATTTGTATATTTGAAATGCTCACTATAATACATCTAGTTATTATCTGTCATCTTACAAACTAAATACAGTATTATTGACTGTATTCCCCATGTTGTACAATCCATCTCCATGACTCCATTTTTATGACTGAGTAGTAGTCCATTGTGTATGTATGTATTGTGTATGTATGTGTATACTACATATTTATTGACTCATCCTTTGATGGACATCAATTTTATTTTCATATCTTGTCTATTGTAAATAATGGTGCAGTAAGCATAGGGGTGCATATATCTTTTTGAATTAGTGGTTTCATTTACTCCAAACATATCTGGTGATAGAATTGCTGGATCATACGGTAGCTCTGATTTGAAGTTTTTGAGGAACATCCATGCTGCTTTCCATAGTGGTCACACCAGTTTTCATTCTTTCCAACTGTCCATAAAACTGTTTCCCTTTCTCTACCTGCTGTCAGCATTTGTTACTTCTTGTCTTTTTGATAATAACTATTCTGACAGGTCGGAGTTTATCATTGTGGTTTTGATTTGCATTCCCCCTAATGATTAGTGATGCTGAGGATCTTTTCATTTGCCTTAGGTCGTCATCTGTATGTCTTCTTTGGAAAACTGTCTATTCAGATCCTCTCCCATTTTTTAATGAGTTGTTTGTTTTCTTATCGAGTTGCATGAGGTCTTTATATATTTTGGGTATTCCCCTTATGGGATATATCATTTGCAAATATCTTCTCCTATTCAGGAGGTTATCCTTTTATTTTGTTGGTGATTTCCTTCACTCTGCAAAAGCTTTAATTTTGTTTATCCATTTGTTTGTTTTTGCTTTTGTTTCCCTTGCTTTTGTAGTCAGATCCAAAAAAAGCATCACCAAGACTGATGTCAAGTTTCTTATTGTCTGTTTCATTTCTAGGAGTTTTATGGCTTCCAGGCCTACATTCAAGTATTTAATCCATTTTGATTTTTGTATGTAGTACAAGATAGTCATCCAGTTTCATTCTTGACATGTAACAGTCCAGTTTTTCTGTCACCATTTATTGAAGAGACTGCGTTTTCCCCATTGTGAATACCTAGCTCCTTTGTTGTAAATTAATTGACTATACGTGTATGAGGTTATTTCTAATTTCTGTTCTGTTCCATTGATTTATATAACTGTTTTTATGGAAATATCATAGTAGTTTGATTACCATAGCTCTGTAGTATAATTTGGAATTACGGAGCATGATACCTCTTGGTTTGTTCTTTCTAAAGTCTGTTTTGTATCTTTGGGATCTTCTCATACATATATGACCTTTATTATTTTGAGGTCTGTTCCTTTTTTAAAAAAAAAGATTTTATGTATTTATTCATGATGGACAGAGAGAGGGAGAGAGAGAGAGAGAGAGAAAGAGGTAGAAAGAGAGAGGCAGAAGCAGGTTCCATGCGGGGAGCATGACATAGGACTCGAACCTGGGACTCCAGGATCAGGATCACACCCTGGGCCAAAGGCAGGCACAAAACCACTGAGTCACCCAGGAATCCCCGAGGTCTGTTTCTTTTATACCTTCTTTATTTAGAATGTTTATCATAAATGAATGTTGAATTTTGTCACATGCTTTTTTTGAGTCTGTTGAGATGATCATATGATTTGTATCTTTTTTTGTGTGTGTGGGGGGGTCTTTGGTTTTTGTATCATGGTAATGCTGGCTTTATGAGAGGTGTTTGGAAGCATTTCTTCCTTTTGAATTTTTTTAAGAGTTTGAGATTAAATCTTTAAATCTTTGATTGCGGGACACCAGAGTGGCTCAGCGGTTGAGTGTCTGCCTTTGGCTCAGGGCGTGATCCTGGAGTCCAGGGATCGAGTCCCACATCAGGCCACCTGTGGGGAGCCTGCTTCTCCCTCTGCCTGTGTCTCTGCCTCTCTCTCTGTGTCTCTCATGAATAAATAAATAAAATCTTAAAAAAAAATCTTTGATTTTTTTGGTAGAATTTGGCAGGGAGGCTCTCTGGTACTGGATGTTTGTTTGTTGGGAGATTTTTGATTACTGATTCAGTCTCTTTAGTATTGGTCTGTTCAGATTTTCTGTCTCTTCATCATTTAGTCTAGGAAGCCTAAGTTTCTAGGAATTTTTTCATTTCTGCAGGGTTGTCCAATTTGTTGGTATATAATTTTTTAATAGTCTTTTATTATGATTCTTTGTATTACTCTGGTTTCAGTTGTAACTTCCCTTTCATTGCTGATTTTATTTATTTGAGACTTTTTTTTCTGTTAGTGAGTGTGGCTAATGTTTTGTCAATTTTGTTTATCTTTTGAAGGCATTAACTATAAGTTTCTATTGTTTTTTTAGTTTTTATTTCACTTATTTCCACTCTGATCTTTATTGATTTTTTTTTTTAAGATTTCATTTATTTGTTCATGAGAGACACACAGAGAGAGAGAGAGAGAGGGAGGAAGGGAGAGAGAGAGAGAGAGAGAGAGGCAGAGACAGAGGCAGAGGCAGAGGGAGAAGGAGAAGCAGGCTCCATGCAGGGAGCCTGAATTGGGACTTGATCCCAGGACCCTGAGATCACCCCCTGAGCCAAAGGCAGAGGCTCAACTGCCAAGCCACCCAGGTGCCTTGTTGATTTTTTCTTTCTATTAATTATGGTCTTTGTTCTTCTTTTTCTTTTTCCTTTGGGTGTAGAGTTACATTGTTTGAGATTTCTCTCTCTTTTTTTTTTTTTTTTTCTTTCTTTTTTTTTTTTTTTTTGGTGGTAGGCTCTATTGCTATGAACTTTTCAGAACTGGTTTTGCTGAATCTAGATTTGGTATGTCATATTTCCATTTTCATTTGTTTCTAGATATTTTTTTATTTCTCCTTTGAATTTTTCACCTTGTGATTTAGTGGTTGTTCAGTAATATGTTGTTTAATCTCCACATACATGTAATTTTTCCAGTTTTTTTCTTGTAATTGATTTCTAGTTTAATACCATTGTGGTGGGAAAAGGTCCTTGATAATGACTTAAATCTTTTTAAATTTATTGAGACTTACTTTATGGACTAACATGTGATCTATCCTGGAAAATGTTCCATGTGCACTTGAGGAAAATGTGTAATTTGCTTTTGAAGGGAATGTCCTGTATATATTTATTACATATTTCTGGTTCATATGTCATTTAAGGACAATATTTGTTTATTGATTTTCTGTCTGGATGATTTTTCCATTGATTTAAGTGAGGTGTTAAAATCCCCTACTATTTCTGTATCACTATCAACTTCTTACTTTAGATCTGTTAATATTTGCTTTATATATTTTGTTGTTTATATGTTGGGGGTATACGTATTTACAAATGTTTAATCTTCCTGGATTGGCCCCTTTATTATAATGTGCTGCTTCTCTTTGTCTTTTTTTTGTTTTTACAGTCTTTGTTTTAAAGTTTGTTTTGAAAAAAAAAAATAAAGTTTGTTTTGTCTGATATGACTATAGCTAGCTCAGCTTTCTTTTGTTTTCCATTTTCAGGGAATATCTTTTTATATCCTTCATTTTCAATCTGTGTGTGTTTTGACTACTGAAGTCCATCTCTTGTTATATATATATTTTTTTTTTCTTTTTAATCCATTCAAGTATTTTTATGTCTTTTCACCAGAGAATTTAGTCCATTTACCTTTGAAGTAATTATGGATATGTACTTACTGCAATTTTGTTAATTATTTTTTTGGCTGTTTTTGTTGGTTCTCTCTGTCCTTCTCTTTTTTCTCTCCCTTTATGTTTTGATAACTTTCTTTAGTGTCATGTTTATTTATTTATAATAATAAATTTATTTTTTATTGGTGGTTAGTTTGCCAACATACAGAATAACACCCAGTGCTCATCCCGTCAAGTGCCCCCCTCAGTGCCCATCACCAATTCACCCCCACCCCCCGCTCCTTCTCCCCTTCCACCACCCCTAGTTCGTTTCCCAGAGTTAGGAGTCTTTATGTTCTGTCTCCCTTTCTGATATTTCCTACCCATTTCTTCTCCCTTCCCTTATATTCCCTTCACTATTATTTATATTCCCCAAATGAATGAGAACATATAATGTTTGTCCTTCTCCGATTGACTCATTTCACTCAGCATAATACCCTCCAGTTCCATCCATGTTGAAGCAAATGGTGGGTATTTGTCATTTCTAATGGCTGAGTAATATTCCATTGTATACATGAACCACATCTTCTTTATCCATTCATCTTTCGATGGACACCGAGGCTCCTTCCACAGTTTGGCTATTGTGGACATTGCTGCTATAAACATCGGGGTGCAGGTGTCCCGGCATTTCATTGCATCTGTATCTTTGGGCTAAATCCCCAACAGTGCAATTGCTGGGTCGTAGGAATCAGAAAAGACCCTGAATAGCCAGGGGAATTTTATAAAAGAAAACCATATCTGGGGGCATCACAATGCCAGATTTCTGGTTGTACTACAAAGCTGTGGTCATCAAGACAGTGTGGTACTGGCACAAAAACAGACACATAGATCAATGGAACAGAATAGAGAATCCAGAAGTGGACCCTCAACTTTATGGTCAACTAATATTCGATAAAGGAGGAAAGACTATCCATTGGAAGAAAGACAGTCTCTTCAATAAATGGTGCTGGGAAAATTGGACATCCACATGCAGAAGGAAACTAGACCACTCTCTTGCACCATACACAAAGATAAACTCAAAATGGATGAAAGATCTAAATGTGAGACAAGATTCCATCAAAATCCTAGAGGAGAACACAGGCAACACCCTTTTTGAACTCGGCCACAGTAACTTCTTGCAAGATACATCCACGAAGGCAAAAGAAACAAAAGCAAAAATGAACTATTGGGACTTCATCAAGATAAGAAGCTTTTGCACAGCAAAGGATACAGTCAACAAAACTAAACGACAACCTACAGAATGGGAGAAGATATTTGCAAATGACGTATCAGATAAAGGGCTAGTTTCCAAGATCTATAAAGAACTTCTTAAACTCAACAGCAAAGAAACAAACAACCCAATCATGAAATGGGCAAAAGACATGAAGAGAAATCTCACAGAGGAAGACATAGACATGGCCAACATGCACATGAGAAAATGCTCTGCATCACTTGCCATCAGGGAAATACAAATCAAAACCACAATGAGATACCACCTCACACCAGTGAGAATGGGGAAAATTAACAAGGCAGGAAACCACAAATGTTGGAGAGGTTGCGGAGAAAAGGGAACCCTCTTACACTGTTGGTGGGAATGTGAACTGGTGCAGCCACTCTGGAAAACTGTGTGGAGGTTCCTCAAAGAGTTAAAAATAGTGTCATGTTTAGATTTCATTTATTTTCTTTAGCATATTAACTATAAGGTTTTCTTGTGGTGACTGAGATTCACTTATATTGTAATAGTGTATTTTAAGGTGATAGCCACTTAAATGTGAGTGCATTTCAAATTGTACAGTTTTACTTCCCTCCATGTTTTTTATATGTGATGCCACATTTTACATCTTTTAATTTAATGTATCCATTAATTATTGTTTTAGTTAATTTTACTTCTTTTGTCTTGTAACCTTCTTAGTAACTTTACAAGTAGTCAATTGCCTTTACTGCATATTTATCTTTTTTAGTGATATTTTTACTTTTGTATGTTTACTTGTTATTAAGTAGTGCCATTTCTTTTCAGCTTAAGTAAGTCCTTTTACTATTTCTTATAAGGCCAACCTAGTAGTGATGAAATCCTTTAGCTATTGCCTGTGTGAATACTCTCTTTCTCCTTCAAATCTGAACAATTACCTTGGTGGCTAGAGTGTCTTTGGTTGGAAGTTTTTCCTTTCAGCACTTTGAATATGCCTTGCCATTATCTTCTGGCTTGCAACGTTTTTGCTGATAAATTCAGTAGTATATGCTTTGATAGCTTGCATGGAGCAATTTGTTTTTCTCTTGCTGCTTTTAAGATTCTTTATCTTAACTGTTGACATTTTAATTATAATGTGTCATAGTATAGCTCTCTTTGGGTTTATCTTATTTGGAAATCTGTGGACTTCCTAGACATGGATGTCTGTTTCCTTTCCTAGATCAAGGATATTTTTGGCTATTATTTTTTCAAATAAATTTTTTGTTCTTTTCTCTCTCTGTTTCTTTTTTCTGGGATCCCTATAATGTGAATGTTATTCCACTTGATGTCCCAGAGGTCCTTCAAGTTATCTTCATATTTTAAAATTCTTTTTTCTTTTTGCTACTGTAATTGGGTGAGTTCCATTGCTTTATTTTCTAGCTCACTGATCTGTTCAACTACTTCATTTGGTCTGCTGTTGAACCCCTTTGTGGTATTTTTCAGTTCCATCATTGTATTCTTCAGCTCTGTGACTTCTGTTTGGTACTTTGTTATGTTATCTCTTTGTTGAAGTTCTCACTGTGTTCATCCATTTTTCTCTCGAGATCAATGAGCATCTTTATGACCATTTCTTTGAATTCTTTATCAGATTGGATCTTATGTCCATGCCATTATGGTCTTTTTCTGATGGTTTGTCTTGTTTTCTTTTTGGAATATATTTGTCTGTTTCCTTATTTTGCTTGACTCTATGTGTTTGTTTCTGTGTATTAGCAAAACTGGCGAATCTCTTTCAGTCTGAGAGCCTGGCCTGGTGTAGGTGATGATCTTTTTTGTTGAACCTTGCCTTACTCCTTGATTGTTTCTTGAACCTTTGTGATGCCTGATTTATTCTCAATATGTTCCTTTTGTTGAGGATGTGCCAAGAACTGTCAGCGATCTAAGGATTGGCATCTCATTTAGCACCTAATTTTAGGCTGATTGGAAGCCAGACCTTCAGATAACAGCTTTAAATTATGCAAAAATAAGTAGTCCTGTAGGGTCACAATCATAATCTCTGCTGCCTTCTAGACCAGGAGATTTGGAATTGTCCCTGAGGAATAATTTCAAAAATTGGAGCTCCACATGAATTACAAGCTCTCTTCTGGATAGTTATATTAAACTGTAGCAAAGTCATGGGGTTGCATGAAGATGGTATCTCCCTTCTTATCTTCCCTGGTAGTACCTCTTTAGCCCTTTGCTGTATCAGAAACCTGAAGCCTGTCTCTCAGGGTAAAGCTCCAAGATAAGTAAATAGGATTTTTTTTTTCACATAAAGACTGGGGTTATGCTATAGTCTGATGTGTTTTCAGTGCCATGGGGATGGTGGCCTGCCAAATTGTTGCAATCCTGTGGACAGCTGGAATACCAGCTCTCTTGGCCACAAGGCCTGGTGATCATGGGATATTCCTGTATGGATTACATGTGTTTGCTGGTTTTGGAAAGCAGTTGGAGAGTGTATGGGACAGACCATCCTTGCTAGCTTCAGTAATATAGCAGGGAAAATGTCTTGACTATACATGCCTGTGGTGTTTAGCAATGTAGCAGGAGCGTGGCTTTTCTAGCATGTGTACTGACTTTAGGATAGGAATATGAAAATACCACTGCTGCTGGCACTCACCAACCCTCACCAGGGGGCAAGGGAGTGTAGTAACCACTAGCTCTTGAAGCCTTACCTAGAGGATAGAGAACACCTTCATTGTTTGTGCCTGCTCCAGCCAGGGAGATGGTGAGCGCTACAATCTCCTGCATTCTCTAGCCTCAGCATGTGCCAGGATCACTTTCCCCTATCCATCCCAGTAAAGTGGTTGGAGGGTGTATCTACAAGATCCACAAATGAATCTCCCCACATCGTCTAGGTGCTTGCTTGCTTGCTTATTTATTTATTTCAGAGAGAGAGAGAGAGAGAGAGAGAGTATTTAAGGAGTTGGGGAGGGGCAGATGGAGAGAGAATCTCAAACAGGCTCCACACCCAGTGTGGGAGTTTGATTAGGGGCTCGATTTCATAACCCTGAGATCCCGACCTGAGCTGAAATGAAGAGTTAGGTGCTTAGCTGACTGAGCCACCCAAGTGCCCCTAGCTGCTTTTTAAACTGCTATTTTTTTCTCTGGGTTTAGGAGGCCTTTCAGGGAGGATCTCAGTTTTTTATAGCATTTTGGGACTTCGATGTCAGCCCTGTTTCTTTTCTAAGCCAGATGTTCTGGGGGCTCATTTCTTCAGTCCAGATTCCTGCAGCTGGAGTTCCCTATATTGGGCACCAGCTCCTTTCTCCTCTGAGAGAAGTACCTATATTGAGAGAAGTACCCTTCCTGCACTAGGTATTGGGTTTTTGCCATGGCTACATCTCTGCCTCTTCTACCAGTCTCATTGTAGTACTTTTTTCTTTGTTGTGGACAGCACTTCATCTAGTTTTTGGATCATTTGCAGCAGGGAATGATGTGTCTATGAGAACAGGTGAGTTCAGCAGCTTCCTATGCCACTGTCTTGGACCCCCTCCTCTAAAAGAATATACTTTAAAAAATTATTTTTCCATTGACTATTCAGTTCAATAATTTATTGAAATTGTTTTATATCTGGCATTTTTTAGTGCAGTTAATGCAGTGAATATATTCTCTTAATCAAAGAATATATGGTTTTCTGCTCTATGAGTAGCACAGAAATGGAAAGTTAGTGTTTAAGTGACTGGTTTGGAAGTGAACATTAAGGCATATGCAACTTGCTGTAATACAAAATAGAGAGGATATAAGTAGATTTTTGGTGAGATCAAGGGAGGGAGATATTTATTGCAAATTTTTCAGAAATTGGATGCAAACTACCTTGTAAGGGAAAAATGGCTCAACCATTTTTTTAAAGGCTCTCAGATGAAATAGAGAGGTCCAAGATCATACCTTGCTGAATTGGGGCTTACTCATGGTCATACATTTAGAAGCCAAGCAAGAATTCATCTGTAGGTCCACATTTCTCTAAATCATATGGCACCACTATACTGTCTGTACTGAATTTTCTATTTTTATGGAAATAGAAAATTTTAAATATTATATATATTTCTGTTTTTCACATAGTCCTTAACTAGAAGTTCAGCTTTTTGAGAGCATTAATATTAATTATTAGTATATTCTTATTTTATTGAGTGATAGATTTGTAGCTTATTTTTCTTAAATATTCTTCTTAATTCTGAGCACAAGATAATGAGTGGGTATAGTAACTGATCTTCAGTACATTTTAGGTAAGATTGTAGCTTAACAAATCTAGATCTTATTTGTATTTAGATACATGTGCCTAGAGAAATTTAGGGTATCTTTAGGAAATTCTTTAAAAAAATCTTTAAACTTTTTGCAGTGTATCTTGTATATTTGTAATGAGAACAAATGTGATATTATTTTATAAAATTCTAGGAATAAGCTATGTAATGGGTACTAGTTTTCCTGTGGTTAAAGTCCTCAAATGAATAGATTCTCTTTCCTAAAACACCCTCAAGAAGGAATTTTAGATTTTTTTTCTTGGCTCAGAGTTTGTGGCTTTAAGTCTCATCTTTCATGTAATTTTCTCCCAAAATTATGAAGCCTTGGAAATATGACTTTATAATGGAACTTCTGACAGATCCCTTTAACTGCATGTCACTTAAACACAGGGGTAATTTGTTACCTCTTTGAAGGTGTTTTAGCCTGAGAGGTGGAATGCATGTTCTATATAAAGGTCAGTTTTAATTAGTAAGCTGTTTTTCTCATTTTTGACTGATATGAATTGATTATAACTTTAATGTACAGCATTCTTCCAATTGTCCTGGGTTTAGTTTTCTGTGGTTTTAGTTACTTGTTGTCAATTGTGGTCTAAAAAACATAAAATGGAAATTCAGCAGTACACAGTTTTATTTATGTATTTATTTTACAAAAATATATATTTTTTATTGGAGTTCGATTTACTAACATATAGTATAACACCCAGTGCTCCTCCGGTCAAGTGCCCCCATCAGTGCCCATCACTCAGTCACCCCATCCCCCTGCCCACCTCCCCTTCCACTACCCCTTGTTTGTTTCCCAGAGTTAGGAGTCTCTCATGTTTTGTCACCCTCTCTGATTTTTCCCACTCATTTTCTCTCCTTTCCCCTGTAATACCTTTCACTACTTTTTATATTCTCTGTATGAGTGAAACCATATGATGATTGTCCTTCTCCAACTGACTGACTTCACTCCGCATAATAGCCATCCACATCAAAGCAAATGGTGGGTGTTAGTCATTTCTAGTGACTGAGTAATATTCCATTGTATATTATATATACGATATTCCATTGTATATCAAGTTTTAAATTGTGTGCCATTCTGGGGAGAATGATGAAATCTCTTGCCAACCCGCCTGTGATGTGAATCATCCCTGTAGTGTATTTACATTGTAGGGTGCCTGTCAATCATTTGGTAGCTGTGTCAGTTATCAGATTCACTGTATCATAGTACTTGTGTTCAAGTAACCCTTATTTTACAAGTTGGTCTCAATTTGCAAGAGTAATTATGCTGGCAATTTGGATATGCCAGAGAAAAGCTGTAAAGAGCTTCCTTTAAGTGAGAAGTTGAAAGTTCTTGACTTAAAAAGAAAAAAAAAATCATAGGCTGAGGTTGCCAAAATCTATGGTACCTTTTATTGCAGCATATTATTATAATTGTATTTTATTATTAATCTTTTACTGTGCCTAAGTTATAAATTCAGCTTTATCACAGTTATTTATATATGTTTAGGAAAAAACATGCTATAAACATGGTTTGGTACTATCTGTAGTTTCAGACATCCATGGGACATATTGAAACATATTTCCCTCAGATATGGAGGAACAACTATAAACTATTTTCCATGTAAAAATGGAACAAATTTAGCCTTTGCCATATCCATCATCTGTATAACCCACTTAAATTTCAAAAATTCTTTGTAGCCCTAAAGTCTATTTCTAGATGTGTCAGTAGCCTATTTATCAGAGTAAAACAAGATATAATTATTGTATTACTTCTTTGGGTACATGCAACATCAATATTATGCATCTTTGTTTTTCCCTACACAAAATATGTTCACAACTTTTATCACTGAATATTTGTTATCTGTATAGTATTTTACAAAAGCATGTAAATAATGATAACATTAATAAAATCAGATTATTATTTCCTTAAACCTCAAATTGTGCTGTCTTTTCTCTCTAACATCCTTAAATAGGAAAATTCATTGTGTTACTTTGGCTCTATGTTTGGAGGCAAATATTGTATACACCATAATAAGAGTGTTTTATAGTGCATAATTTAACTGGATGCTACAGTATTCAGTACTTACTTCAAGGAAGACTTACCCTAAAATCTTCTTTATAGATTTCAATTTAAATTATTCCTTTCCGGGATCCCTGGGTGGCGCAGCGGTTTGGCGCCTGCCTTTGTCCCAGGGCGCGATCCTGGAGACCCAGGATCGAATCCCACGTCGGGCTCCCGGTGCATGGAGCCTGCTTTTCCCTCTGCCTGTGTCTCTGCCTCTCTCTCTCTCTGTGACTATCATGAATAAATAAATAAAATCTTTAAAAAAAAAATTATTCCTTTCCTTTCTGAATCTTCCTCTGTACGTTATAAATTTGAATCTTATTATTTTTGTTAAATATACTTCTCTTAAATACATGTATCTTAATAATAATTATGATGATAATAACCAACTACTTAGTAAATTCTGTGTTCTAGGTGATTTACATATATTTTCTGTAACCTTCAGAACAACATAAGCAAACTCTAAGCAAACAGACTCTGAGGTTGGGTTAAATTACTTAACAAAGGTTACATTGCCTATGTATCTGAGTTAGGTGGATTCAATCCCAAGTCTGTGTCACTTTAAAATCCAAATTCTTACTGCTAATTCATGCAGCCTTGAATAAATGTGAGGGTATTAATAAACTAAGAATGAAGACTCTGAATTCAAAAATACAGGAAAAACGGTTATTTGGCGAATGTTAAAATGCACAGAAGTCAAGAAATTAAAAGTTCTTTTTTTTTTTTTCTTTTAAAGATTTTATCTATTTATTCATGAGAGACACACAGAGAGAAGCAGAGACATAGGCAGAGGGAGAAGCAGGCTCACTGTGGTGAGCCTAATGTGAGACTCGATCCCAGGACCCCAGGATCATGCTCAACCAGTCAAAGACAGATGCTCAACCCCTGAGCCACCCAGATGCCCCAAAAGTTCTTATTCTATAACAACTATTTCATTAGTCTCTGCCACCTTGGATTGTTTTGTGCTACTTATAAATACTGTAAATAATTTTTAATCATTTTATATACATGTATAATATAATTGAGATATGAGTTTTCTGAGAACAAATAATTGTATCTCCTGCTTTGTGTATTCAAATGATCAGCCAGGAAAATTGCATTAACATTATGAAGTATAGTTCACCCTATTCCCTTTTTGGTCTTTAGGTCAGTATACTGCATGTTTTATGGTATCTTGCTTTCTTTTACTATTTGGTCTCATTATATCACAACTATTTATTTTAACTCTTTCAAAGAACAGTTCCTAGTTTCGCTGATCTATTTTACTGTTCTATTGGTTTCTATTTCTTTAATTTCTGCTCTAATATTTGTTAATTCTATTCTCCTGCTGGTTTTAGGCTTTATTTGCTGCTCTTTCTCCAGCTCTTTTAGGTGTAGGGTTAGGTTGTGTATTTGAGACCCTTCTTGTTTTTTGAGAAAGGCTTGTAGTTCCCTCTTAGGGCCACCTTTGCTGCATCCCAAAGGTTTTGAACAGTTGTATTTTTATTTTCATTTGTTTCCATGAATTTTAAAAATTCTTCTTTAATTTCTTGGTCAACCCAGTCAGTTTTTAGTAAGATGCCCTTTAACCTCCATGTATTTGAATTCTTTCCAAATTTCCTCTTGTGATTGAGTTCAATTTTGAAACATTGTGGTCTGAAAAACAACTGTTTGTTTTATTTAACCATAAATGTAAATGCAATGTTTATTTTTATTTTAATCTTTTTATTTCCTTCTATATTTTATAAAGTAATCAAACAGCAATCAATCAAAACAAGTAAACTATCTGATTAAGAATTTGCTGCTAATATAATACAGAGCTGCCTGTGTCCAACAGCTTCACATCTTAAAGAACAGATGCATGAAAAAAATTCTCAACATCACTTGGCATCAGTGAAATACAAATCAAAACCATAATGAGCCACCTCACACCAGTCAGAATGGATAAAATTAACAAATCAGGAAGTGACAGATGTTAGTGGTGATGTGGAGAAAGGGGAACCCTCTTACACTGTTGGTGGGAATGCAAACTGGTGCATTTACTCTGGAAGACAGTGTGGAGGTTTCTCAAAAAGTTGAAAATAGGGGATCCCTGGGTGGCTCAGCAGTTTGGCGCCTGCCTTCGGCCCAGGGCATGATCCTGGAGACCCGAGATCGAGTCCCACATCAGGCTCCCTACATGAAGCCTGCTTCTCCTTCTGCCTGTGTCTCTGCCCCCCCCCCCCGTCTCTCTGTGCCTCTCATGAATGAATAAATAAAAAAAATCTTAAAAAAAAAAGTTGAAAATAGAGCTACCCTGCAACCCTGCAATTGCACAACTAGGTATTTACCCCAAAGATACAAATGTAGTTAACAAAAGGGGCACCTGCATCCCAATGTTTATAGCAGCTGTATCCACAATAGCCAAACTATGGAAAGAGCCCAGATGTCCATTGGTAGATGAATGGATAAAGAAGAAGTGGTATATATATAGAGTGGAATACTAGTTGGCCATAAAAAATGAAATACTGCCATTTGCAATGATGTAGATGGAACTAGAGGGAATTATGCTAAGCAAAATAAGTCAGTCAGAGAAAGACAATTATCATATGATCTCACTCATGGAATTTAAGAAATAAAACAGGATTATAGGGGAAGGGATGGAAAAATAAAACAAGACAAAATCAGAGAGGGAGATCAACCTTAAGAATCTCTTAATCATAGGAATCAACCTGAGGGTTGCTGGAGGGGAGATGGGTGGGCTGGTGGGGTAATTAGGTGATGGACATTAAAGAAGGCACGTGATATAATGAGCACTGGGTATTATATAAGATTGATGAATCACTTAACTCTGGCTCTGAAACTAATAATACATCATATATTAATTAATTGAATTTAAATTAAAAAATTTGCAGAAGGTAAAAAAAAAAAAACTTACACACTTATACCCTCATTTAAGATCAACATGTTATTGTCAGGATTTGTTAACAAGGATAAAAAGCCAGAAAAAACCTCATGGTTCATTCAGTAAGTATCTATATCAATGTATGTGGCTATATCTCATTTTAAATATTAGAAATCTAAATATTATTATTAGTGTTCAGGTAGGTAGGGTTGTTAGTTTGACATTTCCCACTGCTCCTTGGATCATATATATATAAATATATATATATATATATATTTTTTTTTTTAACCAAATACCAGGACCTATCTTTGTTGTTGTCTTTTTTTTTTTTTTTTTTAGTTTAAGTTTTTATTTAAATTCCAATTAGTTAACATACAGTGTAATGTTAGTTTCTGGAATAGAATTTAGTGATTCATCACTTACATACAATACACCATGCTCATCACAACATGTGCCCTCCTTAATACTCCTCACTCATTTAACCTATGCCACCACCCACCTCCCCTCCTTCAACCCTCAGTTTGTTCTCTTTACTTAAAAGTCTATTTTATGGTTTGCTTCTCTCTCTTTTTGCTGTTTGTTTTTTTGATGAATTTAAAATGCATCATATATTCTGTGTGCTCTCAACAGACATAGAAAAACTAATATTCAATATTGAAATAAAATTTAGCTCCTAAATTTGTATTTTAGTAATTCAATGAGTATTTATAGATTACTGACATGGTGCCAAGAATTGTGCCAAGAGCTGGAGAGAGAGAAAGTGGTTGATAAAAAGATAAGGCATTGGATTCTTTGGATGAGAAACCACAATTACTAAAAAGACTAAAATTACTAAAAAGACACATAATTTATAATAAAAAGGTAATAATAATAAAAGGTATAGTAAAGACATAAAAAAGATGCTATGGGAACAGAGAAGATCAATCACTTTGGGGAAGTCAGGTAAGACTTCACAGAGGAGATGACATTGTATGTAGGTCTGTCGAGTGAGTAGGATTATCCACAAGGTGAAACACGAATGTGCATATATCCAAGGCATTGGGAAAACACAGTGGAGTTTGCATTTGTGTGTAAAATAATTATAAATACAACTGTATGAATATTAACTGATATATGAGAATTATATTTGTGAATGAAATACAGTGTGTGACAATGCCTTTGGTGACATGATTTTCTAAAATGCTGTTAATTCTGTGTAAAATTATGAACAAATAAATTATAACCCTTTCTTGGTTTACATGTTGTGTTCTTGCCAAAATCAGTATTTATTAAAGCTATACAAAATGTGTATAATGGAAGTAGGTTCTAAGCTCACAGAATCATAAATAGGAGTTTTATATATATTAGTATCTGTACAGGACATTTGAAAGTTGTACTGGACTCTCCTCTACTTTGTAGTACACCTAGCATTTATGGTCTCCACCAATCAAATGACATCAGCACTTTTTCATCATTGTGAAAACAAAGAAACACCTCAACAAGTGTCCAAAATGCCCTCTAAGAATACTGCTGACATTGATAACCATCTCAACAGAATACTTATAATAATAGAACTAACAAGAATTCTTAGAAAAGTGGAGAATAGTATATATAAACTATTTCTTTATCTTTCCTACCAGAGTGTCAGTAGATACCATTTGATGTTGATAAATTAATTATAATATTGTGCTAGTTTTTGTTTGCCCCATCTAGTCTTTGTTCCTTTTCTCCTATTTTGTTTTCTGCCTTCTTATGTAATGATTGGCTGTTTGTTATAATTTCATTTTATCTTCACTTTTGGCTAATTTATGACCTTTTTTTTTTAGGTTTTGGCTTTTCAGTATACATCTTTATTATATAGTTCATCTACTTTCAAACAATGTCTTACAACTTTATATTTAGTTTAAGAAACTTAAAACAACATACTTTCAATTGTTCCCACTCATCTTTTGTTCTACTCCTGCTGTTTATTTGACTGTTACCTGTGGTATAATCTCATAATACGTTGCTACTATTTTTCGTTAGATAGTCATTTATCTTTTTGAGTACTAAAGATAAGAATATTTGTATTTACTTTCATTTATATCATTTCTGGAGTCCTTCATTTCTTTGTGTGGATCTTAGTTTATATCTGTTATCATTTTCTTTAGGCCAGAAGAACTTTTCTTTAACATTTCTTATAATACTAGACTGATGATTATGAATTCTCTCATCACTTATTTTCCTCAAAATACCTGCATTAAATTTGTTTAAAGGAGTTTTTCTCTCAATAATTTAAAGATGTCATCCCCTTGACTTCTGGTTTCCAGTTTCTTATTAATAGTGTACTCTAATTTTTACCTGAGTCCCTTTGCATGTGATTTGTATTTTTATATATGATATATAAAATTTTAAAAATGAATGTTTTGCTTGGTACTTCTTGGATCTGTAGCTGGATATTATTCATTAATTGTGGAAGATCTTAGGTGTTATCGCTTCAAATATTGCTTCTGCTCCATTCTCTCTCATCTCCTTCTGGAATTTTAGTTATACATATGTTAGATAATTTGGTATTGTTCCACAATTTTTGGATGCCATGAATTTTTTCTTTTCTTTTTTATCTTTGTTTTTCTATTCAGCTTATTTCTCTTGATCTAGAGTTCACTAATTCTTTCCTTATCTGTGTCAAGTTTACTGATGAGTACAATGAAGAAATTCTTCATCTCTGTTACTGTATTTTTTAGTTTTAGCATGTCGTTTAATTATTGTAATTTCCATCTATCTGCTGAAATCCCCATTTTTAAGCATTTTGTCCTCCTTTTCCAACAAAGGCTTTAGCATATTGGTTTTTTTTTTAAATTAAAAAAAGTTACTTATTTTCTGCAGGGGAGGGATAGCGGCAGAAGGAGAGAGAGAATCTCAAGCAGGCTCCATGCCTGACTTAGAGCCTTATGCAGGACTCTACCTCACACCCCTGAGATCATGACCTGAGCTGAAACCAAGAGTCAGACACTCAAACAACTGAGCCACCCAAAGGCCCCAATCTTAGTTATTTTAATTCATTGTCTGGTGATACCAATGTCTGTCTAGTCATTTCTGAATCTATGTCAATTAATTGCTCTTCATAGATAGTAGGTTGTCTTTTCTTGATTTTTTTTTTTGTATGTTCCATAATTTTATGTTACATACTTGGCTTCTAATGTAGAACAGTAGACAATGATAGGAATACTATTTGTCACTGGAAATGGATACGCCCCTTCTCCTAGGTCATTTGTGTGAGGGCTTATGTCAACCTAGTCAAGAGTTAAGCTGGGTTAAGTTTCTTTCTTTCTTTTTTTTTTTTTTTAAGATAGATTTATTTATTTATTTATTTATTTATTTATTTATTTATTAGAGAGAGAGAGAGAGAGAGAGAAAGAGAGAGAGAGAGGCAGAGACACAGGAGGAGGGAGAAGCAGGCTCCATGCCAGGAGCCCAACATGGGACTCGATCCTGGGACTCCAGGATTGCGCCCTGGGCCAAAGGCAGGTGCTAAACTGCTGAGCCACCCAGGGATCCCTGGTTACGTTTCATTGTTGCTGTGTATATCTTCAATTTATTACTGGCTTCAAATTGTTTTAGAATCTTTTTTAACATTTTAATTAATTAACTAATTAATTAATTTTAAAAAACAAAACCCATTTTTAAAATTCCAATGTAATTAATTTGTTATATTAGTTTATAGTATAGTTTAGTGTTACATCAGTTTCAGGTATACAAGTGATTCAACAATCCTATGCATTACTCAGTTCTCATCTCATGGTAAGTGTGCTCTTTATCCTCTTCACCTATTTCATCCATCCTCTCATCCATCTCCCCACTGGTAACCATCAGTTTGTTCTCTGTATTTAAGAGTCTATTCTTTTTTTTTTTTCTTAAAGATTTTATTTATTTATTCATGAGAGAGATAGAGAGAGAGGCGGAGACACAGGCAGAGGGAGAAGCAGGCTCCATGCAGGAAGCCTGATGTGGGACTCAGTCCCAGTACTCTGGGTTCATGCCCTGAGCCAAAGGCGGACACTCAACCACTGAGCTACCCAGGCATTCCAGGAGTCTATTTTGTTTCTTTTTTTCCACTATTCATTTGTTTTGTTTCTGAAATTCCACATATAAGTGAAATCTTATTGTATTTGTCTTTCTCTAACTTATTTTGCTTAGTATTATATGCTCTAGATCCCTCTATGTTGCAACCAGTAAGATTTCATTCTTTTTTATGGTCAAGTAATATTCTATTTATCATCTATCTATCTATCTATCTATCTATCTATCTATCTATCTATCTATCTATCTTTCTATCTCACATCTTCTTTATCCATTCATCTGTTGATGGACACTTGGATTGTTTCCATAATTTGGCTATTGTAAATAATGCTACAATAAACATAGGAATGTATATATCTTTTTGCAGGAGTGTTTTGTATTCTTTAGAGAAATACCCAGTAGAGGAATTGCTGGATCATATATGGTAGTTCTATTTTTAATTTTTGAGGAACCTCCATACTGTTTCTAGTTTGTATTCTTACCAACAGTGCATGATGGTTCCTTTTTCTCCACATCCTTGTGAACACTTGTTTCTTGCTTTTGAGTTAACTATTCTGACAGGTATGAGGTAATGTTTCGTGGTAGTTTTGATTTGCATTTTCCTGATGAGTGATATTGGGTCATCTTCTCATATACTTGGTATGAAATCTTAATCTTCTTTGCAGAAATGTCTGTGTTATGTCTTGTGCCCAGTTTTCAGTTGGATTATTTGTTTTTTGGCTGTTGTTTTAAAAATTCTTTATACATTTTTGATACTCTTTATCAGATATGTTATTTGCCAATATCTTTACCTATTCATTATCCTTTTAGTTTTGTTGGTGATTTCCTTTGTTGTACAGAAGCTTTTTATTTTGATATAGTCTTAAAGGTTTATTTTGGCTTTTATTTCTCTTGCCTGAGGAGACATTTCTAGAAAAATGTTGCTGTGGTTGATGTCAGAGAAATTACTGCCTGTGCTCTCTTGTAGGATTTTTATGATGTCACGAATCTCACACTTAGGTCCTAAGTCCATTTTGAGTTTATTTTTGTATATGGTGTAAGAAAGTGGTCCAATTTCATTCTTTTGTATGTAGCTGTTCAATTTTCTTAACACCATTTGTTGAAGAGACTTTTCTCCCATTGCATATTTTTGCTTACTGTGTCAAAGATTAATTGACCAAATAATCATGGATTTATTTCTGGGCTCTTTAATCTATTCTCTTGATCTATGTTTTTGTACCAGAACCATACTTTTTAGAACTACGGCTTTGTAATATATCTTGAAATCTGGGATTGTGATGCTTCTAGTTTTTTCTCTTTCAAGATTGCTGTGGCTGTTCTGGGTGTTTGGTGATTCTACAGAAATTTTAGGATTATTTGTTCTAATTCTGTGAAAAATGTTGTTGGTTTTATGGTAAGGATTGTTATAATCTGTAGATTGCTTTGGGTTGTATGGACATTGTAACATGTAACATTGTAACATGTTTTTCCAAGCCATGAGCATGGAATATGTTTCCATTTGTTTGTATCATCTTCAGTTTTTTTAATCAGTGCTTTTTAGTTTTCACACAGTACAGGTCTTATATACACCTTCTTGGTTAATTTTATACCCAAGTATTTTATTATTTTTGGTACAATTGTAAATTCAGATTGTTTCCTTAATTTTTTTCTGCTACTTTATTATTGGTATATAAGAAATACAGCAGATTTCTGTATATTTATTTTGTATCCTGTGACCTCAATGAATTCATTTATCAGTTCTAGTAGTTTTTTTTTTTTTTTGATAGTCTTTAGGGTTACCTTGTTCCTGAGAGAAAGGGCTAGAGTAACTGAGAGTTTTTCCTCATTCATTTGCCCCACCCTAAACTTTTATCCTTCCCTGGGCACTCCTGCCATAGACAGAGTTTATTTCTGTGCTTTTGTCTCATCTCTAGAAGTAGATTACTATTTTTTTTTAGTGCTTGCTATCTTGGTATTGAGGGAGCAAGAGTATTTTTGCTGTCTTGGTCTAGGCTAGGACTAGGATATAACTTTAGGCAGGCCTATATACTCTGGTCTTGGGATGGATTTTTTTCAATGATCCCATCTCTCTTCCCTCTTTCATCTCTGCCTTGAATCATTTATGGGTCTTGTGTGAGATAATCTTTTCTTCCCCTCCTGCAGGTATAGAGGATATTTTCTTTTGCTGTTCCTCTTCCTGTCTTATTGTACACGGGGGTTTTAAGGTTTGCTGTTTCTCCTCTAGGTCTTAAGGCTTTTTTTTTTCTTAAGGGAAAAGGACATTTGTGGGGCTTCATGCCTTTTCTATAACAGTAGCCCATCTCTTTCTCCATTCCTGCATTACAACAAAAGCATTTTCTAGTTTTCTGCCCTGTCCCTAATCTTTCTCTTAAATACTTGATGGGGGCATGTGTGAATTCCCTTTGTGTCTGTGATTCTCAGAGGTTCTATACTCTCATATTTTCTATACTTGACTTTTAATAGTTAAAAAAAATAGCTTAGTTCATTTTACTCACTTGTATGGCACCCATCGTTTCTTCCTCCTGTGCTTTGCCATAAAAAGAGTCAGTGCTTGCTTCCCTCTTTTTTTGGCAGGGCCTGAGTTTCCTTGGTATCAGATTATTGTTGCCCTGTAATCTCGGTTTTAAGTTATGATTTTTTTCTTTGTTGGGGTCTATCTTATTAAGGTGAAAGCTATGATTTTTCCAACTTTCCAACTAGAAGTGAAACTTATAAAATTAAAAAAAACAAATTTTTTTAAATTAAAAAAAAACAAAGTTCCTATTAAGAAATATAACTTTTATGTTAATTCAGTGGTTCTCAAATTATCTGGGTGTAGAACATTAGGATGTTATAATGATAGTTATATTACTGTTTTTTTATTTGAATTAAAACAATAATTAATTTTTAAAAAAGATTTTATTTATTTGAGAGAGAAGGAGGGGGAGCACACAGAGGGGGAAGAGGCAGAAGGAGAGAGACAAGCAGGCTCCCCACTGAGCAGAGCCTGATTTGGTGCTCCATTCCAGGACGCTGGGATCATGACCTGAGTAGAAGACAGACACTTAACTGAGCCATCCATATGCCCCTAACTAAACATTTCTGACAATTTAAATATATTAACTACTTATTAAAAACATTGTGTAATTTAATGAACATCGTTCAGATTTTAGTAGTCATGCTAGATATTTTCATATCTAATTCCCATAACATAATTTTGAAGGATGGGTTTTGCCATTCCTTAATTATGGATGAGAAAAACTGAGGCTTAAAGAGATTAAATTGATTGCTTTTTATCACAGGATTAATATGTAGTAGAGGTGAGATTTCAGATCTTATGTTTCTTTTTTCTTTTTTTTAAAAGATTTTATTTATTTATTCAAGAAAGACACAGAGAGAGGCAGAGACATAGGCAGAGGGAGAAGCAGGCTTCTTGCGGGGAGCCTGATGCAGGACTCAATCTGGGCACCCTGGGATCATGACCTGAGCCAAAGGCAGATGCTCAACCACTAAGCCACTCAGGCATCCCAGATCTTATGTTTCTGATTTTAGATTGTATCTTGTTTCTACCTTACAACATTATGTAGTTCATTTCTTTCTGTATGGATAAGCAATAAATGACAGAAGAGGGGAAAAATTAATAATAGAAATTTTATTGGACTTCTATTACTAAATATATTTTGATTTCTGTTAAACATGAGCCCTTTTTTTTTTAATAGGCTATGACATTGGAAATGATGATGCCATTGGAGGGAATGTTAGCAAATATTTGGTGCTTCCATCTGGATACTGTGGACAGCCCAAGAAAGGACATCTTATCTTTGATGCTTGCTTTGAAAGTGGTGAGTGTATTAAAGACCTTTGGTTTTGAATTTGTCTTAGATTGTTTCAAAATCCAATTCATCTGATCATTCATTGTGATTCAACTCATTAATATTTCATCATAATGGAAAAAGTTTTCAGGGAAAAATCAATTTTCAAAGAATTAACTTGGAAACACTTGAAAATAAATGCTGTGTTATTGTTGCTACAAGTGATTATTATTTTTTTACAAGTGATTATTTAATATTATAATGGTAATATTAATGAACATCGATACATAGTATCTTATATTTTATAAAATACTTCTTCAGATATTTCTTTTGGGATTAAACTGATATAATTTAACTATATGATAAATCATTAATTATTGAATGTTTATCATGTACCTGGTTCTGTATGATATGCTTGCAGAACTTGGTCTTTGTCAGAAAGGAGATCTCCTAATAAAGAAATGATTTAGGAACAGATTCAGTTGAACAATACAAAAAAGCAAAAGTAACATTGCATCACAATCATTAAATGCTGTGGCTATTTTGAATGGGAAGATGAAAACTTGATTGTAATTTCCTATCCAGTAGGGATGGATTATGTTAACTTTTTTGTGCTCTGAGCCTCATACTCTGAATGGCATAAAATAGGTATTCAGAATAAGTTGAGAATATTAATGAGAAAGGTAAACATAATACTTTTTTGTAAATAATTGTTTACTATTTTTAGTTTTGATAATGTGTGTGTGCATGTGTTTTTATGGGTCATTGATTGGAAGGACATGGTAGTGTCAGTTATATGATACTTTTCTGAACCCTAAGAATATTGGTTGTTTATCAATAAAAACTTATTTATGTAAGATTTTGCTCTTTGTTTATTCCATGCTATTTTAGTTTGCTAAGTCTGCCATAACAAAGAACCACGAGCTGTGTGGCTTAAACACAGAAATTTGTTATCTTACAGTTCTGGAAATCTAAGGTCAAAGTGTCAGTAGGGTTGGTTCTTTCCAAGGGTTGTGAAGAAAAATATATTCCATGTCTTTTGTCCAGCTTCTTGTGGTTTACTAGCAATCTTTGGTATTCTTTGGTTTGTAGAATCATCACCTTGATTTCTGCCTTCATCTTTACTTGGCATTCTCCTTGAGTGTATATGCCTTTCTCAAATATTCCCTCTTTATTAGGATGCCAGTCATATTGGATCAGGGGCCACTCTAATGGCCACATTTTAACTTGATTACCTCTGTAGAGGCCCTATTTCCTAGTAAGGTCATATTTTGAAGTACTGGATAGTAGGACTTTAATATGAATTTGGGGGGCACATAATTTAACTATAATTAGTATAATTGGCATTGCTTTTCCGTTCAGACCTGAACACTTTTCACATAATTAAGAATGATTTCTTCTACTTTTCCTAAATTTTGATTTATTGCTTTGTCTGGGATATATTTGATGCCTAGAAAATATCTTTTGAATTCTTTTTACCTCAATTAAAGACAGGAAGGCCCTTTATAATAGTAACAACTCTGTAAGGGTCGGAATTATCCTCCTTTTAAAGATCATGTGTTTTGGTTTATCTACAGTCTGAAATAATCCAAATTTCTTTCTTTCTTAGATCCTATTTTCCTTAACCTTAGTTATCTTTTTCTATCCTTTACTGGAAAGCTCAGTAGAAGAAATTGCCCAGTTTAACCACATAGTATCTAAATTAATAACACATATTTGTCCAACAGTATATGAACAATTAGTTTGTATCAATTGGATATGTGCTAGTAGTCCATAAGCCTTGCAGTAATAGTAGAGTGCTAAAGTGGACACCCTTTGGAGTCAGCTAAAAATTATGTTCTAACTTGAAAACTGAGCTATAGTTTCCTCATCATTTAATGGGGAATGATGTCTGCCTTGCCTTTAAAAGGAAAAAAATATATTTCATTGTTTGAAAAAATCAAAACATCTTACCAAAATATATACAAAGTAATAATAATATTTAAAAAATAGATAAGTGAGAAAATCTCAGAAAGAGGAAATAGCAAAAGAAAATTCAGTTTGATGAGTACATAAAATGAATGTTATGAGTTCCCATAAATTTGCTCTAGGTAGACAATAAATTTAACTGAGAGTTTTCTGATAGCCATTGCCAAGAGAAAAACAATATCTAGAAGATAAAAATAAACCAAATATTGAAATCTTATAGAAGTTCTTCCTATTGGGTTTCCTAAGGCAGACACTGATGTGATGAATAGCATCTTCAACAATATATCTATAGTATTTATGACAATATATTTCATAGGAATGTATTTTGTAATGTCCTTCGATATAGACTGAGGGCATAATGCTATCAAGGGCATCTTAGTGAAAGCAATTTAGTTGGTACTTGAAACAATTTGTTTGACATGTGCAGCTTTCATCTGATCTAATTTAAATTCAAGGATTTATTTTAGATTATTTAAAACAGAGAAGTAAAAAAAAAAAAAAATGAAACAGAGGAGTTTTCTCTTATGTGCTGAGCTGCTGAGTGGCTGCCTGATATATTGTGTTGACCAGGATTCTATAGGTCATCCAGACTTACAGAGGAGTAAAGTGGCTAAGAAATTCAATGATTGGAAGGTATTGTTTCATGTGGATGCCTTCAGATAAGGCCTCCATAACTAATTTTTTCTTTCCGAGTTGTGGAATATGTAAAGTGTCTCATATATTGCCTAGCACTGAACTGGTGGATAATCTGTTTTTCTCATGAGAAATAAGGTCTGCAGTTCAGATATATACTCTCCAACAAACCCCTGGTCTGTTTTTTCCATAGCCTCCTCTCTATAAGTAATATTTCTCTTGAAAAAACATCAAGACAATTAGGCAATTGCATACCCCAATTTTATCTTTCCATAGATACCTGACACTTTTCTTGACTTTTTAAAACTTTATTCTCTTCTACTACCTGTAACCTGCTTCTGGACAGAGTCTGAAACTGGTAAATCTCTGCTCTCCTGAAGAACCAAGGAGAGTGCTTAGGAAATTAAGCAGTAAATTAATACTGTATTTATTTGTTGAATGAAATAATTTGAGCAATGGAAAGGTAGGGAGAGATTAACTTTTTTTTTTTAAATAGCAAATGAATTTTTATTAAATATTTTAAAAATACAGTAGATTTTATGGCAACTTATAAATTCTTAATAAAAAATTGGCACTTTGAACCAAGAAAACAGTAAAACCAAAAATTCCAAATGCAAAGCAGTTATACTTTGTTTAGGGGTAGTTCACATTAATGCATAGTTTTTAATAAAAAGATGATTGTTACAATCAAGTATATAACCACTCAGTAATACCTCAGTTCTGTTAAAAATGTTCTTTGAGAGAATCCAAGTTAAACATCTTATACTTTTCTTCAGTGATTTTCTCCAGTGATAGAAGCACTCTTTAATGGAAAGCACTCAGGAAACTGTTCGATCATACCCAGATCATACTGGTACCCACAATACAGGTTTCCAAGGAAGCCCAGCTCCAATTTGTGAATTAGGCCCAGTTCATAATGTTTAACAATGAGGTGGTAACAAATGATATTACTAGTCACTATCAAAAATTAACAACTTTAGGTATCTTTGTTTTGGGTTTCTGTGGTTTAGGCACATCCAAAATTTCTTCATAGTCCGCACTCATTCCCTTTGCCCAGCGACCAACTGTGACCATTCGATCTGAATTTTGACTCTCAGGGCAATCTTTCTTAAAGTGTTCCACGGAGCCACAAAGTCTACAGCAACCACCATCAGCATAGAGTCCTTTGGGATTATCAGGACAAGATCTGGACAGATGTCCCATTTCCCCACAAACAAAACATTTTGCAAAAGGAAATTCACCAAGAGCTGGGTCTACTTTGGCTTTGCATTTGGTTATTTCGTGCTCTGTGGACCCACAGCGATAACACATTCCAGTGCCCATATCTTGATTCTCAAGGGCAGCTGGGCAATCTGCAATCCCATGGCCAGGTTTTCTACAATGGAAACATACCATTGCATTTTTCTTTGCTGCTTGTCTTTTCAGTCTTCTTCCTTCCCGTCGACTATCTTTCTTTAAGGCAATTGCAATTTCTTCCCTTACCTCCTGTCTGTTGCTATCATCTCTCCATTGTGAATCATCTGTGGATTCTGTCTTAGGTATTCCATGAATCCATTTACATCTTCATTTAAATACTCCTTTTTCTTTTTGTTCTTTTTGTGTTTTGCTTTGGGAGCATCATTTTTCACAGCCTATTGGCTTCAAGTTGTTTACTCTTTGGTAGGTTTTGGCTTTCTCCCTCACAGGACCCCTTCTTCATGTCTTCCCATGATGTTGCAGCCGAAGGTCTCTTGGTACGCGTGGTGGTAACTCTTGCCCACCTGGTCATGATTTTATCAGTACCTTATCAAGCGTGTACGAATCCTCCAGGGCAGCCGAGCTCGAGATTAACTTTTTTATAGCTTTCATGAAAATACCATACTTAGGGACACCAAGCAATTAAGTATGGTATTTTCTTTCTTTCTTTCTTTTTTTTTTTTTTTTTAAGATCTTATTTATTTATTCATGAGAGACAGAGAGAGGCAGAGGGAGGAGAAGCAGGCTCCATTCAGGGAGCCCAATGTGGGACTCAATTCCAGGAATCCCAGGAATCCGGAATCACACCCTGAGCCAAAGGCTTAACTGCTGAGTCACTTACTTAACTGCGAGTCTCCTGAACCGCTGAGTCACCCAGGCGTCCTAGTTTACCTCATTTAGTACAGAAACCTTCTGAGGTATTATATCTCTCTTTGTAGATGAGGAAACTAATGCTCAGAGATGTAAAGTTATTTCCCTTGAATTGCATGACTGACAGAGGTATAGCTGAATTAGAAACTGAAAATTTCCTGGCTGTAACAGCCATTCTTTTAACCGTTGTATATACATATCACCTTATTATAGTTCAATTTATGACATATGAATAATAGATATATTCTTGGAAATTTCTCACTAAGTGATAAAATATATAAGAATATATATACACACACACACATATATATTAAGATACATAGGTTTTGTGATAAGAAAAATAACAAATTGTCTACTAAGCCATCTAAGTAAATACTATGTTTGGTTGTCAGCATATATCATATAAGTATTGTTTTATGATTTATATGAGTGTGTATATTAAATATGAAAGGAAGAATATAGTTTATACTACAAATTAATTGGTTAGCCTCAGAGACTTAATATGATAATTAAATTACTATGGAATGAAAAAGAGTCAGTGAAATAAGGGTATGGTTTGGTTGTTTATATAACATTTAAAAATGATGGAAATAAAACTTAAAACTTTTATTTTTAATTTCTCCAGTGGAATTTTACTACATTTATTTGTGTAATCTTTAAAAATTAATGTTTTATTTCCTATTTAGAGAAAATAGTTTTTATTTGCAGTTGTGGGAAGAGCAATGTGTGGAGTCAGTTGACCTGGTTTTGAATCCTAGCCTAACTTAATCTTGGGAATTATCTTATGTCTTTGAATCTCGTTCTATCCATCTAAAAATGGAGAAAATACTTTACAGGCTTTTAAAAAAATTGCTATAATTATAGTTAACATTTAAAAAATACTTAATCTGTGCCAGTCTTTGAACATGAAGCTTAACATGTATCATATATAATATTTTCCTTTTCAGAACTCCCTAGAGTAATTTAGGGTCCCATCCATACAGACCCATAGCAATATGTATACTTTCCACTCTACTTGTTTAAATGTCTGAGGTTTGTAAGCTCTGTAGTAGCTCTTGTTTATCACCACGTATCATGCTTAGTCAGAGCCTGGTACATAATAGGTGCTCAATAAATGTATATGAAATAAATACAATTATCATAATAATTCAGAGTAAGTATTACTAATGCTGATTCACAGATAAAGAAAATCAGGCTTAGAGAAGTTAAGCATATGTTGAGATCAAACTGTTTCTAAGAGATAGAGTCAGAATTTGAATCTGGTCTGATTAATGGCTAATAGCTAATGGTCAGATACAGGCATTTTGTGAAGCTCACAGCATACTTTTACATACTTTATCTCATTGAATCCTCACCTATATTGAGGTAGGTATTATTTTGTTTTACAGACGAAGTAGAGATCTAGAGAGGTTATGAAATTTGCCTATGGCTATACAGTTAAGTAATCAAATATCAGACTGGGTATTTGAAACCAAGTTGGATATAATTAAAATAATACTAATATTAAATACGAATATAGAATTTACTCTGTGTCATGAAAAGTTCTAAGTGTTTGACATGAATAATAATTATTATATGACATGCATAATTATTTGTCTTATAAAACCTATGAGGTAAGTTCTACTGGTATTATTTTCCTTTGACAGGTAAGAAAATAGACACAAAGAAGTTAGATAATTTTACCAAGATCACAAAACTGGTAGATTGTGGACCTGGGATTAAGACCCAATTGGTGTGGCTCCAGAATCTCTGCTTTAACCACTGCACTATGTCGAGTTGGTATTTATGTGAAAACGGTGTCAGGCACTTAGCAATAGTTCCATAATTTTTAAATTTTGCATTTAGATCTTTATAACTTCTGAGAAAAACAAGATTGCTGTAACACTAAGTTAAAAATATGATACTCAGCTTCCTAAATTGCAGAATGAAGTGATTGTAGCAGAAAAATAGATTAGACTGTCATTGATCACTCCAAACCAAGAGCTTATGACCATTAACCTTTAAAGTAAGAAAAGTTCTCTTGCAGAAAATTAAAATGTTGAGAGATATTTCCAAATATTTAAAAATCAAATAAAATCTTGTAGTATATGAGGCCTAGGTTTATAGCATTTCTAAGGAAAAATAAATGGTGAAATTTCTATTTGTAGAGTCTTCCCCCTTCATTCTTACAGAAATTAAATAAACTGCTCTGTTTAAAGAAGAGTTTTAAAGTTGTATGTAGTTATAAATATGGTAGAATTCTTGATTTAGCTTGTTTTGAGGGATGTGGTCAAATTTTGCTTTTTCTTTTCTATAAATCACCAGTCAGCAGATCTGTTTTACCCCGTGGGAGGAATACAACACACAGTTCCTGGATTAAAGGAGTGTCGTGGGAGAGACTGACAGAGGCTGTGATTAAATTGACCACAAATTTTGTCGTTCAAGGCAAATGTTTTTGCCCAGAACAAATGCTAACCTGGGAGGGATGCCGGGACAGCTGGCATACCCTGGGACTTGTCAGAGGCTAACCATGATGGCTAGTACCTCTAGCCCTAATAGGGAAAAGTACAGTGTAATAAGAAAACAGAGCAAAAGCATGTCTTTTTCAGCAGGGTATTGTGGGAAGGTGGTGGGGCAAGTTGGCCAACTTCTTAGAGGAGGCTAAAATGAACAGAGTATTAAAGGATTAGTAAGAATGATCCTGGTAAATTTTAGCATGTGGGAAAAACTACTTAGTTCTTGTGATGTCATGCAGAAAGACCTGAATGTCAGGGGGATAATGGTACTCTCTGGGAATGGCAAACTACCACTAACTCAGAGATGAAGCATATTCCTGAGAGCACGGCATTGCTGAAACTTTTTAATTAATTAATTAAATAAGTAAACAAACGCATTTCATTAATTTATTTCTAATATATGTCATCTCTCATTCTTGTCTTCATTCTTAAAGAAATAAGGGTGCTTTACCTTTCCCCACTTGGAGCAAATACTGTAATGTATTCTGTGTGTCTATATCCTGAACCTGGTTTGAATGTGTCCCCATGCTGGTTGGTTTACTCCTCTTTATAACTTCACCCTGTATCATACCTCTGCCCTGTGGACTCTCCTGACTTCTGTGTATTGCTGCACTGTTTGCTTTCCTAATCCAAAATTTTGTTCCTGACCCGTAGATTTAGCCTCTTGTCCCCACTGGAATTTTTTTTCCATAGGATGATAGTAAGAAGAGATATTTGGCAATGTACTCTGTTTTCCCTCTGCCTGTTATTAAATGAATGATTATAAAATCTTGCAACCTTTTCAGCCCTACAACTTCAGCCCTTGACAACGTCCTAAATAGGTTTGCTGGATTTTGTTCAGTAGCTTTCCAACTGGTCTCTCAGATTTAGCCCCAACTCTCTTTGGTCCATCCTCCACAGTGCCACCAAAGTGAAAATGCAAATCATCTGATCATATTACTTTATTGTTTAAAATGTTTCATGACTCCCTGTTGTTCTCAGAATAAAATCAAATGCTTTTACTTGATAACATCTTTAAGATCTGATAAAAATTTCCTTCATATTAATATTGTCATTTCATGCCAGAATATGCTACCTTATGAGGCCATTATCTCTCTTAGAGAAAAAAAAATAAACACATTTTGGAGAAAACAGCATGGTTATATAATATGAAGTGTTTCACCATGTCTGGAAATTCGTTGGAGAGATACTGGCAGCTATGAAACTGTAGGTGAAGAATTTAATTCTGTTATTTGTTTCTGACTCATAATTGAAACAAAGCGAACATCTATTTTTTCAGGGTTTTCATTTGTTCTTTAAATTTCTGACCTCTTACTGAATCATTTCTACATATATATGGCTCTTTTTTTTTTTTTTTAAGATTTTATTTATTCATGAGAGACACACAGAGAGAGAGGCAGAGACACAGGCAGAGGGAGAAGCAGGCTCCACGCAGGGGGCCTGATGTGGGACTGGATCCCTGGACTCCAGGATCACGCCCTGAGCCAAAGGCAGACACTCAACCGCTGAGCCACTCTGGTGTCCTTGTGATCCCAACTTTGTAGGATTGCTCTGACTCTCAGGATATCACCACCTCCTGCCTTTGCCCCTTTATCTATGGTTATAGTAGAAACTTCCTGTTACTGTTAATCTCTGTGTTGCCCCACTTTCACCCATTTGGCCTTTCAGCTCTCCCAGAACTTTTGCAACTGGTTTCCTGTAATACATTCATTTTATTGGTTTACCTGGTATGGGCTCTTTTACTGACTCATCCCTGATTAAGGTTTTATTGCTGAAGGAAGAAACTTCATTCTGTGATTCCTTGAGGTTTTTGTAAATGGTGGGGATGGATTTTCACCTTACCATGTATTGCTTCTCATAACCCAAGGCCATAGTAGATGCCAAAAATTGCTGAACCTTAGGGGAAGCTCTTTAATGGTCAGAGTTAACACTGGCGGCTCAAAGTGTTGTCCATCTAGCAATTTCCTGAGCTAGATCATGCTTAGTTCTTTTATATTATCTTGGTAAGTGAGTTATGCTCTTGACCAGATTTTTACATTTAAAAATAGAGCTTATGGGCAGCCCCGGTGGCGCAGCGGTTTAGTGCCGCCTGCAGCCTGGGGTGTGATCCTGGAGATCCGGAATCGAGTCCCGCATCAGGCTTCCTGCATGGGGCCTGCTTCTCCCTCTGCCTGTGTCTCTGCCTCTCTCTCGCTCTCTCTGAATGAATAAATAAATAAATCTTTAAAAAAAATAGAGCTTATAAAAAAAAATAGAGCTTATGTGTGTGTACTGAAGGGCTGCCCAGATTTTTTTTTTTTGGGGGGGGGGGGTCTAGTTTACTCGAAAATTCAAAAACAAACCATAATTATGTAGGAATGTTAAGATGTTTGTGACAATATTTTTGGCCCACTGCCAAGTTCCTATCCCATGGCCTAAGCTTAAGTCCTTAGATAGTGTTTGGTTTTGAAAATGTACCCATTTAATTTCACTTTACTCCCTGAGTTTGCACTTTGTTTTGTTTGGGGAATTATTGTTTATTTTAAAATCCATTTTCTTACAGATAGGGCTGAGCTTTTTGAATAAGTAAAAATTCCCCCTGTCCTTTTTTGCCTACTACAGAAAATAAAAGGCAGGAAGCATTGTAGTCTGAGAGATAGAGGCATTAACCTTAGCTCTGTCATTCACTTTGAGCAGTCTCAGTACATCTTTAAAACAGGCATGACAGTATTTATCTTATAGGGTTGTTGTGTGGATTGGAATGACCAAATGCCTAGCAGAGAGTGGTCACTATTGAAATGTGAAGGAAGATTGGAAAGGGAAGTGATTCATTTTTTTGTATATAGATGATGCGAGATGGTGTGGGAGACCACCGAGGAAGACATTTTAGAGGAGGTAGTATAGGAATTCCACTTTAATACTCTGCCTGGAATGTTCTTTCAGAACACATGTTTTTTCCCTCATTTCAAGTTTTTGCTCAGATGTGTAAAATTTCAACTCTTATTCCATGACATTTCCTAATCCCCTTTCTGCTTTATTTTTCCTTCTTAGCACTTACCACTATCTAATATAATATTAATTTTACTTATTTATATATTTAAAAATTTATTATCTGTCTCCTCCATTAGAATATAAATTCTATGAAGGTAGAATTTTTCTTTCATTCCCTAGTGCCTAGAACAATGCCTGGTGATAGGTGTTCAATAAATATTTATTTAAAGAATTAGTGTGAGAATGAGTAGAAAATTACCAGATTTATTGTATTTTCCTAACTATTGATCTTAGATTATAAAATGCATAGTTGAGGAATTTAGCATGACTATAATGATTTATAGAAAACAAACACTTATCCAGCAAACTTATTTTTTGAGACTATTGCTGACAACTTGGGTAGGATGATGGGAAACCTTTGACTAGCCAAAATAGTTGTAAAATACATGCATTAAAGTTCTTGCATCTTAATTCTGAGAGGAGATATTTAGCGATTATTTCTTCTTATTTAGATAGCTTTAACTATGGATTTTTAGTCCAGGAAATTTGCAGGTCGGGTGGAGCCTGAGAAGATAGGAATGCTCTTGGTGAGAAATCAAAGTTGACAAGCTGACAGAAGGGAGGAGGCTGAATAAAAGTAAATAAAAAAATTTAAGCATATAACCTTTAATAGATCTGTTCTTTATCATCAGGGTAAGATTAAATTATGTACAAGATGATTTTAGAAAGAATTTGAGTAAAAATAGAAATGTCTCTATACACCTATTACATTTTTATCCTTTCAGTCTGGTTTGTATCCTCTCTGTTCCAGCAAGAAAGTTCTCTGAAACGTTGCCCGAGACATTAGTCATGTAATTTGGTGGTCTTGTCTTAGCTCTTGATTTCTCTATAGTATATGACATTTCTAATGATTGCACTTACTTTTTGACACTCTTTTTTCCTGACAGCATTGACTCTATTGTTCTTATTCATCTCCGTCTCTGACTGACCAGACTTGTTTTCGTCCACATGTAACCCTTAAAGGCATTCTCCAAGGTTCAGATCACCTTTTCTTAAAATAATCTTTAAAAATACCGAGTATCACATCTAATAATTCATTATCCATATATCCATTGAGAATTATTATTATGCTCAATAAGTATTCTGAATCCATTAATTTCTTAGTATATGTCTTCCTCATTCAAACCACCACCATCTGTTAGAACCGCCATTCCTCTTGTTTCCTTCCATACGTGCTACCTCTCCCATTATCTATTCTTAGCACAAGCATCTAGAGTGATCCTTTTAAAACTCAAATCTGAGCATATTCCTGTCTTATTTAAAATATTTCATTGTCTTCCCATCAAAATTAGAATGAAATCCAGACTCCTTATCCTGACTGCAACATGGTACATGATCTGGTATTTGATTATTTTTCTGACTATCTTAGGCTATTCTTATTCTTCCTAATAATGCTTTAGCCATGGTGACTTTCTACCTATTAATAGAGCAGGCCAGATTTGTTTCTGCTTTCGGCTGTTTGGTCTAGGCATTTCTTCCTCCTGAAATACTAATCCTCCTCCTCCTCCTCCACCAACATCTTTGTATCTTGGCATTCAGATCTCAGCTTACATACTGCTTCTTCAGATAGACCTGTGATTAGCCAGTCTAAAGTAGCCACTCAGTCATCCACCATATCATCTGTTTTTATTCTCTGCTTGTTCATTTACTTGTTTATTTATCTGCCCTCCCCTACAATAAGTATAGTTACTTTGTCTATTTGCTCTATCACGAGAGCCTAACATATACTAGGCATTCAATAACTGTCAAAAGGATAAATGAATTATATGGCAGATGCTGAGGGTACAGAGACAATAGCAGTAATTTGTACTACAGTAGTTTTTAGCCTTCCTTAGGTAATAGGAATTTTTGAGAATCTGATGAAAGCTATGTATTCTCTTCCAATAAAATGCACTTATGTACATATAGTAAGAATTTGCTTAAAAATTAGAGTGCTTAACTTCCTAAGTACTTACTTGTTGTTAGCCACTTTACAAGTTTTTCTGTCATCTTAGAAACTGTGGAATGTACTTTTATTATGTCAGAATCTTTATATGATTATTGGTGCATAAGTAATATAGTGGTACAGTGCTTCTTAAAACTATCTGTGGTCAAGAACTGTTTTTGCTTTTTAAATTTCCAATATCATGGTTCTATATATGGCCCTGCTATATATGACTTATATGGAACTCATGCCACATGCAATTCACTTAATGAATTTGTCAGCATCCAGACTGGTTTATACTCTTTAAACTAGATAGTACATAAGTCATGATTTTGGATGTCGAATGGCTATAAAAAAAATCATACTCTACTTGTTTTATGGGCAATCTATACTAAATAGTTTGTAGACCAGCAGACCAAATTTTGAATAACACTGTCTTGGAAAGTATCATCAGTCTTGAACTCTTTTCAGAGCACCAGTTCCATATTTAATCTACTTGATCATGTCTCTAACCAGTTGTTTTATTCATATTTTAAACTGTCATTCCCCAAACCAAACTTATCATGTTCTAACTTCAAAACAGAAGAGCTCCTTTGACTTTTATTTATTTATTTTTTTAAAATATTTTTATTAATTTATTTGATAGAGAGGGAGAGAGAAAGCATAAGCAGGAGAAGTAGCAGGCAGAGGGAGAGGGAGAGCAGGCTCCTTGCTGAGTAGGGAGCCCGACATTGGACTCAATCCCAGGACCCTAGGATCATGCCCTGAGCCGAGGACAGATGCTTAACCAACTGAGACACCCAGTTGCCCCTGAATTTTCTTTTTAATTTCAAAAATTCCAATAATTTCTTGGTCATCCAGAATAATTTTTGACTTTTTTTAGCCATCCCATTCAATCACTCATTAAATCCTATTATTCTACTTCAGATTTTCTTAACTTCTTTTTCATTATCACTTTGCTAAGGAGCCTTTTTAGACATTTTATTTTTCTACTCCCCTTACCTCTTTAAAACTTTAATTCTACAAATACAGTGTATATCTGTTTATGTACTGTGGGCTTTCAAAGGGCCACAAATCATTTTAATATCTAAAATTTCCTTGGTTCCCTAGATACCAACCTTGTTGTGAATGCATTCCCTACCTCTATGATCCTTCTCATGTATACATTTTCATTTTTATCATATTATCCAGTATTAAATCATTATTATTTTTGCTTTGATAATGTTATTCTCCTTGTTATTGAAAACGGATCATCCCCAAGGCCTACCTTTGAAGTTATTTTTTCCATGCAGTTTTCTATGATCCTCGAGCCTTGTATGACATTTCCCTCTTCTAATTCCCAGCGACAACTTTTTTTTGATATTTCTTTTATGGAACATAGATTTTTATTGTTGTCTGCAAACAAGGCTCCTTGAGGTCAGGAACAATGATTTCTTTCCTTGTCTTACAATGGCTAGCTTTTAATAGGCACTTAAAACATCCATGAATGAAGGAATAAATGGCAGTCTTAAAAACAAAAGAGTAGGTATAAAATGTTTGGTAAGTTTCTGCTCAACTAAAAATCTTCATTTTCTTTTGGATCAATGAGACATTTTCCTATAGCCTGTTCTTCTACATCTGTCTTTGTCTACAGGGATAGAGTTAGTATAGATGAAGTAATAAACCTGATATGATTCTTTGCTTTATCATTAATTCACATTTATATAGTATATCCTAAAGGAGCCAAGGATAGATGTATTAGCCTGATTCAGTGCCTTGTCTTAGTCTTCAGTTGTCACTCTATTCATAATTTACACATCAGTCACAGAACATTTATATTTTAAGTGTCCCTTAAATATAGCAGAACATTCTTGCTTAAAACAAATGTGTTGGAAGAAATACCTCATAGGGCAGATTTCATTGCAACATCTAGAAGCAAATGCTCATATCCATATGTACTGGTTAATTTCTTCCCAATATGTTTTGTGTGTTTTTTAAAAAAATTTTCTGTATGTTAAATTACAAAAGGTTTTTAAAATCTTTTATCAATTTTCATAATTATTTATGAAGATTATGCCAACAAAAGAAATGGCATTTTTACTTATAAATTTACAGAAAGAGATACTAAATAGTTTAAAAATGTATGTAAATGTAGATTTCATTTAAAAAAACTTCAAAAATATTTATTTATCTTAGAGCACAAGAGCAAGAGAGCATAAGCAGGAGGAGCAGCAGAGGCACAGGGAAAAGCAGACTCCCCAACTGAGCAGGGAGCCCAACGTGGAGCTTTATCTCAGGACCCTGAGATTATGACCTGAGCCAAAGGCAGATGCTTAACTGACTAAGCTACCCTGGCACCCCTATTTTTAATATTTTAATGCTTAGATTTATTTCATAGGAAATCCTGTCTAGTGGAGTCTTAGTTTTGGAAACAGGTCTGGTTTTGAATTCTGGGTTTTCTATTTACTACCTGGGTGCCCTTGTTTGAGATACTTAGTGTTGTATTAGGGTTCTTCAGAGAAATGGAAAGTATCCATTTGCCTGTATATCTATCTATCTTTATGTAATAAAGAGATTTATTTTAAGGAATTGGTTCATGAAATTATGGGCACTGGGAAGTCCAAAATCTGCAGGGTAGAGTGGCAGGTTGGAGACCCAGAGGGGAGAAGCTGTGCTGCAGTTTAAGTTTGAATGTTGTCAGGCAGAAAAGCTAGAGAACTGATGTTGCAGTTCAAGTTGGAAGGCTGTGTCTTGGCAGAATTTCCTCTTGCTTGGAGTAGGTCAGTCTTTTGTTCTTTTCAGGCTTTCATCTGATTGGATGAGGCCCACTCACATTATGAAGGGCAATCTGCTATACACAAGATCCACTGATTTAAATGTCAATTTTGCAGAAGTATCTAGAATAAGGTTTGAGCACATATCTAAGCCCTTGGTCCAGCAAAGTTGATACATAAAATTAACCATTATACTTGCCTTTCTGAAATTCAGTTTTTTCATTTTAAAATATGTAAAATAGGGGATCCCTGGGTGGCTCAGCGGTTTGGCGCCTGCCTTTGGCCCAGGGCGCGATCCTGGAGTCCCGGGATCGAGTCCCACATCGGGCTCCTGGCATGGAGCCTGCTTCTCCCTCCTCCTGTGTCTCTGCGCCTCTCTGTCTCTCTCTCTATGTCTATCATAAATAAATAAATAAATCTTTTAAAAAATAAAAATAAAAAAAATAAAATATGTAAAATAATAAACTATCTCATAGAATGGTTGTGAAGATCACCTAATGTATCAAATGCCTTACATATGGTAGACACTCCATAAATGTCAACATTATTAACTTTCTTTTCCTCCTCTTCCCCACATCCCTCTTCCTCCTCCTTTTTCTGTTTTCATTAGAGAAATAGGAACCATAATTTTTTAGCATGTGATGCAGAATATTCATACAAGCTTCAAAAAAAATAAGGTCGCAGGAGGACCTAGTGACTATATAAAAAAAAACAAAGAAAATGACAGTTCTTTATCAACAAAGAAGGTAGAGTCATTTATAATCATTCATTCATTGATTCATTGTTTTGAAAATAGTGTATGGAGTAACATGGAATCAAAATCAATAGGAGCAGACCAAAAGCATTAGCTAATGCTAATTTTTAGCATTGCTAACAAAATTTTTAGCATTTTGTTAGCTAATGCTAACAAAAAATAGCATTAGCTTGTTAAGAATAGATAAGAACAATTAAAAAAGAACAGAAAAGAATCTTCAAGGGATGTTCATTATCTATGAAATAAAGCCCAAGCCTTTTAACATAGAATTTAAAGCTTTCCATGACTTGATAATGTGCATAGAAGATGGCAGAGAAGGAGGATCCTGAGTTCTCCTGTTCCAAAGGTGTCTAGAGAAGGCCACATTGGAAAGGATTAAGACAGACAGAGATGTCATTGGAAACCAAACCTCTGGTGCAACTAATTACAAACAGGAGGGACATTACAAGCATGTAGGAACAAGAGGATCATAGCCCGTGCTAGGCATACCTCTTCCTGGGGACCTGCACTGGAAAGATGACTTCCCTTAAGGTATAACTGAAAATCAGTGGGTCTTAACTCCAGGAGCTTAAAAATCAGTGAGCTTAACTCTAGGAGAGCTAGAACACTCTAGGAAACCAAGACTCTGTCCTTAAATAGCCAGAATGCTAAATGACTTGAACTGAGACACAGCCTAGAAGCAGCAGTTTGAAAAGTGCCTGGGGTATATGTGAAGGAGATTTATCGACTAATTTTAGGATATATGCTAGAGGGGCAGGGGTCTGCAGGTTTTTCTGGGAACAAAAGTGCTGGTGGTCACTATTTTTCTTGCTCTATGCCAGCCTGGATAGTCTGATGCTTGTGGGAACCAGTTTTAATATACTCCATATACCTTGATAACACTATGCTCCTCACACTAGTGTTCTCCAATGGACCTGCCTTACCAGCTCTCCAGCCTTGACTTTGTACATACCCCTCCAAAGTGACTTCTGCCCTGCCCCACCTGGCAGGCAACTTGGCTGGGATCAGTGCCTCTCCAAAGTGACTCTTGTTTTGGGGCATGGGGAAGATAACCCCACACAATAGCTTGCCCACAGTTGTGGCAGCTAGGCCTCTTAGCTGGCTATGCAGGGGGCAAGCCCCTCCCTTTAGTGTGCCCACAGTTGTCACAGTGGCTAATTGCAGAAAATCCACTTTGCTGGCCCCACTCACCAGAGAGCCCCTGGCACTTGTGGCTTAGCTAAAATAGGAGGGAACATGTAGTGCACACAGAGGATACTTCTGTAGAGCCTGGTTCTGGTGACCAGTGGGCATTGTGCTATAGGGCACCACAGGACCTCTTTTTTACATAAGATGATTTCTTTCAAAACCAGGAGATATATCTGACCTAACTACTACATAGAAATAAGTATGAAGAATTAGAAAAAATGAGGAGACAAAAGAATATGTCCCAAATGAAGAATAAGACAGAAGCACAGAAAAAGAGCTAATCAAAATAGCAATAAACAGAATGCCTGATAAAATGTTCAAAGTAATGATCATAAAGCTACTTCCCAGACTTGAGAGAAGAGTGAATAGATTCAGAACTTCAACCGAAGGATAGGAAAAAAAAATATAGTCAGAGCTCAAGAGTATAATAAATGAGAAATACATTAGAGGGAATCAACAGCATATTGGAGGATTCAGATGCACGACTAACAATCAGGAAGGTAGGGTAATAGAAAATATCCAAGTTCAACATCAGAAAGAAAAAGTAATGAAAAATGAGAACAAGGTAAGGGGTCTCTGCAACATTGTCAAGCATAATAATATTCACAAGGAGAAGAGAGAAGAGGAGTAGGCATAAAACTTACTTGAAGGAATAATAACCTGAAAACTTTTCTAATCTGGCTAAGGAAACAGACTTCCAGGGCTAGAACATGCAGAGAACATTACACAAGCTGAACTCAAGGAAGTCCACATCAAGACACATAATAATTAAAATGGCAAAAGCTAAAGATAGAGATTCTTAAAAGTAGCAACAGAAAAGCAAACAGTTATGTACCAAGGAAACTCCAAAAGGTATCAGATGATTTTTCAGCAGAAACTTTGCAGGCCAGAGGGAGTGGTGTGATATGTTCAAAGTACTGAAAGGAAAAAAACCTACACCCAGAATACTGTACCCTGCAAGATTATCATTCAGAATGGAAAGAGAGAAAAAAATGTTTCCCAGACAAAAGTTAAAGGAGCTTATCACCACTAAAGCAGCCTCACAAGAAATGTTGAAGGTAATTTTTTAAGTGAAAAGAAAAGACTATAACTAGAAGTAAGAAAATTGTTGAAGAAAAATTTCACTGGTAAAAGCAAACATATAGTAATGGTAGTGGATTAATCACCTATAAAGCAATATGGAGGTTAAAACACAAAAGTAGTAAAATCAGTTATATCCACCAAAAGTACTCTAGGGATACATAAAATAAGCTGTAAAATATGACATTACATACATAAAATGTGAACCGGGGTGTAAAGATTTAGTGCTTTTAAGCTGTTCAAACTTAAATGACCATCAACTCAATATGGACTGTTATACACGTAGGATGTTATATATGAACCCCATGGTAACTACAAATCAAAAACCTGTAATAGATATATACACAAAAAAGATAAAGGAACCCAAGAATAACACTAAAGAAAGCCATCAAACTACAAGGAAAGAGAGTAAGAGAAGAAGAAACAAAGGCGAACTACAAAAATAATCAAAAAACAACAAATTTGCAGTAACTAAGTATCAATAATTACTTTAAAAAATTCAATATTTACTTTAAATATAAATGGACTAAATGCCCCATTCAAAAGACCTAGGATAATGGAATAGATGAAAAAACAAGACCCATACACTTACCTTTGCGAGACTCATTTCAGACCTATAGACACACACTGACTGAAAATGAATGAATAGAAAAAGATATTCCGTGCAAATGGAAGCATGAGAGGAAGAAGCCAGGGTAGCAATACTTACATCAGACAAAATGGATTAATTAATTAATTAATTGATCGATTGATTTTTAAGTTGTAATTATTTGAGAGAGACATAGAGATTGATTGAGAGCATGAGCTGGGGAAAGAATAGAGGGAGAGGGAGAAGCAAATTCTCTGCTGGGCAGGGAGCCCAATGAAGGGCACAATCCTAGGACCCTGGGATCATGACCTGAGCTGAAGGCAGGTGTTTAACTGACTGAGCCACTCAGATACCCCTAGACAAAATGGACTTTAAAACAAAAGACTGTTTTAAACAAAGCAAGAGACAAAGGAGGACATTACATAATGATAAAAGGATTAATCTAACAAGAAGATAAAACAAATGTAAATATCTACGCATCCAACATAGAAACACTTAAATGCACAAAGTAAATATTAACAGACATAAAGGGAAAATTTACAGTAATACATCATAGTAGCGGACTTTAGAAACAACTTTTATTTATCTATTTTATTTGAGTATAGTTGACACACAATGTGTAGGACATGATTCTACAAATCTTTACATTATGGTATGCTCACTATAAGTGTAGCTACTATTTGTCACAGTCACTTGTCTTCCTTTTGGCTAAGATCAAGTATAGTATCTGTTCTTATCAGTTTAATGGTAGGGGACTATAGCACCCCAGTTACACCAATAGATGGATCATCCAGACAGAAAATCAATAAGGGAACAGTGATTTTTGAATGATGTTAGACTAAAGGGACTTTATAGTTATATACAGAACATTCCATCTAAACAATAGCAGAATACACATTCTTTTTGAGGGAAGATGAAACATTTTTCCGGAATAGATCATGTTAGGCCACAAAACAAGTCTCAATAAATTTAAGAAGATCGAAATTATATAAAGTGTCTTTTCTAACCACAGTGGTGTAAAACTAGAAAACAGTTACAAAAAACAAACTAGAAAAAAACCATGAGCACATGGAGAACAAATAAAATGCTACTAAATAACCAGTAGGTCAACTAAGAAATCAAAGGAAATTAAAAAAAAAAAAAAAATGGAAACAATTGAAAATGGAAACACAGTAGTCCAGAATCTTTGGGATGTAGCAAAAGTAGTTCTAGGAGGGAGGTTTGTAGTGATACAGGCCTATCTTAAGAAACAAGAAAAATCTGAAAGAACATAACCTTATGCCTAAAGGAACTATAAAAAGAAGAACAAAGCCCGAATTTAGTAGAAGAAAGTAAGTAATGAAGGTTAGAGTAGAAGTAAATAGAAACTAAAAAAACAAAACAAAAAAACAAAAAAAAAACAAAAAAACCCAAAAGATCAATGAAAAAAGAGCTGATTCTTTGAAAGTATAAGCTAAATTGATAAATCTTTAGCCAGACTCCTCAAGGAAAAGAGAGGACTCAAAATCATAAGGAAGGAGGAGAAATAACAACTGATTCATAGAAATTGAAGGAATTTTTAAAGAATATTATAAAAAATAATATGCCAAAAATTGGACAACTTAGAAGAAATGAATAAATTCCTAGAAATATATAATCTTTAAAACTGAATCAAGAAGAAATAGAAAATTTAAATGGATTGATTACTTATAATGAAATTAAATTGGTAATCAAAAAACTCCTAACAAGCAGTCCAGAACCAGATGGCTTACCAGGTGGATTCTACCAAAGACTTAATAGTTAACACCTATTCTGCTAAAAAATATTCCAAAAAATAGAAGAGGAAGGAAAACTTCTAAATTCATCCTACAATGCAAGCATTACCCTGATATTAAAACCAGAGAGATTAAAACCCCCCTCCAAAAAAGACCCCAAAAACTATAGGTCGGTATCTCTGATGAACATGAAAATCCTCAAGAAAATGTTAGAAAACCAAAATCAGTAATATATTAAAAAGATCATTCACCACAATCAAATTGGATTTATTCCAGGGATGCAAAGATGGTTTAATATGTAAAAATCAATCAATATGATACACCACATTAACAAGAGGAAGTATAAAAACCATGGAATCATCTTAGTAGATGCAGAAAAACCTTTTGACAAAGTTCAATATCCATTTATGATAAAACCTCTGGCCAAAGTGAGCATGGCCAGAATATAACTCAATATGATAAAGGTCACATATGAAAAACTCACAGCTAACATAATACTCAGTGGTAAAAAACTGAAAGCTTTTCTTTTAAGATCTGCAACATGATTAGGATATCCATTCTCACTACTTTGATTTAACAAACTACAGGAAATCCTACCCATAGCAGTCAGATAAGACAAAGAAATCAAAAGACATACAGGTTGGTAAGGAAGAAGAAAAAATTTCATTATATGTGGATGACATAATACTATATATAGAAAAGCCTAGTGGCTCCACCAAAACTGTAACTAATAAATTCAATTAGGTTATAGACTGTAATAACAAAGTAACAGAGAAACTAAGAAATGATCCCATTTGTAATTGTATCAAAAAGGATAGAATACCTAGAAAGAAATTCAACCAAGGAGATGAAATACCTAAATTTGAAAAGTGTGGACATTGATAAATTGAAGATGACACAAACAAATATAAAGATATACCATATCCCGTATTGTAAGATTTAATATTGTTAAAGGGTCCATGCTACAGGGTCAACATAACCCCTATCAATATACCAATAGCTTTTTCATAGCACTAGAACAAATAATCCTAACATTTGTACAGAACCACAAAAGACCCTGAATAGCCAAATCAGTCTTGAAAAAGAAAACCAAAGTTGGAGGTATCACAAGCCTATATTTCAAGATATACTACAAAGCTATAGTAATCAAAACAGTATGGTACTGGCACAAAAATAGACAAGGGTCCAATGGAACTGAATAGAGAGCCTAGAAATATACCCACATTCACATGCTCCATTAATCTATGACAAAGGAGGCAAGAATATGTGGTAGGAGAAAGACAGTATTCTTTAATAAATGGTGCTAGGAAAACTAGACATCTACATGCAAAAAATGAAACTGTACCACTTTCTTATGCTATACATAAAAATAAACTCAGAACCATAAACATTCTAGAAGAGAACATAGGCAGTAATTTCTTTGACATATTGTAAAAAAATATTGTAGCAATATTTTTCTAGATATGTCTCCGCAGACAAGGTAAAGAAAAGCAAAAATAAACTATTGGCATTGCATGAAAATAAAAAAACTTTTGCATAGTGAAGGGAACCATCAAAAAAACCCCAAAAGATAACCTACTGAATGAGGGAAGATATTTGCAAATGATAAATCTGATAGAAGGTTAATATCTAAAATATATATAAAATTTAACAACAAAAAACTCAATCTGATTAAAAAATGGGCAGAGGACCCAAATAGACATTTTCCCAAAGAAGTCATACAGATGATCAACAGAAGAACTTCTAATTGGTCACTGAGAAATTTATGTGGATATAGTTAAATATTGAATGCTTAAAACAATGGCAATGATAGATACTCAATGCATGTTACTTAAATGAATGTTATATAAATAAATAAGTAAATAAATATAGAGGCTTCCTGGTAACTTTCTCTTCACAGAGTACACTAGATAACATGGACTCATTTGTAAAAACTCACCATGTGTTACTCCTGGTAAACCTTAGGTTCTGATGGAAAATAAAACTAATAATTCCTAATATTTACATAGCATTTTATAATTAACAAATTGTCTTCACATCTATTATGGTCTCATAAATCCTAGACAAAAAGGAGTACAAGCATTTTACTCCTATTTTTGGAAAAGGAAATTGAGGTTCAGAGAAGTTAAGTGACATGCTTAGCAGCACACAACTACCAAATGGTAGAATCTGGAATTCATCTCAGGCCTATCTGACCTCCGAGCCTGTGCTCATATCCCTTAGTTCCTGGTTATTCAACATTGATCCATTTATTTGCTGCCTTATTCATGACAACTGGAATATTTCCAAATTGGTGTACAAGCAAATAGCCAGTGTGATGTGCTATAATAGTTCATAGTACAGCAAGTTGAGACCCTTTAAATGGAGTAGATGGGAGTGTAACTGTTATCACATGGGGAGCTTTAACTCACTCCTGGTTCAGGGTTTGAATATCTCATCTGGGAATGCTAATTACATCTATCCATACCATACCATACCATACCATACCATACCATACCATACCATACCATATATTGTTCCTCATTGATGAAGGTAGATAACTGGAATATCTAGAAATTGATGGAGAAATGTGACATTTGTGGATTTGGAGAACTTAGTCCTTTAGGAATGGTCAGTAAAATGTCATAGGTTTGATATTGACAGTTAAGTATATGTTGTTTTTTTTCCTTCCAAGTTTTTATTTAAATTCAAGTTAGCTAACATATAGTATAGTATTGATTTCAAGAGTAGAAGTTAGTGTCATCAGTTACATATAACACCTAGTACTCATCATAACAAATGCCCTCCTTGATACCCATCACTCATTTAATCCATCCCCACCCACCTCCCTTTCAGCAACCCTCAGTTTTTTCTCTAAAAAAAAAAAAAAAAAGTATAAGTTTTAGAAGTACATTGACCTGTTTGTATGTTGTAGGTGTGGATTCTAGTTCATATGCTCAGCAAGAATGTCAAATTATTTTAGTTTATTTAAATCAAATTAATCTGACTCTTGTCCTCTGCCTCATTGGGATTTTGGGAAATTCAATTTTCCATCTTCACTGAGGCTCTGGCTCTTCCCTACCATTACCTAAAACATCAAGAGGCATATGAGATGAGGTCTTCTGATTTTGAAATGTCTAGACACAAACATTCTTTTTTTTTTTAAGATTTTATTTATTTATTCATGAGAATACACAGAGAGGAGAGAGAGAGAGAGAGAGGTAGAGACACAGGCAGAGGGAGAAGCAGGCTCCATGCAGGGAGCCCAACATGGGACTCGATCCCAGGTCTCCAGGATCATGTCCCCGGCTGTAGTAGGCGGCGCTAAACCGCTGAGCCACCGGGGCTGCCTGACACAAACATTCCTATCATCCAAGCTCATGTAGCTCCTTAAAGGCAAATGCTTACTGCAAGCTGGGAATGGGAATCTTTATGGAGGCCTTTGACTAGACCCAGAGCCCTAGTGCTCAGAATTCTTCCCTAGGTGCCCTTGCAGCCATGCCCTGCTGAGGACTGCCAGGGAATACCTCTTCCTTCCACCATTCATGGGATCCTTGATGTTTATCACTTTATTAATGTGTGGGACTATTTCCTCCCTTTTTCTGTTTCCAATGTTAGTCCCTTTTTCTACCAGTATAATTATGGCTAATGTGAGGAAGGACAATGTTAGAGACTACTTCTGCCTTTTTACTGTCATGAACCTCCCCTGAGGCAAGAGATCTGAAAGAGCCTGGAGAAGAATGTGTATGGTGTGTGTATGTTTTTGTTTGTGTAGTAGGGGGTTATGTCTAGTGTGGGGGGAGATAGAATGTGGGGTATCATATACAAAACACCAAAGCAAATCAACATGTCAATAAATTATTTTACAAAATAGTTTACTCTTCGTGTGATTTTCTAGATATGTCTCCTCAGCCTGGGAATCAGAAGACCTGGCACTTATGTATGTGGCCTTGGGCAACTCACTTAACCTCTCTCAGTATGTGATCTAATCACTAAAATGGAGTAATGGAGCCTGTCCTGCCTAGTCAGCAATACTGCTATTACAGGCATATGATAGAAGACAGGGAAATATTCTGTAAATTGTTAACATACTATAAAATATAAGGACTTTTGGTTTTGTGAATTTGTGGCAAGAGATAAATTTCTCACTATGATTTTAAAGTAATAAAAAACCCTTGGATGGGTCACAAATAATTTCCATTCACAGTTTACTGGCAAAAACGTGTACTATGGCCATGTCTGTATTCAGGAGGGCAAAAAGTGGAATTCTCCCAAGTGTCCTGAAAGTGAACACATAACGACGTGTTAGGGAAATATTGAATAGCTATTACATGCGAGGTACTATGGAAGAAACATTATAGACCTTATCTCTAATTCTAAGGATGTTTTGAAATGGGCAGTATTTCAGGTGAGGAAGCTGAGGGTCAAAATTTAATTTACTTTTAGTAAATGACAGAGCCAGGATTTGACCTTCATCTAACTCAAAGGCTTGGGTTCTTTCCTTTGGATCACATACTTCCTTTTATCCTGCTGTTTTGTTGGCCACGTATGACTTGTAATGGAAGATTTAAGTTTAGGTTAATTTATTTCTCAATTGTATCAAAATAATTGTATCAATTATATCAATAAAAATAACTAATATTTACTGGGCATTAGGAGCCCTAAGGTCACATCTGGATTTTGTTTTTCTCATGCTTTGTAATGACGAGGTCTGGGGCCTGTATTTTGGGGGTTGGTAGATGATCTCTGAAATACTGTAGAAGTTCATTTTATGTTTCAACTTTACTGGGCTATGGAATGCCCAGACATTTGGTAAAATATTATTACGGGTGTGTCTGTGAAGGTATTTCTGGATAAGATTAACATTTAAATTGGTAAACTAAATAAAGCAGATTGCCCTTCCTAATGTGGGACAGCCTTATCTGTAGAAAGTCTTCATATAACAAAAAGGCTTGAACCTTACTAAGGGAAAACTCTTCTTGGCTGGGTGTCTTGAGATGGAACATCAGTTTTTTTCTGTGTTTAGCTGAACTAAAACATTGGCTCTTCCACGGTTTTAAGATGGTTGGCATTTGCCTGGAACTACACCATTGGCTGTTCTAGAACTCTAGTTTGCTAACTGTGGATCTTGGGACTTGTTACCCTTCATAGTAGTATGAGCCAATTCCTTATAATAAATTTCTTTCTACACAGACACACAGATACACAGATATATTGGTTCTATATCTGTGGGGAACCCTGACACAAACAAGATTATGTGATTATGAAGTTCATCAGTAACAAGGAAGAGTTGATGTTTACAGGAGAGGTTCAGACTCACTTCTCTTTTCAGTCAGCATTTTATTGAGGATCCTTGATGGAATCCTTACATTGACATTTATACATTGTCTTATCATATGTGTATTAAGTGGTTGTTACCACTAGGATGACAATTGACCACGTTTGATTTAAAAACATTTTTTTTTCCCCCTGAAAACACAGGCTGCCAGTACAGATCAATGTCATCACTTTTCAGGTAACATTTGGCTTACCTTACCTAAAACAAGTCACAAAAAATGAAGAACAGAAAGATGGATTCTTTTCCAAGTTTTAGATTTTCTTCTGACAACTATTCTGCAACCCCAGGCATAGATTAATGAATGGAGTATGCACAAAGTGATATCAGCTCACATATATGACATTACTCAGATGTCTCCAACTCCGGAAAAAGCATGTGAATGATTTATGGAATTGATATTAATCTCTTTCCAGTAAATGCATTACTTCAGATACATGGGAAATTGATGTTACTACTCTAATGCCAAATTAATTTCTTTCTTGCTGGATCAGCATTGTAAATGGAATTAGATGTTAACCTTTTATACATCTAAACAGGGTAAAATATGGAAGCAATTTTATAAGTAAAATTTGTATGCTCATTGCTGAAGGGGAGGGTATGTAGTTTTGTTCTTTGCATGCTTCTTCCTGAGATTTGTGGATCCAGTGGTATTGGATCATATTTAAAGTATAACTTAATATCATTTAGGCATTTAGGAATAGAATGAGTATAATTGAATCTGAATATTTAACACAGGACTATAAATAATAGTATAGCAAATGAGAATTATATGTTATTAAAGATACCCAAAATTCTAAAGAACGACACTATTTTCCAAGGGAAATTTTATCCAAGAATTATCAGTTACTAGTCAACAAATATTTTTAATCCATATGTAGACATAAATGAAACTGGAAAATTTTCAGGCTAGCCTCTTCCTCCTTCCATATATTCTTGGGCCGGTATGATCTTGTTTGCCCTGTGTTCCCAGCTTTTTGTGGCTTTTGCTTGCTCTATGGTTGATTTTGGCCTTCTCAACATTATCTAATAAATTCAGTCTTATATTTTAATTCTAAATTATCAGAAGGAAAATGTTATTGGTTCAGCTTGGGTCTGGTCAGTTGTGATTAAAGAGAAGAGTCTTGATATATAAGACTCCCTTTTAAGGGCTGTGAGTAGTACATATTCTCTAAGAAGGGGCTGTGGATTGAAGGGAAGTAATAGACCTCTCTTTTATAGTTGGGCTTGCCAGACTGCAGTGGCTTGTCTGGCTTGACAGATCTCTGAGTTTGTGGACCAGCTGCCATGCATACCTTTACTCTTCTTGGTTCCCAGTAGTTAGATACACTGCTGATGGGCATTGCCTTTTATCCCAATATGCCTTATCTCTGAGCCAGTCTTGACCGGAGGATAATGTCTGTGAGAAGTATCAGAGTTGTTGCTAAGTAGCAACTAGTTGCTGCCTTGCTATCTGATGTGTAAGAGACAAAAACCTGGGCCCTTGTCTATAAATTGTAGCATTTCTTGCTTTATTTCCATTGGTATAAGTCTACAGCACTGGATTCTTTCTTGATACCTAGTTTTTTTGTGCCATTGTTTTACTTAGCTTAGAATTTTAGAATTATTATCTCTTTAAGCTTGGGATATTGCCTGAACCCTTGCCCTCATGATTGGAATCTGGGTGGGGTGGCCTGATTTTTTTTTACCATGTCTATACTCAGATTTACTTTGTAATTTTTCCAATCACTATTTGAGATCCAGATATGAATAGACAGATTTCCCTGGACCACTAAGTGACAATTATGCTTGGTCTACATTACTGCCTACAGATAGGCCTTTTGGATCCTTTTCAGCTTGAAATCATGGCTGAGCATTTTCTGTTTTTTAAGCACTATACATGAGACCCCCTGGCTTTCTTCTCTGGGATCACTGTCCTACTGACCCAGCAGTAGATCCTGAAAGCATACTTTAATTGTGACAATACTGTCACTCTAGTTGCATCTGTAAAGTGGTACAGGTGAGAGTCAGAGGTGGTAGTAATAGAAATTTGGTGTTTGCCTTATCTTTGTTTCAATATTTTTTGTACTATTTGTTTCCACAGAGAATTTTGATCTAGGATTTCTGCTCTTTATTCCCTATTCCAGATGACTTTTGATAGCACAGTACCAAGATATCCCTTCAATGGTTTTATTTCTATTGGTCCTGTATTATATTTGTACAACAGTTGCCAGGAAGTAGAGGAAGGTGTGGGACAGGAGGAAGAGGAAAAGATACATCTGACATAGTCCTTACTCTCAGGAAAACTCAAATTCCAGTGAAGGATGTAGTGCATATCTATCAATAATACCAGGGAGTAAATCAAGCAAGGGAGAGATGATTGGATCCTTACTCATTAATTACTCAAATATTTATTGAGTGTCCAGCTGTGTTTGGTTCTGTTCGAGGCAGTGGGTATAAGATTGGATTGATGCTGTCAAGGAGCTCAGTCTGATGGGGAATTCAGGTAATTGCACTAGGAAGCTACAGAGGCTGATAGTATTCAAGTCATCAGCATCTCTTATCTCACTGTTCTTTAAATACACACTATGCATGTTCTCACCTCAGGGACTTTGCACTTCTATTGCCTGAAATGCTTTACTGCCAAGATCTTTTCACTTCATTCAGGTCTCTGATAAAATGTTACTATATCAGGGAGGTCTTTACTGGCTACACAACTAGTATAGTACTTTCTTTTCATCTCTCCCATCCCTCTTACTCCATTTTATTTTTGTTCTTAGCATTTATATTAGCAGATTTGTTATATGTATGTATGTATGTATGTATGTATGTATTTATAAATTTGATTATTATGTCTCCTCTAGAATGTAAGCTCCATGAGAACAGGATTGTGTCTGTATTGTTGAATGCTTTATATTCTCAGCATGTAGTATGCTGTCTTGGCATAATGAGTGCTCAAAAAATACTTGTTCATCAAGTAAGAGAATGAATAAATTAATGAATCAAATACAAGTGAGTAGAATTTGTATAGGGTGTGATAGAGTTACCAAAGATGAGTTGTTATTTTTACCTGTAGACAAGGGGTAATGTCAAGATATGTCATCGGAGAATGGAAGGAGTAAGGGTAAACAGTTTTGTCATGTGGTGCTTGCACATGCCTTTTCAGAGGTATAGTTGATGAAATAATATTCCATAGTTTATAGCAGGAGAGTATGTCTTAATCGAGAGCTTTATTTTTTTCTGTGTATTTGTATACTTTTTAATGCCTTCTGCCTACTAATGGGTAGTCATGAGCTTTTCTGCTGGGTTGTTTTGTGAGGTAGGCAGAGACCAAGGTTTATTTGTGCATCATCAGAGCCTGACACATGTGGTTGGTACTTACTTTGCCAGTAGTAGCTTTTTTTTTTTCTTTAAGATTTATTTATTTGAGAGAGGGAGAGTGAGTGAGTGCTTGTGCATGGGTAGGGAGAGGGGCAAACGGAGAGGGAGAGACAATCTCAAGCAGATCTCTGCTAAACACAGAGTCTAAGGTGAGGCTCAATCCCAGGATCCTGAGATCATAACCTGAGCCCAAATCAAGAGTCAGACACTTAACTGACTAAGCCATCCTGGCACCCTAACTTTTTTTTAAAATGGAAATTAATTATAGTTCTCTTAGAGATGGAACATCCTAGAATTCTGTGATTCTCCTCTGACCTGATACTTTTACAGCTATTGTTTAAGATTCTTACACATGATGTACTTTTTGGTCCATTAAATGTTATAGATCTGGCTTATCTCCCATATCTTTCATCTGGAAGATCATATATCTACTTCTCTCATTGCCCTGTAATGATTTATTTACATGCAGATTTTCAGCTGTTGGAGGATAGGGGCTTCCCTTAGACTCTCTTTTTTACAGTGTAGCTTGGTATAATATCTGGCACACAGTAGCTCTCTAGTAAATGTGGAATGAATGAATAGAAAATTAATTCATCTAAGGGTAGAAAATTAATATTAAGGAAACCCAGGAGAAAGAGAAAAGATCATTTGTGTAACAGGATAGGTGATAAATTTTAAACACTTTAGTGTTGCATGCTGAAATACTTCAATAGTTTTCCTAATGTCAGCATTCCTACAATAACCCTTTGGCCTAGTGCCCTTTTCCTTAAATATCAATGTTCATAGGTTATGTGGAGCCACTTGTGAGTGATCTTGCACTCTATTCTTCCTAGGCTTGCACCTGCATATCATTGTTCTTTAGGTGAGAAAAATGTAGATGAATACATCTACGTATTGCATGTAGATATATTTAGCATATCATCATCATGCCATAGCTGTCTCCAAATGTACACATCCATGCATCTAGCCCTGTGGCTCCTGCTCTTAACAGCTCCAGAGTGTAGGTGTGAGTAGCTAGCAATCTTGAGTAGAGGGGCTCCTATGGATATTTCTCCCTCCTGTTCCACCTTGGATGTATTACTATGCCCAAATTATCAGAATTCAGCAAATGTTAGTTATGAATGTTTTAGCAGTGTGACAGAAGGGGAATGACTATAATTGAAGCAGCACAGTGGATGTATTCCTTTAATGTCTATGTCTATAGGTTCCAATTTTCCTTAAGAGTTTCATTTTCTTCTTTGAACTTTCATTCATTTGCTCAGCAGATATTTATTATTAATTATGTACAGATTATGTACAGCTTCTGTACAAGATTTTTTTTTTACAAAGATTTTATTTGAGAGAGAGAGAGACTGAGCAAGAGAGAGAGATTTATAGAGAGAGCACAAGGAGGAGCGGTAGGCAGAGAGAGTGGGGGAGAAGCAGCCTCCCTGTGAGCAAGGAGCCCAATGCGGGGCTCCATCCCAGGACTCTAGGATCATGAGCTGAGCTGAAGGCAGATGCTTAACTGACTGAGCCACCCAGGTGCCCCGTACAAAATTTAATTAGCAGCAACCACACCACAACAAAAAGTCAATGAATATTTTTTGGACATGTACTTTTGTGCCCAGCCCCGTGGCATGTTGCACAGTAGAGGCAGTGTGGGAGAAGGGAAAGAACATATATTTTGGAATCAGATAGCTCTGGATTCTGATTTACCTTTGGTTTTTGCTAACTCTGTGTTTTGACAAAGTATTTAGATTTCATACGGTTCTACCTTCTCTTTTCCTACTGTGATTGTGACCATGTTGAGGAAACTTTATTTCATTCTAAAGGCACTGAGGAGTTACTGAAGGTCTTTAAGGAGGGAGTAATGTGATTCAAGCTATGCTTCAGGAAAATGACTTGCATAAAAATATATACAAGATATTGAAAGGTTAGAGGCCTGAGGAAGAAAGGTAAATTTAAAAGTTACTACAATAGTCCTGGCAGCCTGAACTAAGGCAGTCACAGGAGTTAGGTATTATGGAATGTTCGGGGAAAAGGGAAAAGCTCTTTCTATACTTTGGTTTATGGACCTGAAATTCAGAGTTCTGTTACAATATTTTATCAAATCCGGATTAGATTGTAGTTGCACAGTGCTGGTGTTCTCCAAAACGTCATTTATGGTTTTCTAAGAATATCACTGGATATTATTAGGAATGAATTTTTAGTGTCCATCCTGTGCAGCTGAAAACCTATTGCAGAAAAAAATGTAATGTTCAACAGTATTAGTCCATTGTTAACACATAACTGTTCATATTTACACTGATTGATTATCTTCAAGTGCTTAACTGCCTAGTAGGTTCAGATTTTTCCATGTTAATTTTGATTTAGTTTTTTTTTTTTAATTTCTGAAACCAAACAGGCAACAAAACCATATATTATCAGAAGCTATCGAGAACTTCAGAATCTATAACAATAAAATAATGTGAAGGTAAATTACCATAATATACAAGGAGATTTCATAACCTACCAATCTTCTATAGACTTCTAACTTGAATCATACTCATGTACAAATTATCTGTATATTATGATGTCACAAACATAAATTAGCTCCTACCATGTTAGGAACAGGACATTTTTGGATATCTTCAACATAGTTTTTTCTCCTAATATTTATAAATATTTAGGAATAGTAGGTTGTCTTGTGCAAGTAGTGACATTCTTAAACTAATAATTCATTGCTAGAATTTTGAGTCTCACTGGACAGAACAGAAATTTGGAAGAAATGACACACACACATATATATACATACACACACATATATATATACACTATTTTTATTTTTTAATAGTAATAGAGAAGGAGTTGAGTTATAATAATATTGATCTTATGTAATTATAACTAAATTCAGTTCTGTACAGTTATAAAGGAGATTGTCTGAGAGGTACCACAAATGCATTGTGCCCCATGCGTAGTGATTTTAACTCTGATCTTCCTCCTGCCTTCGCTGTTTGAGTTTACAGGTACCTCCATCTACTCTTTCATGCAAATAAGAAATCTTCTCAAGGCTGGGACTATGCTAATTTGTCTTTGTTTTTGTTGCTTCACATAAGGGCTTTTAGGTGATATATAATCAATAAGTAGAAAAAATAGAAACAATTGGAAGGTACTTCTATAAGCTTCACCACTATATCCACCCACTAACCTCTCTGACCTTATATACTTTTTCTTTCCTCCTTTTACTAGATGAACCCTTTCTTGTCTTATCTGAGGTTAATCTTTCTACTTGCACATTACATCCCATTTCCTCTCACCTACTCAAGGATATTGCTTCAGCAATTCTTCCCCTTATCTTCATTATTGTTATTTTTTGTGTACTGTATCATTTTCATCAGCATATCAATAACCTGAGATTTCTCCTATTTTTTTATTTTTTTATTTTATTTTTATTTTTATTTTTATTTTTCTCCTATTTTTTTTAAACTACGTTTTACAGACACAGGGTGAGGGAATGGATAAAAAAAGAAAACCCATCTCTATGTTGCTTATAAGAGACTCATTTTAGGCCTAAAGACACCTGCAGATTGAAAGTGAGGGGATAGAGAAACATTTATAATGCAAATGGATATCAAAAGAAAGCTAGAGTAGCAATACTTAGATTGGAAAAGTAGACTGTAAAACAAAGACTAACAAGAGACAAAGAAGGGCTCTATAGTAATGAAGGGGACAATCCAAAAGGAAGATATAACAATTGTAAATATTTAAGCACCCAACATGGGAGCACCGAAATACATATAATAGTTAATAAACATAAAGGAACTAACTGACAATAATGAAATTATAATAGAGTACTTTAACACCCCACTTACATCAATCAACAGATCATCTAAACAAAATAATCAACAAGGAAACAATGACTTTGAATGGCATAGTTGATCAGATGGATTAAATGACTATATTCAGAACAGTCCGTCCTAACAAGAGCAGAATACACATTTTTTTTCAAGTGCACATGAGACATTTTTCCAGAATATATCACATATTAGAACAAAAAACAAGCCTAAACAAATTCAAGAAGATCAGAGTGATACTATGCATCTTTTCTGACCTCATTGCTGTCAAACTAGAAGTCAACCAAAAGAAAAAAATTTGGAAAAACCCCACATACGTGGAGGTTAAAGAACATCCTACTAAAGAATGAATGGATCAACCAAAACATAAAAGAAGAAATAAAGTTTCTGCTTTTCTGGGACTGGGCTTTCCCGTCCTGGGGGCACTTGCCATGCGGACTTAGCCCAGCTTCTCTTGGGGGCCCTCCCCCGTTGGATGTTTTTTTATTTCTTTATATTTTTCCGTCTTCCTACCTTGATAGAAGCGCGAACTCTTATCACTGTAGCATTCCAGCTGTTCTCTCTTTAAATCTCAGGCTGAATTTGTAGGTTTTCAGGATGATTTGAAAGTTATCTAGGTAAGTTGGTGGGGACAGGAGACTTGGGGACCCTACTCTTCCGCCATCTTGCCCTGCCTGTGTGGTACTGGCACAAAAAGAGACACATAAATCAGTGGAACAGAATAGAGAATCCAGAAGTGGACCCTCAACTTTATGGTCAACTAATATTTGACAAATCAGGAAAGACTATCCACTGGAAAAAAGACAGTCTCTTTAATAAATGGTGCTGGGAACATTGGACAGGCACATGCAGAAGAATGAAACTAGACCATTCTCTTACACCAGGCACAAAGATAAACTCAAAATGGATGAAAGATCTAAATGTGAGACAAGCATCCATCAAAATCCTAGAGAACACAGGCAACACCCTTTTTGAACTTGGCCACAACAACTTCTTGCAAGATACATCCATGAAGGCAAGAGAAACAAAAGCAAAAATGAATTATTGGGACTTCATCAAGATAAAAAGCTTCTGCACAGCAAAAGAAACAGTCCACAAAACTAAAAGACAACCTATAGAATGGGAGAAGATATTTGCAAATGACCTATCAGATAAAGGGCTAGTATCCAAGATCTACAAAGAACTTATTAAACTCAACAAGCAAAGAAACAAACAATCTAATCATGAAGTGGATAAAATACATGAACAGAAATTTCACAGAGGAAGACACAGACATGGCCAACAAGCACGTGAGAAAATGCTCCGCATCACTGGCCATCAGGGAAATACAAATCAAAACCACAATGAGATACCACCTCACACCAGTGAGAATGGGGAAAATTAACAAGGCAGGAAACTACAAATGTTGGAGACAATGTGGAGAAAGGGGAATCCTCCTGCACTGTTGCTGGGAATGTGAACTGGTGCAGCCACTCTGGAAAACTGTGTGGAGGTTCCTCAAAGAGTTAAAAATAGAACTGCCCTGACCCAGCAATTGCATTCTTGCATTCCTGGGGATTTCCCCCAAAGATACAGATGCAGTGAAACGCCGGGACACCTGCACCCCGATGTTTATAGCAGCAATGTCCACAATAGCCAAACTGTGGAAGGAGCCTCGGTGTCCATTGAAGGATGAATGGATAAAGAAGATGTGGTATATGTATACAATGGAATATTACTTAGCCATTATAAATGACAAATACCCACCATTTGCTTCGACGTGGAGGGACCTGGAGGGTATTACGCTGAGTGAAATAAGTCAATCAGAAAAGGACAAACATTATATGGTCTCATTCATTTGAGGAATATAAAAATTAGTGAAAGGGAATAAAGGGAAAGGGGAGAAAATGAGTGCAAATATCAGTGAGGGTAACAAAAATATCAGCGAGAGAGACACCTAACTCTGGGAACTGAACAAGGGGTAGTGAAAGGGGAGGTGGGTGGGGGGTTGAGGTGACTGGGTGATGGGCACTGAGGGGGGCACTTGGTGGGATGAGCGCTGGGTGTTATGCTATATGTTGGCAAATTGAACTCCAATAAAAATTTTTAAAAAAGAAGAAATAAAGTACATGGAAATGAATGAAAATGAAAATGCAATGGTCTAAAACCTTTGGGAGCCAAAAAAAAAGTGGTTCTGAAGGAGAAGTTTATAGCAATACTAGCCTACCTCAAGAAGCAAGAAAAATCTCAAACAATTTAACCTTTTACCTAAAGGAGCTAGAAAAACAACAATCAAAACTTAAAACAAGCAGAAGGAAGGAAATAATAAAGATTAGAGCAGAAATAAATGACATGGAAACTGAAAAAAAAGGAAGAAATCAATGAAACTAGTAGCTGGTTCTTAGGAAAAATCAATAAAATTGATAAACCTCTAGCTAGAATTATGAAGAAAAAAAGAGAAAGGACTCAAAATCGCAAATGAGAGAGTTAAAATAACAACAAACACCACAGAAATACCGATAATTATAAGAGAATATTATAAAAACTGTATGCCGACAAATTGGACAACCTAAAAGAAATGGATAAATTCCTAAAGATGTATAATATATCAAAAGTGAATCCGGAAGAACTAGAAAATTTGAACAGATTACCAGCAGGGAAATTGAATCAGTAATCAAAAAACTCCCTGGGTGCCTGGGTGGCTCAGTGGTTGAACGTCTGCCTTTGGCTCAGGTCATGATCCTGGGGTTCTGGGATTGAGTTCTGCATCAGGCTCCCCACAGGGAGCCTGCTTCTCTTTCTCCCTGTGTCTCTGCCTCTCTCTCTCTGTCTCTTATGAATAAATAAATAAAGTCTTAAAAGGACAACAGAAAACACCTCCTAACAGTCCAGGAACAGATGGCTTCACAGGTGCATTCTACCAAACATTTAAAGAAGCATTAATACCTATTCTTAAACTATCTCAAAAAATCAAAAAGGAAGGAAAACTTCCAAATTCATTCTGTGAGTCCAGCATTACCCTGCTACTAAAACCAGATAAAGACACCACAAAAAAGGGAACTATAGGCCATTGTCTCCTATGAACATACATGCAAAAATCCTCAACAAAATACTAGCAAACCATATCCAATAATACATTAAAATATCATTCACCATGATTAAGTGGTTCAATATTTGTAAATCATACAATGTGATACATCACATCAATAAGAGGATGAGAACCATAGGTTATTTTTTTAGTAGGTGCAGGAAAAGCATTTGACAAAGTACAACATCCAATTCATGATAAAAACCCTCAACAAAGTAAAGTCCCATCATACAAAAATCAATGTACAGAAATCTGCTGCATTTCTATTCACCAATAATGAAGTAGCAGAGAGAGAAACTAAGAAAACCATCCCATTTAGGGGTACCTGGGTGGCACAGTAGGTTAAGTGTCAAACTCTAGATTTCAACTCAGGTCATGATCTCAGGGTTGTGAGATTGAGTCTACATCAGTCTTTGCACTGGTCGTGGAACCTGTTTAAGATTCTCTCTCTCCCTTTGCCCCTCCCAATCCCTGTTCTCTCTCAAATAAACCCCACAAAAAACAACACCCCAAAACCATCCCATTTACTATTGCACCAAAAATAATAACATACCTAAGAAGATGGAGGGTATTATGCTGAGTGAAATGAGTCAATTGGAGAAGGACAAACATTATATGTTCTCATTCATTTGGGGAATATAAATAATAGTGAAAGGGAATAGAAGGGAAGGGAGAAGAAATGGGTAGGAAATATCAGAAAGGGAGACAGAACATAAAGACTCCTAACTCTGGGAAACGAACTAGGGGTGGTGGAAGGGGAGGAGGGCGGGGAGTGAATGGGTGATGGGCACTGAGGGGGCACTTGACGGGATGAGCACCGGGTGTTATTCTGTATGTTGGTAAATTGAACACCAATAAAAAATAAATTTATTATTTAAAAAAATAACAAAATAGGTGAAATACCTGTACTGTGAAAACTATAAAACATTGATAAAAGAAATTGAAGATGACATAAAGAAATAGTAAAGCATTCCAGGTTCATGGATTGGAAGAACAAAATGTCTATACTACTCAAAGCAGCCTACACATTTAATAAAATCCCTATCAAAATACCAACAGCATTTTTCACAGAACTAGAACAAACAATTTTAAAATTTGTAAGGAACACAAAAGATCTTGAATAGCCAAGGCAGTTTTTGAAAACAAAAGTAAATCTGGAGGCATCACAATTCCAGATTTTAGGTCATATTACAAACTGTATTGTTCAGAACGATATGGTACTGGCACTACAAAAGACACACAGGTCAATGAAACGGAGTAGAAAATGCAGACATGAGCCCACAATTATATGGTCAATTAATCTTTGACCAAGCAGGAAAGAATATTCAATGGGAAAGAGACAGCATCTTCAACAGATAGTATTGGGAGAACTTGACAGCAATATGCAAAGAACAAAACTGAACTACTTTCTTACACCATACACAAAAATAAATTTAGAATGGTTTAAAGACCTAAATGTGAGACCTGAAACCACAAAAATCCTGGAAGAGAGCACAGGCAGTATTTCTCTGATATCATCCATAGCAAGTTTCTTTCTGAATAGGTCCCCTGAAGCAAGGGAAACAGAAGCAAAAAGCTTGTGCACAGTGAAGGAAACAATAAGAAAACCAACATTTGTATGGACTAAGCGAAGATATCTGTGATATCTTCCCTGATAGCCCTGATAAAGGGTTAGTATCCAAAATATATAAAGAACGTATGCAACTCAACACCCAAAAAACAAATAATTAAAAAATGATAAGATGAACAGACATTTCTTCAAGGAAGACATACAGATGGCAACACACCCACATGTAAAGGTGCTCAGTATCAGTCATCATCTGGGAAATGCAAATCAAAACCACAATGAGATATCACCTCACACCTTTTGGAATAGGCTAAAGTCAACAATATAATAAACAAGTTTTGATGATGATATGGAGAAATAGGAATCCTCATGCACCATTGGCAGGAGTGCAAACTGGTACAGCCACTGTGGAAAACAGTATGGAGACTCCTCAAAAAAGTAGAACTACTCTAGGACCCAGTATTTGCAGTAATGGGTATTTACCCAAAGAACATAAAATCACCAATTCAAAGGGATATACACACCCCTCTGTTTATAGCAGCATTATCTACAATAGCCAAATTATGGAAGCAGCTCATGTATCCATCAACTGATGAATGGATAGAGAAGATATGGTATATGGAATATTATTCAGCCAAAGAAAAGAACAAAATCTTAACATTTGTGCCTACATAGATGGAGCTAGAGAGTGTAATGCTAAGCCAAATAAGTCAGTCAGAGAAAGACAAATACCATATGATTTCACTCATGTGTGAAATTTAAGAAACAAAACAAGTGATCATATGGAAAAAGAGAGAAACCAAGGAATAGCTCTTAACTCTGACAGTTGCCAGAGGAGAGGTGGGTGGTGATATGTGTTAAATAGGTGATAAGGAGTAAGGAACACAGTTATCATGATGATCACCAGGTGATGTTTGGAATTATTGAATCACTAAATTATACACCTGAAAGTAATACATTTTATGTTACCTGGAATTTAAAAAAAAAAAAAAAACAAAAAAAAAACAAACAAACCCTGAATTTTGCTCCACAACTCAATCAACTACTTTTTCTCCTTTTATAGAAAAAATATTTTTTTGAAAGAGTTGTCTGTCTCTAGTTCTAGCCCATTCAGGCAGGCTTTCATGAACCATACCTCTCTCTCCAGATTGCCCTTCTCAAGGTCATTAATGACTTCCAAACAGCAATTTGTCAGATCTCATTTTCTATTCTCATGGTTCTGTTATTAGGATTTGACCCATTTGGACTATTCCCATTCTTTTCTCTTAGACATTTCTTTTTCTAGCTTCAAAGATACATACCAACTCCCTAGCCTCCCCCTTCCCACTCCCCACAGTGGCATACATTGATGGCTACACTTCGTTTCTTTACCTTCTAAACACTGGAATACAGATAACTTGACTAAATATTATCTATACATTGATTTATATCTCTAGTATAGATTTTTTGTACTTTAGACTCCTATTCATTAAGAGTGAGCCTGGATGAACCACTAGCCAACCCATAAAATTGGAGGAAATAATAGATGCTGTTGTTTAAACCACAGAGTTTTGTTGTGGTTTGGTATGTATACATTAATTTAAGGGTTGACTTCATCATCCTAAAAACAAATGTAATGTGTGAAAACTGTGATTTTCAAATTGTTTAATTTATTTGCTGAATGTATTGATAGATTCTAATCTTAACAGGGAATACAAATGCTGATTCATGAAAATGCAAATTATTTATCTTTTACCCTAAAAGAATTCATTATCCATGATGCATAATAATAATAATAGGAAATCAAAATAACAATTATGTTGTCTCCATGCATGCAGACAAAAGAGTTACTCTAGTTAGTCCAACACTGCAATTAATGAATAAGGTGGGATCCAATTTTATGAGTCACTCAGTAAATTCAGTCTTTGGTAGTTTATTTTATTTTATTTAAAAAAATTTTTTTAATAATTTATTTTTTATTGGTGTTCAGTTTACCAACATACAGAATAACACCCAGTGCTCATCCCGTCAAGTGCTCCCCTCAGTGCCTGTCACCCATTCACCCCACCCCCCGCCCTCCTCCCCTTCCACCACCCCTAGTTTGTTTCCCAGAGTTAGGAGTCTTTATTTTCTGTCTCCCTTTCTGATATTTCCCACACATTTCTTCTCCCTTCACTTCTATTCCCTTTCACTATTATTTATATTCCCCAAATGAATGAGAACATATAATGTTTGTTCTTCTCTGATTGACTTACTTAACTCAGCATAATACCCTCCAGTTCCATCCACGTTGAAGCAAATGGTGGGTATTTGTCATTTCTAATGGCTGAGTAATGGCTGAAGTAATGGCTGAAGGTGATGCTGGCCTCATAGAACAAATTTGTAAGTACTCCATCTCTTTCTATCTTTCCAAACAGCTTTAGTAGAATAGGTATGGTTTCTTCTTTAAATGTTTGATAGAATTCCCCTGGGAAGCCATATGGCCCTGGACTTTTGTGTCTTGGGCGGTTTTTGATGACTGCTTCAATTTCCTCCCTGGTTATTGGCCTGTTAAGGTTTTCTATTTCTTCCTGTTCCAGTTTTGGTAGTTTGTGGCTTTTCAGGAATGCGTCCATTTCTTCTAGATTGCCTAATTTATTGGCGTATAGCTGTTCATAATATGTTTTTAAAATCGTTTGTATTTCCTTGGTGTTGGTAGTGATCTCTCCTTTCTCATTCATGATTTTATTAATTTGAGTCTTCTCTCTCTTCTTTTTAATAAGGCTGGCTAATGGTTTATCTTTCTTATTAATTCTTTCAAAGAACCAACTCCTGGTTTTGTTGATCTGTTCCACAGTTCTTCTGGTCTCGATTTCATTGAGTTCTGCTCGAATCTTTATTAACTCTCTTCTTCTGCTGGGTGTAGGATCTATGTGCTGTTTTTTCTCTAGCTCCTTTATGTGTAAGGTTAGCTTTTGTATTTGAGCTCTTTCCAGTTTTTGAATGGATGCTTGTATTGCGATGTATTTCTCCCTTAGGACTGCTTTTGCTGCATCCCAAAGATTTTGAACAGTTGTATCTTCATTCTCATTAGTTTCCATGAATCTTTTTAATTCTTCCTTAATTTCCTGGTTGACCCTTTCATCTTTTAGCAGGATGGTCCTTAACCTCTGCGTGTTTGAGGTCCTTCCAAACTTCTTGTTGTGATTTAGTTCTAATTTCAAGGCATTATGGTCTGAGAATATGCAGGGGACGATCCCAGTCTTTTGGTATTGGTTCAGACCTGATTTGTGACCCAGTATGTGGTCTATTCTGGAGAAAGTTCCATGTGCACTTGAGAAGAATGTGTATTCAGTTGAGTTTGGATGTAAAGTTCTGTAGATATCTGTGAAATCCATCTGGTCCAGTATATCATTTAAAGCTCTCGTTTCTTTGGATATGTTGTGCTTAGAAGACCTATCAAGTATAGAAAGAGCTAGATTGAAGTCACCAAGTATAAGTGTATTATTATTTAAGTATTTCTTCATTTTGGTTATTAATTGATTTAAACATTTGGCAGCTCCCACATTCGGGGTATATATATTGAGGATTGTTAAGTCCTCTTGTTGGATAGATCCTTTAAGTATGATATAGTGTCCCTCTTCATCTCTCACTACAGTCTTTGGGGTAAATTTTAGTTTATCTGATATAAGGATGGCTACCCCTGCTTTCTTTTGAGGACCATTTGAATGGTAAATGGTTCTCCAGGCTTTTATTTTCAGGTTGTAGGTGTCCTTCTGTCTAAAATGAGTCTCTTGTAGACAGCAAATAGATGGGTCCTGCTTTTTTATCCAGTCTGAAACCCAGCGCCTTTGGATGGGGTCATTAAGCCCGTTCACGTTCAGAGTTACTATCGACAGATATGAGTTTAGTGTTATCATGATATCTATTCAGACCTTGTTTTTGTGGATTGTTCCACTGAACTTCTTCTTAAAGGGGAATTTTAAGAGTCCTCCTTAAAATTTCTTGCAGAGCTGGTTTGGAGGTCACATATTCTTTGAGGTCACATATTCTTTCAGTACCTGCCTGTCTTGGAAGCTCTTTATGTCTCCTTCCATTTTGAATGAGAGCCTTGCTGGATAAAGTATTCTTGGTTGCATGTTCTTCTCATTTAGGACCCTGAATATATCCTGCCAGCCCTTTCTGGCCTACCAGGTCTCTGTGGAGAGGTCTGCTGTTAACCTAATACTCATAAAAGTCAGAGATTTCTTGTCTCTTGCTGCTTTAAGGATCTTCTCTTTATCTTTGGAATTTGCAAGCTTCACTCTTAAATGTTGAGGTGTTGAATGGTTTTTATTGATTTTAGGGGGGGATCTCTCTATTTCCTGGATCTGAATGCCTGTTTCCCTTCCCAGATTAGGAAAGTTTTCAGCTATGATTTGTTCAAATACATATTCTGGCCCTCTGTCCCTTTTGGCGCCCTCGGCAACCCCAATTAAACGTAGGTTTTTCTTCCTCAGGCGGTCGTTTATTTCCCTTAATCTATCTTCATTGTCTTTTAATTGTTTGTCTCTTTTTTCCTCAGTTTCCCTCTTTGCCATCAACTTGTCTTCTCTGTCACTCACTCGTTCTTCCACCTCGTTAACCCTCGTCGTTAGGACTTCTAGTTTGGATTGCATCTCATTCAATTGATTTTTTATTTCTGCCTGATTGGATCTAAATTCTGCAGTCATGAAGTCTCTTGAGTCCTTTATGCTTTTTTCTAGAGCCACCAGTAGCTGTATAATAGTGCTTCTGAATTGGCTTTCTGACATTGAATTGTAATCCAGATTTTGTAACTCTGTGGGAGAGAGGACTGTTTCTGATTCTTTCTTTTGAGGTGAGGTTTTCCTTCTAGTCATTTTGCTCAGTGCAGAATGGCCAAGAACATGTTGTATTGGGAAAAGGAGAAAAAGAGAGGCGAGAAAGAAGGAAAGAAAAGAGAAAAAAAAGAAAGAAAAAAGGAAGAAAAAAGAAAAAAAGAGAAGAAAAAGAGAAAAAGAAAGAAAGGAAAAAGAAAAGAAAAAAAGGGTGGGGGAAGCAAACAAATCAAAAAGCAAAAAAAAAAAAAAACAAAAAACAACAACAAAAAAACAAACAAACAAAAAAAACAAACCAAACAAACAAAAAGCCACGGGGGAGTATCTTCTGATTCTGTATACTTTAAGTCCCTTGACTTCCCTTGGAACTTGTCCGTCTAGCTGGTCTTCTGGGGGAGGGGCCTGCTGTGCTGATTTTCAGGTGTTAGCACTTGGGGGAGATGCTCTGCCCCTGCCTGGTGCAGGGCTCAGTGGGGGTTGTTTACCCCGTGAGGCCCCAGGAGGATCAACCACAGTGGCGGCGGCCAGCTCTGGAGCCCTGGAGTCAGCCCCCGCAGTAACTCCGGAGCTCTCCGTCTGCAGGGCCTGGATGCTCCGGGGCGGGGCCGCTGATCTGCTCAGCTCCGGGCAGGAGCGTCTTTGCTGTCCTGGGCCCTCCCGGCCTCTGCCTGTCCCGGGGGAGGCCCGATCCTGGGCTGTGACCGGGCTCCCTGTGCTCCGGGGCCTGCGCTGTTGGATTCACGCTCCCGGCCGCGCAGCCCCCTCCGTGGAGCCACCGCCCGTGCCCCTCCGAGCTGCTCCTGGAACCGCACAGCCCCCTCCGCACGGAGCCTCTTCCTCTGCCCGAGCCCCTCCGAGCTGCTCCCACCCCGCAGCCCCCTCCGTGGAGCCACCGCCCGAGCCCCCGAGCTGCTCGGGGTCCCGCTGTGCGCGCTGCAGCCCTTAGGGAGCTCGGCGCACTCTCCCGGGTCGCAAGTGTCTGTCAGTGTCTCAGGGAGCCCGAAGGCATCCCTGCCCTCCTGGGTCCTGCTCCAACTCCCTGCGAGCCCCTTTCCGCCCGGGAAGGTTGGTGCAGTTCCTGCTTCTCCGGGACGGGGCTCTCCTGTCCTGGGGACACTCGCCCCAGCCTTAGCCCCGCTCCTCGCAGGGCCCCTCCCCCCTTGGAGGCCTTTTGTCTCTTTCTTTTTCCCCGTCTTCCTACCTTGATAGAAGCGCGAACTCTTCTCACTGTAGCATTCCAGCTGTTCTCTCTTTAAATCTCAGACCGAATTCGTAGATTTTCAGGATGATTTGAAGGTTATCTAGGTAATTTGGTGGGGACAGGTGACTTGGGGACCCTGCTCTTCTGCCATCTTGCCCCTCCTCCTCCTGTCTTTGGTAGTTTAATAAAACTATCAGTGGTTTTTAAAATAATAAATGTAATGAATTGAATATGGTGTGAGTTACTTGCATATAGGTAAATTATACTTCATAATAAACATTGAATATACTTAAGGAAATAATTTACTTATTCTTTCTTTTCAATATCATTCATTGTGTAGTATGTTTAGAGAAAGACTTACCCTAGCACACTGATGGTTTTTCATGAGAGAACAAAGAATGCTTTTAAAATTATTCTTCAATATAAAAGACTTATGGTTTCAGATTTGGAGTATCTTTTGTGACAAGTTGTAAGTAAATTGCCAAACTCTAACTTAATTAAAAAACCCTCAACTATATAAGGCTTATCAGCACAGTATTATTAAAGATTAGCAATGTGTGGTTGTTGAAGACTACACAGTGACATATCATCATCATCATTCTCACCCTAATTTTAGAAATGAGGAAACTACAGTTCACAGAAGTAGAATAAATTTCCGAAGACCATATAGCTGGCAAGTAGTGAACCTAGGAGTAAGATTTCAAATTCTCATAAGGATCTGTTTAATTAATATGAAAAAACACTCAAAGTGTTTATTAAGTGTCTTATAAATTAAAATATCAAAAATGTCTTTATGAGGAATGGCAAATGTTATTTATCCTTTCATATTCCAGCTGATGGATTAGAAGTCCTTCCTGAAACAGAGGCAAAGTAGAAAAATTGAAATCTATAGTTTGACTCTGAAGCCCATGTTTTTTGTACCACAAAAAATTGCCTCTCAGTGTTTCACATGTATCTCATTTCATGTTTTCTTCTTTTGTTACTTGTTCATACTCATGTCTTCCTTGTTTTATTATAGTTTTCTTGAAGATAGAAATCATATCTCTTATTATACCATCTTCATTCTCTGTTCCCTCTTAACTAACAGTATCTTGCATAGGCTTCAGTAATATTTGCTGCAAAGAGATAAATAAGATATCCTTTAAGGGAAGACTAAGACATGTTCTATGCAGATCTAATATAACTCACACATTTATTTGAAAATATTTATTATATTTGTAGTATGTACCCACCTTTATTCTAGTATAAGTGTGTTTAGAGGTAGTCAATCAGACAGACTTTGGTTAAAAACTATCTCTGACACTTATTTGAATGATCTCGGGCATATTGCTTACCCTCTTGGAGCCACTCTTTTTGTCAGCTTTATGAGACTAATCTGATTTCAGTGTATGTGCTGCTGAAGTGAGCACTATGACCGTAATCTAAAACATACCTCTAGGGAATCAAATTAGGTAGTGTGTATAAAGGACTTTACATTATGTTTTGTGTGTTGTATTCTTGCTAAACATTAGTTAGATAATCTTTCTTACTCATCACTTAAAATTCCCTAGTAAAAGGATAATAGAAGTTAAGTCTGAATGATTTTGTTTCCCACTGTATTTATTGTGGTTTTAGTATTATTTTCAGATATGACTTTCCAGAGTGTGAGATATAAAAATTGATGAGTCAGGTGTGGTCCCTAGAACAGATTGTTGTGTGGACCTGGCACTAGTGCTAAAATTGTCTTTCCAAACAAAGGTATTCATGGAACCTTGGACTATAGGCATAAATTAAGTACATCAGGCAGGTATGTTGATTTCAGGCACAGGATTTCTTTGGGAGGATTTCAACTACTGTACTACAGTTCTGAGATTTATGTATTTCAGAAAGTTTCCCAAAGCTGAGTCTATGGATTTCACTATGTGATTTATAACCTTGGCTTCTATAGCTTCTGATCACATTTTATTTTCCCACCGTGAAGCAGGGCTAATTATTAGAGTGACAAAGGAAGTCATATATTTTAAAGCTCTCTGTGTGGCCAAAGGGTGCTTTTAATGAAAATTAACTTTAGTGAGATATTTGCAATGCATGCTACACCACTGATACAGTAATTCATTTTATACCCTTTCTGAGAATCTAAATTCATTGTTTCATAGAACTATCTTTTTTTACCTTAGGCTAATGGAGAGCACATGATATACTAGAGAATTATCCATTTTCAGAACTATTTTTTTGACTTTCTTATTTTCTTAGCTACCAAAGTAAAGATAAGTAGCTATACTTTTGAAGGATTAATATGAATTATCATTTTATCTGCAACCAAACATTTAAATATCTGTTGGCATTTTCTGTGGGAGATTAACATTTAATTTAGAAAAAAGCTAGAAATCTTGAAATAAAGTAAAATGCTTTCTGGGTTTGTAAAATGAAATGACAAATATTTGGTGCAAAGACCTTTGAATATAATATTGTAATTGTCATGTAAAATGTTCTTTGGTTGCATTCAAAATGTCAATAATGAATTATCAGTCTAAACCACATAAAGGAAGTAATCAGAAGTTAAATAAAAAGAACTTACCTGTTTAATATATCAGCCAGCAGATGAATAGATGCCTTATAGAGGAAGCATTTGCTCTGTAGTTGCATTCTTCAACAATCAAACTAGACCAGGAAATGATAAGAATGAAATATTATGTTTTATTTGTAAAAATAAATTCATTAGGTTGAGATTTTAAATTATATTAAAGACATATATAAGTAGAGAAATTTAAATGCATATATTAGGAGAGTAAATTAAGTATTTTGGCAATGAATAATTTTGTATCACTATAAAAGATAACTATTTACTAGTACTACCACTGTGTACTTTTGTTGAGCACCTACAAGGTGCCAACCATTGTTTGACATTTTACATTGCTTAAGTCATTAAGGAGACCTGGGAGGCTCTTTTTGTGGTTTTCATTTTTAAAGAGTAAAATAACATACCTTTTCTCCTCATACCATAATGTAAGTACAACTAAACCTTTATGGTCCATTTTCTAATTAATTTGATTACATATTAGATTCTATTAGCCTTTCTTGGGACACATGGCATTTTGCCATTTTATTTATCAAGAGCACCTCCAAGAATTGGGAGGGACAGGAATTTTTTTTTCTTTTTTTTTCACCCCAAATTTTTATTTAAATTCTAGTTAATTAACCCATAATGTAATTTTGGTTTCAGGAATAGAATTGAGTGATTCATTACTTGCATGTAACACCCAGTGCTCATTACATCAATTGTGCTCCTTAATGCCCATCACTCATTTAGCCCTTCCACCACCCAAGGCCCCTTTAGCAACCCTCAGTTTGTTCTCCAACTTTAGGAGTCTCTTATGGTTTGCTTCCCTCTCTCTTCTCTCTTTTCTTTTTTTTCAGGACAGGACAGTTTTTAAACGGTAATTAAATGTTTATTTACTGTTTTACGTCTTGATAATGACTCACAAGATAACTAATGTAATCTTTCAATTATACTAGCTACAATCCTAGCTCCTAAAAACATTAATCTTTTGATGTTTAGAAAAATTTTAAATACTGTCAGAAGAAGAGAGCTAATTGATATTTAAACTATTACAGTTCTGTCATCAATTTGTGCAACTTTAACGGTAAGGTTAGGTAATGGTAATTTAGGAACTTTCTTTCCCCAAACTCAGAATGTGATAAGGGCATAATGTAAGAACAAGCGAAATATTTAAACTTTGAAAGTTACTTTTAAATATTAAAATAGTAATATGTTCTCATTATTTGAAAGGGTAGAACATATAGTGAAGCAAATAAGATAATCTGTAATTTAAAAACTATAATTTTACCGTGTAGAAGTAAATTGTTAACCTGTGCATTTCTTTTGATTTCTAGAAAAACTCAGAAACACAATTGTTTACGATGTGGTTGAGATTATTTGTAAAGAGTAAAAAATGTTTTTTGTGCTTTTCACTTTCCATTATACCATGAACATTTTTAAAGTCATTTAAATATTCAAAAAGGTAATTTAAATAACCCATGTGACAGAGTATTATGCAGTGATTGGAATTATTTAGTGGTTTCCCTATTGTTGAACATTTAGTAGTTAAAGTTGCTACTATGAATAATGCATATAACGTCCTTATACATAAATTTTTGTCTTCATTTCTCCTCATTTCCTGAGGATACTGTACTTAGAAGTGAATTACAATTTCAAAGGATCTGAATCTTTTTTTGAAGCCCTTAATGTCTGCTGTTAATTGCTTTTCAGAAAGATTGTACCAATTTAAGCTTCTATAAAACAAAGTGTGGGAAAGTCACTCTATACTTACCAGTATTGAGAATAATCACTGTAGGAACCTTTCCTTATTCTTATAGGCAAAAAATGGCATCTCGTTTTAATTTGGATTTCTCTGATCATTGGTAAGGTTAAACTCATTTCACATATTTGTGAACATTCAGTTTTCTGTTTTTGTGAATTGCCTGTTCATGTAATTTTTCTATTGGAGTTTTGGTATTTTTCCAGTGGCATATGTGACTTCTTTATTGTTTAAGAATACTAAGCCTTAGTTGGGGCACATGAGTGGTACAGATGATTAAATATCTGACTTTTGGTTTTGGTTAAGGTCATGATCTCAGGGTTGTGATCTCAGGGTCGTGACTCCAGGGTCATGAGATTGAGTCTCACCATCAGGCTCTGTGCTCACTGTGAAGTCTGCTTGAGATTCTCCCTCCCTCTCCCTGCCCTGCCTGCTAGTGCTCCCTCTCAAATAAATAAATAAATCTTAAAAAAAGGAAGAATATTAAGCCTTATTTTTGTGGCCAGTGTTTTTCTTGGCTTGATATATATGAGTTTTATGATCATGTTTTTTACATGAGAGAGCTAACATTTTTATGTAGTCAGATATGATAGATTTTTTTGTATTTTCTACCATTGATTTTGTGGTTAATCTTTCCAAATCTGAAAAAATATTTACTTAAGTTTGCTTCTAGCCTAGCCTTTTTATAGTTTTGTTCTGCATGTTTAATTCTTTTATCCTTACCAAAATTATGTAAGTGTAGTAAACTGAGGTTCTAACTTAAAATTTTCTGAATACCTATTTTCATCACTTACTTACTGAATAATCCATGCCTTCACTACTGATTTTTGTGATGCTTCCTTTATTATATCTTACCCACACACACACACATATCATATCATGTGGCTTATAAATTTTGCCCTTAGACTTCAATCAGAATAAGCTAAGACTATTACTAAATAAATGCATCTTCTTGGGCCCAAAATCTGGAATAATAAATTAGAACTTCTGCAGATCCACTTTAGGAATATATTTTCTCCCCTTCTGGAGATTTTATATACCTCTCATTTATCTAGCTTTCTAGATAAATTTTTGAGTTATTTTATTTAAAAAATGCCAATGACATTCTGGCTAGAATTACATTAAACTATACATTTATTTTTGAAGTAATAGCAACTTTGTAGTGGTCTTCTTATCTAGGTACATGTTTTATCTTGCTATTGTTAATGTCTTCCTTTTTTATTTTTTAGGAAAACTTAAGAGGTTTAAATTTAAATGAAAATTCTCATATACTTTAGGATGATATTTCTGTATCTTTTAAAAAAAGTCTCACCTTAATCTTATGCTTGGGACAGTTTATAGGACTACTTAATATTTACTATTCCATTGAAGTCTTTTTAAATTATTCTTTGTCCTAGTGTCTTTCTTCTTTTTCTCAATCTGTTTATAATATTTTAGAGTTTCAAAAGTTTTCCTGTTTTTTTTTTTTATATGAGCATCTGAAAGGCAGAGGTTTTGCCTTATTATTTTCTGAATTCATTTCCTTTACTTTTCAATATCTAGTACAATACCTACCGCAACAAGTGCCCAGCAAATATTTGGTGAATTATATTGAATTCTCAGTACTGATATATACCTTAAAATGAAATAGCCATGAGTGAATTAATATTTATGCTCCTGGCATAATAGATGATATCCTCCATTGAAGTTCTCATATATATTCTATTATTCAACATTAGCTTCACCAGATATTTACTGAATTTCTATTATGAGTCCTGCATTGTGTTAGGAGCAAAATCATACAAACATAAGATGATTTATATAATCAAGATTTTTACTAGGCATTGAGGAAAGACATATCTGTATGTGAATATTTAAAATCTGAAGTGTTAAAATACAGGTGAGTAAAAATGCTATGAGCGTATTCCTTAGTATTGGTTGCAGGTACTTTGTAAAACTGTGTGGTAGAAACTTTAATACTTTCTTGATCAGGATTAGAATCCTTAGCTCTCTTAAAACCAACTACTGTGTAACCTTGAGCAAGTTACTAGCTCTTTGAAAATAATTTTCTCACCTAAAATGGAGAAAATCATATTTACCTCAAAGATGTGATGTGAATTTTAAATGGATTACATATATAAATTCAGATAATTATTGTATAAAATAAATTCTCTCCTCTTGTTTGTTGGAAAACCTTGAAATTTGGGTAATTTAAATTAAATCAGTTTCCATTTTCATGCCATGAGAGAAACTTAGAAATAAGAATATTCTGTACATAAAATTTTTTAATGAATTAGGAAAATATTGACAATATTTTTACTTTAATAGCTCTGATCTTTTCTCAGAGCCTGTGTTCTAAAGGAGCAGAATGTTTCCAACACTGGCACACAGTTTCCACTCTCTTGCTTCCCAGTTTTCTTCAACTTATTCCAATCTTTTTCCCATTCTCACTGCTTCACTGAAACTGTTGTCAAAATCATCAGTGGCCACTTTATGGCTAAGTTTATGGCTAAGTTAATTTCATAAAAATTAACCTCAGTAGCTTGCAAAACCATGGACTCTTATCTCCTTTTTGAATCAGTCTTCTTACCTGGCCTCTGCAATAATTCATTCTCCTGGTTTTCTTTCCTTCAGTCATACAGATTGCTCCTTCTCAGTCTCTTATATTGGATTCTCTTCCTATATTTAAATGATAAGAGTTAAGTTTCTCAGATCATGATTCTAGGCCCTTTTTTCCTTTGTCTCTGTTTTGTCATCTTATTTATAATTCCTGAGTTTAAATTTCCTATCTGGACCTCCTTTCTTGACTAACTATGGTCTGACTGACAGCTTTACCTGAATTTCCATGGACGTCTCAAAAATAATGAGCTCCAAAGTAGATTTTCCTCTTGAATTCATCCTTCCAAGTTCATCTTTCTTTTGTTCACACAATTTCTCAGCCCAGAAATATGGGAGTCAACTTAGTCTTCCCATTTACTCACCCATGATGTTTAATGCATCGACAACTTCCATTGATTTTTACCTTCAAAGTATTTCAGAATTCTGTATATTTTTCTCCAGTTCTGTTAGCATCATTTTAATTTAGGCAGTATCTTTTCTCTTGGGATTCTTCAACATATATTTTTAAAAGATTTTTAAAATTTATTTAAGAGAGAGAGAGTGCACAAGTAGGTGGAGGGGCAGAGGAAGAGGGACAGGAGAAGTAGACTCTTTGCTGAGCATGGCGCTTTGGAGCTCATCCCAGCAACCTGAGATCATGATCTGAACCGAAATCAGATGCTTAACCCACTGAGGTACCCACACACCCTTTCAACATGTTTTGTTTGAGACAGCAAGTGATTACGTTGGAATGCCCAAAGACTGACAGGTATGGAGGAATGTGGTCAGAGAAGCTGGAAATCCATTTAGTATTAAATGGTAGAATACTTTCTGTGTCATGATAATCTGTTTAGACTTAATTCCTGTAGTTTATGTATATTATCTGAAGAAATTAAAGCTAGGAATTTTGAGTACCAGCTATGTGTGTGAGAATATAGCTGTCACCAAAATTGACAGTGATCTTGCTCTCAGAGACCTGATATTCTTGTGTGAGGAATAGTCTATAAACATATTATATGTTTGTAAAAATAAATATGTAATATTGTAATATAAATGTTTTAGCCTATAGATATTATTTAAATATGCAATAAATGTATAATATGTAAAATATACATATTTTAAATATATTTATTTAAATTTTCAGGTGATAATGCTCTAAAAATAAAGAGGTAGAGAGTAATGGACTTTCATTACTTGTTATAATGATGTTCATTCATGCAACAAAAAATGATTAAGTGCCTTATTTTGTTCAGGGCTGTTATATATACTCTAATACTTTGTTTTTAGTATAGCCATATGAAATGAGTATTATTATTAACAAAAACAAATGAGAAATTTGGGTCCAGTAAGATTAAGTTATTTGTCCCTGTTTGGGAGACTGGAAGAGAATTTGACTTTGAGCTTAAATCTGTTTTATGCCTATACGTATTGAATTTATATCCTATTCTTCTTTCCTTTTTAACAGAAAGTTTGGCATTGAGGCAGTGGAGATTTGGTATACATGTTTAGGTAAAGCTTGCATCTTGGAGACCAGTGAGAGTATTTTAATAGTTAAGATGAAATATGATAACAGCTTGGGGTAAGGAAGGATGGAATAGATTCATTTACCAAACAAATACATAAAGGCCAAATATATTGCTTGCCAGTGGAGTTGTGTCAAGCATTTAGCTTTTTTTTTTTCCTATTAGTTATTTTCTATTCATTTCCATAAGTGATTTATAATAATTAGGAGACCAAACTCTTCTGTTTCTTTTCATTACCACAAACTACTTTTGGTGGCTACCCTTCAGAGTTTAAATGCTTCTGTTCTTCTATATAATCTGTTTTTGCTCATGGCTTAAACATGTAGATTTTTATTTTTCCAGTTACCACTAATTATAGACTTTCAATTTTGATAGTTGCTGATTTTTACTATATCTTATTCTATATCAGGAAACCATGTTAAATAGGTATTTTGTATTATAAATATAAATGAGCAGATTTTTTTTTCATTACACATGTATGAATGTTATTGCTGATGTATAACCATGACTGTACTGAAGCCAGTGGGAATCCTTTCAGACTATGTTCTTGCTATTTTAAGATGTGATACCAGCATAGTATAAAAAGGAAGAAAAATGATGAAATTACCCAGGAGAGTATATCCATGATGGTACTGGGCATGGAAATTTTATCATCATTGCTTGTTCTCATTTTATAAAGAGAAAATTTACTGGGAGCCTTTTGTGGGTACTTACATATATCTTATTTAACATATGTTATTGAGTACATTCTGTTTCATACACAATGCTAAGCATGGGGTATACATGAATGAACAAAAAAAGACGTGTTTATTGTTTTTCATGAGTTCAAGTCAGGTGGGAGAGAGTCAATAAGAACAAACTCATGTATAATTGCATATTGTGAGAAGTGCTATGAAGGAAATAAAGAGAATTCATTGATAGGAATTTCATGAAAACTTCTAGGATAGGAAAGACTTCTCTGATGAGATAAGCATTAAACTGAGATGTGAAAGATAGAGACATCAGTGAGAGGGCAGGGAATGGGACAGCAGGAAAACAGGTCTTGATGCAGATAATGTTTGTTCTAGGAACTGAAAAGAAGAGAGTACATTAGGTGAAGAGTGGTAAAAGATGAATTAAAGGTAGATAAAGACTAGATCATGCAGTGTCTCATGGGCTATAGTAAAGGCTTTGGTTTTATTTGATGTGCTTTGGGAAACTATTGAAGAGATTTAGGCCGGAGAACAACACGATCTGATTTCTGGGAAAGTAATACAGTATGTTGAAGGAGAAGATTTTAGTCAAAATTATAATGGGCTTCTAAATTTTAAGTAAACTAAGGAAGAAATTTTCCTTAATTTCATAGTAAAAATTATTTAACATGTATGTATGTATATGTATATATTCCATTTTATTTTTTCTTTTGGCTTTTTACCTATACCTTCTTTTATGTATGTATGTATGTATGTATGTATGGTGATTGCTCTATGGCTAATGATATGCATCCTTTTGTACCACTTTATACTTCATATTTTCTGTGTCATACTTCCTGCATCTCATTTCACACTCAATACTTCATACTTCACACTTCCCATTTCACATTTTAAAACTTTATACATCTTAGAATAGTCTGACTCCATTCATCTGCCTGGTCCCTATTCTTGTTATATATTTGGGTATTCTTGTTATATATTTTATTTTTGTGCATTATAATCTCCAGTTTACAATGTTAAAATTTTGGCTTCAGGCTTAAGAAAATTATTAAATAAAAATACAGTTTAAAAATATATAACAAATTATCTACCATTTCTTCTTTTCCTCATTCTTTATTGTAGATCCAAGTTTATTTTTTATTTTAAGCTTTTATTATTTATTCATGAGAGACCCAGAGAGAGTCAGAGGAAGAAGCAGGCTTCATGCAGGGAGCCCAATGCGGGACTCAATCCCAGGACTCTGGGATCATGCCCTGAGCCAAAGGCTCAACCGCTGAGCCATCTGGGCGTCTCTGTAGATCCAGGTTTATGTACAGCTTTTTTCCCCCTGTGATTTGAGTTTCTGTCAATCCCAAAACAACCTTTGGTATATATTATAGTGTGAATCTGCATCTTATTGCACTAAATTCACTCAGCTTTTGTTTACGTGAAATTGTCAATAAGTCAATCAGAGAAGGACAAACATTATATGGTCTCATTCATTTGGGGAATATAAAAAATAGTGAAACGGAATAAAGGGGAAAGGAGAAAAAATAAGTGGGAAATATCAAAAAGGGAGACAGAACATGAAAGACTCCTACCTCTAGGAAAGGAACTAGGGGTGGTGGAAGGGGATGTGAGCAGGGGGTGGGGTGACTGGGTGACAGGCACTGAGGTGGGCACTTGACGGGATGAGCACTGGGTGTTATTCTATATGTTGGCAAATTGAACACCAATAAAAAAATAAATTTATAAAAAAAAAATAAAATTGAAAGCTTAATAAAAAAAGAAATTGTCTTTACTTTTGTTTTTGATTTAATGTAGAATTCTGGGTTGAAAGGATTTGTTTTTTTCTTTTTTTTTTTGTTTTAGATTTTATTTATTTATTCATAAGAGACACACAGAGAGAGCAGGGACATAGGCAGAGGGAGAAGCAAGCTCTCTGTGTGGAGCCCCCTGCAGGACTCGATCCCAGGACCCCGGATCACGATCTGAGCCAAAGGCAGACACTCAACCACTGAGCCACCCAGCTTTCCTTGTTTTTTTCTTTTAATAGTAATGATATTATTTCATTGTCTTACAATATTCATTGTTTCTGATGAGAATTCAACTGTTTGTTACCCTTTTTATTGATCTCCTGTATACAGTATGTCTTCTCTGTGATTTTAAGATTTTTTTCTGTGTTTGGTTTTAAGCAATTTGACTATGATATGTCTAGGTTGGACTTTTTGTATTTGTGTTATTTATCCTACTTGGGATTTATTGAGCTTCTTATATCTGTAATTGTTGTTTTTCATCAAATTTGGAAAAATGTAAGGCTTATTTCTTTAAATATTATTTCTTATATATTTTTATTCACTTTTCTTTTTGGAACTTCTATTGCATATTTGCTGTTTTTCCATGGGTCTCTGAAGCTTGTTAATTTAAGGAAAATTATTTCTCTACATTCTTTAGATCAGGTATTTTTTAATAATGTGTCTTTATTCTGAAATTTTCAATCTGCTGTTGAATCCATTCAGTGTAATTTTTATTTCCAGCACTGTAAGTTTTAATTCTGTGATTTCTGTTCAGTTCTTTTTATAGATCTCAATTTCCAATTTAATTTTCTCTCTGTTCACTCTGAAGCCATATCTTTCATTCTTTGAAATATTTTCCTTTAGCTATTTGAGTATATTTATACTATTTTCTTTGTTTACTAAAGCCAAAATCTGGGCCATCTCAGTGTTGGTCTCCGTTGAGTATATATATATATATATTATTGTAGAAGCTCTTGTTTCTGTTTTCATCCTCTTAAGAGATGATTTTTGATCTAGTTTCCAGTTTAGATACTGATTTTTATGACCTTGAACTTAGATTAACTTAGTTAAACTTACAAGCTTATATAAGTTCAATGTGATAAGCCAGTCCTCTAGGTTGGAACTTGGACAAGAAAGAGTTCAAGACTGACCTTTGGCTGGTTCCTAGAATGCTGTTGGAATGTTCTGCTAAGAATTTTTTACGTGCTTGTTGCTAGTACAGAACACTGTGATAGTTTATATATATAGGAAGATAAAAATTTTAATTTATGGTGAATATCTGCTTTCCTTCTGGTGGTCTGGAGGTTCAATGACTGACTACCATAATAAATCTGGGTTCCTAAGCTCAGGCAAGCTTCCATGGTAGATAATCCTACCATTGTCGTAATGAATTTGTGGATAAATTAAATGTGTTTAGTGTGATGTCCTAGGGAGAGTACTGTTGGAAGTTTGTGCTTGATTTCCTGAAGGCCTCATCCCATGTATCTTTTTTCTTTGCTAATTTTGATTTGTGTCTCTTTAGTACAAAAATATACTTTTCAGAGTATGACTTATTCTGGGTCCTCAGAGTCCTTCTGAACTACTAACCCTGGGGGTGACTTGTGGGGGACTCCTGACAGAGGACTCAAACTTCAAACTCTTCTTCTTAGGGTTTTATCTGGTCTTGGTTTTAGTCTTTATTAAGGTGAATCTAGGTTAGGTTATAATTTATGATGTGATACTTCTTTCTCTTTTCCCACTGGATTCTATGAGTGCTAATTAAGTGTTCAAAAAGGCCTCTATACTTAGGCTGGACTGGACCTCTTTCACCTTTCTATTCCATTATCACAGTACTTTAAGAAGAGAGTCAGTGAAACCTTGCATAGAACTGAGGAAACTGTAGAAACAAGACTACATTTAATAAGGCTTTAGGCAAAAGCATAAAGGAAAGTGAAAAAAGTCTTATTGGAAATGGGAGGAAAAGGATTCTTGTTATGTAGTGATGGAACATTTAGCAACACTGTCACTGCATTTATGTAGAAAGTTGAAAATGTACTAAGAGAACTGAGTTGATGTAGCTAAGGACATTCCTATGCAGAATGCTGAGGGGCTGCTTGGTTTCTTCTTGCTGCTTATAGCCAAATGTGGGAATAGAGAGAGAAACTAAAGAAGGACTGTTAAACATGAGGGAGCCAGAACTTGATGGTTTAAATTCTCAGCCTTTTCAGATGACAAATGGTTCTAAAGTTAATCTTTCCAGGTAAAGAAAAATACCAGGGTGCTTTCAGAAAAACTTAGTCTAGAGGTGAAACTGATGATGTGACTATAAAATCCTTTGTTGGGATCTACGAAAGACCAAAGACAAAAGGCCTTCTAAAGAATTTCGGGGTATGCTTCACCAATCCTCTCGATGAAAGAATAGGGCTTCTAAGAAGGTCAAAGATATTGTCACTCAGCAGAAATCCAAGGTAGGAAAGGGTTTGTCCTAGAGACTCACAGAAGCTGTGAGATAATAAATATTTGTTGTTTGAAGCTACTAAGCTTTAAGTTAATTTATTGTGCAGCAGTAGATAGCTAATACCAATAGGATGTAAAATCAAGTGAAATAAGGCTGTGATTCTCTCTATATAGTTTAATTTCAACCACATGAAAAAATGAATACTTACAGAAAAAGATATGAAGAGGGTTCCCTCAGATTTTAGTAAATATTTTCACTGCATGGTGGGATTTAGGGTATATGGTTATTTTATTTAATCATGGATTTAGTCATCTGCCGTTATACTTGTTATTTTTTAAAAAATATTTTATTTATTCATGAGAGACACAGAGAGAGGCAGAGACGCAGAGGGAGAAGTAGGCTCCCTGTTGGGAGCCTGATGCAAGACTTGTCCCAGGACCCAAGGACCGCAGGATCACGACCTAAGCCTAAGGCGGATGTTCAACCACTGAGCCACTCAAGTGCCCTTGTTGTTATACTTGTAATCAGAAAACATTTACCCATGTTTTGGGATTTTTTTGAAAAATATCAGTGGATAAAAGGTTTATATAATACTTAAAAGGTTTATATAATACTTTTACTTCATATTTGACAATCTCCCTGAGGGATGGTCTTTCTTAATTCATGATAACTTTACCCATAACTTATGTAAGTCCAGCCTTAGGAAACACATTTTTTCCTGGCATTTCCCTGTACTTGGGAATTAGGCTTATTGATATTCAGTGATTCTGAGAGGTATGCTTTGACACTTCTTGTGACATTTACTTCTAGCTTGTTGTTTTGGCATTCTTCCTAATGGGAAGCTACAGAGAGGGTTGAATTTGTCAGCAGGTGGTATATGGGATTTTATTTTATTATTTTTTTATTACAAGTTTTCATTTACATTCCAGTTAGTTAACATGTAGTGTCATATTGGATTTGACAAATACCTTGCCAATAGCTTTCAAGAGTTGCTAGCTGAAATTCAGCTTATACTGTAGAATTTGCAATAGGATTAGGATTCCCATTGTATATAATCTCAGAATACATTAGTATCATCGCCATACTGAAACAGGATATTAATACCATAACTGTGCAACTAATAGTACTCAATAAAGTTATGAATGTAACAACAGTAACATTATAAATCCTTTAATTTGTTGAATACCTCCTATGAATCCAGTGCAATGCTTGATGCTTTACCTATATTCCTTAAAACTTATTAATTGCTGTAAATTGTGTTTGTTTTTATTTTATGGATCAATAAATGGAGGTAATAATGCTAGTACTTGGCAGAGCTGGGATTTAAACCCAGATCTAACTATATAGCTATGGTACTTTAGTGTTATAGGGCTTATATTTGTTTGTTCATTTGTTTTATTTTTTAGATTCCACAAAGAAGTGAAATCATGCAGTATTGATCATGCAGTATTGTTTGACTTACTTCACTCAGCATAATACCCTCTTAGGTCCATTTATTCTGTTGCAGATGGCAAGATCTTATTTTTTATGGCTGAGTAACACTCTGTTGTCTATATATATGCATCACTATATATATATATATATATATATATATATATATATATATATATATATATATGGTGACAATAGAATATACCATATATTTGTGTGTGTGCATATATATATATATATATATATATCAGAATTTCTTTATCTGTTCATCTTATCAGTGGACACAGGTTGGTTCCATATCTTGACTATTGTAAATAGTGCTGCATTAAATATGGAGTGCATCTATCTTTCTTAATTAGTGTTTTCATTTTCTTTGGTAAATACCCACTAGTGAAATTCCTGGATCATATGGTATTTCTATTTTTAAGTATTTTTTTAAGATTTTATTTATTTATTCATGAAAGACAGAGAGAGAGAGAGAGAGAGAGAGAAGCAGAGACACAGGCAGAGGGAGAAGCAGGCTCCATGCAGGGAGCCCAACGTGGGACTTGATCCCGGGTCTCCAGGATCAGGCCCTGGGCTGCAGGCAGCTCTAAACTGCTGAGCCACCCCGGCTGCCCTGTCTGCCCATTTTTAAATTGGATTTTTAGGTTTGTTTGGTGTTGTGTTGTATAAGTTCAGGGACATTTATGCTATTTCTTATTCATGACTATGACACACTGTTTTGTGTGTGTTTAGCCCTGAGTACTTGTCTCTTCAGAATACATTCCTAGATGCAGGGTTGTTGAGTCAAAGGATACACATATTTTTATATTTGGTTTTGTACTGCCAGCGACTCTCTTGAATCATGGTACTGGTTTATACTCCTGCCAGGATTTCATGAGGATATCTATTTCTTCCCACCTCTACCCACATTAGGCTCTGAGTACTGCCTCTCTTGTAATCAGATGAAAAGGCAGCTCACTTAGGCTCTGGTTGCAGAATTCCCATAGGCATGCTAGAAAATTAAATCAAAGTAGAAGAAAAGATATTATTTCCAGTAAGACAGAATCAGAGAATGTTAGAACTGAAATCACTTAGTTGCATTATCTTCATTTTCAAATATGAAAAATTTTGGGTCCACAAAGCAGAATAGAGATGACCAAGGTTACAGAGCTGGTTAGAGCCAGAACCAGGACTTGAGTACAGTTCCCTTGCCTATTAGATTAGGGATCATTTCACTGAGTTTTTTTCAGATGCTATGTCTTAAACCTCTCACTGTCATGACATAGCTTTGTATACCTATATTCCCCCGTGTTCATGATTTAACTTCTGTACTAGATTACTAAGAGTTTTGCAAGAAAGTAGTATTTATATTGATTGTTATAATGAATAAGAAAAAACTACTACATATTTCTACTTTTAAAAATAAGCCTTCTATTTAAAATAGTTCTAGATTTTTATACATTAATAAACTTTTTGTATTAAAGTGTAAGTCAGAAAAACAAAATTAACCATCTTAAATTGTACAATTCAGTGACATTTATTATATTTATAGTGCTGTGAAACTATCATCTTTAACTGGTTCCAAAATATTTTTATCTCCCTTAAAGAAAGTCTCATACTCATTAAGTAATTACTTTTCTTTTTTTTTTATAAACCTGGTCATCCTTACTCCCTGTTACTCTACCCTAACATAGCCTTTGGCAAATATGATCTATTTTCTGTCACTATAGATTTACCTATTTTGGGTATTTCACACAAATGAAGTAGCATATGTGAACTCTTGTCTTTGGCTTCTTTCACCCAGAATGATTGTTTCAAGATTTATCCATCTTTTAGCATGTATCAGTATCTCATTCTTTTTTAAGGCTTTAATAATATTCCATCAAATGGATATGCCACATTTTTTAATTCCTTCATCTGCTGATAGACATTTGAGTTGTTTGCACCCTAAAATAGTTTTTATTTTATTTTATTTTATTTTATTTTATTTATTTTTAAGATTTTATTTATTTATTCATGAGAGACACAGAGAGAGAGAGAGAGAGAGAGAGACAGATACACAGGCAGAGAGAGAAGCAGGCTCCATGCTGGGAGCCTGACGTGGAACTCAATCCCTGGTCTCCAGGATCACACCCCAGTCTGTAGGTGGCGCTAAACCGCTGCACTACTGGGGCTGCCTCCTAAAATAGTTTTAAATTTGGGGAGAAGTTGCAAAGATAGTGCACAGATGTTCTCTATACCTATTCCCAATTTCTCCTATAATTAATATCTTACATTAGTATACTATGTTTTTTATAATTAATCAACTAGTATTGATACATTATTATTAACTAAAGTTCATACATCATTCAGATTTTCTTAGTTTTTACTAGTTTTTTTTTTTTTTTTTTTTCTGGCTCAGAATTCCACTCAGGTAACAAGTTATTTTTGTCATCATGTTCCATTATGGTAATCTAGACCAAGAGAATTTGTCAGCCTTTCATTAGTTTTGATGACTTTGACAATTTTGAGAATAGTAGCCAGATATTTTTTAGAATGTCCCTCTATTTGAATTTTCTGATGTCTTTCTTGTGATTAGATGGGGGTTATTGGTTTTGAGGAGGATGACCACAGAGAGGTAAAGGCCATTCTCGTCACATATGAAAAGTACATACTATTAAATATGATGTTAACTTTGTTCACTTGCCTGAGCTAGTGTATGTCCAGATTCTTCTCTATGAAGTAACTCATTCCCCCTTTTCATACTCCACTCTTTGGAAGGTCGTTATGCGCAGCCCACACATAAAATCTGGAGAGTTATGCTCCACCTGCTTTATGGACAACTTATTTAGAATTCTATATAGGAGAATTGTCTCTTCTTGCCTCTTTATTAATTCATTTATCTCTATGTGGACTTATAAGTATTTAGTTTATATTTTGGCTATAATCCGATTCTACTTTATTGGTTACTCAAATTGTTCTAGTTTTGGCTGTTGGGAACTCTTTTAGTTGGTTCCTGTGTCCCTTTGACTTAACCTTCATTGTTTGTTTTTTTGAGCATTTCCTTATTTTCCAGCTCTAGGAGATGCTTCATGCTCTTCTTGTATATTCCCTGTCCCAACCCTTGAATCAGCAATTATTCCAAGAAGTCCTGGTTCCTTTGATTGGACTATGGTATTAGAAACCAAGGGCTGGGGCAGCCTGGGTGGCTCAGCAGTTTAGCGCCACCTTCAGCCCAGGGTGTGATCCTGGAGACCCAGGAACCAGTCCCATGTTGGGTTCCCAACATGGAGCCTGCTTCTCCCTCTGCCTGTGTCTCTGCCTCTCTCTTTCTCTCTGTGCCTCTCATGAATAAATAAATAAAATCTTAAAGAAACTGCATGCTGGGTATACTTGTTGTTTTTGGTGTGATATTGCTTCTAGGCTGTCTGTCTATTGTTGTCAATACCACAATGTCTGGAGTACTGTAGCTTTATAGGAAGTTTTGAAGGTAAGTAATCTCAATCTTCCAACTTTGCTCTTTTCTTTCAATATTGTGTTGGCTATTCTTTGACTTCTGTCTCTCCATATAAACTTAGAAATAAATATATATATACTAACACATGTATATCTATAACTAATTCTGTATTTATCCATCTATATCTATATTACAATAAACATTAGCTCATGCCAGTATCTTCAATCTAGTTTAGTATCATATGGTTATTTTAGTTTTCCCTCCTTGCTTCTGTCCTCCTCCAACAGAGAGAAACCTGGCTCCTACCATCTGCCATCCATTTACATATTTGTTGAGTATAAGTATACTTATACAGAAGTTTCAGACTTGTGAACCTATATCTCTGTGGGGAATAACTTTACCAAGAAGAGTATGCTTATTTACATTTTCTTTTTTTTTTCAGTCATACAGCGTACTCTTAGTTTCAACAATGCTTAGGTCAGCACCAGCCTCATCAGCATTGTTACGTCATACATTCATAATACAGTTATATTATTTTGTTATTCTGTATTCCATCCCGAGTTCCCTACCTTCTAATTGAGTTTTTAAATTTTTTTTAAAATTTTATTTATTTATTTATGATAGTCACACAGAATGAGAGAGAGAGAGAGAGAGAGGCAGAGACATAGGCAGAGGGAGAAGCAGGCTCCATGCACCAGGAGCCTGATGTGGGATTCGATCCTGGGTCTCCAGGATCGCGCCCTGGGCCAAAGGCAGGCACTAAACCGCTGCGCCACCCAGGGATCCCAGAGTTTTTAAAACTTTATATAGATTTAGGCTCTCATTTTGTGCTAATAAATTCTGTGCATTTTGATAGCTTTTTTAACAGACTTAATTTTTTAGAGTGGTTTTAGGCTCATAAAAAAGTTTAACAGAAGGTACAGAGATATCTGATATACTTCTGTCTACACAGCTTCTCCTTCTATCTTAGTCCATCCTGGCACCATTACAAAAATACCGTAGTGGGGATATCTTATAAACAACAGAAATTTATTTTCCACAATTCTGGAGGCTTGGAAGTCCGAAATCAAAGCACCAGTAGATTTGGTGTCTGATGAAGAACCATTTCCTGATTCATAGCAGGCTTTTTTTTTGCTGTGTCCTCACAAGGCAGAAGGGATGAAGGAGCTCAATAGTGCCCATTTTTTAAGAACACTAATTCTGTTCATGACCTCAGAGCCAATTACTTCTCAAAAGTTCTATCTCTGAATACTGTCACATTGGGGATTAGGTTTCAAGATAGAAATTGTGTGTGTGTGTGTGGGGGCTACTTTCATTCTATCCGAGTTCACTATCAGAGCTCCGTACCAGAATGCTATATTTGTTACATTCAAACCTATGTTGACACATAATTATCACCAAACATCCATAGTTTTTGTTAGTGTTCACTCTTGGTATATTGTATGTTTTATGGGTTTGGACAAATATATAATGACACGGATCTACCATTATAGTATCACACTAAGTAAAAAATCCTGTTTTCTGACTATTCATCCCTCACTCCCCAACTCCTGAGAACCATTGATCTTTTTATCGTCTTCATAATTTTGTCTTTTCCAGAATATTATGTTGTTGGAATCAAATAGCAGGTAGACTTTGCAGACTGGCATTTTTCACTTAGTAGTATGCATTTAAGATTCCTCTGTGTCTTTTCATGACTTAATAGCTCACCTAGTTCTAGTGCTGAATAATAGTTTGTTGTCTGGGTGTCCTGTAGTTTATTAATCCATTCACCTATTGAAGGGTATATTGCTTGCTTTCAAATTTTGGCAATTTTGAATAAAATTACTATATAAACACCCATATGCATAATTTTGTGTGGACATTGTTTTCAACTCCTTTGGGCAAATACCAAGGAGTGCAGTTGCTGGATCATAGGATAAGAGTGGGTTTAGTTTTGTAATAAACTGCCAAATCGCCTTTCAAAGTGGCTGTACCATTTTGCATATCCATCAGCAGTGAATGGGAATTCCTGTTGCTCCACATCCTCATCAGTATTCGGTGTTAGTGTTCTGAATTTTGGTTATTCTAGTAGGTATGTGGTGGTATCTTGTTGTTTTAATTCGCAATTCTGTAATAATATGTGATTTTTAGTATCTTTTTCATATTTTTTTTTTGGCACCTGTGTATCTTCTTTGCTGAGATGATTTTTCAGGTCTTTGACCTAATTTTCAATAAAGTTGTATGTTATTGTTGAATTTCAAGAGTTGTTTGTATTTTTTAGGTAACAGTCCTTTATCAGATATGTTTTTTGCAAATATTTTTTTCCCGGTCTGTTGCTTGTCTTTTCATTCTCTTCACATTGTCTTTTGCAGAGCAGGTTTTTTTTTTTTTTTTTCCCCCAGAAGTTTTTAATTTTAAGGAGTTCCAACTCCTTCATTCTTGCTTTCATGGATTGTGCCTTTGGTATTGTATCTTAAAACTCATCACCATACCCAGTGTCACTTATGTTTTCTCCTATTATATCTTTTAGTAATTTTATAGTTTTGTGTTTTATATTTTTATCTATGACTCATTTTGAGTTAATTTTGGAGAAGAGCATAATGTCTGTGTCTAGATTAATTTTTTTGCATGTGAATGTCCCATTGTTCCAAAACCCATTTGTTGAAATATCTGCTAGAAAAGTTTTGCCTTTGCTCCTTTGTCAAAGATTAGTTGCCTATATTTATGTAGGCTTATTTCCAGATTCTTTAATCGGTTCCATTGACCTGTTTGTCTATTGTTGTCAATACCACAATGTCTGGAGTACTGTAGCTTTATAGGAAGTTTTGAAGGTAAGTAATCTCAATCTTCCAACTTTGCTCTTTTCTTTCAATATTGTGTTGGCTATTCTTTGACTTCTGCCTCTCCATATCAACTTTGAAAAAAGCTTATTGATATGCAGAAAGTAACTTGTGAGGATTTTGACTAGGCTTGCATCAAATCTATAGATTAATTTGGAGAACTGTCATCCTAGCAGTATTGTCTTTTTATCCATGAACATATAATATCTTTCCATTTATTTATTTCTTTGGTTTCTTTCATTAAAAAATTGCATACATTAAGGTTCATTCTTTGGCTGTAATGGTCATGTGGTTTGATAACTTTTGATTGCCAGTTTTAGAAAGAAGACAGCTTAATGCGGTGGCTATGACACATAGCTTGTAATAAATATACTTGGAATCCCAGGATTTGCATCAAAAGAGGCAGCTTGTCCAGCTACCCAGAAGTGACATTTACTGAAACTATGATGGATTCTAAGAGATCTAAGACTGTCTCCTACTAAAAGCTGTAAAGGGATCTTCAAAGTAGGGCACTAAAAAACATTCTGATGACCTAATGATGCATAGGCTTCCATCATGATGTGATCTTGGCTAGGCTACTTTTCCCTTCAGGGCCTCAGTTCATTTGTAAAAAGTGTGTGTAACATTTCTATTCTAGTTCTGATATATTATGTACTTCTCTTCCCCTCTTCCAATAAGGGGAGAAATGACAGCTTAGCTCTGTACACAACCAGTTGAAAGTAAGGACTGGCCTTTTGACTTAATGAGTAGCATTTTGGGAAGAGTACATCTAGCCCTACCACTGAATTCCAAGCTATATAATTCAGGGTAAATTTCAAAAATTCTGTTTCACTTCTGTCATTAATAAAAGGTGGCTATTAATAGAACCAGCATTTGTTCTGTTGTAAAGGTGTGTATGTATGTGTGTGTGTGTGTGTGTGTGTGTGTGTGTGTGTATATATATATATATATATATATATATAAAATCTCACATAGTAAGTGCTATATAACAGTGAACTTTTCCTAATCCTGTTATGTGAAGTATATTGGACCAAATGATGTGTGAAACTAAGAAGCACAGCTGCAAACAGAGCCGCCTCCTCCAAGATGAGACTTTAGTGGCACCCTGTCAGTCTCCATGTGGTTTGGTGGAGCAGAAGAACTGGTATCTTCCACACATAGGAAATCACAACCATGTTAGCTGAAAAGTCTTTGACCCAGAGGCACAGCCTAATCCAAATAGTCTGTGACACTTACAGAAACAGAAGTAGATCATCAGGCTTAAATTTCAGATTGTAAGGCTGTGCTCCTACCTTCAGGGTAGAGGCTGACCTGGGAGAAGTTATAGGATTGTTATGAGAAGATTTCTGGTACATTTTTGTGGCCTTTTAAATCTCTGGTTTAGAAGTACTTAGAAGAGCAGGAGGCAGGAGGCATGACCTGGATAGGCTGTGGACAACAAAGAATGAAGCAAGAGGTGAGGAGAGAATAAGTGGATTTATCTTGTGTATGCCCTCTTAATGACAATTTGTGATGACAGGGTTGCAGACATCTGGATTTTATGCCTATAGGCAATGACTGATTGACAGGGATAGGCACGTTCCTTCAGTAGTTTTAGTTCATTTATCATGTATTAAACATCGGCAGAGTGCCTGTAATGTGCCAGCCTGTGCTAGATTCTGATGTGGAGAAGAATCAGACGTGATCCTTATGAAGGCTTACATACATGTAAATGGAGGGTTGAAATATATAGTAGAGGTAGGGACAGACTTCTAAGAGCTGCAGCACAAAACTAATGGCCTAGGGGTGGGTTGTTAAGATTGAGAAAGGCTATATTGAAGAGCTGACATTTCAGCTGAATATTTATGGAGAAGTATAAAATTTCCAGCTAGCTCAAATAGCTGAGGAATTCTAGGCAGATAGAATAACATTGGGTTATGGAGCCAGAAGTAATTCAACATCAGAGATTTTCACCTATAAAGCAGGATGGAGGAGGGTAGAGGGTTTTTGAAATAAACCATATTTAAAATTAATCTTACTTTATTTTGTTTTTCTTGCCAAGAGTCTTAAAAATATACTTAATATGTTTTATACTTAATATATTTTGGCGGTCTTTTTATAGTGATGTTTATAAATATATTTTTAATCCTTTCTTAAGTCTAATTGGAACTTAAAATTTTGTCATATTTATTTCACATTATTTTTTGGGGGGTTCCCCATTTATCATCACTAATTCTACATCTCTTTCTTCCTTCTCAAGAAGTAATAGCTCCCCTGAATTTTATCTTTAACATTTTCTTTTATTTTTTTAATTTTAAAAAAATTTTTAAAAAATTTTTATTTATTTATGATAGTCACAGAGAGAGAGAGAGAGAGGCAGAGACATAGGCAGAGGGAGAAGCAGGCTCCATGCACCGGGAGCCCGACGTGGGATTCGATCCCGGGTGTCCAGGATCGCGCCCCGGGCCAAAGGCAGGCGCCAAACTGCTGCGCCACCCAGGGATCCCTTATCTTTAACATTTTCATGTCTCCTTTAAACTATTCTTTTTTTTTTTTTTTAAGACTTTATTTATTTATTCATGACAGAGAGAGAGAGAGAGAGAGAGAGAGAGAGAGAGAAGAGAGGCAGAGACACAGGCAGAGGGAGAAGCAGGCTCCATGCAGGGACCCTGACATGGGACTCAATCCCAGGTCTCCAGGATCACACCCCGGGCTGAAGGTGGCACTAAACTACTGGGCCACCGGGGCTGCCCTTTTTTAAACTATTCTTACAGATTTGTAGTTATAAACAATTTATATCATTTTACATGTATCATTCTCCAGCTTGCATTTGTTCTTCAAATTAAATATGTTTTGTTCAAGTTAAAACATGTGATTTTAGTTTATTTAACTATTGTATTATATTCAATTATGTGACTGTGCCCTAATTTATTTAATCTCACATTAGTGGATAATTTATTTTTCTTGTAAATAGTTCTATATGTGCCAAATTTCCTATAGTGTATGTTTAGAGAAACAATTGCTGAGTCAAAAGATAGCAACATTTTCTGTTACTGTTAAAGCACTCACTTAGGTTATTGAAATATATTATCAGTTGTTTATGAGAGTTCTCCTTTCTTTGCATTTTTGTACTTAATGTCAGATTTTTACATTTTTTGCCAATCTGATGCATATTAAATGGTATTTCATGTCGTTTTCCTTTGCATTTCCATGTTCTCTTATGAGCTCTCATTATTTATTGGTATTTCAGATTTCTTATGTGAATTTTCTTCTCAGTTGCCCATTGCATTTAAAAAATTATATTGTTATACTTATTTTATTGATTCAGGAATTCTTTAGATACTCTCAATATTAATTCTTGTGTATTACAAGCTATCTTTGTTTATGGCAGATACATTTGTGTATGGTTTCATTTTTTGAGCAAAAATTCAAAATGGTAATATAGCCAGATTTATCTAGACTTTTTTAGGGTTTATGCTTTTCATGTCTTATGAAATGAATCCTTTCCTCTACCAAGATCATCAAGATATTCTCATATCTTAATTTCCAAAATACTTTAAGTTTTCTTCGTATATTTTTTTCTTTAATTCATGTGGAGTTGATTTTTACATGTAGTGTGAGGTGAGGATCTAATTTTCCCCAATATGGATAATTAATTTTTCAAGCACCATTCAGTGAATAGTTTATCATTTCCTAAAGTTTTGAAACATTATGTCTGTTACATATGAAGTTTCATATATGCTTGTCCATTTTCCATCTATTTTATTCCATTTTATTTATTTGACTGTTTCTGTGCAATAATGCCCTAATGTATGGATTCTGTATTCCTAAATTAATTCATAATAGCTATTATGTTGAGTCCTCCTACCTTATTCTTTAAAAAATGTTTTGGCTACTATTATTCTGTTGTTCATTTATATTTTAACAGTAATTTTAGGGTAAACATTTTAACTTCTGGGAAAAAATAAACCTTTGCTGGAATTCTGACTGTAATAGCATTGACATAGTTTATTTTGGATATTGAGTTTTTCTTTTTGTAAATGTAGTGTATCTTATATGTGTCTCCATTTGTTCAGGATCTTGTTAAAAAATGCTGCTCTTTATAGTATTTTAGAGATTTTGGAATCTTAGGTATATCTATATTTTAAAGATTTATTTATTTTTAGAGAGAGAGATAAAGAGGGAGAGGGAGAGAGATAGAGGGAGAGAGAGACAGAGAAAGAATGAGCAAGAGGGACAGAGGGAGAGGGAGAGAGAATCCCAGGCAGATGCCACACTGAGTATGGAGCCTGAAGTGAGGTTCAGTCTCACAACCCTGAGATCCTGACCTGAGCTGAAATCAAGAATTGGATGCTCAAATGAATGTGTCACCCAGGAGCCCCTGTTAGGTATATATTTTAAAGTATTTTATAGTTGATATTGTTATTCTGGATGAATGCCTTTCTGTTATTTTTTAACCAGTTATTATTAGTGTATGAAATGCTAATGAATTTTATATGTTCAGTTTTTAATCTAGTAAACTTGTAAGCAGCCTTAATAGTCTAACAATTATAGATTCTTGTGGATTTTCTGTGTAAATAAATACGCTATATATTTGCAAATAGGGATGGCTTTGCTTTTTCTTTTCTAATTCTTGTGCTTTATTTTTCTTGTTTTACTGCATTGGCCATAATCTGATATATCATGGTCAACAGAAGTGATATAAAAGTAATCCTTTCTTTATTTTTATGGAATGAATATTCTAAATCCTAAACTTATCCGTTTAAAAGTCTTATTACACTGTTGTATATTTGACGAGTAAAATTTATATTCTGATTATTCACTTGTGAGTTGCCTTCCTCAGTGCTTTTTTTTTTTTTAATTGGTAAATAAAAGCTTACCTTTATTGAGAAATACTTTTGTTTAATTCCTTTTCTCTCCTACTGTGTTCATACCTTCCTTTTGATTGTCTCTATCTGGTTTCACCGGGTTTCCAGTTCAAAAAAATTGTAATGGCACTTTGAGGGTTCTGTCAGTGATACTGGAGTATCAAAGATTCAATCACTGAAATTATTTCTGGTATGGGTTTTGTCTTTTACTGAGACCTGAAGCAGTAGGTAGCAGCAATTTCCTTTAGCTTTCTTTGACATGTCACCGAACTCCATCCTAGAGTCTGACTTAAATTGGGAGACTAGCTTCAATCTGTCACAGTAGAGCAATTTTAGTGTCTCTTACCACAAAAGAACTGTTAAAAGATGAATGGAGATATATTAAAAAATCATAAGGGTTTATTTGAGGAAAAGCTGATTCAAATTGGGCAGTGCCAAACTAGTAGTAGGTTTTTTCTTAAAAAAAGATTTATTTATTTATTCATGAGAGACACAGAGAGAGAGAGGGAGAGAGAGAGAGAGAGAGAGGCAGAGACACAGGCAGAGGGAGAAGCAGGCTCCATGCAGGGAACCCGACATGGAACTCGATCCCGGGTCTCCAGGATCACACCCTGGGCCGAAGGCGGCACCAAACCGCTGAGCCACCCAGGCTACCCCAAACTAGTAGTAGTTAGAGGCATTCCATGGACAGGAGCTAGGAGAAAGATTTTGATGGAGGAGATGTGGAAGGAAAGCAAGGAAATTATCTGATTGGCTACAGTAAGTGATTGACTTATTTGGAAAAGCCTAGTTGGCTGTTTGTGTTTGTTCTTAAACTTGACATATTACGGGTTTAGATTATGGCTTGCTTACTTAGGCGACTAAGGCATTAGAGCTACTGCAGTCTAACAGGCCTCCTTCTTTAATTAAATAGAACAAAGCTCTTGGTCATCTTGCCCTACTTATCAGTCTGGAGCCCAGTAGGCTCATAGCTTCTACCTGCATTCATTCTTGAGTTCTTTCATTTCTGGTCCATACAGATATTCTTATTTTTTTAAAACTGAGATATATCTTTGTGGTTGTATCTATAATTGCTATATATTTGGAACAGAGAGAAAATATAAAATATGAAGATACTGAGCTATCTTGATCAGGAGTCAAAATATGTGTTTTTAATCAGTATAATATCCAGTATATTGATATTCCAAAAATTATTTTATTTGAAATTCAAATTTTAAAGAAGTGGAACAACTGAAAAATATTGGGAAGCTAGTATAAAGTGTTTTGTATAAAGTAAACTTTTTGGTAAGGCTAGATGGAATATGGGGAAATTGGTCACATTGTAGTAGATGAGGCTAGAAATAAAGACAATGGCAACTTTCAGTATTTTGCTGAGTGAGTCATTGAACACAGAATTAAAGAGGAGAGTGATATGGTTAGGTTTGCATTTTGGGAAGATCAATCTGGCAGCAATATGGATGATGGGTTAGTGGCATAGAACCAAGTAACAGATAAAACAATTAGGTGAGAATTGAAGTCTTAACTAAAAGCAGTGCAAGAAGAATGGAAAGTGATGTGGCTTTTCTTTTCTTCTGATTACTTTGATAAAATTATCACTTGACAAAATCAAGCTGCTTTTTGAGAGTCTTTGTTAAACTTCACAGTGTGATGGATTCTGGGAGGATTTTCCTACAGTGTGTGAGAGGAGCTAATTCTGTACTCAAGAACAGCTATGTTTGGAGAAGTAAGGATTATTTAAGAAAGTAAAAAGGGAAATTAGAATTTTTTAAATAATAATTGACTTATGTTAGTTTAGCATTTTCTAGGATGAATGCCAGCATTTAAGTAAGGTTGGGGCATAAAAAGAAGCCCAGGCCTGTGTGAGTGGCAGCTGAAGTGAGACTGGATTAGAAATCAGAGAACCAAAATTGACTCCAATCTGATTTAATACAGTGAAAGTCTGAAGTAAGTCACTTCCCATTTGGGCATCATCCAATATTCCTTGTATGTAGAATGAACTCTAAAGTTTCTTCTAATATTCAAGAGATTATAAGTCTCTATTAGGGGTGTAGTTAGAGGGGAAGTAATTCCAAAAATGAAAATATTGGCTTGCTCCTTTGTTATCTTGGCCTATTGATAGAGGCATTGTGATTGTTAGAGGAGATAATGCTGATCATAAGGGTTAGCGTGCTGGTTAATTTTGTGTGACAATTGTGTTTGGGCCACAGTGTCCAAATATTTGATCATAGTCTAGATGCTGCTGTGAAGGTATCTTTTAAATGAGATTAACATTTAAATCTTAGAATTTGAGGAAAGTGAGTAAAGCAGATTATATTCCGTAATATGGGTATACTTTATCCAATTGGCGAAGATTTTAAGAACAGGAAAAGACTGACTCTCTTAAAGAAGGAATTCTGCCTGTAGTCTTACTTTGAGCTCAAGTTGGAATATCACCTCTTTACTGGGTTTTCAGCCTGATGAGCTACCCTGTGGGTTTTGAATTTGCCAATCTCCAAATTCCTGTGAACCAATTCATTAAATAAATCTCTCTCTTTCTGTGTCACGTACATATACACACAGACCGTATTGATTGTTTCCCTGGAGAACCTGACTACTATCACATTTAGATTTTGAATCTTTCAAGATAAAAAATAAATGTTTTTATGTCAAGTTGGTTAGGTTTTGAAAATGATTTGCATCATCTGATTATTAAACATTTGCTTGTATTGTAGGAACGATGGTAGATTTATCAATGAATAACTTAGTGTCTTTATCCTCAGTGAGCTCAAGTTTAGTTGGGAAGACAAGGCTTAATATTGTGAACAATCGGGATCCCTGGGTGGCGCAGTGGTTTGGCGCCTGCCTTTGGCCCAGGGCATGATCCTGGAGACCCGGGATCGAATCCCACATCGGTCTCCTGGTGCATGGAGCCTGCTTCTCCCTCTGTTTATGTCTCTGCCTCTCTCTCTCTCTCTCTCTCTCTCTCTCTCTCTGTGACTATCATAAATAAATAAAAATTAAAAAAAATATTGTGAACAATCAAGTAATTTAATTATAGGTAAATAATCTGAGGACAAAGATATGAAAAATATGATAAGGTCTCTGGTTAGTTGATAAATACTAGTTTAGAGATTAAATGCTTTTAAATATAGTTGATCATTGTAGGTTAGGAAAAGCTTATGAGAGGAAAAAAGCCAACATTAATTAATTGTAACATTTAATTCCAGAAGATTCTGATACTTGCTCCTGTGGGTTCTGGCATTATTATCTCTGTTTTAGTCAGAATTTCTCAGAGGTAATAAGTGTCACATAGTTATACAACTTTAAGAATTAGAGTCTGAAAAATATACCCTCATCCCCACTACCCATTTCTGCTGAAATAATTTCATGGAGGCAGGGCTCTAGTAGGATCTTGAGATTTAGGTAGTCTAGTTGCAAAGCTGAGTCAGCAATGAGCAAAGGACAGGTATAAGACTCAGTTCTGGTGTCCTTTTCTTTAGAAGAGTTTATGTAAAAAGCATGAGGAAAAAGTCTTTGCCAAGATGGTGGGAAGATAGTACATAAATTTATTCTTGAATTGTCAAATCCTTGAATAAAGCTATCAAGGGTATGCTGTGAAGTGGGTTTGACTAGCTCAGAGACATGGTTTGGCTTCTAGCCCTGTCCATAGCTGACCCATTTTCAACATTTTAAGTGGCATAATGGAGCACAGTATTTCCTTACTCTAGAAATGTTTCTGTTTATTTATGTTAATGGGCATTGTGCTTGATTCAGTTTGTGGGAGTCTGCTAAACATCATTATAAATTACAGGGGATGTTTGTCTTACATATACTTTGTTTTATCATCAATATATTAAACACAAGTTTTATGATCTCAGTAAAAGGCAATTGTTTATTTGAGCTGGGAAACTCCTTGGAAATACATCAGTTTCTCAGAACTGGCTTGCTTTAGGATCAAGTCTAGTATTTTATAGGATGGATTTTCCTTTCTATGTAAGATAATGACTCTGTCAGTCATTGGTTCACCCAGACAGGTTACAATTCACTCACTTGGTTTTCAAAATATTTGTAGTTAATCTTAGCATATCACCAAAAATCGAATCCCTCTGCCTACTTTCCTAAGCAGCGTCAAGTGGCTGGTTGGGGGTTGAAATAAATTTAACAAATAAAAATAAAAGAGCCAAAACATTGGGATGCAAAAAACTATTAATGAAAGCCTTCTTGATAAAACAGCGATCGGGACACTCGGTTGGTCAGACCTGCAATTAGGATGGTTCTTGGCATTAGACATTGAGAAACTAGAACATTTATCCAGAATGTGATCAGGATACTGAGTGGGAGATCAGGACATTTGAAGAATAGTTGAAGGTGTTGAGTTTCAAGGAGAAACAATTTTACTTGAATATGATGATTATGGGACTCCTTGGGTGGCTCAGTGGTTTGGCGCCTGCCTTTGGCTTGGGGTGTGATCCTGAAGTCCCAGGATTGAGTTCCACGTGGGGCTCCCAGCGTGGAGCCTGCTTCTCCCTCTGCCTTTGTCTCTGCCTCTCTCTCTCTCTCTCTCTCTCTCTCTCTATGTCTATCATGAATAAATAAATAAATAAATCTTTAAAAAAAAGAATGTGATGATTATTATTAAATATTTGCAGTTCTGTCATGTGGAACAGCAATGAATTTTTTTGCATGAATTCAGAGAGCTTAACTCAAATAACTGCATAGAAACCAAGTTCTGTTTAATATAAGTAATAATATGAATAAAAGTTATTTAATAAACATAGCTTTCCAGGAACGCATTTATCAATAATGTGTTGATGGCATGCAAACAGAGATACTGAAGATACATTGGTCAATAAACAGTGTGTGCTTGATAAAATCAAAGAATTAATTGAATGAAAAAAATCAAGAATTTACTGTGTGAAACTAGATTACGATGAGTTGCTATAGCAAGTATTATTGTACTGGTTATGAGGGTGATGTTAAAGCTTTTTTTCCTAAGATTCTGTCAATATGATTTTTTTTTTTTGGCTTACTCTATCCTTTCTTGAGACTCATTTCCTTTTTAATTTTGTATGTCTCATGTCTCTTTATAGTCATCTATAATCCATAATTATCTTAAAAATCACAACATTCCATTATTTTTTTCTAAAGCAAGTGTATTTGATAAAGTTTTAGTGGCAATGTGGTATAGCAGAAAAAGCATGGGCTTTGTAGTTAGACAAATCTGAGTTAACCTGTCAGCTTCACCATGTAGAAGTTATGTGATCTTGACAAATTGCTTCATATCTTGGTGTTTCAGTTTTATTATTTGAAAAATTTATTTACTCAAAAAGTAGTTGTTGAGTAATCCCACACATCAGCTAGTATGTTAGTTTGTGGGATATACCCATGAACAACAACAAACAGCTCTTGCTTTCTCTTAGGGGAGAGAGATAATAAATAATAGACAAAAATTAAGTTATATAACATTATATAGCATGGGTTATGGAAGCTATGGAAAAAAGCAAAAGTAGGGCAAGGTAATAAGAACTGAGGGTAATCAAATGGTGTGGGAGGCAGATTGCATGTAAATAGGAGTCCTTATTATAATGGTGAGATATGAACAAAGGTTTAGAATAGATGGAGTTAGTCCTAAACAATTTGGGAGAAGCAAAGGGAAGCATTAGATGAAAGTCTCAGAGGTGTGACTGTGCCTAGATAGTTCAAGGATCAGTAAGCAGGCCAGTGTGGCTGGATCAGAGAGAGTAAGAGGGAGTTTATAGTAGGAAATGAGTTCAGAGAGGTAGAGGTGAAGGTGGAGTGGCAGATCATATAGTTGTTGGATAGGTCAGTAAGAGTATTGACTTTTACTTTGAAATAAATGGAGGACTAATGGAAGTTTTGAGGGAATGAAGTAATATAAGTGATCTTATATTTTGAACCATTCACAGGAGAAGTGCCTAAAGAGAGGCAAGTATAGAAAGAGGGAGATTTGTTAGGAGGCCATTGCAGTAGTCCATATTAGAGATGATGATGGCTTAAATTAGGTTGGGGCAATGAAATTGGTGAGAAATCATCTAGGTGTATTTAAATGGAAATAAAACCTTTTTAAAGATACTGTGAGATTTAAAGACAGAATGTGTGTAAAAACCAAAGTGCCTGGCACAATGCATAGTACATAATTATCAGCGTATTACCTACTGTTATTAAGAAGGTATAACAAAAACAACAACAACAAAAAAAAGAAGGTATGGAATACAGAATCTGGTATAGTCCTTCAAGTCCTTCAACGTAATTGACTTTATCTTTTTTTGGGGGGGATGATTAACATAAAATATTAGTTTCAGGTGTACAAAATAGTAATTTGACATTTGTGTCCTTTGAGAAATGATCACACTGTATCTAGTTACCATCTGTCATCATACAACGCTAATATGATATTATTAACTTAATCTGCATGCTGTAAATTATATCCCTATGGCTTATTTATTTTGTAACTGGAAGTTTGTACTTCTTGATTCTTTTCACCAATTTCATCCTCCCTCACATCAATCAAAAATCTTTTTACTCTATTAATGAGTCTGGGTTTGGTTTGGTTTGGTTTGTAGATTCTATGTATAAGTGAAATCATGAGGTATTTATATTTCTACACATGACTTATTTCACTTGGCATGATAATACCAACAAGGTTCATCCAGGTTGTTGAAGATAGCAAGAATGATCTTTTTTGTGGCTGAATAGTATTCTATTGTGTGTATGTGTACATATGTATATTGTCTATTGACAGATGAATGGATAAAAAAATATGTCATTCATCCATCAGTGGACATTTAGGTTGTTTCCATATCTTGGTGATTTTATTATTATTATTATTATTATTTTATTTAAATTCAATTTAGTTAACATGTAGTATATTAGTTTCAGGGGTGTAATTTAGTGATTCATCAGTTGCATATAACACCAGTGCTCATTACATCAAGTATCCTCCTTAATGCCCATTACCCAATTACCCCCATTCCCCATCCACTTTCCCTCCAGAAACCCTTAGTTTGTTCCCTATAGTTAAAGATCTCTTATGGTTAGCCTCCTTCTCTTTTTTTATCTTATTTAATTCCCTTCTTCCTTCTTCTGTATTCATCTGTTTTTCTTCTCAAATTTCACATTGAGTGAAATCATCTGGTATTTGACTTTTCTCTGAATGACTTATTTTGCTTAGCATAATACACTCTGGTTCTATCCATGTCATGGCAAATGGCAAGATTTCATTTTTTTTTTATTATTGGAGTTCAATTTGCCAACATGTAGCATAACACCTAATGCTCATCCCGCCAAGTGCCCCCTCAGTGCCCATCACCCAGTTACCCCAACCCCCCGCCCACCTCCCTTTCCACTACCCCTTGTTTGTTTCCCAGAGTTAGGTGTCTCTCATGTTTTGTCACCCTCACTGATATTTTCACTTATTTTATCTCCTTTTCCCTTTATACCCTTTCACTATTTTTTATATTCCCCGAATGAATGAGACCATATAATGTTTGTCCTTCTCCAATTTACTTCACTCAGCATAATATCTTCCAGTTCCATCCACGTTGAAGCAAATGGTGGGTATTTGTCGTTTCTAATGGCTGAGTAATATTCCACTGTATACATAGACCACATCTTCTTTATCCATTCATCTTTTGATGGACACCAAAGCTCCTTCCACAGTTGGGCTATTGTGGACATTGCTGCTATAAACATCGGGGTGCAGGTGTCCTGGCGTTTCACTGCATCTGTGTCTTTGGGGGTAAATCCCCAGTAGTGCAGTTGCTGGGTCGTAGGGCAGGTCTATTTTTAACTCTTTGCGGAACCTCCACACAGTTTTCCAGAGTGGCTGCACCAGTTCACATTCCCAGCGACAGTGCAGGAGGGTTCCCCTTTCTCCACATCCCCTCCAACATTTGTGGTTTCCTGTCTTGTTAATTTTCCCCATTCTCACTGGTGTGAGGTGGTATCTCATTGTGGTTTTGATTTGTATTTCTCTGATGGCCAGTGATGTGGAGCATTGTCTCCTGTGCTTGTTGGGCATGTGTATGTCTTCTTTGGTGAAATTTCTGTTCATGTCATTGGCCTATTTCACGATTGGATTGTTTGTTTCTTTGCTTGTTGAGTTTAATAAGTTCTTTATAGATCTTGGATACTAGCCCTTTATCTGATAGGTCATTTGCAAATATCTTCTCCCATTCTTTAGGTTGTCTTTTAGTTTTGTGGACTGTTTCTTTTGCTGTGCAGAAGCTTTTTATCTTGATTAAGTCCCAATAATTCATTTTTGATAGCTGAGTAATATTTCATTGTATAAATATATCACATCTTTTTTATCCATCTCTCTCAATGGACATCTGGGCTCCTTCCATAGTTTGGCTATTGTGGACATTGCTGCTATAAATAGTGGGGTGCATGTGCTCCTTCAAATCACCATGTTTGTATTCTTTGGGTGAATACCTACTATACAATTGCTGGGTCAGAGAGTAGTTCAATTTTTAGCTTTCTGAGGAACATTCCTACTGTTTTCCATAGTGTCTGTATCTGTCTGCATTCCCACGAACAGTTTAAGAGGGTTCCCCTTTCTCTGCATCCCCAACATCTGTTTTTTCCTGAGTTAATTTTAGCCATTCTGTCCAGTGTGAGGTGGTATCTCACCATAGTTTTGACTTTTATTTCTGTGGTGGTGGGTGATAGTGAACATTTTTTCATGTGTCTGTTAGCCATTTGTATATCTTCTTTGGAGAAAAGTCTGTTCATGTCTTCTACCAATTTCTTGACTGGATTGTTTGTTTTTTGGGTGTTGAATTTGCCAAGTTCTTTATTTGGATATTAGCCCTTTATTTGATATGTCATTTGTGAATATCTTCTCCCATTCTGTAGATTGCCTTTTAGTTTTGCTTATTGTTTTGTTTGATGTACAAAAACTTTTCATCCTGATGAAGTCCCAATAGTATTTTTTGCTTTTGTTTCCCTTGCCTTTGAAAATGTGCTAGTAAGAAACTGCTGCTGCTGAGGTCAAAGATGTTGCTGCATGTGTTCTCCTTTAGAATTTTGATGGATTACTGTCTCACATTGAGGTCTCTTACTCATTTTGAATTCATTTTTGTGTATGGTGTAAGAAAGTGGTGCAGTTTCATTTTTCTGTATGTGGCTCACCAGTTTTCCCAACACCATTTGTTTTAGAGACTGTCTTTTTTTCCATTGGATGTTCTTTCCTGCTTTGATGAAGATTAGTTTACCCTACAGTTGAGGGTTCATTTCTGGGTTCTTTGTTCTGTTCCGTTGATCTATGTGTCTATCTTTGTGCCAACCCTACACTGTCTTGATGGTCGCAGGTTTATAATACAGTTTGAAATCTGGAATTGTGATACCTCCAGCTTTGGTTTTCTTTTTCAACATTACTTTGGCTATTTGGAGTTTTTTCTAGTTCTGTACAAATTTTAGAATTGTTGTTCCAGCTCTGTGAAAAATGCTGGTGATATTTTGATGGGGATTGCACTGAATGTGTAGATTGCTTTGGGTAGCATAGACATTTTAACAATATTTTTTCCTCTAATTTATCGCATGGAATGTTTTTACATTTCTTTGTGGCTTCCTCAATTTCTTTAGTAAAGTTAATTTACAGAGTACAGATCTTTTACCTCTTTGGTTAAGTTTATTTCTAGGTATCTTATGGTTTTGGTGGAATTGTAGACGAGATCAATTCCTTGATTTCTCTTTCTACCGCTTCATTGTTAGTTATAGGAATGCAACAGACTTTGTTGTGTTGATTTTATATCTGCAACTTTGTTGAATTCCTTTATCAGTTATAGCAATTTTTTTTGTGTAGTCTTTTGAGTTTTCTACATGGAGTATCATATCATCTGTGAAGAGTGAAAGATTGATTTTTTTCTTTGCTGATTTGGATGTCTTTTAATTCTTCTTGTTTGATTCCTGAGGCTAGGACTTGTTGAACAACAGTTGAGAATGACATCCCTGTCATGTTCTTGACCTTAGAGAAAAGCTCTCAGTTTTTCCCCATTGAGGATGAGATTAGCTGTGGGTCTTTCACCTGCATTGTGGAGTGTTTCTATCCAGCAAAGATGCTATATTTTGTCAAATGCTTTTTCTACATTACATCTATTGAGAGGATCATATGGTTCCTATCCTTTCATTAATTAGGGTTGTGTAGCACAGTGATTTGCGAATATGGAACCACCCCTCTAGCCCAGGGAAAAAATCCCACTTGATCATAGTGAATAGTTCATTTAATGTACTGGTGGATTTGATTTGCTATTATCTTTTTGAGAATTTTTGCATCCATGTACAGCAGGGATATTGGTCTGTAATTCTCTTCAGTAAGTTCTTTGGTTTTGAGATGAAGGTAATGCTGGCCTTGGACAAGGAGTTTGGAAGTTTTCACTCAGTTTCTTTTTTTTGGAACATTTTGAGAATAGGTATTAACTTTTCTTTAAATATCTGGTAAAATTCCCTTGAGAAGCCATCCAGTCCTAAACTCTTGCTTGTTGGGAGATTTTTGATTATTGATTCAATTTCTTTGTTGGGTATGGATCTGTTCAGATACTGTATTTCTACCTGTTTCTGTTTTGGTAGTTTATATGTTTCTAGAAATCAATACATTTCTTCCAGATTGCTCAATTTGTTGGCATATAGTTGCTAATAATATTCTGTATATATATTTTTTGTATTTCTTCAGTGTTGGTTTTGATCTCTCCTCTTTTATTCATGATTTTATTTATTTGGGTTCTTTCTCTTTTCTTTTTGGTAAGTCTGACTTATGATTTATCTATCTTGTTAATTCTTTCAAAGAACGACCTCCTAGTTTCATTGATCTGTTCTACTATTTTTTTTTTTATTTCTGTATCCTTGATTTCTGTTGGATCTGTCCCAAGAAAGTGGTTGCATGATCATACACAAGGAGTTCGCAGTTTATGGCAACACAGAGCAGAAAGCAGGCACCTGTACTTGCTGTTCTCAGCTCCTATGCCTAGTAACAGTGCAGCAGTTTTGCATCACCCATTTTTTTGGTGACCCAGGGGATCCTCACATCATGGTGTCACATTTGGAATTCTGTCCTGCGTCACCATCTGAGCATTTTTAAGCCAGGCATGTTTCCCACTCTAGCAGATTTCAAAAAGTTCTAATTTTGTGCTTGGCTGCTTATAATACTTTGCAGTAGCCTCCTTAAGTAGGCTTCTTCCCTGCTGCTGTATCCACATGTATATCACACTAGATTCAAGTCTCTGCACCTCCTACCTTCCCATAAGGTGGTTGCTTTTCTTCTTGTAGACTTGCAGTATTTGTTTTCTTAGACCTCGCATTATTTTTTTGGGGTGTTCAGATGGTTTGATAATTATTTAGTTGTATTTGAGGGATAGGACAAAGTACGGTGTCCCCCTACTCTTCTGCCATCTTAATTTCTTTCCATATCTTGGCTATCTTAAATAATCCTGCAGTGAACATAGGGGTACACGTATCTTTTCAATTTTGTGATTTCATTTCTTTTGATAGATATCTGATAGTGGAATTGCTGGATCATATGATAATTGTATTTTTATTCTTTGAGGAACTTTCAATCTTGTTTTCAATAGTGGCTGCACAAATTGATATTACCACCAAGAGTGCATGAGGGTTCCCTTTCCTTAACATCCTCACCAACATTTGTTATTTCTTGTTGATAGCTTGTAGCCATTCTGATGGGTGTGAGGTGATACCTTATTATGGTTTTGATTTGCTTTTCTGTGATGATTACTGGTGATAAGCAACTTCTCATGTGCCTGTTGACTATCTGTATATTCTGAAGAAATGTGTATTTAGATCCCTGACCAATTTCTGATCACATTTTTTGTTATTGGTTTGATGAGTTCTTTATATATTTGGGATATTATCCCTTTAGCAGATATATGATTTACAAATACCTTCTTTCATTCAGTACCTTTTCATTTTGTTGATGTTTCCTTAGTTGTGCAGAAACTTTGCAATTTGACATAGTTCCACTTGATTATTTTTGCTTTTGTTTCCCTTGTCTTTGGAGTGAGATCTAAAAAAAAAAAAAAAAAAAAAAAAATCATTAAGACCAATGTCAAGGAACTTACTAACAATGTTTTCTCCTAGGAGTTTTATGGTGTTAGTCTTAAAGTACTTATTCCATTTTGAGTTATTTTTTGCAAATGGTATCATATTATGTTCTGGTTTTATTCTTTTCCATATAGTTGTACAGTTTTCCCAGCACTATTTATTGAAGAGACTGTCCTTCCTCCATTGTATAATCCCACCTCCTTAGTCATAAACTAATTGAACATATATATGTGGGCTTATTTCTGGGCTTTCTTTTATGTTCTACTGATTTAGGTGTCTGTTTTTATGGAAATATCATAACGTTTTGATTACTGGAGCTTTGTAGTATAGTTTTACATCAGGGATCCTGACACATCTAGGTTTGTTCTTTTTAATACTTGGCTATTTGGGGGTGTTTTGTGTTTTCATATAAATTTCAGAAATATTTGTTCTACCTTTATAAAATCTGTCACTGGAATTTTGATGGGGATCACATTGAACTTGTAGATGCTTTGGGTATTATCAATATTTTAATAATATTAATTCATCCAATCCATGAATATGGACTATTTTTCCATTTTTTGTGTCTTCCTAAATTTCTTTCAACAATATCTTAAAATTTTCAGAGTGGTCTTTTACTTTCTTGGCTAAATTTATTCCCAGTTATTTTATTCCTTTTGATGTAATAAAAAATAGGATTTAAAAATAATTTTTCTTATAGATAGATAGTTCATTATTACTGTATAAAAACAATATATCTTTAGGTAAGGAGAGCTAAGATGGAAGAATAGTAGGAAGACAACTAGGCTCGCTTTATCTCTCAAGCACAACTAGATAATTATCAAATCATTCTGAATACTCAAATCCACCTGAGGACTTATATAACACATTGCATAAATAGAGGGAGAGAAGAGCGTTGAGGAAGATAGGAAGTGTGGAGAAATGGTTTGGGGAGAAATGGAGCAAGGTTGCTGTAGACAGGAGGGAGCCCTGGTGTTGGAGAAAGATGAAAAAGAGGTTGGAGAACACAGGGATACAGGAGAACACAGGATACACAAGGAGAACATTTCCCCAAATTCATTGGCTAGGAAAACGAGATGGGATGATTTTTGTATTTTTGCAATCAGTAGGGCTTAAAGATTGGAGTTTTAGAGGTCCATGGGTTTGCCAGGGATAGAGACTTGAGGGCACTTGCCTGCTTCTGGAGAGAAGGTCGCAAGCAACCCCAGGGCATATGGCCCAGTCTGAGAATCTTCTAAAGAGCAGGAGGAGAGACTCTTTGCTCTTCTTGGACTCTTTGCCTCTTCATCTGTGTGACTCTTTGCCTCTCCATCTGTGAGAGCTGGAGACAAAAGAGCTGATGGGTGCCATTTCACTCCTTTACCCCTCAGCATAGTTGCAGAGACACCTGCTGAGGTCAGCCAACCTGGACACTGACTGTTTAGCCTGCTTTGCTCCAAATCCCATTACTCCTGCACTCTGGCACAACTACTTTTCTAGGTCAAACCTGAATAAGTTCCAGGGCAGAGAGACCCTTTCCCTGAAGACCAACACAGATTTCTACCACACCAGGCCCCTAATGGATGGAGTTTTAAAAGTTAGCTGGTTTGGCTCAGATAGAGCCCAAAGTGTACTTACACTGCAGGCCAGCAAATAACTTGGAGATAGTATAAAAACAACAATTTGAAAAATGCCTAGGATTCATGAGAGGAAATTATTTACTCTTCTGGGGGAGCTTCCCCAAGAACAGCAAGCATGGTGATTCCTTTCTAGGGACAAAGGAACTGGCTGGTGCCATTTCCCTCCCCTACCCCTTGACATAAACCAACCTCAGTAAATAGCACAGTGTTAACACTGGCTGCATAACCTAATTACCCCCATGCACTCTGGTGGTACTGTTTTTCTTGGCGAGAGTGCTTAATGACTATCACAGCAGGCCCTGCTCTTAGATGACTAGCACAAACCCTACCCCCTACACCATATCTACTGACCACAGAGTTCTGCAAAGCTTCAGTTCTAGTGGGAATAGCATCAGATCTCTTGAAACAAGCAGACCAGAACATACCTAGTTAAAACTCATCACATTCTGGCTAAGGTCCAAATGCTGCCCACTGCAGGCAAGAACAGATCTGTGGGATAGAGTAGCCAAAACACAGCAGCAGAGTGCACACAGCATGCATCAGAGACACTTCCTGAACTGTCAAGCCCTGGACGTTATATGATGTGTTCTTCATAAAACAATTACTCTCAGGAGCAGAAACATAACAGGGTTGTCTAATACACAGAAGACAGAAACCTAGACAAAATGCCAAGACGAAGGAATACACTCCAAAAGAAAGAACAAAGAAAGGTCGTGACCAGAGATCTCATCAAAACAGATATAAGCAATAAGCCTGATGTGAAATTTAAAGCAACAATCATAAGGATACTCTGGGCTTGAGAAAAGCATAGATGACTTCATGGGAACCATTACTGCAGAGATAACACAGCTAAAAAATTAGGAGAAATGAAAAATGTAATAACTGAGATTTGGAATGTACTGGATATATTGACCACAAGATGGAAGAATAGAGGAAAAAATAAGTGATAAAAGATAGGATTATGGGGATGCCTGGGTGGTTCAGTAATTGAACATCTGCCTTAGGCACAGGACATGATCCCAGGGTCCTAGGATTTAGTCCCACATTGGGCTCCACACAGGGAGCCTACCTCTCCCTCTTCCTATGTCTCTGCCTCTCTCTCTGTGTCTCTCATGAATAAATTTTAAAAACTTAAAAAAATAGAATTATGGAAAATAATGAAGCTGAACAAAGAGAAGGTAGAATGATGGATCATGAGTGTACACTTAGGGAACTCAATGATTCCATCAAACATAATACTAGTCATATCATAGGAGTCTCAGTAGAAGAAGAGAGAGAGAAAAGGAGGGAGAAGGGTTATTTGAAGAAATTATAGTTGAGATTTCCTTAATCTCAGGAAGGAAATCACATCCAGGAGACACAGAAAATTCTCATCAAAATCAACAAAACAGGTGAAAACTAAGACATATTGTAGTTAGTTTGCAAAATACAGTGATTAAGGAAAAAAATCCTAAAAGCACGACAAAAGAAGTCCCTAAGTTACAAGTGAAGAAGACACATGTTAGCAGTAGATCTTTCCACAGAAACTTGGCAAACCAGAAGAGAATGGCATGATATATTCAATGTGGCGAATGGGCAAAATCTGCAGCAAGAGTACTCTATCCAGCAAGACTATCATTCAGAATATGAGGAAAGATATAGAGTTTCCTCATATATGAGTTTGTGAGCACTAAACCAACCCTGCAAGAAATATTAAAGGGGACTCTTTAAGGGGGAAGGAAAGACTAAAAGTTACAAAGAGTAAAAAGGAACAGAGAATACCTCCAGAAACAATGACAAAAAAAGTTATAAAATGGCACTGAATACTTATATATCTATCAGTAATTACTCTGAATCAAATGGACTAAATGCTCCAATCAAAAGACCTAGGGCATCAGAATGGATTAAAATTACCAAGACTCATCTATATTCTGCATATAAGAGACTCATTTCAGACCTAAAGATATTTACAGATTGAAAGTGAGGGAATGGAGAAACATCTATGATGCAAATGGTTGTCAAAAGAAAGCTGGAGTCACAATGCTTATATCAGACAGGCTAGATTTTATTGGTTTATTTATTTATTTTAAAGATTTTATTTATTTGAAGGAGAAAGAGCAGGCATGAGTCTGGGGAGGAGCAGAGGGAGAGGGTTAAGCATACTTCACACTGAGTGTGGAGCCCAATGTGGTGGTCGATCCCATGATCCTGAGATCATGACCTGAGCTGAAATCAAGAGTCAGATGCTTAACTGAGTCACCCAGGTGCCCCAATAAACTAGATTTTAAGTCAGAGACTGTAGCAAGAGATGAACAAGGGCACTATATCATAATAAAAGGACTATCTAACAGGAAGATCTCACAATTATAAATATTTTTTGCCCCTGAGTTGGGAGCACCCAAATATATTAAACAATTAATAACAAATATAAAGGAACTCATTGATAAAAATATAATAATAATAGGAGACGTTAACACCCCACTCACATCAGTGGGCAGATCATCTAAGTAGAAAATTAACAAGGAAACTGGCTTTGACTGACGCTGGACCAGATGGACTTCATAGATAAATTGAGAATATTTCATCCTAAAGCAGAAGAATATACATTCTTTATAAATGCATATGGATCATTCTCCAGAACAAATCACATACTAGGTCAGAAATCAGGCGTCAATAAGTATGAAAATACTGAGATTACATCATGCCTGTTTTCTTACCACAATGCTATGAAACATGATGCAAAGCACAAGAAGAAATTTGGAAAGGCCACAAATACATTTAAGTTAAAGAACATGCTACTTCCTTCTAAAGAAGCCAGAAAAAGAACAACAAATGAAGCCTAAAACCAGCACAAGAAGGGAATTAATGAAGATTAGAACAGAAAGAAATGATATAGAAAATAAACCCAAAAGAACAGATAAATGAAACCAGGCAATAGTTCCTTGAAAAAAATTAATAAAATTCATAAATCCTAGCCAGACTTCTCTAAAAGAAAAAGAGAAGGGACACAAATAAAATCACAAATGAGAATGAGGAGATCACAACAAATACCACCCAAAATACAAAAAATTTATGGAAATATTATGAAAAATTATATGCCAACAAATTGGACAGTCTGGAAAAGGAAAAAATAGAAAACTTGAACAGACTGGTAATCAGCAAAGAAATTGTATCAGTAATCAGAAATCTCACAATAAACAAAAGTTCAGGGCCAGATGGTTTCCCAGGGGTCATTTTACCAAATGTTTGAATACGAGTTAATAACTAATATTCTTAAACTATTTCACGATACAGAAATGAAAGGAAAACTTGCAAATTCATTCTATGAGACCAGCATTACTCTGATTCAGAAAACTAAAGCTCAACTAAGAAGGAGAGCTATAGGCCAATATCCCTGATGAACATGGATGCAAAAATGCTCAAGAAAACTAGGAAATTGAATCCAATAGTACATTAAAAAGTCTTTCACCACAATCAAGTGGGAATTATTCCTGGGCTGCCAGGGTGGTTCAATATTCAGAAATCAATCACTGTGATACACCACGATAATAAAAGAAATGGTAAGAACCATATGACCTCTCAAGAGATAAAAAAAAAAAAAAAAAAAAAAAACATTTGGGAAAGTACAAGCCCCATTTAGTATAAAAACCCTGAACAATGTAGGGATAAAGGGGACGTACTTCCGTATCATAAAAGACATTTATGAAGAACTCACAGCTAATATCATCTTCAGTGGGGAAAAACTAAGCTTTTCTTCTGCACTCTGGAATAAGACAGGAATGTCCACTTTCACCATTTTTATTTAACATGGCGCTGAAAGTCCTGTCCTCAGCAATCAGACTACAAAAAGAAATAAAAATCATTCAGATCATCAAGGAAGAAATAAAACTTTCACTATTCTCAGATGATGTAATACTCATCTAGAAAACTCCAAAGAAGTTTACCAAAAAAATAGTAGAATTGATACTTGAATTTGACAAAGTGCAGGATACCTAATCAAGATACCAAAAGCTGGGCAGCCTGGGTGGCTTAGTGGTTTAGCACCATCTTCAGCCCTGGGTGTGATCCTGGAGTCCTGGAATTGAGTCCTGCATCAGGCTTCCTGCATGGAGCCTGCTTCTTCCTCTGCCTGTGTCTCTGCTTTTCTCTCTCTCTCTTTGTGTCTCTCATGAGTAAATAAATAAAATCTTAAAAAAAAAAAAAAAGCTGTTGCACGTGTATATGCTAATAATGAAGTAGTAGAAAGAGAAATCAAGTAATTGATCCTATTTACAATTGCACCAAAAACCCATAAGATACTAGGACTAAACCTAACCTAATTTGTAGAAGATCTGTACTCTGAAAACTATAAAAAAATGATGTAAGAACTGAAGGTGATACAAAGAAATGGAAAATCATTTGATCCTCATGGATTGGAAGAACAAAAATATTGTTAAAATGTCTATGCTACCCAAAGCAATCTACACATTCAATGCAATTCCTATCAACCAGCATTTTAAATAGAGTTAGAACAAAGAATCCTAAAAAACATATGGAACCACAAAAGACCCAATAGTCAAAGCAAATTTGAAAAGAGAAGCAATGTGGGCATCACAATTCAGACTTCATGTCATATTACAAAGCTAGTGATCAAGACAGACATATCAATCGAACAGGATAGAAAACTCAGAAATTTAGCCCACACTAGATGGTCAATTAGTAGTTGTCAAAGCAGGAAAGAATCTCTCTCTAGAGGAGAACACAGGCAGTAACCTCTTTTACATTTGCTGTAGCAACTTCTTACTACGTATTTCTCTGATGCAAGAGAAACAAAAGCCAAAATAAATTATTGTGACTTCACCAAGATATAAAGCTGCTGCATAGTGAAGGAAACAATCAACAAACCTAAAAGGCAGCCTTTGGAATGGGAGAAGATGTTTGCAAATGAGTTATCTGATAATGGGTTAGTATCCAAAATCTATAAAGAACTTGTAAAACTCAACTCCCCAAAACAAATAATCCAGTTAGCAGAAATGGAGAAGACACAAATAGATATCTTTCTAAAGAAAACATACAGATAACTAACAGACACATGAAAAGATGCTTAACATTACTCATCGTCAGTGAAATGCAAATCAAAACTGCAATGAGATATCACCTCATATTGTTCAGAAAGACTAAAATTAACCACAGAGGAGCAGGTATTGCTGAGCATACAGAGAAATGTTACAATGTTGGTGGGAATGCTAACTGGTGTAGCCATTGAGGAAAACAGTATGGAGGTATTTCAAAAGGTGTCTACAATCCTACAATTGCACAATTAGTTATTTTACCAAAAGGATACAAAGATACTGATTTGAAGGGATTCATGCACCCTGATGTTCATAGCAGCATTCTCATTAATAGCCAACTCATGGAAAGAGCCCAAATGTACATCTTCTAATGAATGGATCAAGAAGATGTGGTATTTAAATACAATGGAATATTTCTCAGCCATAAAAGAGAATGAAATTTTGTCATTTGCAAGAAGTGAATGGAGGTAGAGAGTATTATGCTAAGTGAAATAAATTAGAGGAAGACAATAGCATATAATTTTACTCATGTGGAATTTAATTTTTTAAAAGATTTTATTTATTCATGAGAGACACAGAGAGAGGCAGAGACCTAGGCAGAGGGAGGAGAAGCAGGCTCTATGCAGGGAGCCCAATGTGGGACTTGATCCTGGGACTCCGGGATCACGTCCTGAGCCAAAGACAGACACTCAACCACTGAGCCACCTAGGCATCCCTCATATGTGGAAGTTAAAAATAAATCAAATGAATGTACACGGGGAAAAGAGGCACAGTATAAGATTTAACTATAGAGAAAAATCTGATGGTTACTAGAGTGATATGGGCCAGGTGATGGGTTACACAGGTGGTGAGTTTTAAGGAGGGCACTTGTAAAGAGCACCTGTTGTCGTATGTACATGAGGAATCACTACATTCTACACCTTAAGCTAATATTACACTGTATGTTACCTAAGTGGAGTTGAAATAAAAACTTGAAATATATATAATTTGTTTAGTAATATTGTATTCTACAACTTATACTCAGTTTGCTTTTTACTTCCAACAGTTTTTTTGGTGGAGGATTTTATATATATATTTTTGTGTCATCTGAAAATAGTGACAGTTTTATGTATTCCTTTTCAATTTCAATGTGTCTTATTTCATTTTCTTACCTAATTTCTGTGGCTTTAACTACAATACTATGTTGAAATAAAGTAGGGAGAACGGATGTCTTTGTCTTGTTTCTGTGGTATGACTTGTACCTTCCCTCATTTATGACTTTACATTGGTGAGTCTAGCTAAAGCTTTTTCAGTTTTGGTTATCTTTCCAATGAATCAGCTCTTAGTTTTATTTATCTTTTCTGTTGTTTTTGTAGTCTTTATTTCATTGACACTCTGATTTTTATTATTTCATTCCTTCTAAGTTTGTATTTGTTTTGTTCTTTTTCTAGTTATTTCAGGTGTAAAGTTAAATTGTTTATTTACGATTTCTCTTTTTTGTGATAGGACTCCATTGTTACGAATTTGCTTAGAGGCAAACTGAACTGATTTTGTTCCATCCCATAAATTTTGGTATGTCATATTTCCGTATTCATTTGTCTCTAGGTGTTTTTTCATTTCTTTTTTGTTTTTAAAAATTACCTAGTAGTTGTTTGGTAAAATGCTATGTTAACTCCACTTGTAGTGTCATGGTCCCCTCCTGCCCCCAAGTTTTCTTCTTATAATTTTAGTTTCATACCATTATGGTCAGAAAAGATGCTTAATGTGATTTCAAACTTTTTGAACTCATTGAGACTTCTTTTGAGGCTTAACCTATGAGCTGTCTTAAAAAGCATTTCCCATGCACTTTTGAAGAATGTGTATTCTGATGCTTTTGGATAAATATTTTGTATATATCTATTACATCCATCTAGTCTGATGTATTGTTTATGGGTGATGGTTTCTTATTGATTTTCTGTCTGATCTATACTTTGATGTAATTGGAGTGTTAAAATTTCCTACTATTGTGTTGCTGTTAATTTCTCAGGTTAGGTCTGTTAATATATGCTTTATGTATTTTGGTGTTTCTATGTTTGGTGAATATATGTTTATAAATGTTATATCGCCTTGCTTGATTGATCCCTGTATCATTATGTATTACTGCTCTTTTATTAAATTCTTTGATTTAAAGTTTGTTTTGTCTGATAGGAGTATAGTTACACCAACTTTATTTTTGTTTTCCTTTGTTTGGGATATCTTTTTCCATTAATTTACTTTTTAGCCTATGTGTGAATTTATTCCTAAGTGAATCTTTTGTGGGCAGTTTATAGATGAGGATTTAAAAAAAATCTATTTAGCCATTTTGTGTCTTTTGTTTGGAGAATGTAGCCATTTGCATTTGAAGTAATTATTGATTGGTGTGTGCTTATTGTCATCTTGTTAACTGTTTTCTGGATGTTTGGTAGGTCCTTTCTGTTACTTTATTCTTCTCTTTTTTCTCTTCTCTTGTGTCTTGATGACTTACTTTAGAGTGATATTTAGATTCTTTCCTCATTTTCTTTTGTGTATTTACTATAGGTTTTTGGTCTGTCATTACTGTGAGATTCATATATGTAATCCTATGTATATAATTGTCTATTTTCAGTTGATAGCAACTTAAATTTGAACACATTCCAAAAGTGTATAATTTTACTTCTCCTCTACCTTGTTTTTGTAGTTACTTTTTACCTCTTTTTACTTTATCTATCTCTTAACTAATTATTTTAATTTCTATTAATTTACTACATTTATCTTAGTAGCTTTATAAATTACTAATTCACTACCTTTACCATATATTAGTCCTTTCTAGAGAGATTTTTATTTTTGTATTTTATCTTATTATTACTTAGTACCATTTCTTTTCATCATAAAGAAGAGCCTATAACTATTTTTTTTAAATATTGTATTTATTCATGAGAGACACACAGAGAGAGAGGCAGAGACATAGGCAGAGAGAGAAGCAGGCTCCCAAATGGGAGCCCAATGTGGGACTCGATTCCAGGACCCCGGGATCACGACCTGTGCCGAAGGTGGATGATCAACTACTGAGCCACCCAGGTGCTCCGAGCCTATAGCTATTTTTATAAGGCCAGTGTAGTAGTTGTGATGAACTCTTTCAGCTTTTGCTCCTGTAGAAAACTATCTCTCATTCAGTTCTGAATGACAACCTTACTGTGTATAGTATCTTTGGTTGGAAGTCTTTTCCTTTCAGAACTTTGAATATATTATTCCATTTATTCTAGCATGTAAAGTTTCTAATGAGAAATATGGTTACAGCTTTATGGGCTTTTCTTTATATGTAACAATTTGTTTTTCTCTTGATACCTTTAAAATTCCCTGTCTTTATTTTGTTACACTTTAATTATGTGTCTTGTTGTGAATCTTTTTTGGTTCATCATATTTTGAACTTTTGGGCTTCCTGGAGCTGGATGTCTATTTTTTTTTTTTTTTAACCCTTAAGTTCGGGAAATTCCCAGTCATTATTTCTTAAAATAAGTTTTCTGCCACTTTCTTCTTTTTTCTGGTACCCCTATACTGTGGATATTTTTCTGCTTATTACCATGTTACTGTTTTACAAGCTCCTTAAATTATGTTCAGTTTTAAAAATTTATTTTCCTCTTTACTGCTCAGGCTGAGTGACTTTTGTTACTTTTCCTTCTAGTTTGCTAATTCATACTTTGGTTTACCTAGTGTGTTGTTGAACCCCTCATATTTTTAGGTCACTTATTCTTATGCTCTGTGACTTTTGTTTTGTATTTTCTCAAATATTCTCTCTCTTTGTTGAAGTTCTCATTGTGTTCATCATCTCTTCGAGTCAGTGAGAATATTTATGAACATCTTTTTTCATTTCCTTATTATTTAGATTATTTACCATCAAATTATTAAGGTCTTTTTTTCTGAGATTTTTATCTTGTTCTTTGGGTTATTTTTCTGTTTCCTCAGTTTGCTTGACTCTCTGTGTTTGTTTTTTAAGATTTTATTTATTTATTTATTTATGAGAGACACAGAGAGGAAGAGACAGAGGCAGAAGTAGATGCAGGGTCCCCGTGGGGAGCCCGATGTGGGACTTCATCCCAGGACCCTGGGATCACGACCTGAGCCAAAGGCAGATGCTCAACCACAGCCACCCAGGTGGCCCTCTGTGTTTGTTTCTGTCATTTGGTGAAGTAACTACCTTTCTTAGTCTTGAATGGGTAGCCTTGTGTAGGTGATAACACTTCTCATTCCACCCTGTCCTAGCTCTTGATTATCTCTTGAGCATTTGTGATCATCTGTACCTATCTGATTAATTCTTGATACGTCCCTATTGTTGATGGCATGCCAAGACCTTTCACTGTTTCAAGGGGAGGAACCTCATATAGCACCTTCTTTCACGCTAACTGCAAATTAGATACTCGGCAGCAGTTTTTAAGGTATACAAATATATATAGTCTTGTGAGGCTGCAGTTGTAATCTCTTCTTGACTCTAGACCAGGATATCTGGAGGTGATTTCCTGGGTGACAGTTGCAAAATCAGGGCTCCAGAATAATGTATAAGCTCATTACTTGGGAATTTGTTGAGGTGTAGTGAAGCCAAGATGGTATATAAGGATGATGTTTCCCTGTATCATTCCTTAGGAATTACCCCTTAGTCTCTTGATATGTGGGAAATCTGAAACCTGTCTCTGAGGCTGAAGTTTCAGTCTAAGTAAATAGACATTTTCACCAGAAGACTTGGATTGTGTTTCAATCTGCTGTCTGCAGTGCTCTAGGAATTGGCCTCCAATGAACTTTAAAAAAAAATTTTTTTTGTTCAAATTCCTGTTAGTTAGCATACAGTGTGATAATAGTTTCAGGTATAAATATAGTAATTCAGTATTTCCATACAACACCTAGTGCTCATCACAAGAAGTGCACTTCTTAATCTCCATCACCTGTTTAACCCATCTCTCCACCTACTTCCCTTCTGGTAACCACCAGTTTGTTCTTTATAGTTAAGACTATGTTTCTTTTTGATTGTTATATTCCCATGAAGCTCAGGAGCAGCAGCTCCCTTGCACACCAGGGCCTGCTTACCAAGAGGCATTCCTTGTATGGATTGTGTGTGTGTCTGCTGACTTTAGCTAGGCAGCTGGTATATGTAGGGGTTAGAAAATACTCACCAGCTTCAGAACAATTGTAGGAAGATGTTTTGATTATGTGTACCATGGGCTTCAGTGAATGAGGTGTACAAGTGCCTCTTCTACGTACATTTACGGTAGGAGAGTGAAAGAGCTACAACTGTTTGGGCTCACCTGCTGCAGCCAGCTGCAGCATCTGCCTATGCTCTCCAGTTTTAGCAATGTAGCAAGATAATGTCTTAGCAAGTAAACAGGAGGGTGCCATATTTTAGCTTGCCCACCTGTGCTAGCAGGGTGGGTGGAGAGTGCAAAAATGGCATCCCCCAATTCATGTATTTCCTGGGAGAGTTTTAATTGTCCCCTGCCCCTAAGGCAGATGATTGTAGACTAGCATGTTCATGTCTTTCACATATAGTCTAGGAACTTTACAAAGTGGTATTTTTTCACTTGGTCCCAGAGTGAGTGAGTCAGCTTGTGAGCATTTTCTAAGGGGAATCTGTTTCTTAGAGTGCTTTTGGTTGCTTGGACTTCAGCCTCACTGGTTTTCTAAGCCTGATGTCTTGGGGGCTGATCTCTCCAGTGCAGATGCCAGGAATATGGTGCCTGATGAAGGGTACCCCTCATTCTTCTGGGGAAAGCACTGGACTGCTGAGATCTCTCCCATTGTTTGTCACTATGCCAAGTGTGTGGTTTTACTGAGATAGTTCCTCTGCTTCTTCTACCTATCTTGATGTGGTCTTATCCTTTCTTGTGGAGAAGCAGTTCATCTGTTTTTCAAATCTTTTTCATAGGGAATTGATCCATATGTAGCTTATAGATTTTGTGTGTCTATAGAAGGAAGCAAGTTCAGAATGTTTCTATTCCACGGTTTTATGAAAGTCCCTGCATTTATCTTTTTGTTTGGTATTTTTTTCAGTTGATTTTTAAATGACATACAATGGACCTTCCATTCACATTTTAAAGTGTACAATTCAATGGTTTTAGTATATTCACAAGATTGTGCAACCATCAGCACTAATTCTAGAACATTTTATCACCCCAAAATGAAATTTCATACCCATTACCAGTCATTCTCCTCTTGCACAAAACTTTGGCAACCACTAATTTACTTCTTGTCCTTATAGATTAAGCCATATAGGATATTTCATATAAATACATTTTCATATAATAATATGGCCTTTTGTGTCTGGCTTCTTTCATTTAGAACAGATTTTTTAGATTCACTCATGTAGTATGTTTCAGTACTTCTTTCCTTTTTATTACTGAATAATATCCAATTGGGTGGATTTACCTTTGGTTTATTGATTTATTTGTTGATGGACCTATGTGTTGTTACCACTACTTGGCTATTTTGAATAATGGTACTGTTAATATTCATGTATAAATTTTTGAGTGAATATGTTTTTAACTCATAATATATGTAGAAGTGGAATTTCTGAGGTATATTGTGACTCTATATTTAACTTTTTGAGGAATTGCTGGACTCTTTTCTAAAGTCAACGTAAAATTTTATATTCCAGGCATCAATGTTTGAGGAAAGGTACCAATTTCTCCATATTCTCCACAACACATATCTGTTTATTATAGCCATTTTTGTGTGCCATACTTTACTGTGATTTTGGCTTGCATTTATCCAGTGAGTAATAATGTTGAATATGTTTTTGTGGGCTTATGGGCCATTTTTAAATATGCTTTGACCTATTAAAGGCCTATTAAAATCCTCTTGTTTATAAAATTGGATTGTTTTTCTTTTTATTGTTGTGTTGTAAGAGTTCTTTATATATTCTGGTACTTGACCTTTTTCAGGTATGACTTGGAGCTCTTTTCTTTCTTTTATAAACTATAGTCTTTTTACTTTCTTGATAGTGTCTTTGAAGCACCAAATATTTAATCTAGAAGAAGTTCAGTTCATCTGTTTTTTTTTTATTGCTTTTGCTTTAGTTGTTATATCTAAGATACTATTGCCTATTCTAAGATTTTTAAGATTTATACCTCTTTTTTCTTTTAAGAGTCGTACATATAAAGATCTTTAATCCATTTTTTTATTATTATTATTATTTATAAAAGATTTTATTTATTTATTCATGAGGGACACAGAGAGAGAAGCTGAGACACAGGGACAAGGAGAAGCAGGCTCCTCGCGGGGAGCCTGATGTGGGACTTAATCCTGGGACTCTGGGACCATGCCCTGAGCTGAAGGCAGATGCTCAACCAATGAGCCACCCAGGCATACCTTTAATCCGTTTAGAAAGGATCCAGTTTTAAATGGATATACATTTTTTTTATATGAGGAGAGACAGGGTTCCAGGGTCAGTATTTTCCATGTGAATATCTAGTTGTCCTACTAGCATTTGTTGAAAAGATTCTTCTTTTCCTTTCTGAATTGTTTGTCTCAAAATAAAAGTGACCATAAATGTTGGTGTTTATTCCTGAGATCTCAATCCTACCATTTTAGTTATCTATATATTTATCCTTGGGGTAATACTACATAGCCTAGATTAATGCAAAATTGTTGTAAGTTCCAAAATTTGAAATTGTGAGACATTCATCTTTGTTTCTTTACTTTCTTTTTCTGGTATTTGTTTTTTACTATTTTGGTGATTTTGAATTTCAATGTGAATTTACTATAGTTTGCCAATTAAAAAAAAGGCCATCCAATATCTTGGTAAGGATTTCAATGAACCTGTAGATCAATTTGGGATTATTTCCAATTAACAGTATTAAGACTTGCAATCCATGAAGATGGTATTCCATTTATTTAGGTCTTTAATTTCTTTCAGTGTCTGTGTTTTTCCATGATCAAGTCTTGTACTTCTTTTCTTAAATTTATTTCAGAAAAGCATTTTGTTCTTTTTTATGCTATTGTAAGTGAAATTTCTTTTAATGTGCATTTTTGGATTTTCATTCCTAGTGTGTGGAAATACAACTGATTTCTTATTACTGATTTGTTTCTTTCAAATTTGTTCAGCTTATTTAGTAGCTGTAGCATATTTTTGTAGATTCCTTAGGATTTTCCATATTAAGATCATATCATGTGCAAAATGAAATGATTTTGCTTCTGTCTTAGAATATAGGTGCCTTCTATTTATTTTTTTGCCTAATTTGTCTGGCTGAACCTCTGGTGCAATGTGAAATATAAAGTTGGTATCTTGCTTGTTTCTTATCTTTGGGTTAAAGCTATCATTTTTTTTCACTATTTCTTTATTAGTTTGGGTTTTTCTTAAATCTTTATTATCAGTGTCAGGATGATAGTTTTTTTGAGTATTTTTATCATGAAACATTGATGGGTTTTGTTAAATGATTTCCCTGCATGTATTAAGATGATCATGTGGTTTTGGTCCTCTAGTAATGTCGTGTATTACATTGAATGAGTTTTATATGTTCAACAAACTTTGTTTTTCTGGCATAAATCCACTTTGTTTGGGTTTATAAGAGTTTTCATATATAGCTGGATTCAGTTTGCTGATGTCAAAGATCTTTGTGTGCATGTTGGATATAAGTCATTTAGTTCTGAGGTTTTTTCTTTCAAGATTTTATTTAAATTCAAATTAGAAAAAAAAAATAAATTCAAATTAGTTCACATATAGTGTAGTCTTATAGTTAAGAGTAGAATTTAGTGATTCATCAGTTGCACATAACACCCAGTACGTAAAGTGCACTCCTTAATGCCTATCACCCAGTTACCCCATCCTCCCACCTCATCCCCCCCAGCAACTCTCAGTTTGTTTCCTATAATTAAGATCTCTTATGGTTTGCCCCCTTCTCTGTTTTTATCTTATTTTATTTTTTCTTCTCTTCTCCTATGTTCATCTGTTTTGTTTCTTAAATTCCATGTAAGAGTAAAATCATATGATATTTGTTTTTTCTCTGACTTATTTCACTGAGCATAATTACTCTAGTTCTATCCACATCTTTGAAAATGACAAGATTTCATTCTTTTTGATGGCTGGGTAATATTCCAATATAAATATCCCAAGAACCAGCTCATTTTGTTGATCTGTTCTATTATTTTTTAAAATTTCTATATCATTTATTTCTGGTCTAATCTGTATTATTTCCCTTCTCCTACTGGATTTATGCTTTATTTTCTGTTTTCCAGCTCCTTTAAATGGAAAGTTAGGTCATATAATTGAGACCTTTCTTGCTTTTTGAGAAAGGCCTGTGTTGCTATATACCTCCCTCTTAGGACCACCATTGCTGCATCCCAAGGGTGTTGAACTTTTGTGCTTTCATTTGCTTCCATATATTTTCTTAATTCTTTATTTCCTGGTTGACAAATCTTTCTTTAGTAGGATGTTCTTTAACCTCTATGTTTTTGTGGTCTGTCCAAATTTTTTCTTGTGGTTTACTTCAAATTTCATAGCTCTGTGTTCTGAGAATATGCATGCTATGATCTCAGTCTTTCTGTACCAGTTGAGTCCTGATTTGTGACACAGCATGTGATCCATTTTGGAGAATGTCCCATGTGCACTTGAAAAGGTGTATTCTGCTACTTTAGGAGGAAATGTTCTGAATGTATCTGTGAAGTCCATCTGGTCCAGTGTGTCATTAAAAGCCATTGTTTCCTAGTTGATCTGCTTAGTTGATCTGTCCATTGCTGTGAGTGGAGTATTAAAATCCCCTTTCATTGTATTATTGTCAATACATTTCTTTAAGTTTGCTATTAATTGATTGATATATCTGACTGCTTCTGAGTTAGGGATATGTATGTTTACAGTTGTTAGATCTTGTTGGATAGACCCCTTTATTAAGATTTAGTGACCTTCTTCATCTCTTATTACAGTCTTTGGTTTAAAATCTAGTTTGTCTGATATACATATGACTACTACAACTTTCTTTTGATGTCATTTAGCATGGTAAATGGTTCTCTTCCCCCTCACTTTCAGTCTAGAGGTGTCTTTGGGTCTAAAATGAGTCTCTTGTAAGTAGCATATTAGTGGGTCTTGTTTTTTTTATTATTATTATTCATTCTGATACCTCTGTGTTTTGATTAGGTCATTTAGTCCATTTATATTCAGAGTAATTATGGAAAGATATCAATTAAGTGCCATTGTATTACCTCTAAATTCACTGTTCCCCTAGATTCTCTCTGTTCTTTTCTAGTCTTTGTTACTTTTGTTCTATCACACTCAAAGGATACTTTTTAATATTTCTTACAGAGCTTGTATAGTGTTTATGAACTCTAGTTTTTATTTGTTCAGGAAATTCTTTATCTCTCCTTCTATTCTGAATAGAATACAGCCTTGCTCTATATAGATAGCATTCTTGGTTGCATATTTTTTCCCATTTAGCATGTTGAATATTTCATTCTGCTCCTTTCTGGCCTGCCAGGTCTCTGTGGACAGGTCTGCTCCTAAGCTTAAGTGCCTACCCTTTTAAGTTAAGGAACTTTTTTCCTTAGCTGCTTTCAGAATTCTCTCCTTATCTTTGTATTTTTGCAAGTTTCACTATGATATGTTGTGGTGTTGCACCGTCTTTGTTGATTTTGAGGGAAATTCTCTTTGACTCTTGTGTGTCTCCTTCCTTTCCCAGATTAGGGAAATTCTCAGCTCTAAGTTGTTCAAATAAATCTTCTGTACATTGGTTACACTCTTCTTTTGGGATTCCTATGATATGGATATTCTTTCACCTCATGGAATTGCTGAGTTCACTAAGTCTGTCCTCATGATCATCAGTAGTTTTGTTTTCCTCTTCTTTTCAGTTTCATTATTTTCCATAATTTTTTTCTATATGACCTATTTGATCCTCTGCTTTTTGAATCCTCATTGTGATTATATCCAGTCAGTTTTGCATCTCAGTTATAGCATGTTTTATTTAGACCAGGACTAGTTTTTAGGTCTTTTATCTGTGCAGTGAGAGTTTCTCTGGTATCATTTATGCTTCTTTCAAGCCCAGCTATTATTCTCATGACTATTGTTCTAAATTCTTCTTCAGATATATTGCATATATCTTTTTTGAACTGGTTCCTGGCTGTGATTTCTCTTGAACTTTCTTTTCAGGAGTATTCCTCTGTCTTGTCATTTTTCTACATTTCTTTCATTTGTATGTTATGAAAGCTTATTATGTTTCCTGCAGCTGAGAGTAATACTGTATTAAAAGGGGTCATACACTGTCGAGGGCCTGGCACTTTAGGGAGTGTTTCTGATATATGTTGCATGTACTCTGCTATTGTGTTTTTGTTTTTTTTTTTCTTTTTTCCGCCGGTCAGTTCTCTTCAGAGTTCCTCCTTGCTTGCAGTGGGGAGCATTTGGACCTTTAACTAAGTGTGCTTTGATTTTTTTGTTGAAACAAGCCTGGACAATAGAAAAAGAAAAGAAAAAGCTTGATCCAAAAGAAAAAGAAAAATGGAAAAGTAACAAAGAATCCCAAACAACCAAGAAACTAGAGACTTATTCCTAAGAAGAAAGAAAGAAAAAGAAAAGAAAAAATCTAATCCAAAAAAAAAGAGAAAGAAAATGAAAAAACATGCTAACAAACAAAGCATAAACTATAAGCCTAATTCCAAAGGAAAAAAAGAATAAGAAAAAAAAAATACAGCCTGGCCTTATTCCAACCAGGACTGCAGGTGATGCTTTGAAACATTGTATGGTCAGTAGACTTGGTGCATGTTGGGTGCTGCCTGGGCTGGTCTTCTGTGGGAGAGCTCCACTTTGCTGGCTCAGAGTCAGTCCTGTCCCAGGAAATAGGCACTTCCCAGGCAGAGGCAAGGGGTTTGGTGCAAGCAGCTCCTACTTCCACTGGGGGTCGCTGTGTTGTCCTATGAAGCAGGACTCTTGTTTGTGGGATGGGGAAAATGGCACCACCAAGCTCTCTCTGCCCTGGAGAGGGGATCTCACAGCACCTCCACTGTTCAGGAAGCCCTCATAGAAGAGCTGGGTCTCTCAGCACTCCCACTGCTACAGCTCTCTTCCGTTTCATCTTTGGCGTGTAGCTGGGATTCAAAACACCTAATCTTGGTGGTTGGTTATTTTTTTTTTAGCTCAAATATTTATTTTTAATTTTAATTCAGTTAATTAATATATAATGTATAATTGGTTTCAGAGGTAGGGATTAGTGATTTATCAGTCTTATATAATACCCAGTGTTCATACATCATATGCCGTCCTTAATATGCATCACCCAGTTATCCTATCCCCCACACCCCTTCCCTCCAGTGAACCTGTTTTTGTTTCCTGTGATTAAAAGTCTCTTGTGATTTGTCTCCTTCTCTGATTTTATCTTGTTTTATTTTTTCCTGTCTTCCCCTAATCTTCTGTTTTGTTTCTTAAATTCCACATGAGTGAGATCAGATGATAATTGTCTTTCTCCAAAAAATATTCAACATCACTTGGCATCAGAGAAATACAAATTAAAATTACAATGAGATATCACCTCACACCCTTCAGAATGACTAAAATTGACAAGTCAAGAGAGGACAGATGTTCGTGAGGATGGGGAGAAAGGAGAACCCTCTTACACTGTTGGTGGGAATGCAAGCCAGTGCAGCCATGCTGGAAAACAGTATGGAGGTTCCTCAAAAGTTAAAAATAGAGCTACTCTATGACCCAGCAATGGAGCCACTGGATATTTATCCCAAAGATACAAATGTAGTAAATAATCTGAAGGGGCACCTGCATCCCAATGTTTATAGCAGCAATGTCCACAATAACCAAACTATGGAAAGAGCCCAGCTGTCCACAGACAGATGAATGGATAAAGAAGATGTGACACACACACACACACACACACACACACAACACACGCATACACACACACACACACACAGGAATACTACTCAGCCATCAAAAATGAAATATTGCCATTTGCAATGATGTGGGGGGAACTAGAGGATATTATGCTAAGCAAAATAAGTCAATCAGACAAAACTTTTAAAGGACTGGGCACCACATGGATCTGCTCCCTTCTTTGGAGTAGAGCCTCCTCACTTTACTGCATCTAATGTCCTTTGTCCCAGAAAAACAATCTTACGCCTGTGAGGTACCCAGATTCTATGGTGTAGTACCTCAAAAAGCAGTGACCAGATTATGTACCTTCCACATACGCCTCTGCCCCCTGAGAATAAAAGGCCATTTGCTGATGCCTGCCAAGTCTTTTGTTTGTCAAGAGGCAATATAACTACTTCTATGTACTCTAGGAAGGGGAATGTCTTCTCCCAGTGTGACCTAGTGTGATACCTAGTGTGATCCCCACACCACTTTGTGTGCTCTGTAACCAGTGCCCTCCTTCTCCCCAGGAGCCCATCACCCAGTTCTATTTTCCACTTGGGCTCTACAGACTGTTGGCAAGAAATCCGTGACAATCAATTCTCCTCACTCCTCGTTCCATAGTCTGGAGAAGTTTTGTTCTTGTTGGGACCCAATGCCACATTATCTCAACCCTTCTTTCTCTCTCCCTTTTCTCTCCTCATGGTAAGTGCTCCTATCCCTCCACAGCGCAGTAATTCACTTTCCCCCAATTCACTTTCATGCAACCCTAACCTGCCATCTGTTTCTCTCCAACTATGGATATCCTTCTTCCAGTCCTCAGATTGATTTTGTGGGTGATCCAAGTGATGACCTCAGTGCAGCTGTGTTCCAAAGTTGAGGAAAGTAGGTCCTCCTACTTCTCTGCCATCTTAATTCCTCTTCCTAGTTCTGTGTTCTTCTGATGTCTTTGTCTGGCTTTGCTATTAGGGAGTTACTGGCTTCATGGAATTTGTTTGAAAGTGTTCCCTCCTTTTTTGTGTTTGGGAGAATTTGTTAAGGATTGTTGTTATTGTTTATAAATGTTTTTGGTTGAATTCACCAATCTGGTCCTGGGCTTTTTCTTTTCTTTTTTTTTCTTTTTTTTGGAAGCTTTTTGATTATTCTGTTTTTCTTCTTGAGTTTCTTGCAGTTGTTTGTGTGTTTCTAGGATTTGTCCATTTCATTTAGATTATCTAATTTATTGACATATATTTCTTCATAGTATTCTCTCATTCTTTTGAGTTTGTAAGGTCAATGGTAATATTTGGTCTTTTTGTCTTTTTTACCTTTTTAAAAATTAAAGTATCCTTAACATACTTTGTTTTTTAAATTAGTTTCTTAGTTTCTGATTCATTTCTGATGTTGGTAATTTGAGCCATCTATTTCTTTGATCAGTCTACCTACCTAATGTCTTTTTCCTTTTGTTGACATTTTCAATGAACTAATCTTTGATTTTATTGATTTTTTCACTATTTTTCTATTCTCTATTTTAGCTCTAATTTTATTATATCCTTTGTTCTACTTAATTTGGATTTACTTTGCTCCTTTTGTAGTATTGGTGGAGGATTATGTTTCTTATGTATGATCTTTATTATTTTTAATATATTATTTGCACCTGTATATTTCCCTCTGAACACTGTTTTCACTGAACTCTGTTAAGTTTTGAAAATATGTTTTCATTTTATCTCAATTCAGTGTACATTCTGAATTCACTTGGATTCCTTCTTTGAGCCTTTATATATTTAGAGGTTTGTTGTTTCATTTTCATGTATATGTGAATTTCCCAAATTTCTCTTTCAAGAAATTAATTGCATTGTGTTGAGACAACAGATTTTGTATTCCATTCTTTAAAACTTACTGAGATTCTTTGTGTTTGTTTGCCTAATTTATAGTCCATCTTGGAGAATGTTCCATGTGTACTTGTACTGATTGTATGTTTTACTGTTTTGAGGGGCAATGTTCTATAATTTTCTCTTACATCTAATTGAATTTTAGTTTACTTTGAGTCTAATATTTCCTTTCTGATCTTTTTACTCCTGTCAGTTATTGTAAGCAGAACATTGAAATGTCTATTACTGTTCAGTTGTTTCTTTTTCTCTTCAATTCTGATGAATTTTGCTTTAATATATATGGGATTCTCTTGATAGGCACATTTATGTTTATAACTGTTATAACTTCCTGGTGGAGTGATCATTGTCTTATTGTAAAATGTCCTTTTTTCCTCTCATAGCAATTTTTGTCTAAAAGTTTGTTTTGACTTATTTAATATAGACATTATAGTCTTTTCTTTGTTAGTATTTATGTGGTATTATCCAATTTTTTAAATAGTTCCAATATATCTGTATTTTTAAATTTAAAGTGTGCCTCCTATTGACAGCATATGGTTGGATTATGTTTTTACTCTCATTTTGCCTTCTCTCCATTTTAAGTATTTAATTCACTTATACTTAATTTAAGAATGACCAAGCAGGATTTATATATGGAATTTTAAGTTCATTTTCTATGTCATATGTCTATTTCCCCCTCTATGCCTCCTTTAGTATTGTATTTCTAGGTATATTCTAATGTAACCACTTAAATTCTTTTTTCTTTTCCTTTATTCTTTGAATTATTTTCTTGGCTGATGTCCTATACATGAAAATTAACATAAATGGAACATGAATTTTAATTTTAATTTAAATTTTAGTAGCATACCAAACTTTGTTCATATATTGTTTTGTTCCTTCTGCCTTTTGTCTGTTATTGTCACATAATGATACCTGTATACAATATAATGTTCTTGAACATATATTTTTAAATATAGTTTTATGCAGTTATTTTAAAAATCAGAAGAGTTATGAACAAAAATACATTTTTTTTCATGTTTACCTCTGTCACAGTTCTTGCTGATATGCTGTGTTTCTTCATTTGGATTTATTATTTTTTTCCAAAGTACAAAAGTCATATTTATTTAGAGGAAAAATAAATCATGGTTTATATTACTAATTCTAAGATGCTCTTAAGGACTACAAACATCACCACATCCAGAAAAATAGCATATGTTGTAGCAAAACCAGCTCACCCAAAACTAGCCTAGAGTCAGTAAAGTCACAATTCTTGACATGTTGCAATAACAGAATGAAGTCACCCCAGAGGAACCTGGAGCATCTCACCAAGCACAGAAGAGAGTTACTATAAGCTTGAGGAAGGAGTTTGGGAGCAGTATTCTGAGGGACACAGAGCAAAGTGTGGCTGTGTGCAAACATGTCAATGTCAGTTCTGCAGTCAAAGTGCACCCAGGTCCTATCTTCAAGGAAACCTGAGGTGCAGCCAGATGAGGGGTGTTTTGTCCAGAATGTCCAGCCTCCTCTAAAGTTCTGTCCTTCTAGGCACAAGCTGCTTCTCTGGGTGAAATGGGCTAAGTCCTCCAGGTAGTAGGATGTTTTCTTCTTTCTGATGACCAAAGGTATGATAGTCTATTAATCTAGAGAACAAGATTTTCCAACGAATGAGAAGCATTGGTCAAAGAAATCATTGTTTACATATTTTAAAGCTGCAGATGGGAGAATTATTGCTTCCTGTTATTTTTGTAACTGACTTTTTGAATTTTCCATTTATCTGTCCATCCACCTTGTGGATGAAAGAGTTTCCCTTAACCCATATCGTTTTAACCTTCTCACAAAATATTTTACTAAGGGACTTTGACACAACTCTATAAAAATCTCTCCTTCTATTTCCATCTTCCGTTAATGAATAAATATTGAATTGCTTCATTCTTTTTCAACACTCCTGGTATTCAGGGTCTTTTCTGGTTCCATACAAATCTTAGGATTATTTGTTACAACTCTGTGAAAAATGTCCACGGTATTTTGATAGAGATTGCATTGAATGTGTAGATTGCTCTGGGTATAGGCATTTTAACAATATTTGTTCTTCCAATCCATGAGCATGGAATTTTTTTCCATTTCTTTGTGTCTTCCTCAATTTCTTTCATAAGTGTTCTATAGTTTTCAGATTACAGATCCTTTTTTGCTTTGGTTAGGTTAATTCTTGCATAGCTAATAGTTTTTGGTACAATGGTTTCTCTTTCTTCTGCCTCATTGTCAGTGTATAGAAAAGTAACTGACTTTTGTGCATTGATTTTGATTTTCTATCCTGCGAAAATGCTAAAAAAATAAATTTATTAAAAAAACCCAAATATTCTCAATGGAAAAACTGAGAGCTTTTCCCCTAAGGTCAGGAACATGACAGGGATGTCCACTCTCACCACTGTTCTACATAGTACTGGGAGTCCTAGTCTCAGCAATCAGACAACAAAAGAAATAAAATACATGCAAATTGGCAAAGAAGAGATCAAACTTTCACTCTTTGCAGTTGATGTGATGCTAATGTAGAAAATCTGAAAGATTCCACCAAAAAATTGCTAGAATTGATATAGGAATTCAGCATTTTCATTTGGATTTAAATTGCTGTCTAGTGCCCTTTATTTCCACATGAAGGGCTTGCACCCTTTAGTGGTTCTTGTAGGGTAGATGTGCTAATGAGAAATGCCATTAGTAATTGTTTTTTGTTTTGAGGGGTTTTTAGGAGGTGTCTTTCCTCTTTATTTGCAGGAAGATTTTGCTCGATATGGAATTCTTGTTTTTTTCAGTTCTCTATATGTCATCCTACTGCTTTCTGGTTTCTATGATTTCTGATGAGAAACCAGTTAATCTTGCTGAAGATTTTTTACAAGTGATGTCCTTTTCTTTACAGATCTCTCTGTCTTTCAAAAGTTTGATTATAATGTATTTAAGTGTGGATCTCTGGGTTTATCATACTGGACTTATTTGAGTTTCTTTGATGTATAGTTTAATGTTTTTCATAAATTTTGGAAACTTTTAGATATAAATTCTTCAAATATTTTTTCTGTTCTTTTTTCCGTCTTGTATTCTGAGACTCCCATTATGTGTATGTTTGTTGTGATTTATCATGTTATAAAATTGTCTGAAGTCTCTATATTTCATTCTTTTTCCTCATTTTCCAAAAGGGACAGTTCATTTTATCTGTCCTTAAGTTTACTGCTTCTTTCATCTGCTTGCCTTGCTGTTGATAATTACTAGTGATTTTTTTAAAATCACAATTACTGTATTTTTAACCACAGAATTTCTATATAGTTATTTTTTTAAAATAATTTATTTATTCATGAGATACAATGAGATACACACAGAGAGAGAAAGGCAGAGACACAGGGAGAGGGAGAAGCAGGCTCCCTGCAGGGAGCCCAATGTGGGACTGGATCCTGGGACTCCAGGATCACCCTGAGCCAAAGGCAGACACTTAACTGCTGAGCCACCCTGTCGTCCCTCTATATGGTTCATTAAAAAATAATTTATGTCTCTTGTATTTATATGATCTCTCTTATGTATGTATATATTTTCATAATATTGTCTTTTGAAGAGTAGACATTTTATATTTTGATGCAGTGCAATTATCTCTATTTTTAAAAATGGATTATTTTTGTTTCCTAGCCAAGAGCTTTTAGCAAAACCTAAGATTACAAAGATTTTCCCTCACATTTCCTTCTTAAAAACTGGAACTCTTATATTACGTCTGTAATACATTTTAGTTTGTTCTTAATGTATCTTGTGAGTTAAGTGTATTAGTTTTCTATTGATGTCATAAAAATCACAGCTTAGTGGCTTAAACATCACAAACTTATTATCATATAGTTCTTGAGGGCAGTGTCTGAAATGGAATTTATTAGGTTATAATACAGGTTTTGATAGGGCTGCATTCTTTTTGGAGGCTCTAGGGGAGAATTTTTTTTTTTTTTCCTTTTCCAACATCTGCAGGTCACCTGCATTTTTTTTGACTCATGAACCATTCTTCTGTTTTCAGTGCCATTAATATATAATCTTAAAATTTTTCTCTTCTCTCCATTTCTCTGTCTCTCTGTCTTTCTCCCCTCTCCTTCTCTTTGTCTATAAGGACTCTTCTGATTGCCATGGGCCCATATAGATTTTTTTATTTTATTTTTTTATTTTTTTGGGGGGCCCATATAGATTATCTAGGATAATCTTTTCATATCAGTATCTTACTCTAATCACACAGTCCCCATTGTCATATGCTTAACATATTCACGGGTTTTGTGGATTAGAACTTGGACAGTCCTCATAGTCTTTGAGGGGCCATTATTCTGCACAGTAGTGGCATAACGGATTTTTTTTTTCCATTTTACATGTTGATAATGCAATTGCCCAGGACTTTTTTTCAACAGAGTATTCTCTTCCTGTTGAATTCCTGTAGTATCAGACTAAACTGATACTAAATATAAGAATTTATTTGTCATAATTCAAATGTATTCTGTTGATTCATATATTTATCATTTTGCCAATTCTGAAATGTTTTCATTATTATATTTTTATAGTTTTGAAATTAAATAGTATAATTCCTCCAATTTTATTATTTTTTTCCAAATTTGTCCTTGTTTTTCTAGGTCATTTTATTTCTATACAGATTTTGTTATCAACTTGTCAGGTTCTATAAAAATCCTGCTGGGATTTTGGTAGGGATTGTAATAAGTTTGCAGATTAATTTGGGGGAGAATAGTCATCTTCACAATAATTGTCCTCCAATCTCATTTATTTAGATACTCTTTAATTTTTCTAAGCCATGTTCTGTATTTTTATATTTTGTTAAATTTACTACTGAATATTTCATTCTTTTCAATACTGTTTTGATTCAAATTTTTAATTTATTTAAATTTAATTCATTTAAATTTCCAATGGTTTGTTGCTAGTGTATAGGGATGCAATATAATTTACAATTGATCTTAGAACCCATGACCTTGCTAAGCTCAATTATTAGTATTTGCACTTTTTGATGGATTCTTTGGGGTCTTCTCTCTCTCTCTCTCTCTTTTTTTTTAAAGATTTTATTTATTTATTCATGAGAGACACAGAGAGAGGCAGAGACATAGGCAGAGGGAGAAGCAGGCTCCATGCAGGGAGCTTGATGTGGGACTTGATTCTGGGACTCCAGGATCATGCTCTGGGCCAAAGGCAGGCACCAAACCACTGAGCCACCCAGGCGCCCCTGGGGTCTTCTCAATATAGAATCATACCTTCTGTGACCTAGAACACTTTTCCTTTTTTTTTTTTTTTTTTAAGATTTTATTTATTTATTCATGAGAGACACAGAGAGAAAGGTATTTTTCTCTGTAGCAGAGGGAGAAGCAGGCTCCACACAGAGAGCCTAATGCAGGACCTGGGATCACACCCTGAGTCAAAGGCAGACACTCAACCACTGACCCACCCAGGAGTCCCTAAAATATTTAATATTAATGGCAATAGTTAACATCCATGTCTTGTTCCTGATATTGTGAAGTTGTTTGTCTTTCCCTATTATGTATAGTGTTAAAAGTAGTTCTATATAGATTCCCTCAACAGGTTGAAGAAGTTAGGTTTTATGCATAATATGTTGAGAATTTTTCATTATGAAGGGGGATTGAACTTGTCAATTTTGCATTCATGGGATGAATCTTACTTAGTCATGGTGTATCATCCTCTGTATATTTTGCTGAAATTTAGTTTGCTATTTTTTTTGTTAAATATTCTTGAGGCTATGATCATGTGGAATATCAGCATGTGGTTTTCTTTGATTGTAGTTTTGGCCCCTGAGGATGGGTTGAGAAGTCTTCCTTCCTCATCTATTACCTGCCACATTTTGTGAAGTGTTCGTATTCTTTCTTCATTTATTTGATAAGATTCATTAGTGAAGGAATCTGATCTTGAACTTTTTTTGGGGGGAAGAATGAAAATAATTCAGTTTATTTACTTACTGTATTTGTGTTCAAGTTATCTCTTTATTCTTGAGACTGTTTTGGTAATCTTTGTCTCTGTAGGAATATGTCCATTTTACTTAAGTTGTTGAATTGTTGGCATACAGTTGTTTATACATTGCTGTATAGCCATTTTAATTTCTGTAGTGCCACAGCATCCCTGCAACATGATCTGCAATGTGTCATCTTTCATTCTTGATTTTGGCAATTTGTTTTTTATGGTTTTTTTTTCATGTTTGGTATAACTTGGTATTGGAAAACTACTTATTTCTGTAAGGAATACTAATTAATTTAGTTTTGTATGCCAGTTGGCCTCTTTTACAACTATTCAATTCTGTCATTCTATCACAAAAGCAGCTAGAGACAATATATAAGTGAATGGGTTTACTTTATTCCAATAACACTTTATTTTTTTTTCCAATAACACTTTATTTATAAAAAACAAGCTGTGGTGCACATATGGTCTGTAGGCTTTAATTTACTGACTACTGATCTACCTAATGGTTTTTCAATTTTTTTTTTCATATTTTTAAATGGTCAGATTTTAGTTTGACTTCATATATTGACTTTATATATTGGTTTTATGTTTTTAAAAACTCATTCATCTTTGCTCTAATCTTTATTATTTCTTTTCTTCTATATACCTTATGTTTAGTTTACTCTTGTTTTTCTAATTTTTAAAGTGGAATCTTGGATTATTGATTTGTACCCTTTATTCTTATCCAGTATGGTCATTTATAGGTATAATTAGCTTTTTAAATTTTTATGTTTTTATTTCCATTTTCCTTAAGTTCCATATATTTTCTACTTTCTTATATGATTTCTTTTTGATATATCAATTATTTAAAGTATGTAATTCATAAGTGTTAGAGTATTTCTCAGATTTTATTTTGTTGATTTTAATGGTCTTGTTATTAGAGAATTGCCTTTTTAATGATTTTAAGCTTCTAAGTTTGTTTAAAAAATTTTATGGTCTACAATGTGATCTGATCAACCTTGGAGAATATACCATGTGTTCTTACAAATAATTTGATATGGGTGCAGTCATTAGTTGAAGTGTTCTGTATATGTAGTTAGTTTAAGTCAGTTGTTAATATTGTTCAGATCTTTTCTATCTTTGGAGTACCTGAGTGCCTCAGTGGTTGAGCACCTGCCTTCACTCAGGTCGGGATTCTGGCATCCTGGGATTGAGTCCTGCATCAGGCTCCCTGTGAGGAGCCTGCTTCTCCCTCCCTCTCTGCCTTTCTCTCTGTGTCTCTCTTGAATAAATTTTAAAAAGTCTTTTCTCTCTTCACTAATTCTCTATATAACATTTCTATCAATTATTGAGAAGATAGGCAAAATCATTTGCTATCATTTTTTTATAAAATTGTGTCAGTTTTTGCTATATGCATTTTGAGATTAGATGCATGAACCTCTTACTGATGTATTGAACCTTTTGTCATTTTGAATGTGTCCTGCCTCTGATAATATTTCTTTTATTAAAGTCTATTTTCTCTAGTATGTATATACCCATTTTAGCGATCTTACATTTATGATTTTCCAGGTATATCTGTGTCCCACTTTTTTACTATAAGCCTGTTGTGTCTTAGAATCTAATATGTGCTTCTTGTAGACAGTTATAGAGTTGGATCTAATTTTTTTTTATCTAATTTGACAATCTCTGCCTTTTGAATGAATGCTTTGACCATCCACATTTAATACAATTATTTTTACAGTTGATTTATGTTTGTCATATTGCTATATATTTTTTGTAAGTCTCCTCTATTTTCTGGGCTTCTCTCCCTCCTTCATTGTTTTCTTTTAAGTACATATTTCTATCCTATTTAAAGTTGTCTGTTCACATTTTTTTCCTGTATATTTTGAGTTATTTTTCTTAGTGGTTTCTTCAGGAATTGCAATATGTATTTTAATTTACCACAGCCTAGTTCAGGAATCTATGAACTTATTTCTTAAAACTTGTAATAATTTTTCCTAATATACTTTCATTCTCTTCCTCCTCTTTTGTGCTATTATTGTCGTACATATTACAACTTCATATGTTAGAAACCCCAAAATGCAGTGTTATAATTTTTTTTACATGATCTTATATCTTTTAGAAAAGAGAAGAGATGAGAAAATATATATGTACTCTTAACGTATATGCTTACCCTTTCTGGCTGGCTTTCTTTCTTTCTTTCTTTCTTTCTTTCTTTCTTTCTTTCTTTCTTTTTCTTTCTTTCTTTTTTAAGATTTCATTAATTTATTCATGAGAGACACAGAGAGAGGCAGAGGCAGAGACATAGGCAGAGGGAGAAGCAGACTCCTCAGGGATATGGGAGTGAATCCTGGGATTCTGGGGTCATACACCCTGAGCCAAAAGGCAGATGCTCAACCACTGAACCACCCAGGCATCCCTGGTGTTCTTCATTTCCTACTATGGATTTAATTTATTATCTGGTATCACATTCTTTCAGTTTGAAGGACATCCTTTAATATTATGCAGGTTGTGTCTGCTAGCAATATTCTCAGTCTTTGTCTGGAGTATTTCTATTTTCCTTCATTTTGAAAGACAGCTGTGCTAGATATAAAATTTTAGGCTGAGAATTGTTTTCAGCACTCTGAATGTGTCTTACTACTGCCTTGTGGATTCCTTTGTTTCTGATGGGAAGTTAGCCATTAATCTTAATCAGGTTATCTTGTATTGTTTATACTTGCTTTTGTGAGGAGTATTTACTTCTTTCCACACTTGGGCATAGTCAGAATTTCTAATTTCATCTTTATATTATCAGGGTATTAAAATATAAATATATTTTGAAGGTTGATATCTACTTCCTTTCACCTTTATGAAAGGCTATATATACTTGGAATACTTCCTTGAATAATACATATTTTTAGTAATTACCAAAGGGCTTCTAGAAATGATTGATGTATTTTGTTGTTCATATGTTCTTTCATAAGACCTTGTTGTCTAATTGTACTTCAAAACTCATCTCTTATTATCCTTGAGATTTCAGGTATTTAACAAATACTTGACTTTCACTCTTAACCATGTATAATTTTTATTAATTGAGTCAGTAAATATTAATTGGTCACTTGGTGTGTGCTAAACATATGACACAAAGTTTTTTCAACTAACAAAGTAATCAAGTGAATCGGCTTTATTCATTAGGCCTTATGATTTATAAAACAGTTTCACTATATCAGATTATGGGAGGACACAAATGGCTGTTTAAATTGGGTAATTTTTGATAATAAGATTATGTACAAATCTATGTATAGAGTTTACAAAAATCATGATGGCAATTTAGGTTCTTAGGCTACTAACAATAGAGAGCTATTACTACTGATAGACCTTAATGGAAAATGAAAGGAATTGGTTACCAGGAGTCATCAACAAGGCTAACTGTAGAGGAACACCTGATGGATGGGAGATAATGGTCTTCAGTGGACCAACACATCCAACTAGTTGTTGTAAGTAAGTAGTGAGTAGTGAGCCAAATCTAACTCACTATTTCCCTGCGCTTCATTTTGGGCTGGTGACTTCCATTAGCTGACTAGAAGTTGGAGAAGAAACAGCCCATTGATGCTTCTTTCATACTCTTCTTAAATATACACTTCTGCTGATTATGCTGGAGGTTAGACCTGAGTCCTCTGATGTCAAATTCTTTTCCCCTCCACACACACTTATATTTTTCAGAAATAAAAGAATTTCTTCCTTTTGTTAATCTGAGATTAGGAAAAAACCCCCACCTTTTCCTGATTTACAGCTCTTGAAATTCACATAAAGGTCTGTATCTTCTCATGTGGATCTCTTTTTCATTTGACCATTTGTCAGAAATTTTCAGTGAAAATATAAAATCTTGTTTCTTAATTATCTTGGATTTGAGGTCTAAATGGTAAAATAATTTTGGTAGGCCAGGCTATTCTTTAGTTTTTTTGTTTAAAGAATTTGTATAGATTGAAATGCAGCTGTAAGTGTATTAGTGATTTTTCTGTTGCTTGCTTGTCAAGATTTTTATTGTTTGGTTGAAAAATAGTATTTCAAAACCTGGCAGCATACTGACAAAAACAGAAGAACACTCTGTATAATTCTCTTTTTGAAAAACTACCTCTTTAAAAGACAAAGATTGCTATTGCTACTTCTATTCACATGTATTTCCAACAACAGATTTATTGACAGCTCTTAGATAATTCTTAATTCTTTAATTCTTTACCTTTCCCCATTTGTCACAGTGTATACCCTTTGCATGAAGAGAGGCAGATTAGGCTCCAGTAAGTAAACACACAATATGGAAGTGGCCTAGGTGTATGGGGAAGTATTTGACCTTTTTTGTAACTAATCTGTGACAGGTGCAGAGTTTTTCTGGCTTTTTTTGTTTTTGTTTTTATTTATAATGGGCTTAATTTGAGAATACAAGCCTGCCCCTTGAAACCAGCATTTTATGGAGCTGTCTCTGGGTTAAGCCCTTGAGCTGGGAATGAACAGCTGAGCTGGATAATCACTGAATTTTCCAAACTGTGTTTACAGCTCAGTCTTTAGGAGCATAACTGGAGATGGATCTTTTATTGTTAGGCCTCCATTCTCCTCTTTGCATTTTTCTCTTCCTTTGTGTCCCTCCTCCTACTTCTTGCTCACCAGAATAAAAAGTCTACCATGGTTTGTTTCTGAGCTGGAAGTGGCATATAGTCACAAATTTGTTTCCTGTATCCTTCCTGGCAAACTCCTGACAAAGTAATCGTGGCCTACACTCAAGTGCACTTCCTTTGGGACCAATAGTTGTAAATAAGGAGTCCTGCAAGCTGGCTGATAAGTTGTTCTGAAGATAGTGGTGGTTTTTTAGCAGAATGTTTGACCTTTTTTAATATTGCCTCAGGCCTGTCTAAGACCCTCAAGTTCTATTTCTCATCTTAAAAATCCTCTGTAGGAAAACACAGTGTGTGGCTTAAGAAGATCTTCAAATTGCTCAACAACTCTCTTTCTGTGCCTTTTTAAAAAATGATAATTATAGTTCTGCTGGGTAATCTCCCTATCATTTGCAAAATGGATTTTCCTTCTTCCAGTAACGGGTAATTTTTTATCGACTTTGGAAGCAACATGTTGAATATTTTATGAAGACTAAATGTATAGGGCAGCAGAGGTAAAAGTACTTTAATATATATGGAGAGAAGGAACATTTTATGCAACTTGAAAATTACTTTGGGGCTAATAAAACTCTCAAGCTTTATTATTTATTCTGTGTCAAGGTGATTGTCAGTGTTGATTTGAGTGACTATGTAAAACTCCTACGGTACATTTTTTTTTCCTTCCCTATTGCTATAAATATCTTGAACCACAAATGGAGAGTTTCAGAAAAACATCATTTCACCTTTGGGAATATGGTTAGAGATGTTAAGTCAAAATGTTTGAGTCTACTTAGTAGAACCTCTGTAGTGTCAAATACTTGGATTTTTTTATAATATACCTCTAAATTATTTCAGAAGATTTGGACTGTTATTTTCCAAGATGGATTCAGCCAAATTTTCTGTTAGTGAACAGTGCTTCTGATACCTACTCTGAGAAAGTAGAAAGCTTCATAGGTTTATAAATCTCAGAAAAGGGGCACTTATGTGATTCAGTTGGTTAAGTGTCTGACTCTTGATTTCTGCTCCGGTCTGATCTCAGGGTTGTGAGATTGAGCCTTGCATCAGGTGCCATGCTCAGTGGGGAGTCTGCTTGAGATTGTCTCTCTCCCTCTACCTCTGCTTCTCCCCACTGTGATGTGTGCTCTCTCTCAAAGTAAATAAATAAATAAATAAATCTTATAAATCTCAGGACAGAATTGTAATCAGAACAGCTTTTTTGTGTGTTTGGAGATACATGGTGTTTTGTTTCAACCGAAGATGCAGTATTTTCTCCCTCTTTCATAAAAATACCAATCATATGCACTTCAAGAGATATTTTTGAAATCTCCAGTCACCTCAGATTTCTGCCAAAATACATTTTAGAGACTCCTAGGACATTATTTTCAAGTGGTCTTTACTGTATCAGAAGGGATATTCCCTGGACTTAATGCTTTTATTTCTGAAATGAAATTTCAGTATTTTTCTAAATCATGAACTGTGATTATCATATATATGTGTATATATATATATATATACACATATATATGTACACACACACACACACATATATATCTTGTGCAAAGAAAAGATTAGTAATTATTGAGTGTTACCTTTTAAGAGATCCATAATACCTAAAACTTAACTTTTCTAAAAAAATTTCCTTTCATACCTTTTTCTTTTCCTATACCTCTTATTATAGTTAATGCATCACTGATCTTCTAAGTCACCAAGCTGAAATTCTCAGTCACTCTGAACTCTGAATAGTTATTCCCTTTGTGACTGATACAGGTTGAATCAACTGGCTAGATGATCATATGTTAATACCCTTCCCCTACTCGTAATGGATTACATTCCTTTGACTAAGAGGGGAGCGCGGATAATAGATCGGTTTATGGGGTGGGCATATGATCCATGTGTATTCCAGTCAGAACCAGAAAGAGTTTAGAGAGTTTTTCATTTTATTTTTTAAAAATTATTGTAAATAGAGAAGCACTTTCTTGCCTTTAGGGTCTTATAGCTAGAAGAAAGTGATTTGGGCTTTCTTTGATGGTGTTGCTTGTTCATATGGTGTAAGCTTGCCTACAATAGAAGAGAATTAAGTGAACAAATATTAATAAAAGTGGGAGAAAGAATGCAAACAGCATTTAAATTCCCTTTGCCAAACTGTATGTCCCTTAGTGTTGTGCTGGTTTCTGATGTTTTCCTTTTGTTTCTAAAAGCTTCTAGTTTTTTCTTAAGCTTACTGGACTGGAGCTCAGTTTCTGTCACTTTCAGCTGAGAAAGACCTGACCTTTGCATTTATTCAATCAAAAAGGTAAATGAATCATATTTTATAAATCTATTGATACCCCCTTCTCTTTCTTCACACTGCTACTGCTTTGGTTTTGGTCCCTGTCATCTCATACTTGGAATTTGCTTGCCACTTTTTCTAGCCCCACACTGTCATTTATTTTACTCTACTTAAACTGAGCTATAATTCTATGCATTTTAATACATCACTTTCCTATTTGATTTTTTTAATGTCACCATAGTCCAAATTTCTAGCCTGGCTTAAATGGTCCATTAAAATCTGATTGCCTCATCTCCCATCTTTTTTTTAATATATATATTGTATGCTCTAGCCACCCCAAAATTGCCACCTTTTAGTTATGCCAATCTGTGATTTTACACACATTTACCCCTTTGCCTCTTATTTCTCTCCAAATTTTAACCATATCAATCTGATAAACTCCTATTACCCTTTATTTTTTTATTTTTATTTTTTTAAGATTTTATTTATTTATTCATGAGAGACACAGAAAGAGAGAGAGAGAGAGAGACAGAGAGAGAGAGAGTGAGAAACAGAGGGAGAAGCACACTCCCTAGAGGGAGCCTGATGTGAGACTCGATCCCAGGACCCCGGGATTATGACATGAGCTGAAGACAGACGTTCAAACACTGAGCCCCCCAAGTGCCACTTCTGTTACCCTTTAAATCTCAAATGTTCTCCACACAGAATTAATTATTCTCCCAGTGGTGGTATTATACTTTGTTGTATTTATATTAATTTCTTTATGTGTCTCTTTCCCAGCCCCCACAACCCTCCAGACACTGTCTTAGTCATCATTATGTTCTCAGCATTTGGTAGGTAACATAGTTTCATTTCCAACCTAGATCACCTATCTGGAATGCATAGATTATTGTTCAGCAAATATTTTCTTTACCTTCCTGGTGTATGTAGGGAAATTTGATTTGTCAAGCAGATAATTCCCTGCTCCTTTGATTTTTGGGCTTGGTCACTTGACTTTCTTTTGCCCATGGAATATTATTGGACATGACTCTGACAGAGGCTTGAAACGTGCTTTGTGTAATTTAGCTTGGCCTTAGCTTGCTGCTGATTTGCCATTAGAGCAGATAGATGGATAGACACGTGGAACCTACCTTGTTTCAACCTCAGCCTATAGGCAAGCCCAACCTCCCTGCAGCCTAAACCAGAGCTGCTCTAGCCCACTGAAGATCAGCCAAACCCCAACCTGCAAATATATGAGCTTAAAAATAAATGCTTACTGGGGGAGAGGGAGGCTGGTGGAAGAGTAGGGGACCCTGTTTCATCTGCTCCCTTGAATTCAGCTATACAGCTACCAAATCATTCTGAATATCCGTGAACTCAACTTGAGATATAAGAAGAGAATTGCTGCAATTCTATAATAGAAAAGTAACCACTTTTTTCATGGTAGAAGGTGTAGAGAAGTGAATTTGAGGGGATATATTGGAATAGAAACTGTAGAAGGAGGGAGCCTCCATCAGCCAGCTACCAGAAAGTGATTTAGCAAAGGACCACAATCAGAACTTTTAGAAGTCTGTTCTGGTAAGGGCCTTTCCTGCCTGAAAGGTGCTCAGGTGGCAAAAGAGGGCAGAGTACTAGGTGGGACAGTATGGTCTCAGGATCCCCAGGGTCAAAGAAAGAATGGGGAGCCTGAGTGTGTCACAGTTCCCAAGCATTGGAGCGGGGACCTGCTGCAATCAGCAAGCCCAGGAATGGGCTTTCAGCTTGGCGTTGCTATAAACTTTGAACCATGACCCAATTGGGTGACTGCTCTCTGAGCAGGGGCCCAGCAAGCAGCAGAACCATGGTGAGATCCTCCTTCTCCCAGGAGAAGGCGCACACAGGCACGTGCTGCAAGAAGCTGCAAAGTTTGGAGACTTGAAGCAGTGTCACATACATTAGATAAAAATGCTTGGTCACAAGCTGGATGAACACAGTATGGATGGAAACCAGGGAGACAAAAGTAACTGTTTTTCCCAGAGAGTTCACTGAACAGTAGGGATTGTGATCTTTCAGTTCTGAGACTGGATATTGGGCTGCTGTCATTTTTATTTTCATCCTCATCTTAAACTCATTTCATAAAGTTTTTCTCATAATTCTTTAGTCTTTCAGTTTAAAATTTCCTTTTTCTCTTTTCCTTTTCAACTAGTTTATTATTTTATCAACACTTGCTTTGAAGATTGTTTTAATTTTAATTTTTACATTTGCATTATATATATTTTTCATTTTGGCTTCCTTTTATTGTATTCATATATATATATGTGTATGTATGTATGTATATATATATATATATATATATATGTTTTTTGTTTCTTCACAGTTTTGAGATCAGGTGTCTTCTAACAAATAGACCAAAATACATGCAGGATTTTGGTATATCAACAGGTATCACCTTGTTCTGTCTACTTGTTTGATCATGTTCTCTTTTATTTTCCTTTATTTATTTATTTATTTTGGTTTATGATCTTTTCTGATTTGTCTAGTCTATAGTATATATTTTATATTTCATTCTCTCATTCTAATCTTTTCTTGACAAAATGACAATATGGGGAAATTCCCAGAAAAAAAGAAGCAGCAGTACTAACTGCCAGAGGTTTAATAAATATGGATACTAGTAAAATGTCAGAGCTAGAATTCACAATGTCCATTAAAAAGATACTAACTAGGCATGAAAAAAATCATAGAAGACACTGGAGAATCCCCATGGAGAAATAAAAGAATGAAAATCTAATCAGGTTGAAATTAAAAAGACTATTAATGAGATGCAATTAAAAATGGAGGCTCCTACTGCTAGGATAAATGAGTCAGAAGAGAGATTCAATGATATAGAAGATAAAATTATAGAGAATAGAGAAAATGAGGAAAAGAGAGATAAACAACTACTGGATCATGAGGGGAGAATTTGAGAGATCAGTGATACCATAAAGCATAACAATATATAAATAACAATAAATGAGGTCACAGAGAAAAAGGCAAAAGAGAGGGAGAGAGGGACAGAAGCTGAGAGCTATCCTAATCTGGAGAAGGAAACAGGCATTCAAGTCCAGGAGGCACAGAGAACCTCTCTCAAAATCAATAAAAATAGATCAACACCCTGCTATATAATGAAGCTTGCAAATTTCAGAGACGAAGAGAATCTCCTGAAAGCAACTTAGGGCATGAGGTTCTTAAACTACACAGGTAGAAACATAAGGCTGACAGCAAACCTATCCACAGAGATCTGGCAGGCCAGAAAGAACTAGCATGATATATTCAGGGTGCTAAATGAGAAAGTATGCAGCCAAGAATACTTTATCCAGCAAGGCTTTATCATTCAGAATAAACAGAGAGATAAAGAGCTTTCAGGATAAACAGAAACTAAAAGAATTTGTGATCACTAAACCAGCCCTACAAGAAATATTAAAGGGGATCCTTTAAGCAAAGGGAGCCCAAAAGTAACATAGACCACAAAGGAAGAGAGACACGATACAGAAGCAGTGACTTTACAGGTAATACAATGGCACTAAATTCATATCATTCAGTAGTTACTCTGAATGTAAATGGGCTAAATGCTCTAATCAAAAGATACAGGGTATCAGATTGGATAAAAAAGCAAAACCCATCCTTATACTGTCTATAAGAAACTCATTTTAAACCAAAATACACCTCCAGATTGAAAGTGAAAGGATGGAGAACCATTTATCATGCTAATGTATATCAAAAGAAAGCTGGGATGGCAATTCTTACATCAGACAAATTAGATTTTATTTATTTATTTATTTATTTATTTATTTATTTTTTATTTTCAAATTAGATTTTAAACCAAAGACTATAGTAAGAGATGAAGAAGGGCACTATATCATACGTAAAGGATCTATCCAAGAAGAAGATCTAACAATTGTAAATATTTATGCTCCTAATGTAGGAGCAGCCAAGTATATAAAGCAATTAATAACAAAATTGAAGAAATACATTGATAATAATACAATAATAGAAGGGACGTTAACACCCCACTCACAGTGATGGATAGATCATCTCAGCAGAAGATCAACAAGAAAACAAAGGCTTTGAATGACACGCTGGACCAGATGGACTTCACTGATATATTGAGAGAATTTCCTCCTAAAGTAGCAGAATACACATTCTTCTCGAGTGCACATAGAACATTTTCTAGAACAGGTCACAGACTGAGCACAAATCAGGTTTCAGTTGGTATCAAGGGATTGGGATTATTCAATGCATATTTTTAGACCATAATGATTTGAAACTTGAATTCAATCACTGGAGGAAATTTGTCAGGAAGTCAAATATCTCAGGTTAAAGAGCATCCTACTAGTGAATGGATGGGTCAATCAGGAAATTAAAGAAGATTTAAAAATTCATGGAAACAAATGAAAATGAAAACAGCATTGTTGGAAACCTTTCGGATGCAGCAAAAGTATTCCTAAGAGGGAAATACATAGCAATACAAGCCTTTCTCAAGAAAGAAGAAAAGTTTCAAATACACAACCTAACCATATACCTATAGGAGCTGGAGAGAGAACAGTGAGTAAAGCCTAAACTAAGCAGAAGAGAATTAATAAAGATGAGAGCAGAAATCAATGAAATAGAAACCAAAAGAATAGTAGAACAGATCAATGAAACTAGAAGCTAGTTCTTTGAAAGAATTAATAAGATCAATAAATCCTTAGCCAGACGTATCAAAAAGAAAAGAGAAAGAGCCTAGATTAATGAAATCATGAATAAAAGAGGAGAGATCACGACCAACACCACAGAAATACAAACAATTTTAAGAACATATTATGAACAACAACTATATGCCAACAAATTAGGCAATCTGGAAGAAATGGAGGCATTTCTGGAAACTTATAAACTTACCAAAACTGAAACAGGAAGAAATGGAAAATCTGAACAGACCCATAACCATCAAGAAAATTGAAGCATTCATCAAAAACCTCTCAACAATCAAGAGTCCAGGGCCAGATGGTTTCCGAGGGGAATTTTACCAGACATTTAAAGAAGAACTAATACATATTCTTCTGAAGATATTTCAAATAATAGAAATGGAAGGAAAACTTCCACACTCGTTCTATGAGGCCAAAACCAAAAGACCCCACCAAAAGGGAGAATTACAGACCAATATCCTTGAGGAATATGGATGCCAAAATTTTCACCAAGATACTAATCAATAGGATCCTGCAGTACATTAAAAGAATTATTCACCATGACCAAGTGGAATTTACTCCTGTGCTGCAAGGTTCGTTCAACCTCTGCAAATCAATGAGATACATCACATTAATAAAAGAAAGGACAAGAACCATATGGTCTTCTCAACTGATACAGAAAAAGCATTTGACAAAATACAACGTCCTTTCTTGATTAAAACTCTCCACAGTGTAAGAATAGAGGGAACGTACCTCAATATCATAAAAGCCATCTATGAAAAGCCCACAGCAAGTATCATTCTCAATAGGGAGAAACTGAGAGTCTTTCCCCTAAGATCAGGCACAGTACAGGGATGTCCACTCTCACCACTGTTGTCCAACATAGTACTGTTTCTCCTAGCCTCAGCAATCAGACAACAAAAAGAAATAAAAGGCATTTAGATTGGCAAAGAAGTCAAACTCTCACTCTTCACAGATCACATGATACTTTATGTGGAAAATCCAAAAGACTCCACCCCAAATTCCTGGAACTCATACAGGAATTCAGCAACATGGCAGTATGAAAAATCAGTTGCATTTCTATACACTAATAATGAGACAGAAGAAAGAGAAATTAAGGGATCGATCTCATTTATAATTGCATCTGAAACCACAAGGTACCTAGGAATAAAAATAACCAAAGAAGTAAAGTATCTCTACTCTAAAAACTGTGGATTGGAAGAATAAATATTTTTAAAATGTCTATGCTATCCAGTGCAATCTACACATTCAACGCAATCTCAATCAAAATATCATGAGCATTTTTCACAGAAATGGGGCAAATAATCCTAAAATTTGTATGGAACCAGAAAAGACCCTGAATAGCCAGAGGAAAACAAAAACTAGAAAGCCTTTTTAATCTTTGAAGAAGAATGACTTTGAAAATGTCACCCAAACTTCAAATCTCTATTTTTACTCTCATTGTATGGGGAGTTATAAAACATTAAATATTCATCATGTATTCAATGTTTAATTGCTGGTTAATAGCTCCTAATATATATAAAGTAAATCATGTTGTTTATATGGAGAATCAATTCCTGTATTATCAAGATGAAAATATGCTCTCAACCCTAGGAGTCAGAGGTAACTCTCCATTTCTTAAGCCACAGCAGCTTAATGGTTGGAAGCAAGGACTGTTTTAATTTTGTATGGCCTTGAAGCTTATGTAATTTCAGAGAGTCTTCTTTAAGAAAAATTTTATAAAATTCTGAATACAAGGGGTGCCTCAGTGGCTCAATTTGTTGGGTGTCTGACTCTTGATTTTGGCTAGGGTAATGATTTCAGGGTCTTGAAATCAGGCCTGCATTAGGCTCTCCACTTAGTGTGGAGGCTGCTTGGAATTCTCTGTCTCTGTCTCTCTGTCTCTGTCCCTCCTCTTGCTCTCTCTCTCTCTTTCAAAAAATAAAGAAATAAAATATTTGAGAAAGATACCTAAAATCTTATGAATATAAAATTATGTGTTCATAATAAAAAGGAGATCACAATAAATTACTAGCATCTTGGGGATTCAGGTTCCCTTATGCTGCAACCTCTTTAAGCCATTTACCAGAAATGCTTTAAAGAAGTGCAGCCTTGCTTTCCTTTCATATCATAAATATCTGCAGTTTGAACCTTGAAACTGAAGCTTCATTTGTTTCTCAGTAAACTTAGCTCTGTTTGGAAGGAAACTTTGGCTAGCTGGTTAAACCTGCCAAGTTATCATCCAACCCTTTCTTAAGTTCTGTGCAGATGATAAATTCACTTTTAAGCTGTCCTCACTGTTCTTTAATGAAAGAAAATTTTACTCTTACTATTTTTCATGAGTTACTGGTTTTCCCCTTCTTTCCCATGGAAGTTAATCAGACATTTAAATAAAATTGTGAAGTAAGGAAGAAGGATTTTTCCCTTAACAAACACCTGTGAATTTTAACTATGTAATATACTCCTTACTTTCATTATTCGTGAGTTCTTATCCTTTCTTTGACTCATTGCAATATATTCCTGTGTATTGTTACTGCTTCTGTCTTAACTTAAGCTTTATTCAGGTCTCTCATTTCCTCTTTCTACTGTCCCTAGATAAATCTTCTAGCAATGAAATTTGTTGTACTACTCCTTTTGTTTAAAATCCTCCAATAGCACCCCATTTCCTTATCCTAATCTTACCTCTTCAACCTTTGTCCTAGGATTCTTGACATTATTAGACCCTGGTCATACTGGCCTAACCTTCTTGTCTCATTGCCCTATGCTCTTCTACATAATGTTCCTTCTGCCTTCACTCATTTGACATCTGGAAGGCTCCTATTCATCCTTTGAGTATAACTCAAGTGTCAATTCTGTTTACCCCTTGCCAGCTTTGCAACCTCAAGTAGGGTTAGGCTTTTTCACTTCTATGTCCCTATAACGGTTTTTGCATATTTAGACCATGATTCTTAACATGTTTTATAATAACTACTTTTTTGTTAGTTTTGCTCACTTCATTGATAGCCTCTTTTATCTCAGCTCTGTATTTCTGTGCACCAGGAAATCTTCTTACCCTTCTGCTCATATCATCTCATTTAATCCTTACAACATCTTTATGAATTTACAGCTGGAACATTTGAGGTACAATCTTTAGTCTAAGGACACACAGCTAGTAAGGAGTAAAGGTGTGAATCGAAGCAGTCTAATTCCAGAGTCTGTCCTTTTAATCACCATTTTCTACCAACAAATTAGAATCTCTAGTGAATAGCAGAATCCCTGCTACATAAGTAGTGCTTAATAAATACTTGGTGATTGAACCAAAAGGACACAGGATTTCTTTAGCTTCTTTTGGTAGCTGAAATGTATTACCATAATGTTATGTTTGGATACATTTATTGCTGGAGTCAGTATCTTTTGGTTTTACCTTGGAGAGGATGTATTTTTGAGGATATTCATGCAGTTACTATGTTTTTTTCAAGTTTTTTCTTTCAGCCTTTGTTGGATAAAGAGCTAATTATGATTCTGCATTGTTGATTATTACATACTGCAATATAACAGGGATATGACTACAATAATATGACTAGTGGTTTCTGTCCCTTTGTCTTCCTCATGGTTTTGATCAGGCAAAAGCATAGCTTTACAAATCTCTTTTTAAAAAAACTGTGGTCCAAGATCAGAAACCTTTTCCCAGGATGAAGTGGATTTACCCAGGAGAGGGAGATTAACTCCTTGAGGGATGCAGGAACCATTTGGAAAATTACCCTATTCAATCTCTGAATGATATCCAGAAAGATATTTCTCTCACGTGGATGAGCACTTTGTTTTTTGAGAGGATCTTCCCCATCTAACTAGTTAAATTGGTACATTTACTTTTCTGTAGAAGGCAAGATTTTGGAAATTAACAAACTAGACAGGATGGGAAAGTCATATGACCTTTACTAATTTTCTAGCATAGTGCGGTTTCTTCCCTCTCATTTTCAAGGGCTCCACATCTTTATTTAATATTTTAGTGATGCTAGTATAATTTGGGTTTCCTTCTATGAGAGAATGGTATAACCGAAAAAAGCTGCAGAGGGTCAGTTGCATGGACTCTGAATTTCAGTTCACCAGTTCCAATGGGCATTTTATTTTATTTTTTAATTAAAAAATTTTTTTAGGGATCCCTGGGTGGCTCAGCGGCTCAGTGCCTGCCTTTGGCCCAGGGTGTGATCCTGGAGTCCCGGGATTGAGTCCCACGTCAGGCTCCCTGAATGGAGCTTGCGTCTCCCTCTGCCTGTGTCTCTGCCTCTCTCTCTCTCTCTCTCTCTCTCTCTCTCTCATGAATAAATCAATAAAATCTTAATTTTTTTTTTTTAAGAGAGAGAATGCACATGAGGGGGGTGAGGAGCTGAAGGAGAGAAAACAAGAGAATCTTGAGCAGGCTACTTACTCAGGGCAGAACCCCACACTGGTCTCAGTCTTGGGACCCTGAGATCATGACCTGAGCTGACATTAACAGTCGGTTGCTTAACCAACTGATCTACCCAGGCACCCCCCCCACCATAGGCACTTTAATTCATAATATACATTGATCCTTGTCTACTTCCTAAATAGTTTAGTTTTCAGTTTAAAATTTCTTGTGAAAAATAAAAGATCTGAAGAAAAACACTGAGAAAAAAGAGCCCTTTAGAAAGCTGGGATACATTTTTGCATGTAGTTTTTTCTTTTCTGAAAACAGAAAGCTTCCATATTTCTCTGTAGAGAGGTTTTGGAGAATTCCCTAATATTCTAGGAAAAAAGAAAATATAGCCAAAATAAGAAAGAAAAATAAATACCTCATTATTCTGGAAAATAAAGTAAAATGTATAATAAGAGTTTTACATAAAGGAAATAAACCACCATCTTAAGGGCAAGTGTAAATGTTATTTAGGTTGACTGACTTCTAAAGATAACTTTCAGTGGACAAACACAGAAAATAAAATCAATTCACAATTTTTAAGATTTATTATTGGAGATTTTTATGGCTTTTGTTTTTTACCACTTTATTTTTGTCTGTAGAAGATATAACAATAACTCACTTTTGCACAGCATCCTATGATTTCCTCTGGGAAAGTCTTTATCATAGGACTTGATACTTAGATTGAAATGATCCACCTGTGTGATTATTGCTTCAGCTTGACTATAAACTCCATGAAGACAAGTACTTACTTATTCATATTTGTATTTTCAGTGCCCAGCATGAGGTCTACATTGGAATAGACCTCTGAAATGTTGCCACAATAACTGCCATTTATATTATTTAACAAGTTTAATAACAATATTATTTAAAAATTTATTTTTATTTATACATTTATTCAACAGATATTTATTGAGTATCTTGTTGGGGCTAGATACTAGTACTGAGGGTGTAACAGTAAATAAAACAGAAAAATATTTCTGAGCTTACATTTTTACCAGATGGTACAAAAATAAACAATACTCAAAAAATAAGTAATTTGTATGGTATACTTGAATATGGTGAGTGCTGCGAGGAAATTTAGAGTAGGTGAGATGAATCAAGAATGTGGGAAAAGTGTTTTTCAATATTAAATATGGTGGTCAGGTTGGCTTCTTTTAAGAAAGTAGATTTCAGCAATAATTTGAATGATGTTATAATCTATGTGAAAATATGGGGAAAGAGAAGTTTAGGAAGACAGAATAGCCATTGATAATCCAGAATAGCCATTGATAATCCCTTAAAACTGAGGTGTGTGTGATGTGACAAGAAAGAGAAATAGTAAGGAAGTCAAGTGATGTGAGGACAAGAGATAAGATCAGAGAAGTGAAAGGGAGATAGATCACATTGATTGATTGATTTTAAAAGTTATTCATTTTAGTGAGAGAGATTGAATGTGAGCAGGATGAGGGGCAGAGGGAAAGTCTCCTCAGATAGACTACTCCCTAAGTGTAGAGCATGACAGGGGGATGGGGTCTCGATCCCAGCACTCTGAAACCATGACCTGAACAGAAATTAAGAGTCACATGGTTAATTGACTGAGCAATGAAGGCACTACTCATGTAGAATCTTTTAAAAACTTCAGGTTTGGAGGGCACCTGGGTGCCTCAACGATTGAACATCTGCTTTGGCTCAGATTGTGATCCTGGGGTCCTGGGATTGAGTCCCACATCAGGGTCCCTACAGGGAGCCTTCTTCTCCTTCTGCTTCTGTCTCTGCCTCTCTCTGTGTGTCTCTCATGAATAAATGAATACATTCTTTAAAAAAAAAAAAACACTTCAGGTTTACTCTCAAATAAGTGCTAAACCTCTTGAGGATTTTGAACAAAATGTGACATGATCTCTTTTATGTGTTGGAAAAATTACTTTGGCTTTGTGTTGAGAATAGAGTATTGGGGTGCAGATAAGGAGACCAGTTACAAACAATCCAGGTGGGAGAATATAGTTGCTTGAATCAAAGTGATATCTGTGGAGGTAAAGAAAAGTGCTTGGATTGTAGATATATTTGAAAGGATTCTTGGATGGATATACTTAGTTATTAAGTATGAAATTAAGACTTCATAGGTGACTCTAATGCTTTTGGGCTTAAGTATTGACTGTATAATTTATATATATAATTTCATTTGATAATAAAATATTTTATCTTTGACAGACAAGAAAACTGAAGTCAAGAGCAATTAAATTTGGCAAAACTTCAAAATTTATAAGCAGTGGTGCTAGTATTCAAATCTATATCTAAATCTGAGGTTTTTGATTTTTTTTAATATAAAAGAGCAGATAAGATGGTCTTCTTAAAATTTGTAATGTTGGCCTTGTGCTATGGTTTTATGTTTTAAATTCCCACATGTCAGGATGCCTGGGTGGCTCAGCAGTTGAGTGTCTGTCTTTGGCTTAAGGCATGATCCCGGAGTCCCGGATCAAGTCCCACATCGGGCTCCCCACCTGGAGCCTGCTTTTCCCTCTGCCTGTGTCTCTACCTCTCCCTCTGTGTCTCTCATGAATAAATAAATAAAATCTTAAAAAAAAATAAATTCCCACATGTCATTTAAATCAGTGACCTCTTCCCAAAATGAAAAAAATTAATATAAGTAGTTTAATTCTGAATGTTTTTTGTTTTATTTACTTGAGACTCTTGTTGGGTGCATTTTTATACTTGTTATGTCTTCTTGTTGGCTTGCTCCTTTGTTATTATAAAACATCTTCCTCCTTTGTCTCTAACAACTTTTGTCTTAAAGTTGATTTTTCTGATATTATTATGAGTATTCCATCTTTCGTTGTGTTTGGTATGTTTATTATTTTCCTTTCTTCTAACTATCAACCTTGTGAGTTTGTATCTAAAGTGCATCTCTTATAGACTGCATGCATATGGTTGGTTCATTAAAAAAAATCTATTTTGACATTTTCTGCCTTTTAATTGGAGCGTTTAACATTTTACATTTATTGTGATTATTGAGATGTAAGATTATTTTGCCACCACTTTCACTATGTTTTATGTCTTTCCCTATCTCTTTCTCCATTACTGCTTCTTTTATGTTAAATAGATATTATCTAGTGTGCCATTTTAATTCTCTTCTTACTGATTTTACTATTTTTTATTTTACTGTATTTTAAAATTTCTTTCTTTAATTGCCCTGAGAATTAAAATGAACTTAATTAAATTGATACCAGCATAGTTTGAATTAATATCAAGTCAATTTCAATAATATATATGGAATACATATATTTATTGTTATACAAATTATATCTGGATATAGTATGTATACTCCATACAGATTTATAATGATTCCTTTATATCAGTAAGAGAAAAAAAAAATCAACAGAATTAAAATGTTTATACTTAATGCTTTTATTATGTAGTTATTTTTACTGGTGCTTTTATTCTTCATGTGGATTTCAGTTATGCTTTAGTGTTCTTTCACTACAGCCATAATATCCTGTAGTTTTCTTGTAGAGCACATTTTTAAATCTGATGGTGTCGGGCAGCCCAGGTGGCTCAGCGGTTTAGTGCCACCGGCAGCCCGGGTTGTGATCCTGGAGACCTGGGATCGAGCCCCACATCAGGCTTCCTGCATGGAGCCTTCTTCTTTCTCTTCCTATGTCTCTGCCTCTCTCTCTCTCTCTCTCTGAATAAATAAATAAATAAATAAATAAATAAATAAATAAATAAATAAATCTTTAAAAAATAAATAAATCTGATGATGTCTTAACTTTCTCATTTTTGAATAATACTTTTTGCTGGCTATCAAATTCTTGTTTGATGATTTTCTTTCAGCACTTTGTGTTATTCCACTGTCTTCTGACTACCATTATTCTTTTTTTTTTTTTAATTTTTATTTATTTGTGATAGTCACAGAGAGAGAGAGAGAATGAGGCAGAGACACAGGCAGAGGGAGAAGCAGGCTCCATGCACCGGGAGCCCGATGTGGGATTCGATCCCGGGTCTCCAGGATCGCGCCCTGGGCCAAAGGCAGGTGCCAAACCGCTGCGCCACCCAGGGATCCCTCATTATTCTTAATGATAAATCAGCCATTAATCTTATTGAGGATTTCTTGTAAGTGAGGAGTTGGTTTCTGTGTTGCTGAGTTAAAGATTCTTTTTGTCTTTTCACAGTTTGATTATGATATATCTAGGAGTGGATCACTCTTTTTCAGAGGTAGAAAAAGAAAGTGTTAAGTCCTTTAAAAAATTATTGAAATTTTAGACTACTTGTGTCTTGTTGGCATTGGCTTTTTATTCCCATCTAGCGATGTCTTTTTGTTTTGTTTTGTTTTGTTTTTTTTGTTTTTGTTTTTTTTTAATTCATGAGAGACAGAGATACAGGCAGAAGGAGAAGCAGGCTCCATGCAGGAAGCCTGATCCCAAGTCTGATCAAGCCTGACTTGATCCCAAGAATCTAGGATCATACCCTAAGCTGAAGGCAGACGCTTAACCACTGAGCCACTCAGGCATCCTGTAATCTCTGCTTTTTATTGGGATGCTTACTCTATTCATATATTAGTTATATTTAATGTAATTATTGATATGTTAGGATTAAATGAACCTATTAATTTTCTTATTGTCCGTTCTGTTTCTGTTACTTTGTTGCGTTTTACTGACTTCACAATAAAAAAAAAAGGCTTTTTATTATTCTTTATTTTTTCTTTGGATTCTTGGTGAAACTATTTTATGTTTATTTTATTGGTTGCTCTGGAACAATATTCACTCATAATTTATTAAACTTCTAAAATATTTTGTCTAAAAATTTATTTTTTAGAGTGATTTTAGGTATTTGTTACAACTGATGAACCTACATTGACACATCATAGTCACCCAAAGTCCATAGTTTACATTAGCGTTCACTCTTTGTATTGTATATTCTATTGTTTTGGATAAATATATAATTATAAGTATCTACCATTATAGTCATACAGAGTATTTTCACTGCCCTAAATATTCTCTGTTCCCTGGCTATTAATTTCTGTTCTTTCCAACTTCTGGTCTTTTAACTGTCCATGGCTTGGCCTTTCCCAGAATGTCATATGGTTGGAATCATACCATATGCAACCTTTCAAATCAGTTACTTTTGCTTATTAATATGCATTTTATTTTTTCATATCTTTTCCATGGCTTGATAACTTATCAAACCCTTTTAGGGTCCTTATTTTACCACTTTAAATTTAATACTTCACATTTGATACCTTGAACTTGTAATTACTAATCCTTTTTTTCCTCAAAATTTATTCTTCCTACTTCCTACTTTCCATCTCAGAAAATGTAGTTACCTCATATCAAATTCTATTTCTCATTTCAATTTTTGTTACTGTTTTTTCATATATTTTGCTTCTCTGTACCATGTAAACTGCCCTTAAAATATAATTTTTGAACTTTGAACAATTATCTTGAAAGAAATTATGAGACAAATAAAAGCAGTCTTAAATTTACCACTTATTTAGTATTTTTAATGATGTTCGTTTATTTTTAGAAGTATTAGGTCTATCTAGTATAACTTCCTGTCTTTTATTTTTTATTTTTTTAAAAAGGTTTTATTTATTTATTCATGAGAGACAGAGAGAGAGAGAGGCAGAGACAGGCAGTTGGAGAAGCAGGCTCCATGCAGGGAGCCTGATGTGGGACTTGATCCCGGGTCTCCAGGATCAAGCCCTGGACTGAAGGTGGCGCTAAACCGCTGAGCCACCCGGGCTGCCCACTTCCTGTCTTTTAGGTTTTCATTTGGTTGGTATAGGTTTACTGGTAATGAATTTTCTGTTTTTGTTTATTTTGTTTTATTTTATTTTACCCTAATTTTTCAATATGTTTTCACTGGATATTGAATTCTGGGTTGAGAGTTTTATTCTTTCATTACTTTAGAGATGTTCTTTCTTAAAAGTTAATGGTTATTCTTAGGGATGCCCAGGTGGCTCAGTGGTTGAGCATCTGCCTTCAGCTCAGGGCTCAGGGCATGATCCCGGTCCGGATATTGAGTCCCTCATTGGGCTCCATGAGGGGAGCCTCTTCTCCCTCTATCTCTCTGCCTCTCTCTCTGTTTCTCTCATGAATAAATAAATAAAGTCTTAAAAAAAAGAAGTTAATGGTTATTCTTAGAAGTCAATGGTTATTTTTAGTGTTGTTCACATCTATATTTTATGGCTTTTCTTCTGGTTTTGCTTAAGATTTTCTCTGTTTTTTTATCAGTTTAAGTATTATGTACTTAGGTTGAGTTTTCTATTTTTTCTGCATAAGGTTTCCTGAGATTCTAAGATATTCAATTTTTTCCTCTAAGTTCTTAACATCACATGATTTTTTAATAGATCCATCTTCAAGTTTATTGACTGTGCACTAGCTCTACTCTAATGTTAAGTCCATCCTCTTAATTTTCCACTTAAGGTATTGTGCTTTTTACTTTTAGGATTTTTATTTAGTCTTTATAGACATTTCTGTTTCTTTAGAAATTCTGTACTTTTCAAATAGGAAAATTACATTTTTCTTTAATTCTATTAAGATGTTTCTGGGGATCCCTGGGTGGCGCAGCGGTTTGGCGCCTGCCTTTGGCCCAGGGCGCGATCCTGGAGACCCGGGATCGAATCCCACGTCAGGCTCCCGGTGCATGGAGCCTGCTTCTCCCTCTGCCTGTGTCTCTGCCTCTCTCTCTCTCACTGTGTGCCTATCATAAATAAATAAAAAATTAAAAAAAAAATTAAAAAAAAAAAAAAAAAGATGTTTCTGTTTTTTAACAGTATTTATAATAATTCATTTAAAGTTTTTTTTTCTGTTAATAGTATGACTGATCTCAGAGTGGATTTATATTGTTTGCCTCCGCACTTTTGATTATGAGTGATATATGTCTTTGAGTGTCTTGTAATTTTTGACTGTACATGGACAGAATGGAAGATACATTATAGAAAGTTAATTCTGTTATCTTTTTGGGTATATTAGTGTTTAGTGTAGAAAGCAGTTTATATTATCTTTTCAAGTTTATTACTGTTTATTTTAGAAGACAGTTCATTTGCTTATCACCTCAAGGCTGATCACCTTAAACTTCTGTATGTATGGTTTAAAATTTTATTGATGTAGATTGGGTGGAAAACCTAGGTATTTCCAAACTATTCTAACTTGGGCCCAAATCTTGTCTCTTATGGAGATATTATCAGGGTTAGTTTTCAATTTTATTAGTGAAATTATGAAATATTTCTTTCTCAGGACATGGTTTTTATTGCTAAGGTATGTCCCTATTGGTATCTCAACTGAGTGTTATGCCTGAGGGATCAAAAGTTTTTCAATTCTGAGTGTACTCGGTTCTTACCACCCTATTACCCAGCATAGTTTCATCCCTAGTAATTCTGCTTTTCTTTCATCATTGTAGTATGTTCTATTTGATAAAACTAATGTAGTTTCACTGTGTGCCTGGGCTTGCCTAGCTTGGAGCTATAGACTTACAGGAAATGATCTCAGAGTTTTCTAGGTTATCCATTCCCCATCACCACCATGATGTTTCCTCCTGTCAGATGACCTACCTCACAAATTGTGCCTGCTTCAATAGACTATTGTGGGAGTTCATCCTGTGAATGTCTCTTTTCCCAGGGATTGCTGTATAACATTGCTTATTTTCTAATGTCCGAAACAGGTGTTTCATATATTTGACCTGCTTTATAGTTCTTTACAATGGGGCTAATATCTTAATGGTTAGTACAACATGACTAAGCCAAAAGTAGAGATGTTGTTTTTATCATATAATTTTTCTGCTTTTATTCATACAACATATTTGATTTTTGTTAAAAATGAATATTTGATTTGATTCTTTTTTTAGTTGGTTGTTTTCTTATTAGAAATTGTACATTTTGGGGTGCCTGGGTGGCTCAGTTGTTTGTATCTGCCTTTGGCTCAGGTCATGAACTCAGGGTCCTGGGATCAAGCCCCACATCAGGCTTCCCACTCAGCAGAGAGCCTGCTGCTCCCCCTGCATGTGTTCTCTTTCTCTCTGTCAAATAAATAAATAAAATCTTTTAAAAAATTTGTTGAGACTTGCTTTATGAACCAGCATATAATCAATTTTGGTAAATGTAGCATGTGCATTTGAAAAGAATATATACACGTTATTCTTTAAATATCAAATGTTTCATAATTAGAATGAAGTAGCTTTTTTAGTCAAATTTTCAATTTGTCTCAATTCTTTGTGAATATATTTTCTTGATTTTGCTCAGTTTGTGGTTTTGGTTTGTTGAAATTTCTCACTGTAATTATGAATTTGTCTCTATCTTCTATTTTGTCAAATTTTACTTACATCTTTTGGGGATGTGTTAATAGATGTATATACTTCTAGGATTTTTATATCTTCTTAATGGAATTATCCTTTTATATATGTCTGAAAATCAATTATCTAAGCCTCTATCATAAGAAACTTTTAAAAAAGTAATAATTTAAAACAAGACAAAATAAAAAATATAAGGAAGGAAATAATAAAAGATTAGAAAATTAAAGAAAAATTTTAATGTACTCTATAGAAAATGTAATATGTTAAAAAGTATTGTGAAAAATACTTTTAATACAACACACTCTAGCCTAGTTCAACCAGGAAAAATAAAGAGAAAGATAACACATTAATATAATAGTTGAGTATAGTATTGTAAAACTTTTATACATCAAACTAGCAAAAGACAAAAACAACAAAAATATAGTGAATTATTTATACCAATACATTAGAAAAATATATGAAATATACAATTTTTTCATCATAAAATATTTTTGTTTATTTCTCTTTTTAAAAAATATTTTATTTCCTTATTTGAGAGAAGAGAGAGAGAGAGCGAGCACACATGAGTATAGGGGAGGGGCAGAAGGAGAGGGAGAAGCAGGCTCCCCCCTGAGCAGGGAGCCTGATGCCAGGCTTGATCCCAGAACCTTGGCATTATGACCTGAGTGGAAAGCAGATGCTTAAACAACTGAGCCACCTACGTGCCCCATCCTTGTTCATTTCCAGTAATATTTCTTGATTTAAAGCCTAGCTTGTCTGATACAAATATAGGTACAGTAACTTTCTTCCTCAGAGTGCTTTCCTGTTATAACTTTTTCATTCCTTTATCATTCAGTTTTTCTGTGTGCTTAAATATAAAGTTGTACTTATAAGCAATATATATTCAAGTTTTTCATCTAGAATAAAAATTTTTTCCTTTTGATATTTAGTCAGTGTATTTAACACATTTACTCACATACTTATGTTTGATATCTACATTTTATTTTTTGCTTTGTATTTGTCCTTTATTTTGAATTTCTATTTGTTTTCTTGCTTTTTGTATAAATGGAAGGAAACCAAATGATATATAGGCATTGTCATTTTATATACAAATAGCCATTTTTAGAAGGTCAAAAATTGCCACTTTGTTGAAATATTAGAGATAACATGAGGAAAGAATTGTTTATGCATACACACAGAGAAGATATTCCTCATAGGAATGGTGAAGATGGTCAACAGGATAGTTACAGAAGATCAAAGATTAGATGCTTATTATTATTTGAAACTGTAAACTTAGTGAAAGCAAAGACTATATCTGTTTGATTTATTATCTCTTCTATTTTACAACATATAACATGATGCTTTTTGAATGAATAACTGATTGAATACATGGATGAATGTATTGACTGTGACTATAGCATATTCCAAAGATAGCACAATGGAGTCCAAAAATCTTTATTTCAAGGTCTTGCCCTAGTGCTTTACAGTATGAATTCAACGAAGCACTAAATATTTCTGAGTTTCAATTACTCATCATGGGGTCATGGCGAGGCTTTAATAAAATAAAGGATGTCAACTCATTTTGAAACTGTAAATTTTTAGACACAAATTGTGCCTTATTAATAGGTACCATTGATGGCAGCAATTTTAAGACGTTATTATTTATCAAAACCTATTTATAGTGTTCCAGAATTAAAAACAAAATAAAAATTTTCCTTTGAGTGATGAAATGCATATTAATGTTTAATTTTTCAACCAGTAACTTTTAGATGGCCAAAAATAGTGTTATTCTTCACTTCTTGTTTTTTTTAAAGGTAGTAATTGCATTAAGCATTATAACTTATACTTTCATTTTATATTATCTCTGTATTCTTCCAACCATCTATGTTATATAGAGAAGCTATTAGTCTAGTGATTAGAGTCATGTTGCTGGAATTCAAATCCCAACTCTGACTTTTACTTACTTACATGCTATATAACATAGGCCAAGTTATTTTTTGTAGCTTTTTCCCTTGCTGTTCTCTTCTACAAAAGGAGGATTGTAATGGTTCTACTCCACAGGGGTTGTTGTGAGACTTGAATAGGTTAGTACACCTACCATTTTGGGTAGTATATAGAAATGCTCAGAAAATGTTTTCAATTGAAAATTAATATTCATAGTAATTTCTAAGAAATAAATATTCAAACTTTATTGATGTAATCCTTACTTTAAGTTGAAAAAACAGAGGTTGGATGAAGTTAACTGAATTTCCAATGTCATTCAGTAAATGGCAGAGGTAAAATTTGAGCCTACATCTTTTGATTGCAAGCTCATTGCTCTGCGCAATATTCCGCCCTCTATAACATAAGGCTTAGTAAATATTTTTGCATGATAATAATAGAAAGAACCAACTTAATGAGGAATCTCCTCGGGAATTCTGAAGACAGTCAAACTAGAAAAACTAAGTTTTTGGTTTTAATTAGTTGATACTTGTAATTTCCTATCAGTGCATTTTTAAGAAATATGTGTATTCTTAATTGGAAGTAACTGATTGTTTTGGTTCTGGAAGGAGGAATAAATCTGGCTTCTTACGCCAAATTTTAATGAAAGCAAATAAAATTACCCTAAGGTTAATTGATAAGGTTTTGAGGGAAGTATTATCTTATTATCTTGGATCACTGCCTGATTAATCCTAGATTCAGGCAGCCAAAGAATGGTACAGCTGAAAGGAAACTTCATGATTAGGTAACTCAATATTCTCATTTAGTAGATGAAGCCCTCAGAGGGTGAATAACTTTGGTATTATTGCACAGAGAATCAGTTGAGCTAGAATTCAGGTCTGCTGATTCCCTGGCTAGTATTCCATCTGTGACAACGCGACTAATGCTTAGTTAAAATCAGTAACATGCTAGTAGAATTAGAAAAAGAATTAATTGAAAACTGCTACATTTAAAGTTAAAGTTAAACTATGAGTGTTCTTTTCGAGAAAGACATACTAGAGCTTTTTTTTTCTTTTTAAAGATTTTATTCATTTATTCATGAGAGACAGAGAGAGACAGAGAGGCAGGGACACAGGGAGAGGGAGAAGCAGCCCGATTCGGGACTTGATCCCAGGACTCAATCCCGGGACTCCAGGATCACACCCTGGGCTGAAGGCAGGCGCTAAACCACTGAGCCACCCAGGGATCCCCAAGAGCTTATTTTAAAGCAGGATACTACTATGCTCTTCAGGTACAATAGAGTACTGATTTCTCAGTCAATTTCTTTGTTGCTGTCTTTTATTATCTTTACTCTTTTTCAGATGTTGATTATCTGACTTGGGAATTCACCAGACTATTTGCTTTATTTTTTATCCCATCACATTGTGACAATTATGGGCATTTTACTGCTCATTAGAATAGAAGTTAAAGAGAGGAGATACAATGAATGGAAGTAACACCTAAGTTTATACATTTTTTTCTTTTTCATAAATTTGAAGTATAGTTAACATACCATGTTATATTATTTTCAGGTGTACAGTATAATGATTCATCAGTTCTATTTATTACCCAGTGCTCATCAAGATAATGTACTCTTGATCACCTTTACTTACTTCACCCCTCTCTCACCAACCTCCCCTCTGTCAACCTACATTTTTGATATAACTGTTCTATTGGTAGAGAAAATGGAAATTAATTTCATGGCTGTTTGTGAATTTGCCATTATTTTTCTTATGAAGCAACTACTTGTAATTTTTGTTTAAAACCTTATTTTACATATCCTTTAATATGCTCTGATAGAAGTTTGGAAATTACCAAAAATACTACAAACTGCTAGGCAATATTGTGAGAATTAAATAAGATCAAGTATATTAGAGTTAGTGGAAGTTTGTATAAAGCTTAATACAAAATACATATGTTATCGTCCTTTTTTAAAACTAGAAAGTTTGTTTGTGATTCTTTTTGGCTTATCGGAGCTTGCTACATCCTCCATGGAACATCCCAAACTAAAAATCTGTCACTTGTAGCACAAACAGATCTGGGTGATAAGAACTGAAAGAGTTGCTTGTACCACAGCAAGGACTAGCTGGAAGGCTCCTCTTATCCTGTGCTGTATTCAGGGTTGGCGGCCTTACAGAGTGTGAATGCTGAACCTACAAGTACTGAATAATGACAAATGTTGCTGTCAGAGCTCATAGTATTTAAGTGTATGTGCTATTGAGCTGCATGAACTTCTATTAAAACATGACTCTTTTAATTTTTATCACCAGGTAACCTTGGACGGGTGGACCAGGTCTCTGAATTTGAGTATGACTTATTCATTAGGCCGGATACCTGTAATCCACGATTCCGAGTCTGGTTCAACTTTACTGTTGAAAATGTGAAAGAATCACAGGTGAGGGAAATATTGGATATCTTTAGTGTGGTTTTGGTAAGAAGATTATGCTTTTGTTTTACTTTAGAAATCTCAAAATAATGTCCAGATTAAGAATATATACTTGTGTATCTCTAGCAATGATATAGTTTTAAGAGATATGCAGAGATGTACAGGTATAAAATGCTGGCTTTTATTATCTGGTGGATATTAAATAATACAAATATATTATCTAAGACAAAAAAATGTTCTTTATTGATTGAAGAATTAGCATAATGTGCTAGATTTCTTTGAGGAGTATTATAAGGAACCATTGGAAGTGACTTGTTACTATGTTTATTACAGAGTGCTGTTATCCATATTACTTATTTTTTGTAAAGACTTGTGAGGGACATTTCTCACAGGCCTCAGTTTCAGAAAGAGTTTTCTTCTTTTGTACAAGCAAGTGGTTATATGTTAAAAATAATATGATTCTTATAACTCCTACTTGCTTTTTTAAATCTGTTGAAAAATTCAAGAGCCAATTTTATAGCCCTTGCTAATGATTTTTGAAAACTTTGTGGCTTGTACTTCTGTGTACTAATTTTTCTTTCATTTTGATCATATTAATCTGTCTTTAAACATAATTTCTTCATCTACATTTTCTATTTAGATGTATGTTTTTTCTATGTATGTTTTTTATAATCCTGTTCAAATATTTGGAGTGAGAGTATATTGTAAATAGAACTAAATACATATGACTTGAACAAACGTTAATAAACATCTAATACTAAGAAATCATTTATCATTCTGTTATATTAGGACATCTAATCATGGAAAGACTGCACAGTCTTTGTACATACAGCGATATGATTCTTTTAAGCAAATGAAAACATAGCCCCATAACCTAATATCTATCTGCCTTCTTCCTTCAGGGTCATCTATTTCTAATATACTTGGGAGAAAGGGAAGGTTGGCTTAATTTTCCCTCCCAAGTCAGTCCATCCTGTTTGCTCCTTTAATTAGTTACTTGCTTCTCTCCATTTTTCTCAACTGCAATTTGATTCATGTGTCTGACATTGATCAGTGCCTGGAATTTAGGGACTGACTGGCATGCTTCCTTCAGCAGGAGAGGGGTGCAGGAAACAGTCACTTCACTCTACTGTTGATTCTCTTAATTCTTTCAACACCACTGGCACATGACTGTATGTAGTAACACAGATGTATGTAATGTTTAATGAAGTTTAAGAGCTAACTGGAAGGAATTAAATAGATGGGAGAATTATCTATATTGTTGGCTAAACATGATTTAGGGTAAGTGGGAAAAATTTCTAAACCATCACAGAAAGCTGCTCAGGGACATTCTTTAGTTCCTAGCTTTGCTTCTTAGTTTCACTTATTCTGCAATGAGAGAATTCCTTTTTCAGCTTCTCATATTAAGAATAACAATATTTTTCCCTTTACCCACCTTAGGAAAACCTACACTTTTCCTGACCTGATGATAGGATTACCCACTTTTTCCAACAAAATAATTAGTAATTCACAAAATGCATTTTCAAGTTTATGTTACTGAATCCTAAGAGTATAATTTATAGCAGGAGACTATAGCCACATCTACAAGACTGAGTTTTGGCACTCCACCTTCAGGTCCTCTATCAAGATCTCTCTGCTTCTTAGATAGACACACAACCTCTCATTCTTCTGTTGGTGTCTCATGTCAGTAACTTATAGTTGTAACATATAGCACTGAAAAACAAACAATAATTCCGAAGCAATATAGTCAATTCATAAGAAGGAAGGGAAGCATTTTCTTAAAAGCAGTATAATCTGCCAGGATTTCTAATTTCCCAAAGGGGTTTACTATTTTCCTTTTTATGCATAGCACATGCACATCCTTCAGCTTACATTTTGCATCCAGGAATTGACTAACTCCTAAGAAATGAGACCTGTTACTTTTCAAACAAAAGAATCTTCTATTCTAATTATATCTTTGCTAAATAGAGACTTACTGAAAGCTCTGAAATTATTATGTTTCTTTAGCTTTGGGCCACATTAAATTCTTAGCCCAGTTTTTCTTGCATTTTAGTCTCTGTACAAATAATCTTACATAGCTCCTCTTGTCAGGGGGAGTGGTGGGGAGTGGTTTGATTAGACAGGGAAAATGTGTTTTTTGTTTTGTTTTGCTTTTGTTTTTAGAGGGAGAGGGAGAGAAGAGTATCTTAAGCAAGCTCCATGCTGGAGCTCACAACCCTGAGCTCATGACCTGAGCTGAAATCAAGAGCCCATTGCTCAACCAACTGAGCCATCCAGGTACCCAGGAAAATATGTTTCTTAAGTGATACTACCTGAGATAGATTTTTGGACAGGTTGCTCATAAATTTCAGTTTCTTGTTCTTTGCTCTTCTAGGTGCTTACAGGTATGTTCTTTTTGTTGTTTTAAAGGTTTCTTCCAGAATGTTATAATTTTTATACTATATGCTAAAGTCAGACAGCTCTTTTGCAGTCTTGTCTATCAGTTAAGCAAGTAACATGAATTCATTCCAAGGAATTATTCTAATAAGAAAGTTGGTGCTGTTTTTATGAATGCTTATTTTTAAAGTTGGAGGAGCCAATATTTACTCTGACTCTCTGGGTTTCTATCTTCATATCCAGTGCTATTCTACTGTTGTTACAATTAGAAATCATGAACATGTTTATCTGGTTTCCTGGAGTGTGATTCTTTATCAGCCTCTTTCTTTGGGCCATTGCTTCATCAACTGTAATCACATAATATAGTTATGGAAATCTGTCTCAAGATGGCATAAAGATCTGCTAGAAAGATACAATATATATCTCTAGCTCACAGGATATTTGTTTTCATGGTTGTCTATATAAAAGAGAATGGTTTTGCTATTAGGTTTTACTTGTCAGGTCTGTTTTTATAATGTCTCTTCCTATCATCTTTTCTATCTCTCTAATTTCCGTTAAAACGAGACCTTCATGAATGTAATCTAGTCAGGAACCTTATTTAGGGTTTGGCGCTAGCAAGCAAAAGAAGTATTAGTCATCAAAGTCTGAGTCCATTAAATGAATGTTAAAAATTACAGCATCAAATATACCATACAAACAAGTCTAGCTCTTTGGTTATTTCCCTTGACATTTGTAAGAAGTGATAAAAGCTTGAAACATATGGTGCTGTATTCTAGGACTGATAAAACCCCCAAAGTAGTTGCTAAATAGTGTGTTTGCAAGAGTCTATGCAAACTATTGTCATGACATCTTTATTAAAAGGTAATTTTTTCTCTGAAGAACATGTATTAAATACTCTAATGTGGAAATTTATTCTTGATGCAGCAAAATACTTGTGTGATGTGAAAATGAATCTTCCTATTTAAATACTCATGATAAAACTTCAGCTAGTAAGAGGGGGGAAAATGATATATCTTGACTTTTAAACACTCTTTTCTTTCCCTTATATTGTTTCTATCTCTTTAATTTTACTTTTTGATTAAAGTATCTGATGCTCAATGTGTTTGGAAAATATAGACAATTACTAGAAGCAGAAAAAAAGCACACACATGTAATCATACTATCTGGAAACAAATGTTATTAATGTCTTGGCATATTTACTTCTAGGCTTTTTATTTCCTACTTTATTTTTTGGAGCATAATTAAATTTTATACCATATATGAATTTTTATGTTTTGCTTTTAAAGAAACTAAATAGTACACAAGCAATTTTCTGTCACTAAAAACTTCATAAACATGGCTGTATAATAGCCTTCTACTACTGGACCATTTTCTTAATCTTGGGCATAAAGATTATATTCCATTATCTGTTGTTATAAATAAGCATAGTGAATATCTTCTTGTATGAAATATTACCCTTATTTCATTTTGCTTAGTTTGGATAAATTCCTAGGAGGGGAATTGATAGACAAGTGATAAAAATATTTTTGAACTCTTGATACATATTCTATATTAGTACCAGAATATTTATACCATTTTACTGTCCTTTTAGTGGTCAATGAGATCCTTCTCCTTGAATTTCTTGCTTTTAATTAAATGTTTCCATGAATTCAGTATTTCATATATTTAGAATAAATTGTTTCTTTTTTCTCACTTACTTTGAAATTTTACACAGGTAAATGGGATATAATGTAGTTATATATAGTATATATACATATATATGTGGTTTCAGGACTCTAGTCATAAAGGAATTAATTACATTTCAGCAACAACGTGAGACGACAAAACAGATCTATTTATTATTTTGGCTCTTTTTCTTAATTCATCAATCCTCTTTAGTTTGGTTGTGCCAACCAACCTCTGAGGTATGTGATGGAAAATTTTTTTTAAAGTGTTTTTTAAACTATGAAGTATTTCTTACATTACTATAAGCAGTGATGTTGCTTAATCTCACACACACTTTTATATATAACATGTCTGAATTGAACTTCAAAATTCCAATAACTTGCAGTTTCTTTAGTCTCCATGCTGGAGATTTTAGTTCAGTGAAACATCATCCTGGTGAAAATTATCAGTGCACTGAGGCAGCATATCACAGTAGAAAGAGCATAGACAATGGACTCAAACACATTTGATTTAAATCCTGATTCTGTTACTTGTGAGTTGTTTTACCCTTGATCAGTTAAATTAATCTAAGTTTTCCATCTGTAACTGAATATAATACTACAACTTCAACTTCATGTAAGTATTATAAAAGTTATATGAGACAATGTATGCAAATTTCCTACTGTAGTGTTTGTAGATAGATATTAGGAGCTCATATTGTTTTTTAGGTTTACTTGTATCCTATTTGTATTTTGGAATATATTATTTACTGGTTCCAGAGCTTTTTCTCTTCTGTCTTATGCTGCCTTTCAAAATATCTCAATAGATGCATAGAAATCAGTAGCTAAAATTTAAAACCCATTTGAACAAGATTTGAGCAAACTAGGATGAGAAAGGATCTTTTTTATTTGATAAAGGATCTCTTCAGAGAATCAAGATCAAGCATCATACGTAATTGTGAATGAAACTTTAAAAGCATCCACTTGAAAATTAAAGGTGACATAAACACATGGAAAGATATTCCATGCTCATGGATTAAAAGAGTTAATATTGTTAAAATGTCCATATTATCCAAATCAATCTGTATATTTAATGCTATCCCTATCAGTATACCCACAGCATTTTTCACAAAACTAGAACAAAGAATACTAAAATGTGTATGGAACCGCAAGAGACCTCAAATAACCAAAGCAATCTTGAAAAGGAATAGGATGAAACTGGAGGTATCACAACTCCAGATTTTAGATATGTTGCAAAATTATAGGTATCAAAATAATATGGTACTGGCACAAAAAAAGACACATAGATCAAGGGAACAGAATATAAAATCCAGAAATAAAGCCATGATTATATGGTCAATTAATTTACTACAAAAGAGGAACGAATATGCAATGGGAAAAAGGCAACCTATTCAGCAAATGGTGTTGGGAAAGCTGGAGAGCTACATGCAAAAGAATTTAAGTGGACCACTTTCTTACACTATACACAAAAATAAACTCAAAATTGATTAGGGACCTACATGTGAGACCTGAAACTATAAAAATCCTAGAAGAGGGCACACAGACAGTAATTTCTTTGACATTAGCCATAGCAACATATTTCTAGACATGTCACCTGAAGCAATGGAAACAAAAGCAAAAATAAACATTGGAACTACATCAAAATAAAAGACTTTGCACAGCAACGGAAACCCTCATTAAAAAAAAAGATGGTTTACCGAATGTGAGAAGATATTTGCAAATGAAATATCATTAAAGGGTTAGTCTTTAAAATATATAAAGAACTTATACAACTCAACAACTGAAAATGAATAATACTACCAAAATGGGGAGACTTAACAGACTTTCTCAAAAAAAAAAAAAGTATACAGATGGCAAACACACATGAAAAGATGCTCAACATCACTCATCATCAGGGAAATGCAAATCAAAATCACAAGGTGATATCACCTCACACCTTTTGGAATGACTAAAATAAAAGACACAGGACATAATGAATGTTGGCAGGGATGTGGAGAAAAAGGAACCCTCATGTACTGTTGGTGGCAATGCAAACTGATATGGCCAGTGTGGAAAACAATATGTTGGTTCCTCAAAACATTAAAAATAGAAGTACCATAAAATTCAGTAATTCTACTACTGGGTATTTACCCAAAAATATAAAAACACTAATTTGAAAAGATATATGCATCTTTATATATATTGCAGCATTATTTTAATAGTAAAGATACAGAAGCAACCCAAGTGTCCATTGACAGATGAATGGATAAAGAAGATGTGATACACACACACACACACACACACACACACACACACACACACACAATACAATGGAATATTACTAAGCCATAAAAAGAACGAAATCTTATTGGCAACAATATGGATGGATCTAGAGGCTATAATGGTAAGTGGAAAAGTCAGTCAAAGGAAGACAAATACCATATGATTTCACCCATATATGGAATTTAAGAAAAAACAACTGAACAAAGAAAAAAAAAGACAAACCAAAAAATAGATTCTGAACTATAGAGGACAAACTGTGGTTGCCAGAGGTGAGGTAGGTGGGGAAATGGATGAAATAGGTAAAGAGGATTAAAAGTACACTTATCTTGATGTGCATTGAGTAATGTATGGAATTGTTAAATAATTATACAGTATATCTGTAACTAATATAGCACTGTATGTTATTTATACTGGCATTAAAAAATAAATTAAGAAAAACCCATCCAGTTGAAAGCCAAGGGGAAGCCATGAATGACTTTATCAATATAGTTTTCAGAATTGTAATGGAGTCTCTAAGCAATAAGATAAAAAAGTAAACAAATGAGATAAGGCATTAGAAAGAAAGAGACACAGTTATGACTTTATGAATATGATTGACAATAAAAGATAATCTATAAGCAAACTATTAGAACTAATACAGAGCTGAGAAATATTCTTGTATACAAGATCAACATGTGTAACTTAATAATTTTCCTTTAATATTAGCATAATAAACTAGAAAATACAATCAGAAAAAATTTCATGTATCACAGAAACATCAACAAAGAAATTAAGATACATAAGAGAAGCCTTAAAAAGATGTTTAGGGTTTAAGACTTTATGAAAAAAAATTATAGCACTTTATTAAAAGATATCAAAGGCCTAAACAATTAGGGAAGATATACTTTTCTTTTTTTAAATAGAGAGGGATGGAGACGAGGGAGAGGAGAGGGTGAGAGGTGCCCCATGGAGGACATACTTTTATTCAACAAATACTTGATGACTACCTCTTTGTTCTAGATATAGTTGTAGCACTTGGAATATAGCAATCAAGTTAGAAAAAAATGGAGCACTTGTGGGGTTTGCATTCTAGGTATAACATTGGGTTAAAGAGAAGGGCAAAAAAATAGACAACAAATGTATTAAAAGTGATAATTTTTAAAAGAAAAGTAGAACAAGTTAAGAAAGATATGTAGAGTAGAACAAAATGAATAGTCATTAAATGAGGCCTTCTTGAGAAGGTAATGTTTGAGCAAAGACAGAAGAAGTAAGGAAATATACTTTACAAATACCTGGTAGAAGGGCATTCTTGTAAGCTGCCAATGTCCTATGGTAGGATCATACCTGATTCATTTGAGGTACAACAAAGAAACCAGTGTGATTAGACTGTGTGAGCAAGGCAGAAAGTAGAACAAATACGGTCAAAGAAGTATGTATGTGGTAGGATAGCAGTGGGTGGGTTAGAGTGATGATTTTATAGGATCTGGCGAATCATAGTAGAGTAATTATCTTTTACTATGAAACAGAAAAATTAGAGTTTAACAGAGTAGTTATATGATATGACTGAGATCATATAATTATTGGCATTTCTCTCTTAAAAGTAGACATTAAAAACAGAATGGGTCCAAGGATAGAAGCAGGAATCCAGTATGGAGACTTTCACAGTAATTTCAGTGAGAGGGATAGTGGTTTGGACTATTATGGTAACAATTTAAATGGTGAGAAGTGTTTGAAAGTATGACCAGAGGGTTTTCTTCTGGATTTGATATGGAGTGTGATCAAGAGATCAATCAAAGATGATTTTAGGGTTTTGGCATAAGTACCTGATCTACAAAGAAGGCAGCCAGAGGAGCATGTTTTGGGAGAAAGATAAGTTCAGTTTTAGACAGTTAAATATGACATACCTATCATATATTTAAATACACTACTAAATAGGCAGTTGGGATACATGAGTCTGGAGTCTGAAAGAGAACTCAGAATTGAAGCTATATATTTGGGAATTGCTGGCATACGCATAATATTTAAAGTCATAATAAAGGGATAATTTTACTAAAGGAATAAGTAAATGGAGAAGAGGAGAGGATTAAGTAGTGAATTTAAGGACCTCTGGCCAAGGAGCCAATAAAGGAAACTGAAAAGAAAAGGTTGCTAGTAGGAGGAATCCAAGTGTATATTATCTTGGAATACAAGTGAAGAACAATCATGAAAGAGAAGTGAGTAATGCTCTGTGATAAATGCTGCTGATACTTTAAGTTAGATGGGGACACAGGATTGACTGTTGGATTTGGTATTGTGGAAGTAGTTAATGACCCTGACAAATAGCAGTTTCAATTGAGTGCTCAAGTGGACTTTAGAGAATGAGAGCATAATATCTTCATTGTTTATCTGTGTTGTCATATATTGCATAATTTCCTTCTTTTCAAAAGCTGTATTCTATTGTATGTGTATGCCACATTTTCTTTATTCATGTGTTGATGGATATTTAAGTTGCCAAATATTGCATGATTAAACTTACATGAGGTATCCAAAATAGTCAAATTCATAGAGGCAAAAAATGGAATGGTGTTTGCCAGGGAGGGGCAAATGGTGATTTACAAAATGATAGGCTTTAAACAAGATAATTAACTTCTATTGATCTACTCTACAATATTCTACCTATATGTAGTCAATGGTAGTGTATTGTGCTTTTAAAATTTTAAGGGTAGATCTGTTGAATGTTCTTGCCGTAATAAGGTAAAATTTTTTAAAAAGAGAGAGAATGAGAGGAGAAACATTGGAGACATCTAATGTAGGCAGCATTTTTTGAAGAAGTTCACTGCAAAGAGGAGCAAAGACATGGAATGGTAGCCCATAGAGGTAGTAGATTTGAGGAAAAAAAATTGATTAGATGGAAGAAATAGCATGTGTATATCCTGATTAGAATGATCTAGTAGAGAGCAAACAACTGATGATAGAGAGGAGAATGGATAGTTTCTGGAGTGATGATCCTGCATATTGAGAAGAGACAGTTCATAAATTGATGAGTTGCCTTTAGATAGGAACACAAATATTTCTCATATAATAACATGTTGAAGGGAAGAATGAGTCAGAGCTGATGGTAGTGAGTGGATAAAGGTAGTGGAAGTAATCTGTGGAGTTTTTCTTCTGTTCTTTCAATGTTTTCAGTGAAATAGGAAGCAAGATCATCAGCAGAGATTGATGATGGGGGAAGGAGTTTTGGAAATTTGAAGTAATACAAGGTATAATGTACTGATCAAAGAGAGTGGAAGAGTAAATGACCCAGGGTAGAATAATATCATTTGTTGAGAATAGTAAAGGTACCGTTGAGATATACAGGTAAGAATTTAAAGGTGTAAAATTCAATGTGAGTGTTTTTCATCTATCCTTTTTGGCTATAAGCCTGTGTACAGGTAGAATAGGGAGATAGTTTGATTTAACCATAGTTTTGTTTTTACTTTTCCTGAGGAAACAGTATTTTAATTTGACTGTATGAAAATCATATCTCAACAAGTTGAGAAATCAAAATATAAAACATTTCCATTACTACAAAAAGTACCTTCACACCACTTTAGAGTTAATCCTTTCCCCATATTGTTGTATCCTTTTATATTCTCACTAGCAATAAATGAGAATTTTCACTTGGTTCTTTTTTATACCATCTGTTTCTCTCATTATGTTTTTTTAATATATTAAATCCTTGGATATACTATAATATACTTGAATACATTTATTTTTTTAATAAATTTATTTTTTATTGGTGTTCAATTTACCAACATACAGAATAACACCCAGTGCTCGTCCCGTCAAATGCCCCCCTCAGTGCCCGTCACCCATTCACCCCACCCCCTGCCCTCCTCCCCTTCCACCACCCCTAGTTCATTTCCCAGAGTTAGGAGTCTTTATGTTCTGTCTCCCTTTTTGATATTTCCCACACATTTCTTCTCCCTTCCCTTATATTCTGTTTCACTATTATTTATAACTTGAATACATTTATAAGCATATAAAGACTGCTGAGTATTCTATTTGTCATTTTTGGGTGGATTTGTATGATTTTATTTTTCTCCTGATTATAGGTCACACTTCTATGCTTTCTTGCCTATCTAGACATTATTTATTGAATCTGGCATTGTGATTATTACGTTTTTGATGGTTTCTATTTTCTTTTCTTCCTTAAAGAAAAAGTAGGGGCACCTTGGTGACTCAGTGATGGAGCTTCTGCTTTTGGCTCAGGTCATGGTCCTGAGGTCTTGTGATTGAGTCCCACATCAGGCTCCCTGTGGGAAGCCTGCTTTTCCCTCTGTCTATGTCTCTGCCTGTCTGTGTCTCTTATGAATAAATGGATAAAATCTTTAAAAAAAGAAAAAAATTATTTAGGCTTTTGTTTTTTTCTTTCTTTTTTGGCAGACAGTTAGGCTAAGCTTAATTTTTTTGAGGCTTATTTTAAATCTTTGTTAGTATAGGCCTTCAGTAATGGTACTTCATTTCTACTTGGGTCAGACACAGCCCTTTTAGAGTATCTACTGAATGCTCCAAGTAGTCAATGGGGCCTCTCTATTCTGGTTACAACTAGAATGTTTCCCATCCCTGCATCTTGAAAGCCAGAGTAATAATAGGAATTATCTCATTTGTTTTCTTTTCTCTCAGGGATCCTAGCTTGTGATGCCTATTATCCAGTGTCTGAAAACATTCATATATTTCATCTAGTTTTTTAGTTTATGGTAAGAGGACAGATATGGAACAGTTACTCCATTGTGGTTATGAAGGCTTGCTTTTAAGTGTTGCTAAGGCAGGTCTAGATTAGCTTCTAGTTTAGGGCTGGTTTAACCCTGCTACTAAGATGTGATCTTTCTGGAATCTCTAGTGAAGTATTCATTGGGGCTTCCACTCTGATTTGTTTAAATTTGAATGTCTTCTAGCTCTGTGTATTTTTTCCCACCATTTTCTTGTAATTATTTTTTATCTGTTTTCATGGAGTCTTACCTTATGCGTGTACATTTTTGCATTCAGCCAGAGAATCAAAATCAAGTTGGACCCAATGCAAATTTCTATAGTTTTTTTTCTGAGCATAGTCTTCTCCAGTGCTTTGTTCTATAATTCTAACCATACCATCTCCAGCTTCATTTTGGAACTCCAACTTCTTTTTCTTCAATTCAGTGAGTTGTCATTTTGCATGAGTTCTTTGTCTTTTGTCATGGTTCAGAAGGTGCTTCCAGACAGAAAACCTTAGTGATCACAGGGCTTACCTCATTTGTTTCCCTTGTCTCAGAGATCAGTCATGAGTTGCCAGCTGTCTAGTGCTAAAAAAAAAAACAAAAAACAAAACAAAACAAAAAACAAAAAAACTTATAGATTTTCTCAGGTGTCTTGCTTGTTCATACTGGGAGGATAAATTCAGTACCAGATAGTCTGTTTTCATTGTAAACAGAATATGATTGTGTTTTCACCAATACAGACCACAAACTATAGAAGAATTAGAGTCCAGGGTACATTCAAGAAAGCCTGGAGAAGGAAGAGTATATTAAGGGAGTAAGGAGTAATGGTAAGGTGAAAGCTAGTGAAAGAATGATAGATCAATACATTGAAAGTAGGATGACCATATTATCCAAATTTAATCAATTTTGAGAGTAAAAGATGCTCTAATAATTACAACTAGATAGAAGTCATAAATTAAAACTTTTCTAGGCAAATGGAGACTTCTATTAATCTTTTTTGGACATTCTGATGAAGTGAAAGTAGTTTGGTAGGTAGTGTATTATAGTAAGCTTCAAAGAGAAAGGGTGTTCATTAGAGAGTAAGAATGTAGTGGGAAAAAGCATGAATCCTGGCATCAAGATCTTTGTTCTGTCACCTGCTGGCTTTGTGTCCTTGGACAAGTTACCTAACCCTGCTAAGCATCAGTTACTCATCTTTAAATTTGGTTTAGTACTACTTGCTTTGAGTTATTGTTTTGGAGATTGGTAATAGATGTTTATAAAACACCTAAACAGTGTCTGCAATATAGACACATACTTGTATTTTTAGCTTAAGTAAGCTTAAGGAATTTGCATATCAACTGTATTACTTCAATTTTTGTGCAAATACTGCCAGCATGAATATTTTCATTTTTTTCAAGTTGGCTTCTATTGTTTTTACTTGTAATCTTTTACAGAGATAAATTTGAGTATCTAGGAAGTGCTAGTAAGTCTAAGAACTATACCTGGAATTACTTGCATATATGTTCATAATAATGATATACATATGTATCAATGCCTTTGTGTATACAGTTTGTATAGTTGTCTTTTATATCACTTACACCAGATACTATTAGTATAATTTAAAATGATAGCATTCAAACATAAACTTAGCTGGCATTATACTTTGTATTATCTTTTCTTTTTTTCTTTTTTAAAGAAGTTTAAACAGGCATTTCACTATTACAATAGTCATGAATGATTTTCATGTTGCTAAATCCAGTAGGCATATTATACCCATCATCTTAATTTATCTTGTATTTGATACTGTTGACAGTTCACTGTTGGAAATTCTGTTAGCTTGGCTTTCCTGATATTCCTCTCTTGAATCTCCTTGTATATCCTTTTTTATTTCTTCTGATTCTTCAGAAGTCCTTCATGGGCTTCTCCTATGGTAGAAACTCCTTAAACATTGATAGTCACCATGATTCTATCTCACAGCATTATGTCTTACATTTATATCTCTTCCATATTCCCAATTGTATCTTAATCTCTCCTGAGATTAAAACTCCTAGATTCAGTTGCTTTTTGGACATCACCACTGAATGTCCCATACTGTTTCTAACTCATGATTTACAAAAGTGAGTGCTCTTTATCTTACCTTCTAAATCTGCCTCTTCGATCTACTATATATTCTAGTGAATATTACTAGTCTCCATGCAGTCTTTCAAGCTGGAAATGTGGGAGTTATCTTAGACTCCTTCCTTGTGGATCCATATCTAAAAATAGTAATAATTATCATGATCACTTACACTGTGCCAATACTATGCCAAATGCATTATTTTCAATCTTTACACTAACTTTGGGAGGTTGTTACTATTATCATCTTCATTTTATAAATGATGAAATCAAATTTGCCTCTTGATTTTACCACTTTCAAAATCATTTCCTGAATTTCTATATGTCTTTCTATCTCTGCTATCATTCAAGTTCAATCTACTATATTCTGTTGCCTGACAAAGACTGTAGTCTTTCAACATGGAGCTTTGTCCAGTCTTGTGCTATATTTAAGTCCATCTTTCCCACTGACCTGGAGTATTCAAGGTAAACTGTAAATCTGACTCTGCTGCTCCCCTGCTAACCCTCTTAAATGTTTCCTATTCCTTTAGAGTAAGGTCCAAATTTCTTAACCTGGCATATGGTGCTCTTCATGATCTGGCCTCTATCTAGTTTTCTTTGCCATAAATACTTATTGGCCTTCTTATAGTTTCCTGCAAAGACCATGTTGTTCCTCACCTCCCTGCATTTTACTCTTTCCTGTAATGCCCTTCCAACACTTCTTCATTTGGATTAAGTTCATGTTTTGGAGTCATACTGCCAGGGTTCATATTCTACTTAGCTATTTATTGTGTGACCTTGTGCAAGAGATTCTATGCCCTCTATGTCTTAGTTGCCTACATACATAATACAGTATAACCAAGCTATTGAAATTTCGCCTGACACTTACAAAGCCATACATAAATATTATTTTTCTTGTCATTAATATTCAACAAATATTTATTGTGTACCTTTGATATGCTAGACAGTGTTCTGGGTAGTCAGAAATCAGCATTGAATAAAAGACAAAGTTCTTATGTTCTGGGGAAGCTTATGTTATATTATGAGAAGACAAACAATAAAGAGGAGAAAGTAAACAAATAAGATATTTTTAGAAAGTGGCACATGTTACCACAGTTTGTTTACCCAGTTAAGGGATTTTGCAGATGTTTCCAGCTTTTCGAAATTATAAGTTAAACTGCTATAAATATTCTTATACTTTTTTATGTTTCTGAATATGAGTTTTCATTTACTTGGGTAAATACTTGGGAGCAGGATTGCTTGGTCATATGGTAGTTGTATGTTTAACTTATAAGTAACTGCCAAACTGTTTCTCAAAGTGGCTGTATCAGTTTGCATTTCCATCAGCAATGTGTAAGAGTTCCAGTTACTGCATATTCTTACCAGCACCTGGTATCATCAATATTTTTTAATCCTAGCCATGCTAATAAATGTGCATTTGTACTCAAGATTTTAATCTGATTTTCCCTAAGGACTAAAAACTTTGAACATCTTCATGTACTTATGTGCCATCTGTATTTATTCTTTGATGAAATACCTATCCAGAAATTTTGTTAGTGTTTTCAATTGGGTTGTTTGTTTTATTAAGATTTTAGAGTTTCTTACATATTCTAGGTATAAATCATTTATCATCTGTTTTGCAAATATTTTCTCCTAGACTGGGGTTGATCTTTTTATTCCTTTAAAAAGTATCTTTCATAAAACAAATTTATAATTTTGGTAAAGTCCAATTATTTTTCTGTTATGGATCATGCTTTTGATGTTATGGTCTATGAAATCTTTAACTGAGGATCACAAAATTTTCTCCTCTGTTTTCTTCTAAAAATTTTGTGGTTTTAGGTTTTATATTTAGATCTATGATCCATTTTAAATTAATATTTATAGATTGTATGAACTATGGATTGAGTCTTTTTTGGAAGGTTGTTTTTTATTTATATTTTGTATATGGATATCTGTTTCAGTACCATCTGTTTAAGAAACTCTATCCTTTCTCTATAAAATTATTTGCATCTTTGTTTAAAATCAATTGACCATATATGTGTGGGTCTATTTCTGGACTCTGTTCCATTGAAATATATGATCGTCCTTTCTCCAATTCTACACTGTTGATTTCTGTCGGTTAACATCAGGTTTTGAAATCAGGTGGTATAAGTCTTTCAATTTGTTATCCTTTTCCAAATTCTTTTAGTTATTCTAGCATCTTTGCCTTCTCATGTAAATTTTACAATGAGTTTTTAACTTCTACAAGATAAAAATCCTGCTATTCTGCTGGGATTTTGATTGGGATTGTGTTGAATCCTTAGACATGTGGGAGAAATTGACATATTGACATGATAACAATATTGTTTCTTCTAATCCACAAGCAATAAATATTTATCTTTCCGTTTATTTTATATCTTAATTTTATTTCTTTCCTCAATTTTTTTGTTTATAGAGGTTTTTTTTCCAACATAGAGATGTCACATATGTTTTTTTCAATTTATGCATAAATATTTCTTTTCTTTTTGGTGCTATAATAAATGAAATTATTTATAAGTTTTTAATTGCTCATTTTTCTTTGTTAATATGTAGTAATATGACACTGGCCTTATAATCTGCATCCTTGCTAAGCTTATTTGTCAGTTGAGATATTCTGCATAGGTAATTATGTTGTCTAGGAGTAGAGAATGTTTCTATCTGTATGCCTTGTTTTGTTTTTTAATTTTAAATTTTTTCTTGTTTCCACCAGCCATGACCACATTATAGTGATGAATAGGAGAAATGAGAGTGGACCTGATTGTCTCATTTCACATTTTAGGGGAATGCTTCCAGCCTTTCATCACTCAGTATGATGTTACTTAAGATGTTATGTAGTTTTTTTTTTTTTTTTTAATAGATGTCCTTTGGTAAATTTAAGACATTCCCTTTTATTCTGAGTTTGCTGATAGGTTTTAGCATGAATAGAGGTTGAATTTTGTCAAATGCCCTTAGAGCTTTTAAAGCAAACATAGTCACAAAATTTCATAGTCAAAAGTAATCTTAATGATCATTTCTTCATATCTGAAGCCTGCATATTTTCTATCACCTGAAAATTATATTCTTAGAGTAACACGGTGATTCTCTATAACTAAAATATATATAGCTGCCTAAGGGACTTTACTAGATTTTCAGTTTCTTTAATAATGTATACAGTAAATCTGTGAAGTAGGTATCATTAAATTAAGCAACAAAACTGAGACTAATAGGAGGTAAATAACTAGTTGAAAGTCAACAGTCCAGCCACCTATGACAACTTAACATTCCCCTAATATATTGTGTTCTTTTAGCCTTTTATAGCTTTTGTATCCATGTTCCTAGAATACTTTATACTCTTCATCTTTAAAACTTTATATCTTTTTTCTGTATATAAAAAACCTGAGGTTCAGAATGATGACATGAGTCACTCAACATTTTATATCTAGTTTATGGCAGAGCTAAGCTTACAGCTCAGATCTCTTGACTTCCATGCTAGTTCTTTTGCCCTTCACTAAGGTCTGTTTTTGTGTTCATTTTAAATATAGTTTTGTTTTCTTTTCCTGTTTCTATCTCCTATAATGTAAATGTCTTAGGGGCTTCGCTGATACTTCTCTGGTATTGTTCCACATACAGACTTCTGGCAAACAACTTTTACTTTCAAAAATTAGTATATCAAACTTAATTTTATACCAAGATTACTCTTATCTCATTGATTCTTTTGCTTTACTGAATTATAAGTAGATACGTGTAGAATAATTACTTTTGGATTTGATACTCTATTATATGTCAGTAGAGTTGATTATAATAAATTTTTCTAAATTGTTTGAAATTTGTAGTATATAAAATAAAGTGATTTTTATATAATCCAGGAATTTTCTTTTAAATATTTGGGAATATTATATTGTTAATGTGTGTTGTTCAGTGAAGACAGTAGTGTGTAGGTGGACTGGATAAATGGAAACCAAATATGGAAGCATTTTCTTTTCCTTTTTATTCTCTTTTCCATTTTCTCCCAAAAATAAAAAGTTAATCTGTAAAGTATAGTATTTGATGACCCAATCATATTTACTGTGTCATATTTAAAAAACATGTCTGAGTAAATAACTATGTTTTGTTCAGGGTATTTAACTTAGTCCTGCATGTGATTGATATTCAGTGATTTCTTTTTAATTCCTTTGGTCAATTGATTGAATATGCTTAGTTATCCAATTCCACTTCAAAAGAATGAAAGAAAGTTGGGAGCAAAGAAGCTGAGCTACTTTCTTTTACTGAATTCATCTGAGTATGTAATGAATGATTACATTGGGAGGATGAAACAAGTAAGGGAGAATGGAATCAAACATTCCTGAATTTAAATTCAAGCTTAATAATTACTCAATAGTTGTTGGCTTTCAGCTAGTTGCTTAACCTTTGAGTCTCATTTTGTCTATCAAATAATATTATTTCAAGGCATTGTTGTTTTATTAAATGAAATAATTACGTTTGTTAATTTTGCTTGAAATTAACTTAAGTAATGAACATGTGTGGTAAAGTCCCTGGCACACAGAAAACATTTGTTAAACTTATTCAAGAAGTATTTATTAAGAACCTATTATATGCCAGGCACTATGCTAGGAACTGAAGATACAGTGGCAAAAAATAAAAATGATCTAGGAGTCATTGAGCTTATATTTAAGAGAGAGAAACATAAATGGATAAGTAACTAAACATACAAAATATTATAATAGTTTAGTGATATGTTTTATGAGCATAGTGAACCTAATCACTAAATAGTAATTTAAATTACTCTTTTAGATTCCAAGGTAGTAACACTCCTGTCTAAATCTTCCATGTATAGTTAAGGTTCAAGTGACTCTAAGCATCATAGAACACTGTTGCAGTGTTGTTTATTGATAGACAAATAACTGAGTCATGGATGAGAAATGGGAGTATGACTACGGAGAGTAGTTTCATTTATTCAACAAACATTTTCATGACTCACTGTGAACCAAGGCATTTGTGTAAAGAAGTCCTTTTTTTTTTGCACACTGATGAGGCATAAATTCTAGTAATGAGGGTGAATCAAGTATACAAAAAAAAAAAAGTAAGTTAATGAAATAATGTTCTAGAAATACAGGTAAAGTATTGTGAAAATTTACTACTTTTAGTTGGGCTAGGGCTCAGGGAATATTTAAAGGAGGGTTATAGAGAGAAGATATTACTAGATCTGATCCTTAGAGCTAGTCTTGAATAGGGAAAACTCATCTTAGTCAAGTAAGTATCATAAACCTGATATGATAGCCAAAAGCTTCAATTTTAATAGTGAAATAAGTGGTTAAACAAATCATATCATGGTGTCAATTTAAATAAAGCAAAACATATCTTTCCATTTTCATTAAGATTATAAAGTTAGCCATAGAGTAGGGAAGTCATATTTCACTTTTTATTATACTTTAACATCAACATTCTATGATGTGATATGAAATGGTTACTGGTTTATGAGGAAAGCTCTCATATGAGCTTCCCTAAGAGAAATTTCATGGTGGATTTTTTTTTCTTTTACTCTTTGTATGTGGTTTTTAACTGCTAAACAATTAAAGAAGATCCAAATTTAGACTGGAAACTTATTGTGACATAAACTTATAAATATTGCTGTTGCAATATAAATAAAACACAGATGTAGAAAGTGAAAAAGATCTTTATGCAAATGAAACTCTGGGTACTAGAAACAGAGCATCTTAGGCTAGATGAAGTCTTAAAGCTTTGGGTTGTTTGGCTGATCCACTGCCAAAGGAATGAGAGATTGATATTTAAATTTTATGCAAAGTTTCATGGGTAGTTTAAGCCTTGCTTTGGCAGAACAAAAGCAATAAAATCATGAGGAAAAGGCACTGAAACTTTCGTAGGCTTTGATTTGCTGAATGTACAGAGAAAGTTTTGAAGTCTAACCAGATAAACTCTCAGATACTCCCAAAATGATCCCAAATGAGTCTGGAATGGTCCAAACTGCTTGGAACCTGCCTAAGTTTGTTTCATCTTTACATTTCAGCTGGATGCATTCATAGCATTATTTATTTATAGCATTCTGTAGAGTGACAAACCAAATGCTGAAGACTTTTAAATCTTGAACTCCAGTTTTACCTGATCCATCCTTCCAGCTGTCTGCTAGATGCCTCCACATCAATATTGAACAATAATTTTCCCCAAAGTCTGTATCTTCCTTTTAGTCTTTTGGTTTATTGCATCACTGTCTATTTGATTCCACAAACTAGAAACCTGGGATTCATCCTTGGTGAGTCATTTATTATTCATGCTGGTCCCTCAATTTGGAAAGCCTTTCTCTAATTCTCAATTTGCCTGGCTAACAGATCCTTTAAGATACAGGTAAAAAGTCCCTTCTCCTCTCCTGAGAAGCTTCTCCTCACTTCAGGTTTGTGCTTCTACAGATTTTGTGCTGATGCTAACACAACATTGTTATCACATGATATAATTGATGGTTTGTGTGCCTCTTCCCCTGCCTCCCAGGATTTTTAGCTAATATATATTAGGGACAGAGACTTGATGGTTTCTTATTTATATTTCTGCAAAATGGAGCTTGTTGTGAGGAATTAATGAGTTTACACTGGGATAAAAAGAGTATCAACGATACTTAGCTATTATTAGTAGTAGTATATATTACTATTATTATCTTAGTTTTCTCAATACTTGATATGATGCCTGCCTTTAAAAAATATGTTAATAAAATGAATGTGTTTTGCAATTCTGTTTGTATGTGATACCCTGGTACTGTGTCATTTCTGACATCAAGACTCCACTCTTTTGGTGGTAACCACACTTCCCTTTCAGGCTGTCTCCTTCTCTTATCAGTGCTCTTACCTGCCTGAATCTGTACTTGAACTCAGAGACCTGGTGCATGTTTTTTTTTTTTTTTTTTTCAATCTAAAATACACATAGGGACCTTGGAACAAGTAAACAATGATTACATATAGAAAAGGTGAAATTCAACATTGAGATGACACAGCTCTTATGATCTGACAAGGATTTTAAAACAGCCATTATAAAAATATTTATTAAGCTATTGCAGGCTACCTAAGTGGGAAAAAGATGAGTTTCTGTGAAAAAATAGAAGGTAAAAAGAAGATCCAATGAGAATTTTAGAACTGGAAAGTATAATAAACTAAATTAAAAAAAAAAAAAACTCAAAGAACTCAACAGAATGGAGAGGACAGAAGAAAGAACAGTGAACTTGAATGAGGAACATAAAAATTACCAATTATGAACAACAAAGGAAAAATAGAAAAAAAATGAACAGAGCATTAGAGACATGTGGAAATATAACAGAAGATCTAATATTTATGTCATTGGAATCCCAGAAGAAGAAATGAAAGATGTTGGGGCTAAAAAAGCCTTCAGACATATAATGGGTGAAAATTTCCCAAATTTGGCAAAGACAAATGTATAGGTTGAGTGAACCACAAAATGGATAAACCCAAATAAAACTATGGAAAAACATATGGTAGTTGAACTGTAAGGAGAAAAAAAATTTATTATCTATAATGAAAAAACAATGTAAATGACAGAAGATCAAAAACCATGGGAGCCAGAAGGAAGTGCTTGAACATTCAAGTTCTGGTAGAAAATAACTGAACTGTCAACTCAGAATTCTGTATCCAGTGAAAATGTCCTTCAGGAATAAAGACATAAAACATTTCAGATGAAGAAGCGCTAATATAATTATTTGCTAAATGACAAGATTGGCTAAAAGAAGTTTTTAAAATGAAAAGCATATGATATAAGAAGGAGTTTTGCAATTAGGAAGGGAGAAAAACCAAAAAGAGTGAAAATACAGGTGCATACAATAGATTTTTCTATTTCTCAGTATTCTTAATTATGTTTTAAAGTTGAAATAAAAATTAAAACAGTATCTAATGTGGGTCTTAAACACATAGAGGGAATACTTAATTATAATTATAATTGTTATATAAATGGTAGAGGGCAAAGGGATACAAGGTGTTGTAAAGTTTTTAAACATTTTACTCAAATTGGTAAATATTGATAGCAAAATTATGATGTTATATATATGTATAGTAGCAATATCTAGAACAATCAATAAAAGCTAATCAAAGAGATAATTCAAGTTGAATTCTTGAAAAAATAAAAAAGTCCAAGTTGTCAAAAGGATTACAGGAAAAAGAAAACAGAATATAATACAGAGATAACTGACAGAAAACAAAATAAAATGATAGGATTGTGCCATAACATTTCAGTGATTACATTAATTATAAGTGGTCTGGGAGGAGGGGCAGGATGGCGGAAGAGTAGGGTCCCCAAGTCACCTGTCCCCACCAAATTACCTAGATGACCTTCAAACCATCCTGAAAATCTACGAACTCGGCCTGAGATTTAAAGAGAGACCAGCTGGAATGCTACAGTGAGAAGAGTTCGCGCTTCTATCAAGGTAGGAAGACGGGGAAAAAGAAATAAACAAAAGGCCTCCAAGGGGGAGGGGCCCCGCGAGGAGCTGGGCTGAGGCCGGAGCTAGTGTCCCCAGGATAGGAGAGCCCCGTCCCGGAGAAGCAGGAGCTGCACCAACCTTCCCGGGAGGAAAGGGGCTTGCAGGGAGTTAGAGCAGGACCCAGGAGGGCGGGGATGCCCTCGGGCTCCCGGGGACACTAACAGACACCTGCGCCCCGGGAGAGTGCGCCGAGCTCCCTAAGGGCTGCAGCGCCCACGGCGGGACCCGGAGCAGCTCGGAAGGGCTGCGGGGCGGGAGCAGCTCGGAGGGGCTCGGGTGGCGGCTCCGCGGAGCGGGCTGTGTGTGCGGCTGAGAGCAGCTCTGAGGGGCTCGGGCGGAGGAAGAGGCTCCGTGCAGAGGGGGCTGGGCGGCTGGGAGCGAATCCAACAGCACAGGCCCCGGAGCACAGGGCGCCCGGACACAGCCCAGGATCCGGCCTCCCCCGGGACAGGCAGAGGCCAGGAGGGCCCAGGACCCAAGGACGCCCCTGCCCGGAGCTGAGCAGATCAGCGGCCCCGCCCTGGAGCATCCAGGCCCTGCAGACAGAGAGCTCCGGAGTTACTGTGGGAGCTGAATCCAGGGCTACAGAGCTGGCCGCCGCCACTGGGGTTGTTCCTCCTGGGGCCTCACAGGGTAAACAACCCCCACTGAGCCCTGCACCAGGCCGGGGGCAGAGCAGCTCCCCCAAGTGCTAACACCTGAAAATCAGCACAACAGGCCCCTCCCCCAGAAGACCAGCTAGACGGACAAGTTCCAGGGGAAGTCAGGGGACTTAAAGTACACAGAATCAGAAGATACTCCCCCGTGTTTTTTTTTTTTTTCCTTTTGATTTCTGATTGCTTCCCCCACCCTTCTTTCCTTTCTTTTCTTTCTCTTTTTCTTCTCTTTTTTCCTTTTTTTCTTCCTTTTTTCTTTTTTCTTTTTCTCTTTGCTTTCCTTAGTTCTCTCCTTTTTCTCCTTTTCCCAGTACAACTTGTTTTTGGCCACTCTGCACTGAGCAAAATGACTAGAAGGAAAACATCACCCCAAAAGAATCAGAAACAGTCCTCTATCCCGCAGAGTTACAAAATCTGTATTACAATTCAATGTCAGAAAGCCAATTCAGAAGCACTATTATACAGCTACTGGTGACTCTAGAAAAAAGCATAAAGGACTGAAGAGACTTCATGACTGCAGAATTTAGATCTAATCAGGCAGAAATTAAAAATCAATTGAATGAGATGCAATCCAAACTAGAAGTCCTAATGACGAGAGTTAACGAGGTGGAAGAACGAGTGAGTGACAGAGAAGACAAGTTGATGGCAAAGAGGGAAACTGAGGAAAAAAAAGACAATTAAAAGACCATGAAGACAGATTAAGGGAAATAAACGACAGCCTGAGGAAGAAAAACCTACGTTTAATTGGGGTTCCTGAGGGCGCCGAAAAGGACAGAGGGCCAGAATACGTATTTGAACAAATCATAGCTGACAACTTTCCTAATCTGGGAAGGAAAACAGGCATTCAGATCCAGGAAATAGAGAGATCCCCCCCTAAAATCAATAAAAAAATGTTCAACACCTCGACATTTAATACTGAAGCTTGCAAATTCCAAAGATAAGGAGAAGATCCTTAAAGCAGCAAGAGACAAGAAATCCCTGACTTTTATGGGGAGGAGTATTAGGGTAACAGCAGACCTCTCCACAGAGACCTGGCAGGCCAGAAAGGGCTGGCAGGATATACTCAGGGTCCTAAATGAGAAGAACATGCAACCAAGAATACTTTATCCAGCAAGGCTCTCATTCAAAATGGAAGGAGAGATAAAGAGCTTCCAAAACAGGCAGGAACTGAAAGAATATGTGACCTCCAAACCAGCTCTGCAAGAAATTTTAAGGAGGACTCTTAAAATTCCCCTTTAAGAAGAAGTTCAGTGGAACAATCCACAAAAACAAGGCCTGAATAGATATCATGATGACACTAAAAGCATATCTGTCGATAGTAACTCTGAACGTGAACGGGCTTAATGACCCCATCAAAAGGCGCAGGGTTTCAGACTGGATAGAAAAGCAGGACCCATCTATTTGCTGTCTACAAGAGACTCCTTTTAGACAGAAGGACACCTACAGCCTGAAAATAAAAGGTTGGAGAACCATTTACCATTCAAATGGTCCTCAAAAGAAAGCAGGAGTAGCCATCCTTATATCAGATAAACTAAAATTTACCCCGAAGACTGTAGTGAGAGATGAAGAGGGACACTATATCATACTTAAAGGATCTATCCAGCAAGAGGACTTAACAATCCTCAATATATATGCCCCGAATGTGGGAGCTGCTAAATATTTAAACCAATTAATAACCAAAGTGAAGAAATACACTTATACTTGGTGACTTCAATCTAGCTCTTTCTACCCTCGATAGGTCTTCTAAGCACAACATCTCCAAAGAAACGAAAGCTTTAAATGAGACACTGGACCAGATGGATTTCACTGATATCTACAGAACTTTACATCCAAACTCAACTGAATACACATTCTTCTCAAGTGTACATGGAACTTTCTCCAGAATAGACCACATACTGGGTCACAAATCGGGTCTGAACCAATACCAAAAGATTGGGTTTGTCCCCTGCATATTCTTAGACCATAATGCCTTGAAATTAGAACTAAATCACAATAAGAAGTTTGGAAGGACCTGAAACACGTGGAGGTTAAGGACCATCCTGCTAAAACATGAAAGGGTCAACCAGGAAATTAAGGAAAAATTAAAAAGATTCATGGAAACTAATGAGAATGAAGATACAACTGTTCAAAATCTTTGGGACGCAGCAAAAGCAGTCCTAAGGGGGAAATACATCGCAATACAAGCATCCATTCAAAAACTGGAAAGAGCTCAAATACAAAAGCTAACCTTACACATAAAGGAGCTAGAGAAAAAACAGCAGATAGATCCTACACCCAGGAGAAGAAGAGAGTTAATTAAGATTCGAGCAGAACTCAACAAAATCGAGACCAGAGGAACTGTGGAACAGATCAACAAAACCAGGAGTTGGTTCTTTGAAAGAATTAATAAGATAGAAAAACCATTAGCCAGCCTTATTAAAAAGAAGAGAGAGAAGACTCAAATTAATAAAATCATGAATGAGAAAGGAGAGATCACTACCAACACCAAGGAAATACAAACGATTTTAAAAAAATATTATGAATAGCTATATGCCAATAAATTAGGCAGTCTAGAAGAAATGGATGCATTCCTGGAAAGCCACAAACTACCAAAACTGGAACAGGAAGAAATAGAAAACCTGAACAGGCCAGTAACCATAGCGGAAATAGAAGCAGTCATCAAAAACCTCCCAAGACACAGAAGTCCAGGGCCAGATGGCTTCCCAGGGGAATTCTATCAAACGTTTAAAGAAGAAACCATACCTATTCTACTAAAGCTGTTTGGAAAGATAGAAAGAGATGGAGTACTTCCAAATTCGTTCTATGAGGCCAGCATCGCCTTCATTCCAAAACCAGACAAAGACCCCACCAAAAAGGAGAATTACAGACCAATATCCCTGATGAACATGGATGCAAAAATTCTCAACAAGATACTAGCCAATAGGATCCAAGAGTATATCAAGAAAATTATTCACCATGACCAAGTAGGATTTATCCCCGGGACACAAGACTGGTTCAACACTCGTAAAACACTCAATGTGATTCATCATATCAGCAAGAGAAAAACCAAGAACCATATGATCCTCTCATTAGATGCAGAGAAAGCATTTGACAAAATACAGCATCCATTCCTGATCAAAACTCTTCAGAGTGTAGGGATAGAGGGAACATTCCTCGACATCTTAAAAGCCATCTATGAAAAGCCCACAGCAAATATCATTCTTAATGGGGAAGCACTGGGAGCCTTTCCCCTAAGATCAGGAACAAGACAGGGATGTCCACTCTCACCACTGCTATTCAACATAGTACTGGAAGTCCTAGCCTCAGCAGTCAGGCAACAGAAAGACATTAAAGGCATTCAAATTGGCAAAGAAGAAGTAAAACTCTCCCTCTTCGCCGATGACATGATACTCTACATAGAAAACCCAAAAGCCTCCACCCCAAGATTGCTAGAACTCGTACAGCAATTTGGCAGCGTGGCAGGATACAAAATCAATGCCCAGAAATCAATGGCATTTCTATATACTAACAATGAGACTGAAGAAAGAGAAATTAAGGAGTCAATCCCATTTACAGTTGCACCCAAAAGCATAAGATACATAGGAATAAACCTCACCAAAGAGGTAAAGTATCTATACCCTCAAAACTATAGAACACTTCTGAAAGAAATTGAGGAAGACACAAAGAGATGGAAAAATATTCCATGCTCATGGATTGGCAGAATTAATATTGTGAAAATGTCAATGTTACCCAGGGAAATTTACACGTTTAATGCAATCCCTATCAAAATACCATGGACTTTCTTCAGAGAGTTAGAACAAATTATTTTAAGATTTGTGTGGAATCAGAAAAAAACCCGAATAGCCAGGGGAATTTTAAAAAAGAAAACCATATCTGGGGGCATCACAATGCCAGATTTCAGGTTGTACTACAAAGCTGTGGTCATCAAGACACTGTGGTACTGGCACAAAAACAGACACATAGATCAATGGAACAGAATAGAGAACCCAGAAGTGGACCCTGAACTTTATGGTCAACTAATATTTGATAAAGGAGGAAAGACTATCCATTGGAAGAAAGACAGTCTCTTCAATAAATGGTTCTGGGAAAATTGGACATCCACATGCAGAAGAATGAAACTAGACCACTCTCTTTCACCATACACAGAGATAAACTCAAAATGGATGAAAGATCTAAATGTGAGACAAGATTCCATCGAAATCCTAGAGGAGAACACAGGCAACACCCTTTTTGAACTCAGCCACAGTAACTTCTTGCAAGATACATCCACGAAGGCAAAAGAAACAAAAGCAAAAATGAACTATTGGGACTTCATCAAGATAAGAAGCTTTTGCACAGCAAAGGATACAGTCAACAAAACTAAAAGACAACCTATAGAATGGGAGAAGATATTTGCAAATGACATATCAGATAAAGAGCTAGTTTCCAAGATCTATAAAGAACTTCTTAAACTCAACACCAAAGAAACAAACAACCCAATCATGAAATGGGCAAAAGACATGAAGAGAAATCTCACAGAGGAAGACATAGATATGGTCAACACACACATGAGAAAATGCTCTGCATCACTTGCCATCAGGGAAATACAAATCAGAACCACAATGAGATACCACCTCACACCAGTGAGAATGGGGAAAATTAACAAGGCAGGAAACAACAAATGTTGGAGAGGATGCGGAGAAAAGGGAACCCTCTTATACTGTTGGTGGGAATGTGAACTGGTGCAGCCACTCTGGAAAACTGTGTGGAGGTTCCTCAAAGAGTTAAAAATAGACCTGTCCTACGACCCAGCAATTGCACTGTTGGGGATTTACCCCAAAGATTCAGATGCAATGAAACGCCGGGACACCTGCACCCCGATGTTTATAGCAGCAATGTCCACAATAGCCAAACTGTGGAAGGAGCCTCGGTGTCCATCGAAAGATGAATGGATAAAGAAGATGTGGTTTATGTATACAATGGAATATTACTCAGCCATTAGAAATGACAAATACCCACCATTTGCTTCAACATGGATGGAACTGGAGGGTATTATGATGAGTGAAGTAAGTCAATCGGAGAAGGACAAACAATGTATGTTCTCATTCATTTGGGGAATATAAATAATAGTGAAAGGGAATATAAGGGAAGGGAAAAGAAATGTGTGGGAAATATCAGAAAGGGAGACAGAACATAAAGACTCCTAACTCTGGGAAACAAACTAGGGGTGGTGGAAGGGGAGGAGGGCGGGGGGTGGAGGTGAATGTGTGACGGGCACTGAGGGGGGCAGTTGATGGGATGAGCCCTGGGTGTTATTCTGTATGTTGGTAAATTGAACACCAATAAAAAATTAATTTATTAAAAAAATTATAAGTGGTCTGAGTATGCTAATGAAAAGCTAGAAATTGATAGTGCTAAAAAAACTGGACTGTTTACAAAATTGTATACTGTCACTTCTAATATAATAGTATAGTTTGGTGGAAAACAATGGAAATACATACGATGAAAACACCAATCTGACGAAACCAGATATTTCAAAGAGAATAGACTTGAGAGCAAAAAAAAAATTATCTAAGAGGGACTTTACATAATGACAGAAATATTATTTAACCATGAAGACAATAAATTTGTATGCATGAAACAACAGAGCTGCAGATAGTATGAAGCAAAAACTGATGGAACGAAAAAAAGAAATGCAACTTACCATACAACATAGATAAATTTGTTAGATGCAGTTTTATCAGTGCTGAGAGGAAAATTTATAGTACTAAAATGCTTATGTTAGAAGAAAAAGTCTAAAATCAATAAACTGCTACCTTGAAGAATTCTAAAGAAGAGTGAAATGAACCTAAGGCAAGCAAAAGGCAGAAAGTTCTAATAGATCAAAGCAATATTAGGTGAAAAGAGAATACCAGTAAAGAAAATCAATATAACAAAAGCTGGTTCTTTGGAAGGGAGAAAAGAAAGGATAAAAAAAAAAACCCTTTATCTTGTAAGAGTGAGAAAGAAATAGATAGGAGACACAAATTATTAACATCAAGAATAAAATACAGGATATCCCCATAGACCCTGAAGACAACAAGACGATGATAAAGCAGTAAACAGAACTCTACACACATATATTTTGCAAGTTAGATGAAATGGAGCAATTCCTTGAAATCTACAAACCTCTATACTTGGTAAATATTAAATCTATAATTTGAATAGTTTTATAACTATTCCAAAAATTTAATTTGTAATTGGAAAAAAAAAAAAACGTAAAAAGAAATCTACAGGCCCAAAAGATTTCACTGAAGAGTTCTACCAAATGTTTAAAGAATTACAATTCTACACTGTCACTTCCAGAAAATATAGGAGGTAGATACACTTTTCAACTAAGTTTATAAAGTCAGTGTTACTCTGATATTAAATATGAGTAAAAGAGTAAAAACAATACAAAGCAAAACTGTAGACTCATGTCCATCTAGAATGTTGATGCAAAAATTATATATTGGCAAAGATAATTCAGTAATATGGGAAAAGAATTACACATTTTGACCAAATGGTTTACTTCACTGATGAAAGACTAGTTCACTATTCAAAAATTAAGGATTGAGGAGACTTTGGAAAAAGGCTGCCCAAGTTACAGGATTTTGGCAAAAGTCACAAGACGTGAGGACTTCTACAAGGTGGCAGTGTAGGATGATCCTGAACTCCCCTACTCCCATGGACACATCAAACCTACAGCTATTTATGGATCATTACTTTCTGAAAAAGATCTGAAAATTAGATGAACTACTTCTCCACAAGAAAGGATACAAAAACTACTTCAAGATGGGTAGATGAGGCAGAGATATGTTCTTTCCAAAAGCCCCATCCCCAGCATGGACCACATAATAGAAATGGAATCTCAAGAGTTTGGGACTTATCCTGGAGGAGCAAGGGGTAGATGCCCCACATCAAGTATCCAGTCTCCTGGAATGTGCACCAGAAGGACAAGCCTCCAGAACCTCTGGCTTAGAAAACCAACAAAGCTGATATCTAAGACATCAAAGTGCTATAAAAAACTGAGATTTCCAGGGGACCCTGGGTGGCTCAGTCAGTTGAGTGTGTCTGACTGTTGGTTTCAGCTTGGATCATGATCTCAGGGTCATGAGATCAAGCCCCACTTTGGGGCTCTGTGCTCAGCATAGAGACTGTTTGAGATTCCCTCCATCATCCTCTCCCTCCCACTCTGCCCTTTCCTGCTCATAATCTTTCTCTCTCAAACAAAACAAAACAAAACAAAACAAAACAAAAAAAACAAAAACTCCCTGAGATTTCCCCTTTTAATGGGTTCATATGTGATCTCACTTGTCTAGAGACCCAGTGCAGAAACAGCAGTTTGAAAAGTATTTAGATTACTTGTCATTGAGGGAGATTCATTTGCTAATCTAAAAGCATAATAGTGGAGGGGCAGGGGACAGTTGAAACTCTCCTCAGAGATGAAAGCTCTGGCAGAAACCATTTTTGCACCTTCTGTGTACCTTGTTATCCATCCTTGGGTGAGGACGGTTGTGGAATCCTACCAATGTGCTAAGACAAGCAGGGGCAAGTGGTCTGTGGCACTATCCCATTGACTTGCTGAAGCCAGATAGCACAAGTGCGTGTCTCCTCCCTTGCAACCTGGCTGTGGCACATGAGCACAGATGGATAGGGCATTCTCATCTCTAGCTATGGTTGATGAGTGCAGGCAGTTGTAATTCTTTCCCCCTCCTTTACTGGGGCTGGTGAGTGTGAATGGTTGTCATTTTCTAGCTCTCAACCTAAAACTGGCGTGAGTGCACAGACAAGGCACTCCTGCTTCATTCCTGAAGCCTGCAGTTGCACATAATTAAGACATTATCCTACTGCCTTTGAGCATGCTTGCTCCTCTGCACTGTCACTCTTTTAGCTGCCTAGCTAACATGAGTGGGCATGCAAAATCCACAAAGGGAATGCCTTTTGATCTCCTGAGCTTGCTGGCCAAGGGAGCTGGCTTTCCTGAGCTCCATCGGAATGTAGCAATTGGAAAAACAGTTCTTGGCCACATACCATCCCCAGGGAATTCACAGACAGCAGTGTAAACACCAATCTTCCTGTGAAAAAGACCTATTTACTTAGCTTGGGGGTTCAAGAGGAGGGACAAGCTTCAGATATCCCACAAATTTAGAGGCTAAGGAGGTGCTCCCAGACAATGTAAACAGGGAGACACCGTCCTTGCTCACCAACTTGGCCTTGTTACAGCTTGAAAAGACTTGTGTACTTACCTGGAGCCCTAATTTTTGCAACTGTTACCCAAGGGATACTTCCAGATCTCTTTTCTGGATGCCAAGATGATTTATGATTGCAGTTGCAAGGCACTATATGTTTCATACTTTAATAGATATTGCCTAGGTTCTGGGTTCCAGTCTGCAACTGGGTGCTTAATAAGATTCCTCCCCCTTGAACACTGACAGGTACACCCTCAACAATGGGGGCATATCAGAATAAATCAGATTGTTTAGATAATCACAGAGGCTTGAGAGATACCAAGAACTAGGGTAGGGGAAAATTAGACGTTTCACCATCTATGCAAGTTCCACTCCTTCAAAGATGAAAAAGGTAACAGTTTTTGTACATAAAAATGAAAACAAGGAGTCAAGCAAATTGACGGAACAGAGAAATATGTTAAAATGAGAGAACAAGAAAAAAAAAACTCAGAAAAAGATTTTAATAATATGGAGATAACTAATCTACCTGAAATTGAAATCAAAATTATGGTCATAAAGTTGCTTACTGAACTTGGGATTACTGTTGGAAGAACACAGAATTTTAACAAGGAGATAGAAAATATAAGAAAGTACTAAACCGAAGTCACAGACCTGAAGTATACAATAACTGAACTGAAAACCACACTAGAGGGGTTCAATAGCAGACAAAAGAGTTTGCCAATGAGCTGGAAGACAAAGCATCACAACACACCCAGTTAGCACAGCACAAAGAGAAAAATAATTTTTTTTTCTTTTTTTTTTTTTGAGAAAAATAATTTTTTAAAAAATGAAGAAAAGAGACATTTGGGACAATATCAGGTGGAATCACATTCACATTATAGGGGTCCCAGAAGGAGAAGAGGAAGATAAAAGGTCCAAGATTTACTTGAAGAAATAGTGGTTGAAACTTTCCTTTTCTGGGGAAAGAACTAGATACCCAGGTTCAGAAAAGTCCAGGGAGTTCAAAATAAAATGAACCCCAAGAGATCGACATCAAGACACATTATCATTAAAGTGTTAAAAGTTAAAGAATCTTAAAAGCAACAAGAGAAAAGCAAATTGTTATGTGCAAGGGAAACTCCATAAAGGTTATTGGATTTTTTAAGCAGAGACTTTGCTAAGGGTCCCCAGACTGCATTTGAATTCAAGACTACAATATTAACTCTTGACAAAATTGCTAGCCTATCAGCCTACCCTGCAGATTTCAGAATTGCCAGTCTGCTAATAATCATGTGAGCCAATTTCTTAAAAATTTGTCTCTCTGTATTTCTTTATTTCTCTCTATAAAAATACAAATACCTTGAAATATATATCGAAATTCTACCTGTTGTATATTGAATATATAAATCTTCATGTATCCTATTGGTTCTTATTATCTGGAGAACCCTGACTAATATATACTTTGATATTAAGCCTTTTCAACAGATAGCACTAGAACGTTTGGATATTTATAGACAAAAAAGAACCTTGACAAAATCATTATATCTTATACAAAATTATGGATCATAGATTTAAATGTAAGATGTAAATGTAAAAATTCAGAAAACATCATTGGGGCTTGATGAAGAGTTACAAGATAATGACATCAAAAGAACAACCTATAAAAGAAAATAAAGCTGGACTTTGTGAAAATTAGTAACTTTTACTATGCCAGTGATCTTATTAAGATGATGGAAGAAAAATTTCCAGATTGGGAAAAAATATTTGCAAAATACATATCTGACAGAAGGGCCCTGTTTTAGTCTGGGTTTCCACAGTAACAGAATGAATAGAGTCTGTGTCTGTGATATATAACAAGAGAGAGAAAGAGATTAGTATATATGTGTATATATAATAAAGTGTATATTGTGCATATGTGGATATATATGTGTGTGTATGTATTTTAGAGAATTGGCTCACATGATTTTAGAAGCTTGCTGCAGAATGGGCCATCAGATTGGAGGCCCAGGGATGAGCTACTGTTTAAGTCCAAAAGCAGTCAGTTGACAGAGTTTTTTGTTTCTCAGGTGAGGCCATTCTTTGTTTCATTAAGGCCTTTAACTGACTGGCTGTGGCTCCCCACTTTATGGAGGCTGATTTACTTTACTCAGAGTTCACCCATTCGAATGTTAATCTGATCCAAAAAACACTTCCAGGGAAATATCTGGAATAATTTTGACTAAATATTTGGCTGCCATGACCGAGCCAAGTTGATGCTTCAAGTTAAGTACAATAGGTTATATCTAGAGTGTTTAAATAACTCTTAATATTGAATAGTAAAAACAAACAAAAAGGAGGCAAAAAACCTGAAGAGACATTTCACTAAAGAGTATACACATATGAAAATAACACTATCATTAGGGAAATGCAGATTAAGACCGCAATGAATTATCACTAAATATCTACTAGAACAGCTAGAGTAAAACATAGTAGGATATAGAAAAACTAGATAGCCATTCTGGAAAACTGCTTGGCAGTTTCTTAAGAAATTAAACATGCAACTATCATATGACCCAGCAGTTGCTTTCCTGAAATTTCTGTCAGCAAGTGAAAACTTTATGTTCACTCAAAAATAACTACATGAATGTTTCTAGCACTGTTATTTTTAAAGTAGTGCTTTAAAAATATAATGGTGCTATAAAAATTATAATATTTGTTTATAATAGCTGCAAACTGGAAAAAAATGAAAAATCTCTTAATAGGTTAATGGGAAAATGAACTGTTACATCTATATTATAGAATAATATTTGGCATGAAAAAGGAATAAATATTACTGATATATGCCACAACTTGGATGGACCTCAAGGGCATTGTAGAACATGGAAAAATGTCCCCCAATATCAAAAATTTATGTCCTGAATGATGCCACTTACATTTTTGAATGACAAAGCTATTGATAGAGAAAACAGATTAGTGATTGCCAGAGGTTACGGTAGTATGAAAGAGAACCTGTGGGTGATAGAGTAGTTCTGTATCTTGATTGCAATGGTGGTTACATTAATATATGTATGTGACAAAAGGGCATAGGACCTTACACACTGTATCAATGTCAATTTTGTGGTTTTGATATTATTATAATTATGTAAGGTATAGCTGTTGGGGGAAGGTGAGTGAAGAGTTTATGGACTTCTCTGTACTATCATTGCAACTTTCTGAGAACCTATAATTATTTCAAAATAAGAAATAAAACAAAAACCAAATAATCCAGAGATTGCAGTATGCTTCAACATTTATGGATATATCAGTAGGTGTCATTTCAACTCAAGCTTTAATTTTACCTTTTACTTGGCCCCAGCCTCTTTACCAAAGGAGATTATAGAACATTTGTTTTAAGAAGATTCATTCTTTACCCTAAATAAACTCAGTTTCTTCAGTGAACTAATAAATTCAATCCTACAATTGATAGGATGCTTGTAGTCTTTAGTGATTGATGCAGCATTCCTCATCAACGAGGAGAGAATTTGAAAGGAGTACATGTTCTGTGTCATCTTAAGCTTAAGAAGTCAATGGTGCTTTTTAAATATTACCCAGAACAAATAATGGAAACAGGAATACAAGAAAGCTCAGGGTGTGAAGTGGACTGGGAACTAAAAGTCAGATACTAAGTTCTAGCCCCTGTTCAATCACTAGCTAACTTTGGATCTTGGACTAGTCATTTTGCTTCATTGGGATATACTAATGTGAAAGAACTATATAATAATACCTCTAAATTTACTTAAAGTTCTAAAACTCTAGTAGTCAATTTGTTTATTAGCAAAGTTAGGACATGTTAAAATGTATGAACTACAAACCTGAATCTCAGTGCCAACCACAAAAATATTTTAAAATAGATTCTTCTGTGAATCTACTGCCTTCTTCCCAGGTCCTCCTCAGAGTATCCCTATCCCTTATCTTATCCCTAAGATAAGTCATTTTACCTTTCTGGATCTTTGCTTACTCATCTATTAAATACAAATAATAATCCTTAGTATGCTTTTCACTCAGGATTATTATGTACATCAAATGAGATAACAAACAGAAATGCTTTGTAAACCAGCCAATGCTACAGCTGTGTAGAGTTTATTATTAGTGGTAATACTCACAGCTAACTTGCAGTTACGAAACTTTGGTCCCTAGCTAGATCTGCCACTAATATGAGGTAGGACTTTGTGTATATTTCAGTTTCTTAATCTGTGAAATTAAGTGGTTCATTGAAATGAGTGATTCTGAACTGGAAGGTATATGCACCCTGGAGGATGCTTTTCAAATCTTATTTCTTTCACGAGTGTTTGCTATATACTGTCTTCCCTCAGGAGATACAATTGTAATGTTAAGAATCATTGCTACAGTAATCTATAGACTGGCCCATTTCTTGGATAGGGCAACTGCGATGCCCTCTCCAGGCCTTTTGTTTGAGGTAAGATGTGAACTCCATGGGGATAGGCTTACTACTATTTCCTGATATTTAAATTTAAAATTGCCTTTTTAAATGATTCTTCCAAGTTGATCATGAAACATACCAACAACGCAGCCTCCTTTCATGAACAGTGTTCTCAGCTGGCCGTCTTGAAATGGCCTGCCTGAGAATGTCCTCTCTCTTTGGTGGAAAACAGAATGAAAATCAATGTAATAGATGATCCATAGGGACTTCAATTTGCACACTTCAGACATGAAACTTAAAATCTCTGAGACATTTAAAAGCATTTTAGTTGTCAATAATTTTTAATTCTAGTTTCAGCAATGCCTATTGCTTAAGGAAAGCTAATATCCAGGTGTTCTAATTTCTTATCTTGGTGTAGCTATCACTCAAATGTCAAAAGCTCATTATAAATGTCAAACAAAATCAGTATGGAGTAAGGAAGATCATGATATTAACTGCATGTGCTGTACTTTTGTTGTGACTTGACATCTTGTTTTCTTACTGCTTGACATATTTTCATTGTATCAAGTTGTGATTAAGCAAATCTCACAGTGACACCTCACTATCTTTCAAAGACTGTAATTGTATCATTTAATGGTGATTTAGTTCTTTTTTTTTGGAAAATAGTAGTTTGCAGATGTAGATAGGTAGGCTGTTACCAGGTAATGATTTTTTTTTTCTGTCTCATCAGCCTGAAGAAATGCTAAACTAAGGATTGTTGAAAATTTATATATATATATATACACACACACACACACACATATATATATGTGTGTGTGTGTGTGTATATATATATGTGTATATATGTATATATATGTCTTTTTCTCCACAGGGCCCACCTTTATTAAGAGGAGATATGGCAAGCATGGGCTGGGGAGTTGGGAAGGTTGAACTGAAGCTCTGATTTTGTTTTTGATCCATCCTGGGAGAGAAGAGAGAATAGATTTTTTTTAATTATTATTTTTCAAGTTTTTATTTAAATTAGATAATATACAGTGTAATCAGTTTCAGACGTAGAATTTAATGATTCATCACTTATACACAACACCAGGTGTTCTTCACAAGTGTCCTCTTTAATACATATCACCTGTTTAACCAATCCCCCTGCCCTCCTCCCCTCCAGTAACCATCAATTTTTTCTCTATAAAGAGTCTGTTTTCTGATTTGCTTCCCTTTTATCCCTCTCTATGTTCATTTGTTTTGTTTCTTAAATTCCACATACTCATATGTGAAATACCATATGATCTAGAGGAGAACACAGGCAGCAACCATATGAAATCATATGGTATTTGTCTTTCTCTACTTATTTCACTTAGCGTAGCTTCTAGCTCCATTCACATCATTGCAAATGGCAAGATTTCATTCTTTTTATGGCTGAGTAATATTCCATTGTATATATATACTATATCGTTTTTATCCATTCATCAGTCAATGGACATTTGGGCTCTTTCCATAATTTGGTTATTGTTGTTAATGCAGCAGCATTATAAACATAATAATAATAAATAAATCAGTATTTTTGTGTCATTGGGTAAATACATAGTAGTGCAAGAGATGGATCCTAGTAACCTCCTGAGGAACCTCCATACTGTTTTCCAGAGTGGCTGCACAGTTTGCATTCCCACCAACAATGTAAGAAGTTTCTCCTTTCTCTGCATCCTCACCAATACCTGTTGTTTACATGTTGTTAATTTTAAACATTCTGATTGGTGTGAGGTGGTATCTCATTGTAGTTTTGATTTGTATTTCCTGGATGATTAATGATGTTGATTATCTTTTCATGCATCCATTAGCCATCTGTATGTTTTCTTTGGAAAAAGTTCTATAGAGTCTTCTGCCCATTTATTACCTTGACTATTTGTTTTGAAGAATTGAGTTTTACAAATTCCTTATAGATTTTGGATACTAACCCTTTAAGAGACATGTTATTTACACATATCTTCTCCCATTTCTGTAGGTTGCCCTTTAGTTTTGTTTCCTTCACTGCAGAAGCTTTTTATCTTGATGAAACCCCAGTAGTTTATTTTTGCTTTTGTTTCCCCTGCCTCAGGAGCCATATCTAGTAAGAAGTTGCTATGTCAAAGAGGTTGCTGCCTGTGTTCTCTAGATTTTGATGGTTTCCTTTTTCACACTTCCATCTTCCATCCATTTTGAATTAATTTTTATGTACGGTATAAGAAGGTGGTCTAGTTTCATTCTTTTGCATGTTGCTGTTCATTTTTCCCAGCACCATTTGTTGAAGAGACTGTCTTTTTTTCCATTGGATATCTTTTCCATTGGATGTTCTTTCCCAGATTGATTTGACCATCTAGTTGTGAGTTCATTTCTGGATTTTCTAATCTGTTTCATTGATCTATTTGTCTGTTTTTGTTCTAGTTCCATACTGTCTTGATCCTACAGTTTGTAATGTAACTTAAAGTCCAGAATTGTGATGTCTCCTGCTTTGCTTTTCTTTTTAAAATTTGTTTTGGCTATTCAGGGTCTTTTGTGGTTCCATTCAAATTTTAGAATTGTTTCTCCAGCTTTTTGAAAACTGCTGGTTTTATTTTGACAGAGATTGCATTGAATGTGTAGATTGCTTTGGGTAGCATAGATACTTTAATAACATTTGTTCTTCTAATCTCATGAGTATGAAATGTTTTTCCATCTCTTTGTGTCATCTTTAATTTCTTTCATCAGTATTTCAGAGTACAGATCTTTTACCTTTGGTTAGCTTTATTTCTAGGTTTCTTATGGTTTTTGGTGCAGGTGTAAATGGAATCCATTTCTCGTTTTTTTTTTTTTTTTTTCCTTTCGACTGCTTCATTATTAGTGTATAGAAATGCAACAGATTTCTGTACATAGATTTTGTATCCTCCAACTTTGCTGAATTTTGCTGTATCAGTTCTAATAGTATTTTTATGGAGTCTTTTGGGTTTTCTATATAAAGAATCATGTACTCTGCAAATAGTAGATGTTTCATTTCTTCCTTGCCTATTTGGATGCCCTTTATTTCTTTGTGTAGTCTGAATCCTGAGGATAGGATTTGCAGTACTTTGTTAAATAACAGTGGTGAGAGTGGACATCCCTGTCTTGTTCTGACCATAGATGAAAAGTTCTTATTCCCCGCCTCCCCTTGAGGATGATATTAGCTATAGGTTTATCATATAAATCCTTTTTGATATTGAGATATGTTCCTTCTATCTCTACATTGTTAATGGTTTTTTATCATAAATGGATATTGCAATTTGTCAAATGCTTTGTTTGGATCTGTTGGAGAAGATCATATGGTTCTTATCCTTTCTTTTATTAAGTGGGTATCATGTTAATTGATTTGTGAATATTGAACCATCCCTGCAGCCCAGGAATAAGTCTAACCTGATTGTGGTGAATGGTTCTGTTAATGTACTGTTAGATTCTATCTGCTAGTATCTTGTTGAGAATTTTTGCATCCATGTTCATCAAGAATATTGGCCTGTAGTTCTTTTTTTTTTTGGCTGAGTGTTTGGTTTTAGAATCAGGTTAATGCTAGCCTCAGTGAATGAGTTTGAAAAGTTTGCCTTCCATTTCTTTATTTTTGGATAGTTTAAGAAGAATAGTTATTAATTCTTCTTTGAATGTCTCGTAGAGTTCCCCTGGGAAGCCATCTCATCCTGAACTTTTGTTTGTTGGGAATTTTTTTTTGAAGATTTTATTTTATTTATTCATGAGAGATACACACACACACACAGAGGCAGAGACACAGGCAGAGGGAGAAGCAGGCCCCATGCAGGGAACCCGACATGGTATTCAATCCCGGGTTTCCAGGATCAGGCTCTGGGCTGAAAGCAGCACTAAACCTCTGAGCCACCCGGACTGCCCCTGTTGGGAAGTTTTTGATTACTGATTTGATTTCTTTTGTTATCAGTCTGTTCAAGTTTTCTGTTTTTTTTATGTTTCTACTTTTGGTAGTTTATATGTTTTTAGAAATTTGACCATTTCTTCCAGATTTTCTAATTTGATGGCATATAATTTTTCATAATAGTGTCCTATAATCTTTTGTATTTCTGTTCTATTGGTTGTGATCTTTCCATCCTAAATTGTCATTTTGTTTATTTGTTTCTTTCTCTCTTCTTTTATAAAGTCTGGCTGGGGGTTTATCAATTTTATTACTTATTTTCAAAGAACCAGTTACTGGTTTCATTTATCTGTTCGGCTGCTTTTTTAGTTTCTATGCCATTTGTTTCAGCTTTACTATTTATTATTTCCCTTCTTCTAACATCCTGTGTCTTTGATTGGAGCATTTAGTCCATTTACATTCAGAGTAATTATTGATAGATATGTATTTACTGCCATTTTATTGCTTTTTTCTGGTCATTGTTTCTGGACATATTCTCTGTTGCTTTCTAGTCTTTGTCACTTTTGGTCTTTTCTTCCCCCTCAAAGAGTCTCTTTTAATATTTCTTGCAGGGTTGGCTTACTAGTCATGAACTCCTTTAGTTTTTGGGAAACTCTTTATCTCTCCCTTTTTTCTTTAAAGATTTTATTTATTTTTTTGAGAGAGGGAGAGAGAGGGAGAGAGAGAGAGAGAGCGAGCACACAAGTCCCACCAAGTAGGGAGCCTGATGCGAAACTCTATCCCAGGATTCTGGTATTATGACCTGAGCTGAAGGCAAATGCTTGACTGACTGAGCCACTCAGGTGCTCTTTATCTCTCATCATATTCTGAGTGATAGCCTTGCTGGATAGAGTACTCTTTGCTGCAGATTTTTCCCATTCACCACATTGAATATATCATGCCACTCTCTCCTGGGTTGCCAAATTTCTGTGGAGAGATCTACTGCTAACCTGTGTCTTCCCTTGTAACTTAGGGATTTTTTCTGTCTTGCTGCTTCTAGGATCTTTTTTCTTAATCACTATATTTTGCAAAATAACTACAATAAGTCTTAGTTTTTGCCTACTTTTATTGATTTTAATAAGAATTTTCTGTGCCAACACTTCCGGGTGGGACCGAAGAGAGGCTGCTGGGCATGGGTTCGCAGCTCCGTGGCAACCATGGCCTGTAACGGCCTCACCGTGCCTCTCATCGTGATGAGCACGTTCTGGGGCTTCGTCAGCTTCTGCGTGCCCTGGTTCATACCTAAGGGTCCCAACCGGGGAGTTACCATCACCATGTTCACTTTGCTACTATCTCTTTTGGCTGATTGCAATTCTGGCCCAACTCAACCCTCTCTTTGGACCACAGTTGAAAAATGAAACCATCTGGTACCTCAAGTATCATTGGCCTTGAGGAGGAAGACCTGCTCTCCAGCGCTCATTGAGGTCATGAAGAGAATTCCTCTAGATGCAAAATCAACTCCAAACCCAGAACGCCTTCTTTGACTTGCCTATTTTGGCCATCAGCTGCCTTAAACATTCACACCATATTTGAATATCTTCTACAATGCAGTATTTTTTCTTGTTGCCTATTTTTTACATTTTGATGAATTATGTGCCCACTTAACCTAAACTGTGCTGACTCCGTAAAATGTTTATGCACTCTGCTGAGATAGAGGGTGCTATTCTTCTGAGAAATACATTGCTCTCTCCTTGGAACCTGTGAATTTGAAGATGACTCCTGCCTGGTTACAACATGGGGATCAGCAAAGTGTTTAAAAACTGTCACAAGACAAGGCAGTCAATAGGAAAGCATGTTCAGAGGGAATATCTGTCCCAACAGAATTACACTAAAGTATATTTTCAGGATGACTTTCTTATTTCTGCCATCTACTGGAATAAATTATTTTTCAGCTTTCTGTGGAAAAAAAAAAGAATTTTCTGTGCTCCTGGATGTGATTTCCTTCCTGAGATTAGGGAAGTTTCAACTATAATTTCCTCAAATAACCCTTTTCCCTCCTTTTCTCTCTCTCTTCTTCTACTGAGACTCTTGTGATATGACTAGTATTGTGTTTGATGGAATCATTAAGTTCCCTAAGTGTATGCTCGTGATACATCATTCTACCTTCTCTCCTTTGTTCAGCTTCATTATTTTCCATAATCCTGTCTTCTGTTACTTATTTGTTCCACTGTTCTTTCATCCTTGTGGTCAATACATCCAGTCCATTTCAAATCTGTTATTGCATTTTTCATTTCTCGTGATTGTTTTTGAACTGTTTTATCTCTACAGTAATGTTCTCCCTGAAGTCTTCCATGCTTTTCTTATGATTGTTGTTTTAAATTCCACATCAGGCATATGACTTATATCTGTTTCAATTAGATCTCTGGCCACGATCCTTTCTTATTCTTTCCTGTATTCCTTCATCTTGGCATTTTGTGTAGATTTCTGTCTTCTTCTGTGTGTTAGACAACCCTGTTATGTTTCCCGTTCCTGAGAGTAATTGTTTTATGAAGAACAGGTCATATAATGTCCAGAGCCTGATTCAGGTGCATGTCTCTCGTGCATGCTGTGTGCACTCCACCGTTGTGTTTTGGCTGCTTTATCCTGTAGGACAGTTGTCTGCAGAGGTTCTCCTTGCCTGCAGTGGGCAGTGTTTTGACTTTGGCCAGAGTGTGGTGAGTCTTAAGTAGGTATGTTCTGGTCTGCTGGTTTCAAGAGACCTGATGCTATTTCCACTAGAACTGAAGCTTTGCAGAACTCTATGGTCAGTAGATATGGTAGGATGGGGTTTGTGTGGTCTTCTGGGGAAGGGACCTGCTGTGCTGGTCATTAGGCACACTTCCCAGATAAAAGCAGTACCTGCAGAGCACAGTGGTGGGACTTCGTGAAAGTAGTGAGACAGCCAGTGTTGGCACTGTGCTGTTTATTGAAGCATGTTTATGCTGAGTCGTTGCATATGGTAGGAAGGGTATGGGGGGGGGGAGGGAAATGGTACCAGCCAGCTCATTTGTCCCTGGAGAGGTGTCCCTGTACTTACTATTCTCAGGCAAACACTCAGAAGAACAAATAATGTACCTGAGTGTGTCCCAGGCATTTTTCAGATCTCAATTGTCACACTGTCTCACACTGTTTGCCTGCCAGGAGCAACACTGTGCACTTTGGACTCTATCACAGCCAATCCTGCTGACTTTTAAAACACCAAAAATATTTATGGACACGTGTGTCAGGTAGCTGCGCTGATCTTCTGGGGGAGGATCTTACTGTGCTGGTAGGGATGGAGGTTTGACCAAGAAGGGCAGCAGTGGCAGAATGCTGTGACATAGGGTTTGGATCAAGTAGGCTTTATGCTAGGCCTTTTAAAGCAGATGCCTTTAATCATAGGAGATTTTCAACAAATACAGGTACTTGTTTAGCCTCAATTTCCACCTAAAAGTAAAAGAGTTAGATGAGAAGATGTCTTAGTACCCTCTAAGGCTTATGGTATTCTACGAATTTCTTTTTTTAGTTTTATTTATTTAAATTCCAGTTAGTTAATTTACAGTTCTAATATTAGTTTCAGGTGTACAATTTAGTGATTCAACACTTACATGGAATACCCAGTGCTCATCAAAATAGATGCACTCCTCAATCCCCCTGCACCTATTTAACCCATACCTCTACTCACCTTCCCTCTGGTAGCGATCAATTTGTTCACTATAGTTATGAGTATGTTTCTTGGTTTGACTCTGTATTTATTTCCCTAAGATTCCCAATAGATTTCTTGTTTTCTTTTTTTCTCAATAGATTTATAAAAATGGAAAGCTGCCTCCCATTTTATGGATCCTTATAAATCACTAATGGTTTTGCTTTATATTCCACCTATGAGAGCTTCATGACCAGTAATGGAAACAGTCTTGGGCTACACATACTTATGCTTCTGCTGCAAAGAGTTGTCCCTCCTCCTGAAATTCTTTTCTGTTCCTTCTTGTCAGGTGATCATTCTGATGATCATTGATAAGTCTCCATTCAATTGCTAAAATTGCTAGCTCAAGATACCTTTTTTTTTTTTTTTACTTCCATTCCAGAAGAATTAGGCATTTATTCTTTTCCATTGCATTTTACAAGTCTTAACACAATGGGTCATATTTATGTTTTTATACCTGTATCTCTCACTGTACTATGGGCTCTGTGTTAGAGGCAGATGCTATTTTATTCATTTTAGTGTCAACAGCAGTCAACAGAATACTTGGCTAAACTAGGTGCTCTGCAAATATCTGCTGAGTAATTTTGATGTTTATTGATTTCTGAAAAGAAATCCCTTTAAATTTGATAGGAAGATAGAAATTATAGTTAGAGTAATATTTAAGTCATGACTTACTCCAAGTCATTGGAATTATATTAAGGAAAATGATACCTCAGAAGCTAGAGGCTGTGTCATAGACTATTAAATCCTATAGAAATGAGTGTTGAAATTAACTATATGAACTGGAGTAGGTGGTGAACTTTTTGTCTTTTTTAAAGTCAGTAGCAATGTTCCAGCTTTCATTACTTATTTTAGAAATGTATATCTTTTATTTTAACTTCTTAGTTTCTAGCTGAAGCTCTGCCAACTATCTTGATCTTAAAAAGTCATCAATTTGGTTTCATCAATTCTATAGTATTTTTTCTTTTTTATTGATTTTCAGTCTGATCTTTTGTATTTTCTGTCTTCTGTTTACTTTGATTTGCTATTCTTTTCTATCTTCCTAAAGTAAATTAGATTATTGATTTTAGATTTCTTATTTTGTAATAAACGTTTTTTACAATTTTATTGAGGTATAATTGACAAAATTATAAGACATTTAAAGTGTACAACTCAGTGATTTGATGTACATATGTTGTGAAAGTCTTCCTTCCACTGGGTTAATTTATTTATTTATTTATTTATTTATTTATTTTTTTATTTTTTTTCTTTTTCACTGGGTTAATTTAAAAAGCATTTTAAGCTATAAATTTTACTTTAAGGACTGGTTTAGCTGCATTATGTATTATTTTTATTGTTTAGCCTCGATTCCTGTAAGTCATCTCTGTGTTTTCATTGCTTAGCTGTCAGCCAATGAGTTGTACATTAATTGTTCTCAAATACATCCCAGCCCTTAAGGCTTGCAACATCTTGCAAATAGTTTAGTGTAAGGGTTGGGGGTGGGGAGTCCATTCACAGTTACAGGTAGTTCTCAAGTCTGTCTTGGCTTTTATTTCTTGCTAGACTGTCTCAGGTCTCCTAATCCATACTCATAATTTATAAGGAAGCCAAAGAGGGATTTGTGGCAAGTTTATTTCAGACTTTCAATGGCTTATTCATTTCCAGGATCTCTTTAAATGTCTACTGTTCCATGATAGCCACAGTTGGAGCTGAAACCTCAAATAAGCTAGGTTTTTTCCCCCCATTTGTTTTTCACCAAGTTCACCACTTTTATCTGACAAAGCTGTAGCCTTTTAAAATTGTGTCCCAAATCATTTCTACCTCTCTGGTTGCAAAGCTGCTGGTTTTTGTTGTCATCCCACAGTGATAAAACAATTATGGTTTCATCTGTGGAACTGGGGAGTGGAATAGGAGCATTCCAAGAACAAGGCTGCCAAATTCTTACCCAAAGCTCTAAAAGTTTTTCAAGAATAAATGCTTCTCATTTTGTTGGCTGCCTTTGCCTAGCTTCCAGATACTGGAAATTATTGTTTTGGACAACTTTGTTTAGTTTTGTACTTTTTTTTTTCCATTTTAAAATAGATTTATTACTATCTTTTTGGACAAAAAATATAAATTAAAAATGACTGTTTCCTCTTGGCCATATTACATGCAATGTGGTCAAAATCTGTCTAATACTTAAAAATAAGAAAGGTCATGGAAGAGATAAAAGCAAAATTCCAAGAAGTTCAGCTCAAAAGTTAACCTCACATTGCTTAGTTTAATGCATCCATATTTATCTGTTGTAGAATTTCTTTCATTTAAATTGTGATCTTTCTCAGTCACTTTTAATGTCACTTTATAAATTGCTAAGGTTTTAAAAAATTTATATTAAATTAGCCAACTTATAGTACGTACTTATTTTAAGATGTAGTGTTCAATAATTTATCAGTTGTGTATAACACTCAAGTGCTCATCATATCATGTACCCTCCTTAATGCTCATCACCTAATTATCCCATGCCCCTCCCACCTCTCCTCCAGCAACTCTCAGTTTGTTTCCCATAATTCAGAGTCTCTCATTTTTTTTCTCCCTCTCTGATGACTTCCAATTCAGTTTTCCCTCCCTTACCCTATGGTCCTCTGCACTGTTTCTTATATTCCACATATGAGTGAAACCATGTGATAATTGTCTTTCTCTAATTGACTTATTTCTCTCAGCATAATACCCTCCAGTTCCATCTATGTTGATGTAAATGGTAAGTATTCATCCTTTCTGATGGCTGAGTAATGTTCCATTGTATATTATAAATACCACATCTTTTTTATCCATTCTTCTGTCAATGGACATCTTGACTTTTTCCACAGTTTGAGTATTGTGGACCTTGTTGCTATGAACATGGAGGTGCAGGTGCCCCTTCGGATCACTACCGGGAAATTAAAGAAGAGTTTAAAAATTTATGGAAATGAATGAAGATGAAAACATCACTGGTCAAAACCTTTGGATACAGCAAAGGTGATCCTAAGAGGGAAGTACATTAAATAGAAGCCTTTCTCGAAAAAATAGAAAAATCTTGAACATATAAGCTAACCTTACGCCTAAAGGAACTGGAGAAAGAATAGCAAATAAAGCCTAAACCAATCAGGAGAAGATAAACAGTAAAGATTAGAGCAGAAATCAATGAAAAGGAAACCAAAAGAATAGTAGAACAGATCAATGAAACTAGAAACAATTAATTAGATAGATAAACCCCTAGCCAGATGTATCAAAAAATAGAGAAAGGATCCAAATTAATAAAATCATGAATGAAAGAGGAGAGATCACAAACAACACCAAAGAAATACAAACAATTTTAAGAAATTATTATGAGCAACTGTATGCCAACTAATTAGGCAATCTGGAAGAAATGGAGGCATTCCTAGAAACTTATGAACTGCCAAAACTCAAACAGGAAGAAATGGAAAATCTGAACAGACCCATAACCAGCAAGGAAATTGAAAAAGTAATCAACAACTTTTTGAAAAATAAGAGTCCAGGGTCTGAAGACTTCCCAGGGGAATTTTACATTTAAAGAAGAACTAATACATATTCTTCTGAGGATGTTTCAAACAATAGAAATGGAAGCAAAACTTCCACACATGTTCTATGAGGCCAGCATTACCTTGATCCCAAAACCAGACAAAGACCCCATTAAAGGGAGAATTACAGGCCAATATCCCTGAAGAACACAGATGCCAAAATTTTCACCAAGATACTAGCTTAATAGGATCCTGCAGTACATTAAAAGAATTATTCACCATGACCAAGTGGGATTTATTCCTGTGCTGCATGGTTTGTTCAATGTCTGCAAATCAATTAATGAGATACATCACATTAATAAAAGAAAGGACAAGAGCTATATGGTCTTCTCAATTGATACAGAAAAAGCATTTGACAAAATACAACATCCTTTCTTGATTAAAACTCTCCACAGTGTAGGGATAGAGAGAATATACCTCATAAAGATCATAAAAGCAATCTAAGGAAAGCCCACAGCAAGTATCATTCTTAATAGGGAGAAACAGAGCCTTTCTTGTAAGGAACACAATAGGGATACCCACTCTCACTACTGTTGTTCAACATAGTCCTAGCCTCAGCAATCAGACAACAAAAAAGAAATAAAAGGCATTCATATTGGCAGAGAAGAAGCCAAACTCTCAATCTTCACTCTCTACTTTATGTGGAAAACCCAAAAAACCACACCCCCAAATTGCTAGAACTCATACAGGAATTCAGCAAAATAGCAGAATATGAAATCAATGCACAGAAAGCAGTTGCATTTCTATACACTAATAATGAGACAGAAGAAAGAGAAAGTAAGGAATCGATCCTGTTACTATTGCATCAAAAACCATAGGCTCTCTAGGAATAAATGTAACCAAAGAGGTAAAGTATCTGTACTCTAAAAACTATAGAACACTTATGAAAGAAACTGAGGAAGACACAAAGAGATGGAAAAACATTCCATGGCCATGGATTGGAAGAATAAATATTGTTAAAATGTCTGCTACCCCAAGTGATCTACACATTAAATGCAATCCATATCAAAATGCCATCACCAGTTTTCACTGAGCTGGAACAAATAATCCTAAAATTTGTACGGAACCAGAAATGACCCCTATTTGGGGACAAACTTATGTTGGAAAAGAAAACCAAACATGGTAGCATCACAGTACAAGACTTCAAGGGATATTGCAAAGCTATAATCTTCAAGACAGTATGGTACTAGCACAAAAACAGACATGTAGATCAATGGAACACAAGAACACAAGACAGACCCTCAAACTCTGTGGTCAACTAATCTTTGACAAAGCAGGAAAGAATATCCAAAGGAAAAAAGTCTCTTCAAGAAATTGCTAGGAAAATTGAACAGCCACATGTGGAAGAATCAAACTGTACCTTTTGTTACACCATATACCATGCAAGCTGGTGCAGCCACTCTGGACAAAAGTGTAGAGGTTCCTCAAGAAGCTAAAAATAGAGCTACTCTATGACTCAGATATTCCACTACTAGGTATTTACTCCAAAGATACAAACGTACTTTTTTTTTTTTTTTAGAGAGATGATTCATTTACCTCTTCATAGTGCCATATCCAGAAATCTTTCCTATAGCACTTAAATGCAAATAATTGCTATAGATAAGAGCAGCACTGGTCCCTATATATTCCTGTATTTTATAATGCTCTTAGCTTCCTTAGCTTGCAATCTTTTATCTCCCCCCTTTCCCAGGAAGATAGAGCAGTATATTGAAAAGAGAAAAAGCCTTGGAGTTTGATATATCTTAACAAAAGTTGTATATTTCTGGGCAATTTCATTCCTCTGAATTTCAGTTTATAAACTGAATTATCTGTAAATTAAATTATCCGTAAAGTGGGTATGATAAGACTTACCTCATGGAGAAGATAAAATGAAATATATTCAGAGTACTTAGTACAGTGTCTCACATGTGGTAGATAAGCAGTCAATGACTGTTTTCTCTAGTCTTTCCTCTCTTTGTCTCTTGTTGCATTTCTTGCAGCATGTAGATTCAGCAAAATGCCATTTATAATTCAGAGAACACTGTTCTCAAGAACAGTTAAATGAACAATAAAGCTGATTTCTTTCCAATGAATATTAATATAGAAATACAATACCATCCTCTGAATTTGAAGGTTTTGGGTCAATGGTCATATGGATTAACCCACACTCTAGCCTTTGAACTTTTCACCATAGGAGTTGAAAAGTTTTTTCAATGCAAATGATATCATGCCAATTACCAGCTTTAATTCAGCCCTCAGGATAAAGCCCAAGCACCTCAAATTAACATGCAGGTTCCTTCCTCCATGAGTTGGCCTCTCTGTACCTTTCTACCTTAGTTTTCCCTCCTCACACTAAGTTTTAACCATTTTGTAATACATTTATTTCTCTTACTATGCCAGGCATTTTGTCTTCCATTGCCTTTATCATATAGCTCCCTCTGTATGTATTCAGGGATTCTGTCCTCATTTGTTGATCATTTTGTATTCATCTTCCAGTTAGGTGCCCATCGTCTCAGCATACTATGTTGTAAAGATTACTGCATATTGGTCTTTCCCAGTAGATTGAGATACTTGAGAGCAGAGATAATATTTTATATAATATTTGAATCTCCATTGCCTTGATCATAAGTTTTCCAGTGCAAATGAGGAAACCTAACCTAACACCTGTGAATGAATGATGATGGATGACATATTAGTACCACCTATCCCAACATAGTCTTTACTTGTAATACAATTGTAATACAATTAAAATTTCCTGAAGCCTCAGGGCACCTAAGAAATGCTTTAATTTTATCTCTTATGAGATGATCTTAATTCACACAAAGTGTTATGTACTAAAAGGTGTCCAAACAAGTTGATTTTTATACTGGAATATTCATGTCAGAAAACAAGCAATAGTGTAAATAACTGTCGAGTCAATCTCTGGCCTGCTTATTATGACAGAAATAAAATTGAACTCTGCTTTTGACATGTAATTCCAATACTAATAGGTTCCACATTCATTTCTCTCTAGCTGCTAGCAGGAAGCATTTTGTAATGGTATGTCTATTAGTAACTACCTTATATTTCCCTTAAACAATTGTTTCCCTTATGTTCCTAATAAGAAAGGAGGAAGGCAGAGGTGGGAGTTTTAGAGTTGAGGTGGTCTTTTTTTTTTTATTCAAATGAAGGAAAAATGGGTTTGGGCTTTAGGAAAAAAATTTTTTTGGCACGGGGAGAGGGATAGGAAGATAATATTAAGTAGCCTCAAAAAAAAATATTAAGTAGCCTTCACATGTGGGGTTCAATCTCACAACCTGAGGTCATGACCTGAGCTGAAATCAAGAGGCAGACACTTAACTGATTATTTGTTGCTGTATCATCTAATGACATTTTATCTCAAAGAGGAGAAACATAAAACTGCCATTATATTTATTCCATTGTGGATAACCTACTGATTCCTCCTCCCCATGCTTATTTTTTTATTCCATCACTATAATTCAAATATCTTACCAGAACGTGTCTCCATGTCAGTCTCATTCCATTAATTCTATCAGAAATGCTTTGCGTAGTTGGGCTTCTTTCCTGCTCTGGAAGGTTTTTGTTTTGTTTTGTTTTGTTTTGTTTTGTTTTGTTTTTTAGGTATGTATTTATTACTACTTTTACTTGAGTGGTTCTGGTCTTTGTTGCAATGATAGAATTCCTGTTCTTTCTGCACCCTCAATAACACATTCTTTTGCTTTACTTTCAAATCTTGTTTAGTTTCTTTACTCTTTCTTCTGCAATCCGGAAGATTACTTTCTTTTTAAGTCAACCAATTATTAAAAAAAAAGTCAACCAATTATAATAGTACTATTAATAATTTTAATTATTGTATATCATATTTGTGATATATATTTGAATAACATTAAACATTAGAAAGCATGTTATTTATTTAATTTTAATTATATATTAGTATATAATTTAGTTATATAAATATATTTTATATTTTATATATTAATACTTTTACATATCATTATATAACATTAATATAACATAATATAAATATACTATTATATTAGTTTCAAATGTACATAGTGATTCCACAATTATATCCATTATTAAATGCTCACCACCATCTGTCACCATAAATAATTATTGCAATATTATTGAATATATTTCCTATGCTGTAATTTTTATCCCCATGACTTATTTATAAGTGGAAGTTAATGCCTTGTAATCCTCTTTATTTATATTGCCTATCCCTCCATCACACTCTCCTCTAGCAATCACTAGTTTTTCCTCTATATTTATGTTTCTATTTTGTTTTTGTTGTTTGTTAATTTGTTCTGTTTTTTAGACTCTACATGTCCATGAAATCATGTGGTATTTGTGTTTATCCATCTGATTTATTTCACTTACCCTAATTCCCTCTAGGTCATCTCCAATTGATTGGTTATATTTAAGCAATATTACCTTTTTCTCTCCTTTTTTCTTTTTACTATTCCCAATGGATAAACCCTAATTCCCTCTAGGTCATCTCCAATTGATTAGTTATATTTAAGCAATATTTCTTTTTTCTCTTTTTTTTCTTTTTACTATTCCCAATGGATAATTCAATACCACTATTTATACTTTTTTTCTTATATTCCTTTAGCATCAAATTCTTTTTTATTTTTTCATTTATACTATTGCATTTCATTCTGTTAACATTTCTTATCAGGTTGTTCTATCCTGGTGGCTTTTGTTCTTGTTTTATAGAGGTTACATGTATTAACATGTATTAATTGAGGTACCAGTAACTGCTATTACAAGACCACTTTGTAATTTTTTAGGCTAAACAAATAGAGTTCTATTTTTCACTCACGTAATAATTCAGTGCATATCCCTGGTTGCCAAATGGATATTCTTCACATGTTGATCCAGGGACCCACGTGCTTTCACTTTTGTAGCTCTATTATTTCATTAAGGGTCTCAGTACCCTCTGCATTTAACTAGTGGAAGGGAAACAAAGTGAAGAAATTTGACTCACTTTTGAAAAGTTCTAACCTAGAAGTAACACACATCAGATCTACTTACATTCTAAATTGGCAAGAATTAGTTTCACAGCAACACTTTGATGCAAAAGGTTCTGAGAAATGTAGCCCTAGCTGAGCAGCAACAATTCTGTGCTATAAAATTTTGAAATTTTGGTGGGCAGCTAGATGTCTCTTCTCCATCATGTTCTTACAGTATATTGATTGTGCCAAACATTTTCTCATTTTTTTCTACATGCTTTAGTAAATAACTTTCAGAGTTATAATCCTCTGATGATTTTTCAGGATGATGTTCCTTTTCCTTTTTTTGCCACTTTCTTTTACAAGTTAACAGTTTTATTTTACTTGTCATATTTTACAAAACTCAATCAAGAAGTGTTATTTGTAGTATGTCTTTGATCCTGCTCATTGTTCATTTATATGTAGAAGCCTCTACACAGATTTGCAGTTGGGAAGGTGGTGTGTGTACAGTTCTTAGCTTAGTTTCCTTGTAATCTGATGAAGTTTTCTGGATAAAGGTGAGAACTTTATCTGATTGTCTCATTCTTCAAATTGAGAATACACACAACTTTTCCTATCTTCATCAATGCCTATTGAGTTTTACAAGTTAGCATACAGTATGTCATTGTAATTTCTAGGATTGAATATATCTGAATCCACATAGAATTTGTGTCATTAATGCTTTATATCTATTCCTGGGTTTAGATGACCAGACTGCACATTTCTAAGACAAAAAACAGAAAGTTGAAGAACAGTGACTCACTGCCTGTCTCACCTGCCACTTTGCTGAATTTCGGGTAGCAAAACATGTTGGTTACTGCTTACTCTATTTTCTACCATATAGGTCTTTAACTGGTGGAAAGGTTGCCTAAATTTTGTAAATATGTTGGCTGTCTAGCTTATTTGTCATTGTCAGTAAAAGATGTTTCCCTATACCTTCTTCCTGGTCTTTCAAAGTATGTTTTAGGGAAACTGGAAGAGGCAAAATAAAAGCCTGCTATATAGTTGATGTTAATAATTCAATATTCCATTTCAAAAGTTATACTGAGTTCTAATTGATACATAAAAAACTGTATGTGATTAAAGTATTTAATAAAGTAATTTAATAAGTTTTAACATTTATTATCTATCTCATCTGTAAAACTGTGATAGTAAGCAAGATAATGAAAATACTCATCATTCCCAATAATTTTCTTGAGTTGCTGTCCCTCCATGTTTACCACTCCATCATCAGGTAACCCTTGATCTGCATTTTGACACTACAGATCAGTTTCCATGTCCTAGATTTTTACATAAAAGGAATCATCCATTATGAACTCCTTTTGTGTGACTTCTTCCTCTCAGCACAATTAGAAATTCATCCATATTGTTGCATATCAATACTACATTTCTTCTTATTGCTAGGTAGTGTCTTTGCAGGGATATAGCACAATCAGATTTATTTAATTGTTGGTAGATATTTGGATTGTTTCTAATTTGGGACCATTACAAACAAAACTGCCATGAACTTTTCTATACTAGTGTCCTTATTTCTCTTAGGTAAATACCTTGTAGTACAATGACTGAGTCAAATGGTAGATATATTTATATAACTTTGAAAGAACTTTCCAAAGTTGTACCATTTTACATTTCAACCAGGAGATAGGGCTAGTCTTTTTAATTTTAGATATTTTTATGTTGGTGTCTCCTTGGAGTTTTAATCTACATTTCTCTAATGACTAATGATGGTGAATTTTCTCTGGTGTTGTTATTTGCCATCTGGGTATCTTTTTAGTAAAGTGTGTATTCCCCAACCTTTTGAATATTTTAGTCTGGTTGTTTATTTTCTTAACATTGTATCTTGGGAATTATTTATATAGTCTGAATATAAACTCTATCAGATGTGAGATTTGCAAGTACTTTCTCCCAACTCTTGCTTATGTTTTCATTCTTAATCTTGATGAGATCTAAGTTATTAATTTTTCTTTATGGATTTTGATTTTGGTGCTATGTGTGTAAGAAATCTTTGGCTAACCCAAGGTCCAAAAGATCTCCCGAGTTTTCTAAGTTTTATACTTTTAAATTTTACCTTTAGTCATGTGATCCATTTTGAATTGATTTTTGTATATGGTGCAAGTACAGATACATTTCTCTCTCTCTGTCCCTCTCACTCTCCCCCTCTCTCTTTTCTTTGCCTCCCTTCCTTCCCTTTCCTTTTTGTTTGTTCTTTTTTGCTTATGGTTGTCCAATTGTTTTAGCACCGTCTATTGAAAGGACTATTCTTTCACCTTTGAATTGCCTTTGTACCTTGGTTGAAGGCCAAATGTATAGACTAGTTTCTAGACTCCCTGTTCTGTTTCATTAATGTATTTTGTCAGTCCTGATGCAAATACAACACTGTCTTGAATATTATTGCTTTACAATGTCTTGAAATCAGGTAGTGCAATTCCTCTAACTTTATTCTTTTTCCAAGATACTTTGGGTATTCTAGATCCTTTGCATTTCCATATGAATTTTTGAATTAACTTATCTAGTTTTACTTTTATATTTTTAAAGATTTATTTATTATTTGAGGGAGGGAGGTGCAGCGAGTAAGGAAAGAGAGATTCCTTAAACAGATTCTCCACTGAGTGTATAGCCTGACACAGGGCTGGATCCCAGGACCCTGACATCATGACCTGAGCCTAAACTAAGAGTTAGGTGCTTAACTGACAGCCACATAGGCACCCCTCAACCTCTCTGTTTGCCTTTTTGGGTTTTCTTGGGACTGCATTAAATCTACAGATCAATTTAGACAGAAATAATATTTTAATGTAATGAGACTTCCTTTTTGTGAACACAATATGTTTTAACCATTTATTTAGGTCTTTTGAAATTTTCTAAACAATGTTTTGCAATTTTCAGTGTCCAGGCCTTTGACATCTCTTGTCATGTTTATTCCTAAGTATTTCATATTTCTGATGCTGTTATAATAGGCATTGTGTCTAATTTCCAATTGTGCATAGAAATACAGTTGTTTTCTGTGTATTGATCTTGTATCCTAAACTTACTTATCAGTACCCATAACTTTTTAATATAGAAGTTTTTAAAATAGATTTTGTAGGATTTTCTGCATGATCATATTACCTAAAAAAAAATAAAGCCAGTATATCTTTATTCATTTTATTCTTTGCTCTCAATCTCTGTCTTTTGTTTTTTTTCCTTTGCCTCAATTTGACTTTATTATTTTTTTGTTTTTATTTTTTAATTTTAATTTTTAAATATATTTCAGTTTAGTTAACATGTGTTATTTGTTTCATGGGTAGAATTTAGTGATTTCGTCAGTTGCATATAATAATGCCCAGTGCTCATTACATTAAGTGCCCTCCTTAATGCTCATCACCCAGTTACCCTGTCCTACCCCCATTTTGTTTTGCTTTTCTTTCACTGATTAGAACTTCTAGTACAACATTGAATAGGTGGAATTACAGAAGATATCTTAGCCTTGATCCTGATTTTAGTGGGAAAGCATTCAATATTTCATTAATAAATATGATATTGGTTACTGATTTTCTTTGGTAAATGTCTTTTATTAGGTTGATTAATTTTTCTTCTGTTCCTAGTTTGCTGGCAGTTTTTATCAGGAACAAATGTTGGCTTAGAGCAAATAGCTTTTTCTGAGTATATTTAGGTTACAATATTTTTTTGTTAGTTATAATGGTGAATTTCATTGTTTTTCTAAACCAACGTTGCATTTCCTACTTGGTCATTATTTAATAGCCTCTTTATCTGTCATTGGACTTGATTTGCTGAACATTCATAAGAAGTTTTATATCTGTATTCCTCAGAGATGTTGCTGTGTTTTATTTTCCCCCAAAATCTTTTTCTCAGTTTGGTATTACGGTAATATTTATGGATAGCATTTGTTGGTTAATCCATTTTTTCTGTAGATTTATATAATTTATTCCTTAAATATATGGAGGAATTCACCAACGAAGCCATATTGGTCTGGAATGTTTCTTGTGGGAAGGTTTTTCACTAAAAATTCTATTTCTTTTTATAGATATAGGGCTAGTCAGATGATTTTTTAAAAATTTTATTTATTTATGAGAGAGAGAGACAGACAGACAGACATAGGAAGTGGGAGAAGCAGGCTCCATGCAGGGAGCCCAACATAGGACTCTATCCTAGGTCTCCAGGATCAGGCCCTGGGCGGAAGGTGGAGCTAAACTGCTGTGCCCCCAAGGCTGCCCTTTGATAGTGTTCTTAAAGAGATTTGTACATTTCATCCAACTTGTCAACTTATTGGCATAAAATTTATATTTTAATTTTAGACTGTAGTGTTTGCATCTCTGATATCTGATATCGGTTACTTGTATATTTGCTTTTTATCCTTTGTTTAGGATATATCTTTTCAAAGAATCAGGTTTGCATTTTATTGATTTTCTCTATTGCTTCCTCTATTTTGTATCATTTATTCATTTCTTTTTAAAAAATTACTGCCTATATTTTACTTTTTATTAAGTCAGGGCCATACCCAATGTGAGGTTTGAACACATGAACCTGAGATCAAGAGTTGCATGCTCTACTGACTGAGCCAGCCAGAGGCTCCTCATTTATTCATTTCTTGCCTTTATTTCCTTTTGCCTGTTTACCTTTAGTCTAGTTTTCTCTTCTTTTCTACTTATTGTGATATAAGTTGAGATTATTGACTTGAGACTACATTTTATTTTTATTTTTATTCTTAAAAAATATTTAATTTATTTATTCATAAGAGATACAGAGAGAGAGAGGCAGAGATACAGGCAGAGGGAGAAGCAGGCTCCATGCAGGGAGCCCGATGTGGATCTTGATCCCGGGTCTCTAGGATCACACCGTGGGCTGAAGGCAGGCACTAAACCACTAAGCCACCCAGGTTGCCCGCATTTTATTTTTAATATAGATATGTAGTAATATAAAAATTTCAAGCTATTTCTGTTACTATTTATAAAATTTTAGTAGATATTTAAGGTCTGTCACTTTAAGATTATATGTGGTCAAGAAAATAATTATTCACATACAGTATAGCACTTGTCATATAATTCCTTTTTAAAAGTGATAGAAATTTTCATTTTAATGTCTGCAATATTTTTATTGTATTATGTTGTTTTTCTTTTTCTTTTGCATAGTTATAGTGAAATGTAAAATCCAGCCTAAAAACACCAATAAAATTGAAAATGAAAATACAAAAAAAGTTTAGTCCTATAAAGTCTTTTGATTTTTGATAAGTACAAAATACCTTCTAATTGCACTTGTGATTCTTCTTTGACCTATATGTTCTTTATTTTTTTAACCTATATGTTATTTAAAAGTGTATTATTTAGATTCCTAATATTTGGGTGTTTTCCAGATATTTTTCTATTAGTGATTTCAAATTTAATGTTATTTCTTAATAGGTTAATTGTTATGATCAATGAACACGTTTTTTATTTCATTTCTTTGAAGTTTGCTGAGACTTGTTTTATGGCTATTATATGGCTTACCTTGGTAAATGTTTTATGTGCTTTTTAAAATAATGTGGATTTTGCTATTGTTAAGAAGTGTGGTCTATAAATGTCAGTTAGGTCAAGTTGGTTGGTAGTGTTGGTTAAGTCATCTGTATCCTTACTACTTTTCTATTCAGTTGTTCCAAAAATAATTTAGAGATGTGTGTTGAAATCTATGATTATAATTGTGGGTTTGTCTATCTATTATAGGAGCTCTTATTAGTTTCACGTAAGAAACCATTTTTTTATTTTCTTCTAATTCCAGTGTAGATCACTTACAGTGTTATGTTAGTTTCAGGTGTACAATATGTTGATTCAAAATTCCATATATCACCCGGTTCTCATCATGATAAGTGTACACTTAATCCCCTTCACCTAATTTCCTAATTTACCCACCCCCCACACACACCTGACCTCTCATAACCATCTATTTGTTGTCTATAATTAAGAGTCTGTTTCTTGATTTCTCTCTGTCTCTCTGTTTTCTCTTTTGCTCATTTGTTCTGTTACTTAAATTCCATATATGAGTAAAATCATATGGAATTTGTCTTTCTCTGATTGATATATTTCATTTAGTATTATACTCTCTAGCTCTATCCATGTTGCTGCAAATGGCAAGATTTCATTCCATAATATTCCATTATATATAATGTGTGTGTTCCATTATACATATAATATGCATTATATATATATCATATCTTCCATTTCCATTCATCCATTGATGGACATTTGGGCTGTTTCCATAATTTGGGTATTGTAAGTAATGCTGCGCTATGCATATTTGAATTAATGTTTTCATATTTTTGAGGCAAACATGTAGTAGTATGACTACTAGATCATATGGTACTTCTATTTTTTAATTTCTTAAGGAACCTCCATACTGTCTAACAATGTGGTCATACCAGTTTGCATTCCTACCAACAGTGCATGAGGGTTCATTTTCTCCACACCCTCATCAACACTTGGTGTTTCTTGTGTTTTTGATTTTAGTCATTTTGACAGGTGTGAGGTGATATTACATGGTGGTTTGATTTGTGGTTGCCTGATGATGAGTGATGTTGAGCATCTTTTCCTGTGTCTGTTGGCCATCTTTATGTCTTCTTTCAAGAAATGGGCTCATGTCTCCCACCCATTTAAATTGTATTATTTTTGTGTTTGTTGAATTGTCTAAGTTCTTTATATATTTTGATGCTAATCCTTTGTCAGATGTGTCATTTACAAATACCTTCTCCCAGTCACTGGGTTACCTTTTAGTTTAGTTAGTTGGTTGGTTGTTGCACAAAAGCTTTTTATTCTGATATAGTTCCAGTAATTTATTTTTGCTTTTATTTCCCTTGGAGATATATGTAAAAAATGTTATGGCCAGTACCAGAGAAATTACTGCCTGTGCTGTCTTCTAGGATTTTTTATGGTCTCAGGTCCCATGTTTATGTCCTTAATCCATTATGAGTTTATTTTTGTGTGTGGGATAAGAAAGTGGTTCAGTTTCTTTTTTAAAAAAAATTATTTATGCATTTGTTTACTTATTAATTAAAATTTGGGTGAACCTAATTGAATTCGAGCCTATTCACAGGTTCTGAAAAGAACATCAAGGGAACATTTTTCTTGTGCATTAGATTTTCATCAGACTTACTAATCAAAAGCCTGGCAACTCAAAATATTATTTTTTTAATTTAAATTCAATTAGCCAAAATATAGTACATCATTAGTTTCAGATTTTTTTGTGTGTAGTAGTTTAGTTTTATCCCACCATTTGTTGAACAGACTGTCTTTTTCCCATTGGATATTCTTTACTGCTTTGTCAAAAATTAATTGACCATATTATCATGGGTTTTCTGAGTTTTCTGTTCTCTTAATATATGTGCCTATTTTTGTGTCAGTGTCATACTGTTTTGGTTACTAAAATTTTGTAATATAACTCGAGATCTGAAATTGTTATACCTCCAGGTTTGTTCATCTTTTTCAAAATTGGTTTGACTGTTTGGAATTTTTTGTGGTTCCGTAACAAATTTTAGGAATATTATTCTAGTTCTGTGAAAAATGCCATTTGTATTTTGTTAGGGATTACATTAAATATGTAGTTTGCTTTAGTTAGTAATGGATATTTTAACAGTATTTGTTCTTCCAATCCATGAGCATGGACTGTCTTTCCATTTGTTTGTATTATTTTCAATTTCATCATCAATGTTTTAGAGTTTTTGGGATACATGTCTTTTACCTCCTTTGTTATGTTTATTTCTAGCTATTTTATTACTTGTGGTGCAATTGTAAATAGGATTGTTTTATTTTCTTTTTCTCTACTTCATTATTAGTGTATAGAAATATGGATTTCCATACATTGATTTTGTATACTGTGACCTCAATTCTCATAGTTTTTTGGTGGAATCTTTTGGGTTTTCTATATATAGTATCATATCATCTGCAAATAGTGAAAGTTTCACTTCTTCCTAATTTGGATGCCTTTTATTCCTTTTTCATATCTGATTGCTGTGCCTAGGACTTGTATTGTGTATTGAATAAAAATAGTGAGAGAGAATGATCATACTTATCTTGTTCTTGACCTTAGGCAGAAAGTTCTCAGATCTTCCCATTGAGTATTATAACTGTGGCTTATTTCAGGTAAGGCCATAATTATATTGAGCTATGTTCCCTCAGGGTTTTCACCATGAATGGATATTGTACTTTGTCAGATGCTTTTTCTGCAGTGATTGAAATAATCATATGTTTGTTGTCCTTTCTTTTGTTTTGTTTCTTTTGTTTATATTATCATATTGATGGATAGGAGAATATTGAACTACCCTTATATCCCCGGAATAAATCCCACTTGATTGTGTGAATGATTTTTTAAAAATGTATTGTTAGACTTAGTTGCTGGTATTTTGTTGAGGAGTTTGCATGTATGTTCATCAGAGATATTTGTCTATAGTTCTTTTGTTGTGTGTTTGATGTCTTTATCTGGTTTTAGTATCAGAATAGTGCTGACCGTGTAGAAAGAATTTAGAAGCTTTCCTTTCTCTTCTATGTTTTTGGAAAAGTTTGAAAATAGTAGGTATTAACTCCTTTTTAAATGTTTGGTAGAATTCACCTATTAAGCCATCGACTCCTGCCTGGATTTTGTTTGTTGGGAGTTTTTTGATTACTAATTTCAGTTTTTTACTGGTATCAGTTTGTTCAAGTTTTCTATTTCTTCCTGATTCAGTTTTGTGAGTTTATATTCCTAGGAATTTATCCATTTCTTCTATGTTATCCAGTTTGTTGATATATAATTTTACATTATATTTTCCTATAATCCCCTATATTTCTTTGGCGTTATTTCTCCTCATTCATTTATGATTTATTTGAGATCTCTCTCCCTCCCTCTGTCTCTTTTTCTCTCTCTCTCTTTTGATGAGTCTGGCTAGATTTTTATCAATTTGATGATCTTTTCAATGAATCAGTTCCTGATTTCATTGATTTGTTCTACTGTTTTTTTTTTAAACTTCTATATAATTTATTTCTGCTCTAATTTTTATTATTTTCTTCTTTCTGCTAGATTTGGGTTTTGTTTGTTCTTTTTCTAGCTCCTTTAAGTGTAAAGTTAAGTTGTTTATTTGAGGTTTTCTTACTTTTTTGAGGTAGGTCTATATTGCTAGAAAGTTTCCTTTTAGAACCATGTTTGTTGTATCTCAAAGATTTTGGACTATTGTGTTTTCATTTTCATTTGTCTCCATGTAAGTTTTGTTTTTTCCTTTGACTTCTAGCTGACCCATTTATTGTTTAGTAGCATGTTATTTAACCTCCCTGTATTTGTGCTATTTCCATTTTTTTTGTTGTTGTTGTTGATTTATAGTTTCATAGTGTTGTGGACAGAAAAGATTCATGGTATGACTTTAGTCTTTTTGAATTTGTTGAGACTTGTTTTTTGGGTCAAATATGTGATCTATTCTGAAGAATATTTCATGTGCACTTGAAAAGAATGTGTTTTCTGTTGTTTTAAGATAGCATTTTCTGAATATATCTGTTAAGTCCATCTGGTTCTGTATGTCACTTGAACTCACTGTTTCTTTGTTGATTTTCTGTTTAGATGATCTGTTCAGTCCCATACTATCATTTTATTACTATCAATTAGTTTCTTTATGCTTGTTATTAACTGTTTTATATATTTGAGTGCTCCCATATTGGGTGCATAAATATTCGTAATTATTATATATTCTTTTCTTTTTGCATATCTGTTATTGTTTTGATTTGTGGATACCATTGTGTTTGTATATAACATCTTCACATATAGCAGTCTTTATAAAGTTGATGTTTGCTTCAGTTTGAACCCATTCTTTACTCCCCTCCCCAACCAAGTATTAGGCATATGGTGTCGTACTTTATATCCTTTTATTTTATGAGTTCCTTTACCAACTTTAAAGATATACTTATTTTTACTGGTTTTGTACTTTCTACTTTTCTTTGTTTTACTTACGGTGTTTCTTTTCTACTCAAAGAGTCCCTTTTAACGTTTCTGTAGGGCTGTTTTAGTTCAACTTAGAGCTGTTTCCTTTAACTTTTGTTTGTCTGAGAAACTCCTCATCTCTCCTTTTATTTTGAATGATAGCCCTGTTGGCTAGTATATTCTTGGCTTCAGATTTTTTTCCTTTCATCTCTTTGAATGGATCATGCCACTTCTGGTCTGCCAAGTTTCTGCTGAACAATCAGCTGACAGGTTTGTTTGGTATCCCTTGTATGTAACTGTTTTCTTTTCTCTGGTTGCTTTGAAAATTCTCTCTTTATCACTACTTTTTGCCATTTGAGTTACTATTTGTCTTGGTGTGAATTTCTTTGGTTTGATTTGCTGGAGGATGTCTGCCTGCTAGTTCTGGATTTCTGTTTCCTTCCACAAATTAGGGAAATTTTCAGCTATTATTTCTTCAGATATATTTTTTCCCCATTTTCTATCTTGTCTTGGTCTGTGATCCCTATAATGTATGTGATTTTAAGCTTGATGGAGTTGCTAGGCTTTCCTAGTTTATTCTCATTTTGCATAGTTTTTTCCATCTCTGACCTGCTTAACATTATTACTTTCCATTTCTGTCTTCCATGTCACTGATTCATTCTTCTGCTTCCTCTAGCCTATTTATTCCACCTAGTGTATTATTATTATTTTTTAAAGATTTTATTTATGTATTCATGAGAGACACACAGAGGGAAAGAGAGAGAGAGGCAGAGACACAGGCAGAGGGAGAAGCAGGCTCCATGCAGAGAGCCTGATACGGGACTCAATCCCGGGACTCCAGGATCAGGCCCTGGGCTGAAGGCTGCACTAAACTGCTGAGCTACCCAGGCTGCCCTAGTGTATTATTAATTTTATTTATGTTTTTTGTCTGTCATTGGTTCTTTTTATTTCTTTGTTAGTGGTCTTACTGATGTCCTCCACACTTTTTTCTCAAGTCTACTGAGTATAATTATGATCACTACTTTAAACTCTCTATTGGGGGATGCCTGGGTGGCTCAGTGGTTGAGCATCTGCCTTGGCTCAGGGCATGATCCCGGAGTCCTGGGACTGAGTCCCGTGTCAGGTCCCTTCATGGAGCCTGCTTCCCCCTCTACCTGTGTCTCTGTCTCTCTCTCTCTCTGTCTCTTATGAATAGATAAATAAAATCTTTAAAAATTTTTTTCTATCAAGCATATTACTTACTTCCATTTTGCTTATGTCTTTTGGTGTGGTTTTGTCTTGTTCTTTCATTTGGGACATAATTCCCCATTTCCTCATTTTGTCTAACTCTCTGTGTCTGTTTCTGCTTATTAGGAAAGTCAGCTATGTCTCTTGCTTTTGAAAGTTGTGGCTTTGTGAAAACGAGGTTCTGCCGTAGAGCGTCCCCTGTTCATTGGAGCCTGGTGCTTTAAGGATATCTCCTATGTTTGTTATGCTCCCTGCTGTTGGTCACTTTTTCCTTCAGTCCAGTCTTTTCCAATGGCTCTCTTTGCCTGTTTTGTTTAGTCTCTTTGGTATTAGTAGATCCTTCCTTGGCAGTATTGGTGTTGAGTTTAGTCAGACCAGGTGTTTCCAGAAATGTAGTAGCACCAAACTACAGGAAGCTTTTCCTTTATTGTCTCTTGAGAAGCTTTTGGTGTTGGGTGCGGCCTACAATCAGACTAACTGTGTGCCCCCAGCCCATAGCTGGGGCTGTAGTCTGACTGATATATATATCTCTCCCCTTTCCCTGGGACAGGAGTCACTTTGGAATGATGGTAGTCCCTGTCAGAGTTGATTGCACACTTCCAGGCTGTGGTCTCAGTTTGAATGAGCTTATTAGGCCAAGAACATATTGGTGGGAGGTGGGTCCACAGTATTCTCAGGGCAGGGTGCACTGTGCCCACAAGATTTGTGTGATGAAAGGAAGAACATGCTGTGGCTGTTGCCAGGCCCAGTTCTATTGGTGTGGGCATATAGTTTTAACAAGATACATATTAGTCTGATGGGAAAGGAAACATGATACTGCTTACCCCAGGGGCCTTTGGGGCAGATCTTCAAAGCATATGTGGACAGAATGCACAGTTTTAAGAGGGTGGTCACAAGTCTTCCACAGGAGGGTTGCCATCAACCTAGCTGCTACTTGGACTGAGGCTCCTCATTGCGTGCATGAGGAGACATGGTGTTGGCAATGTCTGTACTGTTCTTTTATGGGAGGAGGCTCAGAGCTCCTGGACTGAGGTAAGCATGACGGGAAAAGATGGATATGTGGAACCCCAGGTGATGGGGTTTAGTGTAATGAAGTTGGGTAATGAATGCTCCACTGGTTCCTTCAGGAGGCCATGTGTTTATTCTTGGGGTATGGGAGGGAAATGGTGCCTGGAAGCTCCTTCATTCCTGGATGTATCTCTCAGGGATCTCTGTCCCTCCCAGACACACTCAGAGATTAGTAAATAACTTTCCCTCTTGTATGTCCCAGGCATTTTTCAAACAGCTGCTTCTCTGCTGTATCTTGGAGGGCTGTGTGTTGTGCTTTCTCTTTCAATGTGAGGACTCAGTTTCCTTTGACCTTCCAAGCTCTCCAAGTACCAAGTCCTCTGATTTTTAAATTTCAAGGCTTTAAGTCTTTCTTACTTTAAGAATTCACAAAATTCAGTCCCTCAGTGGTTTTCAAAGTCAAAAATTATATTTTGCCTTCCTGTGCAGACTACCTGGTATGATAGTCTGTTTCACTCTCTTCTCTGTGCTCGTGGATCACTTCCTCTCATGCAGGATCCTGTAAGTCTGTTTAGATCCCTGCTGAGTCTCCGCCCTTCCTACACTATTGGATGTGGCCTCTTCTCTACATTTAGTTGTGGAGTCTGTTCTTCCAGGCTGCAGTCATTTTCTGGGTTATTTACACTAATGTGAGTGTTATCTAGTTATGTACATGGGACACGGTGAGCCTAGGGTCCTCCTACTCCATCATCTTCTTGTCTTCCCCTACTTAAAATATCTTATAACTTAATTATGTAGATAAGACATTATGGTGGTCATGTCATCTTGAGCAACTGACCCCTTCATCAGTATGAAACCATCTTCTATAACTCTTGTGATGTTGTTTTTTAAATAGTCTACTTTGTCTGATATTCTTGTATATACCCTGCTTTTTTGGATTAGTATTAGTGTTATATCGTTCCCCATCTTTTTACTTTAATCTCCTTGTTCTATAATATTTACAGTGAGATTCTATTAGGGAGCAGTTGAATCTGCTTTTTAATCCAGTTTCATGATCTTTGTGTTTTAATTGGAGTTTTTTAGACATTTGAATTCAATGTGATTATTGATGTACCTGGGTTAAAATTTACCCTTTTGATGTTTGATTTTTAATTATATTTTCTCTTAATATTCTGTGCCCAATTTTGGCTCTCTGTATGTCAACTTTTGATAAATTGAGTGTTTTTTATGGTTCCATTTTATCTCCTTTGTTGAATTATTCTAATTCTTCATGGTGCTATTTTAGTGGTTGCTTTAGACTACAGTGTACATCTTCCATTTATCAGTCTGTCTTCTTGTAGTATTATTATACCATTTACCATGTCTTATAAGAGCTTTACAATAGTATGCTTCCATTTCTCCCCCTCATGTTAGCTTTTGTGATATTATTGATATATATTTTATTTCTACATGTTGTAAACTCTACAGTTTATGAGTTTTGCTTTCAATAGTCATAATCGTTTTTTTTTTTAAGATTTTATTTATTTATTCACGAGAGACAGAGAGTGGCAGAGACATAGGCAGAGGGAGAAGCAGGCTCCATGCAGAAAGCCTGATGTGGAACTTGATCCTGGGAACCCGGGATCACACCTTGAGCCAAAGGCAGACGCTCAACTGCTGAGCCACCCAGGCATTGCAATAGTCATAATCTTTTAAATAAATCTAATAGGAAAAGATGCTTGTTATATTTATGTGTATATTTACCATTTTCAGTACTCTTCATCATTCTGTTTATATCTAGAATTGTATCTGTGTCAATTTTATTTCTTCCTGAAGAATTTCATTTACATTTTTGTAGCTCAAGTCTCTTGGTACATGCATATGCCTGAGAAAGTCTTTTAGAAAGACATTTAGATACTTTCACTGGGTATAGAATACTATTGTAAATTTATTTTTTACGTGTTTTGAAGATGTTACTCCACTTGCTTTTGGCCTGCAGTGTTTTCAACAGGTAGTTTGCTATCCTTCGTATATTTGTTAGTATGTGTATGATATGTTTCTCTCACTCTGCCCCTGCTATTTTTAAGGTTTTTTTGTTTTGTTTTTTTTTATCAGTGTTAACAATTTGGTTATGATATATTTTGATGTAGTTATTTCATGTTTCTTGTCTTTGGATTTGTTGAACCTTTTAGATTTGTGGATTTATTGTTTTATTAAATTTATATAATTTTCAACCATCATTACTTTAAAAACTTCTTCTGTTCACCCTTCCATTTCTCTTGTAGATTGTATTTTTCTGAATATTAGGCCATTTTACTTTCTTGCATCACTCACTGAAACTCTATTTCTTGGGGTTTTTTGGTCTTTTTCTCCTGTCTGTATAATTTGCATGATTTCTTTCACTCTTTAAGATAACCAGTATTTCCAGCTGCATTGTGTAATCTGCCTTAATCCTATTTAGTACATTTTTTTTTGTCTGAGATACTGTAGTTTTCACCTCTAGCAGTGTCATTTAGTTGTTTTTTAAAAATATTTTATATCACTTTTTAGCATGCACATTCCTTCCCCTAGCTTCTTGAACATATGGAATACAGTTAACTTTTAATATCCTTATGCATTAGTTATATAATCTGCACCATTTCTAAGTCAGTTATTTATTTATTTATTTATTTATTTATTTATTTATTTATTTATTTATGATTTTAGTTACTTATGCATGAGAGATATATATAGAGAGAGGCACAGGGAGAGGGAGAAACAGGCTCCATGCAGGGAACCCGACATGGGACTCGATCCCAGGTCTCCAGGATCCCACCCTGGGCTGAAGGTGGTGCTAAACCGCTGAGCCACCGGGGCTGCCCTCTAAGTCAGTTTTAATCAATGATTTTTCTCCTTATTGTGTGCCATATTTTCCTTCTTTGTGTGTCTGTTATTTTTTTTTTTATCAAATGCCAGGCATCATGAATTTTATTTTGTTGGGTATTGGATATTTTTCCAGTTATATAAATATTTTTGAGTTTTGTTTCATGATGAAGTTAAGTTACTTGCAAATAAACAGTTGATCCTTTCAGATCTGTCTTATCAACATTATTAAGTGTTATCACAAGTATTTTCTCATGGGTTTTGTTCTCCTTATTGGGACAAAACTCCCCTGGTTGCTATATTCAATACTTACTAATTATAAGAATTTCTGTTCTGGTTTGTGAGGACTGGAATGTTTTCTGGCCAAATCAATACTATGTTTTGATTCTTCTAGTTATTTTGATGGTTCTTTCTGAGTAGTTTCCACTCATGCATGTAGTGATCACTATTCAGATTAAAATTAAAAATCATCTGCAGATACTCAAACCTCTCCTTCTCTTGTTACTCTGCCCGTGAACTTTAGTTATCTTAGGTTTCCTGAACTTCCAGCTTCTTTTGAAATTATGGAGAATACTGAGACTTTGAGTTTTTCTCCTTGCTTGTAATATAGCATGGAAACTCCAGGCAGTAGGATGGGACAATCATAGGATCCATTTCATTTGTTCATGTTTCTTTGGAGCACTGTTATTGGTTGCCTGACTTCCCATGTCTTTAAAACTGTTGTTTCACATATTTTAATTTTTGCATTTGTTTAAGGCCAGAAGGGAAAATCCAGTCCCTGTTGTTTTGTCTTTACTGAAAGAAGATGTCTTCCCCACTCTTAAATTTTAAAACATTTTTTTCTTTAGAAGTATTCATATATTACTGTTGATATTTTAATATATTGCTGAAAACTATATGGCAAGGTAAATCTTTGCTCCTTTTTTCTTTTCAGAAATTTCTTAGAAGTTTTATGTGAGCACGTAATATAACATGAGATACTAGAAGTACCTTAAATTTGGAACTAAAGGTTCTTGAGTTCAACATGCTATCACAGTAATAATGTGACCTCAGAAAAGTTAGCCTCTCAAAAACTGCAATAATATTTATTGTGCAAGATATTTGTTAGTATCAAATTAAATAATGAATGTAAAGAGACTAGTCCCTGGAATATAGCAGGTAATCAAACATGGTAGCATTTAATAGGTAAATTACCATAATAATGCCATCAAAACCAACAGCTATAGTGTCATTGGAGAGTTAAATGATATATGTTTATTAGAAAGTGGCTAAATAAGAGGCAATAAATTTTAAAGTAAGAAAATAGAGACTCTTAATATTTTTTAGCAAATAGAGACAAAAAAATGCAATTTAACTGGCACTCATCTACTCTTATAGTTACTGTTACATACTTAATGTCTCCAAGATAAAATAAGCAGGAAAAGGGATCCCTGGGTGGCACAGTGGTTTGGCGCCTGCCTTTGGCCCAGGGCGCGATCCTGGAGACCCGGGATCGAATCCCACGTCGGGTTCCCGGTGCATGGAGCCTGCTTCTCCCTCTGCCTGTGTCTCTGCCTCTCTCTCTCTCTCTATGTGACTATCATAAATAAATAAAATTTAAAAAAAAATAAGCAGGAAAAAATCATTTTTGCTGGTTTTATTTATCATTTAAATGCAATTATGGTAGAAATATACTGAAAATATGCTATAGAAGCATCTATATAAATAAAAGAATGAATACAGTGATGGACATATAGGTTCCATCACATTTGGAAACATCATGACAAGGAAGGGCCTTGGGTTCATGTGGTAAGATTTCATTTTCTAATTTTGGCATCCTCACATTTCCAAATAGATTATTTCATTTTAAGAGGAGAAAGTTTGAGAATGCCCATACAGACCCTGAAGTATTTAACAATATGGATTTTTGAGGATCCAAGGCTATTACAGTGACCTATGTAAAATAACATTCTAAAAATGAAAAATAAAAGGTGAGAGTATTAACTCTTGACTCCTCAATTGTTTTTCACTTAAATGTATCTGAGTTTTTTAGCCTTAGAGTGGTTCTCCTTTACTATCCAGCAATCTCTGGAATTATTTATTTTTATTGGCAGCTAAAAGGAACTTATCTGAATGATAGCAATAGCAATATTCAGAATCACAAGAAAATAAGCAGAATGAATGTTATTTATTGAGCAGCACCTCCAGTATTATTCTAAGGACTTTATAACATGCTATATGATTTAGTTCTCACATAAAGTTGCAAAACTATTGTTATTTGTTAAATGAGGTAACAAGTTCAGGGGGTTTGTAACCCATAATAGGCTACCCATTAAAGTGTTAGAATTGGATCCAAAACCAGTACTGGATAATATAATTGCAAAGCGTTTGTTTTTTGATTATGTTATACTGTTTTTTTTTAAGATTTTATTTATTTATTTGAGCAAGAGTGAGTGAGAGGGAGAGGGAGAGAGAATCTGAAGCAGACTCCATGCTGAGTGCAGAGCCTAATGTGTGGCTTGATCCCACAACTGCAAGGTCATGACCTGAGCTGAAACCAATAGTCAGACTCTTAACTGATTGAGCCACTCAGGCACTTCTGTACTGGGTTTTAATATTAACCATAGTTAAAGATAATTTTTAAAATACGTATGATTTTGAAGAAATCATTTAATGTGACCTGAGGACAAATAGTGTGGTTTTTTCAATCATCTGCATGTGTGCTTCTTCCACAAGAATATGGGATGGAGAAGTAGATGGAAATAAATTTGAAATTTATTAGTGTACTATTATTATGACACCTCTTTTGCTGCTAAAAGATCTATTTCATGTTATTTGACTTGACCAAGAACATAACTTATATACCTCAAATAAAACCCATTTAAAATTTTTTGTTATAACTAAATATTGTTCAATAAAAGGTAGGTTGTAGTTTTGTGGAATGAACATTGGACTTGAAGTCATTAGACATAGTAGACTCAGTGCTTGGTTTTGGCATTTAACTAGTTTTGTAACCCTGGATAAGTTATTTATTCTTCATGCTTCATTTTTACCACCTATGAAATGGTGATTATAATAAAATATCTACATCAAAGGGTTGATATAAAGATTACATGAGGTGCAGTGTATGCAAATGAGCTTGACAAACTCTAAAAGTACCGCGCAAATTCAAAGCATTACTGCAGTATGCACTGAATTATACAAAAAGGTTATACATCAGATTGTAGATCTTCCCCTCAGAAAAAGGGAAGGGAGTATGGAAAATTCCCTAGAAAAATGAGGTCATATCTAAGGAATCAATATAGAAGTCTTAATTTTCTTTTCTAGTATAAAGACACATCCCTTCCAAGCCTTCCTTGGAATTGTCCTTTGGGGAATAGAGAAAGAGATATCCTGGAGTCAATTCATGATCGGAGACTATATGGTAGAACAGGATACTGTATTATTTTTTGCTGGAGCATGTTGCTTTTCCATCTTTAGAATGTCAGTTGTTTTAAGTTTCTGCCACATAAAAAAAGGACATTGTAGTAAGCAGGATAGATACAGCCAGCAAAAACTGCATTCTAAACTGGTAAGCAGTTGAGTGACTATGAGGCAGAAAGATCTGAAAACTTACATCTTCTATGCTATGGTATGAGAGCTCCTACTTACCTTGAATAGATTTTTTAGCTCTTTCAACTTACCTGAATTTCTTTTACAGAGAGAACTTGCAGTTAATGCTGATTTCTCAGAACATATTTATTGCAGTTATATTTATTTCATTGTTTTTTAAGTCCTTATCACCTTGGCAACAGTGTTCTATTACAAGAATAACACCTGAATCTTACCAAACGCTACGTTGAAGTGAGTTATCTAATGAGTAAAGCTTCAGTTTTTGCTCTTTTGCTAATAATGTAGCTTGATATAAGTTTAAACAAGTGACAAAATGTGTGATTCCATGAAACAATGGGAGGATTAGGCTCCACTGGGTGGTTCTTTTGATGGCAATAGCCCCATTGATGTTGCTGGAGTATATATATATATATACTAGCTGGTCTACCTTTTTTCTTCCTTAGGCCACTTTCTTTCATGTATTCCATTTGGCAGTCATGCAAAATGGATATGTTTTCAGGGTGTATTTCATGCATATATGTACTTTGTTATCTTTGCTTATATTGAACATGCTGCCTGAAGTACCTCTCCCCACCCTTTTCAAGTTGCGTTTCTCTGCATATTCTTCAAGAATCAGTTCAAATGCTACTGGTAAAAACTTTTTTGCAAAAGTTTTCTCTAGCAGAATTACTTAGACTTTGCAACAGTGCTTGGCCAACTCCTCTGTTTTAGCATCTACCATGTTGTGTACATCTGCCACTCCACAACACCTGCCCCCCACCCCCCATCCCCAGCCATTCTGCTACTTTGTGAAGGCAGGAGTTCTCTTATTCATGTTCACATCTATAGTGTTTATCCCAGTGCCTGGCTTTGGGTAGGTTCCCAGTAATATCTACTGCATAAATGAATAAATAGAATTTTCTGGAGCAGGCATCATGCTTCTGGGATTTGGATCCCAGCTCTACCATTATTTGCTGAGTAGTTTTGGGAAAATCTCAAACTCTCTGTGTTTGTTAATTATTATAAAATAAAATAATAAGATACCTCCCCTATCAAATTGTTAGAATTTAATGTATGTCAAGTTTGCAGAATAGTGCCGCACACATAATAAATGTTCACTATTATAATTATTTTCCACATACTGTCCTTCTCCTTTTAAAATCTCATATCTTTTTTCCATTCCAATAATAGGGTGTTTGTCAGAAGGCATTAGCATTGCTGCCTCCCTATAAGTCATGTATGCTCCTTATATCTGTTTTATTTTTTGAAGTTTCTAGTTTTTATTCTGATGGATTGAAATGTGATCAGATCTATTCACAGGGGTATGAAGTTCTATTCTCAACATCAGTTGAAAAGATGTACATTGCTGCATACAGCAGACTTCTCTGATGCAACCTATATGAATGGTTTGGTTTGGGATCCATACTGTGACAACTGCAGTACTCTGTGTTGACCAAAATCCTGAACACCATTCCTTGAACTTACTTTGCCTTGGACTCTAAATCTTAGCTAAGAGACTGGTTCTCAAGTGTCACCTACTTTATTTAGTCCTTAACTGTTTGCCCTGTTCTCCCCTGTGTGGGGCCTAGCACACTGTAGTATCTTCTTGGTATTTGTTGAATAGATTAGGAAATGGATGAAGATTAGATGAAATAGATATTATTATTTTTATGTTAGAAACAATATAAAATTATCTATGAGCTTAAAGAAAGATTATGACATGGAAAGTGAACTTCATATTCCTATGTCTGAGAGAGAAGCACTATCAGTACTTTAGAGAATATTCTTCTCACCTTTTGCCTATATATTACCAGGGATATATTATTTATTTTAGATTTGTGTTTTAAATGGAGTTAGGATTAATGCAGTGTCAGAACCACTCAGTTTAAAAGGTAACTAAGAAAAAAAGGAGTAAATTATAAGAAAATGGGCTGTTAGGACATTGGGATTATAGATATTGTTCAGGTGCTCCTGAGTCCATACTCTGTTTTTTTTGTTTGTTTGTTTGTTTTTAATTTGGTTCAATAACCAATTTTAGTTAAAGCCAACCAGTGTGTAAAAATGGCTATCTTATCTTATCCCTATCAGTATTATCACATTGTTAGAATACTGTTGGGTTACTTGAGAATTTCATTTCATTATCTTAGTTTGAATACCTTTGATTATTGAATAGTTTAGAACTATTGTTTGTCATATCCTTAATAGCCATTCTTATTTTCTTTTTAAAATATGTCTTTTTGCCCTTCTATGTCAATTTACCCTCATTATGTATTGCTAGTGTTAACCCTTTTGTTTGGATTCTGTGGCAAACTAAAATTGTATTTGTATATATAGGTTCCTCAAGCTTTATGTAGTCAAGTCTACTGATATTTTTCTTTGATTTTTGTTTGTTTGCTTGGTTGCTTTTAGGTTTAGCACTTATTTTCCATCTATGTAACAGATAAATATTCATAATCTTTTACTTTTAAATGTTTAAATTTAAGTATAATATACTTCAATATACAAAAAAGCGGATACATCAAAAGTATATAGCTCACTTATTTAACATACCTGTTTAACCAACAACATCTAGATTAAAAAATAAAACGTTACTAGCACCTCAGAGACCCCTAACTCCCACTCTTGTATCAATGTCTTATTCCCTCGTAACCCATATCCTTATTTGTAACAGCATAGATTTTTTATTGCCTGTTTTTTCTATTTCATTGTTTTGTGTAAATGGAATCATACAGTTTGTATTTTTTTGTGCCTGACTTCTTTTATTTATAGTTATATTTTGAGATTCATCCATGTAGTGGATGTTTGTTCATTGTCATTGCTATATATCATTTTTTTGTGCTATATATCCATTCTGTTGCTATTAACATGCCTTTGGTAAACATATGTAAGCATATCTGTTGGGTAGATACTTAGGAGTTGCTGGATCATAGAGTATACATCTGTTGATATTTAAATAGCCAGATTATTTTCCTGAGTAGTTGTACCAATTTATCCTTCCCCTAGCAGTATGTGAGAGTTCTGTTTTTTCCAATACTTTAATTGTTTTCATTTTAGAACTTCTGGTGGGTGTGTAGAAATTCTCACTGTGGTTTTATTTTTCATTTCCTTAATGAAAATGAATGGTTAAAGAGTTTGAGCACTATTTATATAGTATACTTGTAGTTTTGGTACCTTTCCTTTAAGTGCCTATTCACATCTTTGCCCGTTTTTTTATTGAGTGGGCTGCCATTTATCTGTCTGATTTTGAGAATTCTTTATATATTTTGGATATTAGTCTTTTGTCAACTATATGACAGATATTTTAATTCCTACTATAGGTTGCCTTTTCATTCTTTAAATGGTGGCTTTTGATGAATGTAAGTTCTTAATGTTAATATGATACAATGAGTCAATTTTCTTCTAAAGTCTGCGTTTTTTGTGTCCTGTTTAAGATACGGATACTTACTCTAAAGTCATGAAAATGTTTGCCTGTGTTTTTCCACGAAACCTTTAGAATTTTATTTATTTTTTTTACCTTTAGAATTTTAACTTTCATATTTATATCTAACTCTACCTGGAATTCATTTTCATATATGGTATGAAGTATGAATTAAGAGAGACATGTGCAGCCCCCAAACTCAGCAAATGTCCTGTTGGTAAAATGAGCTGTGCATTTGAGGCCCTTCAAGTTTCCAAATTTTTTAAGTCCTTGATCATTTTTCAAGCTTTGCCAGTTTTCTTTCTGGAGTATTCTCCTTGGGTCAATCCTGATTCTTAGTTTATACCCAGATTCAGAAAATACCCTCAAGAGGGTAAAAGAGAAGGTTGACAATCAATCACCTCAGATGATTTTCCCTTTTTTGGAACTTTAGGTCATCAAATTGTTTTTGTAATTTACCCAGCTTATTCTCATTTTTGCGGTGGAAGCATTAGACTGTTTCAGCCTAATATATTATACCAGCAAGTAGAAGTTTATTTTATGTGATTTTGTAATTTTATTAAATATATGTAAAGTATTGTATACTATGCTTGCATACATTAGTATTTATTATAATAAATATCTGCCTTTGGCTCAGGTCATGATCCCAGGGTCCTGGGATTGAGTCCTGCATCAGGCTTCCTGCTTAGCAGGGAGACTACTTCTCCCTCTTCCTCTATCCCTCCCCTGCTTGTGTCCTTTCTCTCTCTCATGTTCTCCTTCTCTCAAATAAATAAATAAAATCTTAAAAAAATAAATATGCATAATATATAGTCATGTTTAATGTAGCTATAATGCAATATATAATCCATTGTAATTTTTAATTTATATATACATAATTTTTAAATATATGTTATGTTATTTTTTTAATGTTTCAGGTTATTATTTGATTCTAGTTAGTTAGCATATAGTGTGATAATAGTTTCAGGAGTAGAATTCAGTAATTCATCACTTACATACAACACCCAATGCTCATCCCAACTCCCCTCCTTAATAACCCATTTAGCCCATCCTTCTGTCTGTCTCCCTCCAGAAATCCTCAGTTTGTTCTCTACATTTAAGAGTCTCTTTTATGGTTTGCCTCCCTCCCATCAATTTTCCCCCCGTGTTCATCTGTTTTGTTTCTTATATTCCACTTATAAGTGAAATCATACGGTATTTGTCTTTTTCTAACTTATTTAACTTAGCATAATACACTCTAGCCCCATCCACATCATTCATTGCACATGGAAAGTATTTCATTCTTTTTATGGCTGAATAGTATTCCATTGTATATATCTTCATTATCACCACATCTTCATTGTCTATTTATCAGTCGATAGACATTTGCGCTCTTTCCGTGTTTTGGCTATTGTTGATAATGCTGCTATAAGCATCAGAGTGCATATATCCCTTCAAATCAATATATTTTTAAATATTTTATTTATTTACTCATGAGAGACACATAGAGAGAGAGGCAGAGACATAGGCAGAGAGAGAGGCAGAGACATAGGCAGAGTGAGAAGCAGGCTCCTTGCAGGGAGCCCTATGTGGGACTCAATCCTGGGACTCCAGGATCACGCCCTGAGCCGAAGACAGACGCTCAACTGCTGAGCCACCCAGGCATCCCTAAATCAGTATTTTTGTATCTTTTCAGTAACCACCTAGTAGTTCAATTGCTGGGTCATAGGGTGGTTCTATTTTTGACTTTTTGAGGAACTTCCATATTTTTTTCCAGAATGGCTGCACCAGTTTGCATTTCCAATGACAAAGTAAGAGGGTTCCCCTTTTCTCTGCATCCTTGATAACTAACATCTGTTATTTCCTGTGATGTTAATTTTACCATTCTAACAGGTAACAACAACATACAGAGTAATGAAACTGGATCACTTTGTTATACCATACCATGAAAATCCTAGAGAACATAAGAGCAGCAACCTTTTTGACACTGGCCATAGCAATCTCTTAGCAGACATGTTTCCAGAGGCAAGGGAAACACAAGCAACAGTGATTTGATCAAGATAAAAAGCTTCTGCACAGCAAAGAAAACAATCAACAAAACTAAAAGACAACCTACAGAATGGGAGAAGATATTTGCAAATGATGTAACTGATAAAGTATTAGTATCCAAAAACTATAAAGAATTTATCAAATTTAACACCCAAAAAACAAATAATCCCATTAAAAAATGGGCAGAAGACGTGAATAGACATTTTTCCAAAGAACACATGCAGATGGCCAACAGACACATGAAAAGATGTTCAACATCACTCATCATTGGGAAAATACAAATCCAAACTACAATGAAATATATATAATTGTAATATTTTTCTTTAATTTTATGGTATGAGCATGAAGAAATAACTTTATGAAAGGAAACATTTTTATCTACTTCATTTCTTGAATTATCATTTGTCTATATCTCATTTATCTCTTTACCATATCTTAGACTCCTGTATATCTGATTTAAATTTTTCTAGAAAGTTTTGTTATTTTAATATTCATATTTTAACAATTTTCTATTGAGCTGTTATATTCCAAAGTCTGTGCTAAATTATTAGATACAATTTCTGCTTTGTTGTCTTTTGCAAATTAGCAAAGGAGAAAGATACCAATAAAAAAAAAAAACATAAGTGTGATTGTAAAATAAGTTTGAAAGTGTATCTGATGCTGATGATCTAGGAACTATACTTTGAGTCTAGATCAGTCAATGCTCCTTGCTTATGTGTTTTCCCTCTGAACTAAAGTAGATGTTTTTCATGTTTCATTTCTGGATTTTTGCCCCACCCCCTTTTTGTGTGTGTGTGAATTAGAACTTATTATCTTCCTAAGATTCTTCTAGAATGAACAAATGTGAGTATCTCAGCAAAGGAATTGATGACTATTTCCTCATGTACAGCAGAAATAAAGTCAAGTGTATTTCTTACTATAAAAGAGTCAATTCTATACTTATGCATAATAGTTACGGAAGGAACCCTTCTGTGTTGCCTGACTAAATGGTTTTGCTGGCAAAGTAAGGGGGGTGGGAATATCTTTTTTGTATAGGGAGAGCTAAAGATGATCTGACTAAGTGATTCTGGGGGCTGCTTTCTCCAAGCCAAGTAAAAAGGCAAAAGGCAGGAGGCCAGATGAGCTGCTAAGATAGAAGCTTACCATCTGGGCCAGAGAGAATCTACTGGTATGTAAATATCCCTCTAGGTAATGCTGGGTTTGTTAGCTCCTCTCCATCTCTTTTCACTTATAAAATCTTGGTAGAATTTCAAAACTTCAGATGTGCATGTGAGATCTTCTTTTTCTCAGAGGTGGTGATAAGGAAGGTTCCCTGCCCCTTATAATAATTGGACCAACATAGCAAGGTAATAAAGGAAAATGAAAGAGCTTATCTCACCATCATCCTGGGCTCCCTTTGGAATATTAAGTTTTATTATTTTATTTTGATAAAACCCAACATATCTTCTTTATCCCAAATTGAAATTGGTCCCTTATTTTCCTTTTAGATTATTTTCTTCCACTGTATAGTGAATTCTTTAATGATATGAAATGAATCATGTCAGAACGTCTCAGCATCCTCAGTACACATATATGGCACCCCTGGAAATGCACCCCTCATGTCTCCTGCTTTGGGAAGCATAATTGCGTGACAGACAGAATTTTGCCCTTTGGATCCATCACCACATTCAGTCTGACACCATACACCCTGCTAACTGTTCCTGGCCAGTGACTAGGCATGGCAGAGGTATTAACGCTTGCAACATTCTTGTGTGATAAAGGACTTCTCTAATTGCCAACTTGGATTGCTTCTCGAAAATAGTTGAGTTAACACTAAGGTGGTACTGAGAATGGGGTGGTCTGTGCAGACCAGCAATAAGATAGTGTGCTAGAAATGGCTTGCTCCTTGCCCTACAGACAGAGTATGGTATCCTGGGTATTATTGGAGCATAAGATGCTAATCCAATTAAAAATTTAACCAATGATGATCTGGGAAAATGTGGCAGTGGAGGAAATTGTCCTGCAAGTACAATAATTCAGATATTTTAAAGACCTGGAGAAAACAATGTCTACAAGTACTATGAAGTTGACTGGTTACTGCTAAATTATATTGCCCTTCAGAAGGATAATGAGAAATTGAGGTCTATTAACAAATATTTAAGGGCAAAATATGGGAGCCAGAGGATTCCTGCAGTGGATATCCTGCAGTGGTAGAGTGGATTCAGGCTCAGAACTTGTTAGAGTGGCACAGGTTCAGTAATGTTTAAAGCCAAAGTCAGTCTATAATACTAAGGTCAGAGACTTGGCTGGAAAACATGAGATCCTGACATATATTATGGGAATATCTGGAAGTATGTCCTTGAGGACTTGCATTCTATGGATCTCTTTGAACCCTCTAAGCTTTGAAAGTAAGAGAACTTCCTTTGTGCTGGAAGATACTGAAGAGCCTGCTCCCCTGCAAGGCAATAGGTGTCCCCTTGAGAAGCTGCCCCATCTCTTGTCCTGGCTGCCAGGCTATAACTAGGTTTAAATCCCAGCATGCTAAGATGTGATAGCCCTGACAAATAAATAAAGAAATTACATACCATAGCAGCTACAACAATTAATTAGCATATCTGCCAGGAGTCAGGAGATTGGATTTTGAGGGTGATTGATTAAGAAGTCTGGAACGTAAGAGTGGATATGCAAGAATTAATTTACTTGGGTTTACGTTCTCAGGACATGAAATTCAATACCTAGGCAATCATCTTACAGGAACAGGGCAAATACTGTGAGGTAGCTTTCAGAAGCCTAGAGAAAGTGATGGCTCATGGTGTATTAAATGCCTGAGTGCCCTGAGATGTAGTAAAAGAATAACAGGGCTGGTGAATAAGTTAGTGATGGCTCTCCTCTGCAGGCAATGGATGATGGTAAGAGAAGCTGTCATAGAGCTGGACTTACTGTATCTTTTGTGATAATGGGGATTTAAAATAATAGAGGCTAATTGGTGAGGGTTATCATCAGGAAGCAGAAGGGTATAATTATCTTAATGATAGGCAAGGTCTGGGGCAGCCCTGGTCGCACAGCGGTTTGGCGCCGCCTGCAGCCTGGGGTGTGATCCTGGGGACCTGGGATTGAGTCCCACGTTGGGCTCCCTGCATGGAGCCTGCTTCTCCCTCTGCCTCTCTCTCTGTCTCAATAAATAAATAAAATCTTTAAAAAATTTTTTTTAAATGATAGGCAAGGTCTGAATGACAACCAAGGGGGCTTGGCCTTCAGGGATTGAGATGACTAATAAGCATGGTATTTCTAGTAGCAAACTAGATGGACAGCCAATAAAGGTGCTGCTTAACATCCACATCTAGAAAAAGGGAAGAATGGATGATCCATTTTCCCAAAGTCACTATCCCCTGCTCAGTATCTGGACGTAAATCCACTTCAGATCTAGAATCCACTGATTGAAGAGGTGGCCAGGTTTTTTGGAGAGAGGATCCTGTGATACTGTGGTATACATTCTGTAATTATTCCTCTCGTCCTTCTCTAAATGCCATGGCCATTTATTTGGGTAACTATACACCAAGGTAATAGAAATAGCTAGGCATTTCAAGGATACTGGTCACAGGATCTGAGTTTAGATTGATATGCAGACACTCAAAATGTCATCATGGTACTTCTGTTAGAATAGGAGATTTTAGGGGTCTGTAATAAATGGAGTCATGGTTAAGATCTAGCTCATAGTGACACCACTGTCTTTCTATAATTTCTGTAATTTCACTGTCGTTTCCCCAATCCTCTAATTTGTAATTGGCATTGATGTACTTGGCAGTTGGGGTAATCCTCATATTGATATACTTGGCTTATTGGAATAAGAACTACCGTAGTGGGGCAGACCAAGTGGAAACCTCTTTAACTGACCATTCCCCCAGCCAAGAGTGTGAATAAGAAATAAAATCACATCCTTGGGGGTAGGTAGAAAGAATGGCAGAAATTAGTACCACTTTAAGTTCTAAAGCAACTATCAGCAAACTTTTTCTGTATGTGGCAAAGTAGTAAATATTATATACTTCTTGGGCCATATTGTCTATGTCACAATTACTCAGCTCTGCCATTGTACTGTGAAAGCACTCATAGGCAATATGCAAATGAATGTGGCTGTATTCCAGTAGAGTTTTATATATAAAATTAGGGAGCTGGCTGGATTTGACCTATGAGTTGTAGTTTGATGACCCAGTTCTAAAGGATGCAGGGTGGTGGTCTCTGTCATATTTCCATCTTATTCACCAAATCTGGCTCTTGAAAAAAACAGATGGATCTCATAAAATAATTATAGCCACTACAGCCTCAACCAAATAGTTGCCCCAATTGGAACTGCCAAATTTAATGTGGTATTATTGTTAAAGAAAATTAATGCAGCTATATAGTATGTTTTGGCAAATAATATTGTTTTCTATTTCAGTTAGAGGATAAGAAACAGTTCGCTTTTACATGGAATGGAACACAATATTCATATTCATTTTCATTCTTTTCCCTAAGGCTATGTTAACTCTTCTGTCCTCTGTCATAATATAGTAAAGAGATATAGACTGCTGGAACAGAAAATAACACTAATCCATTACATCAGTGACATCGCACTGGTAGGACAGGATGGATGCTTTGCTAGGACATGTGAACACAGAGGGTAGGAGATTAACCTTATGAAAGAGTCCTTCCTCTTCAATGTAGTTGTTAGAAGTCTCGTGGTCAGAGGTGTGCCTGAATATCCCCTCTAAAATAAAAGACAAAGAGCTATATCTTTCACTCTCTATCACAGAGAAGGAAGCACACCACATGGTGGGCCTGTTTGGGTTCTGGAGGCAACACATTCCATACCTAGAGTAATTGCTCTGCTGCTTATAGTGCTTCATACATAAGGTTGTCAGCTTTTAGAGTGACCTACAGCAGGTCACCCTGTGGTATAGGCATTGCTACCTCTTGAGTCATATAATTTGGAAAACTCTCTGATGTTGGAGGTGTCATTGTTGGAAAGAGATGTAATATGAGGTGTAATATAGTAAAGCTTAGTGGGACAATTTCCTAGGCCACAGGGATTCTAGATTAAGGATATACCATTCACAGTAGACAGTTATATGCCTTTTGAGAAATACCTATGCATGTAACTGGCCTCTGATAGAGATGGGAACCTTTACAATGAGGCACCAAGTGACCAAGCATCTGGAACTGTCAATTGTAAGCTGGGTTCTATTGAACATACCAACTCATAAAATTGGACAGGCCTATGAGAAGATGTAAGTGGTTCATCTGGGATTAATTTTTGTTTTTTAAGATTTCACCTATTTATTCATGAGACACACACACACATACACACACAGAGAGAGAGAAAGAGAGAGAGAGAGAGAGAGAGAGAGAGAGAGAGAGGCAGAGACACAGGCAGAGGGAGAAGCAGGCTCCATGCAGGGAGCCCGATGTGGGACTCAATCCCGAGACTCCAGGATCATGCGCTGGGCTGAAGGCAGGTGCCAAACCGCTGAGTCACCCAGGGATCCCTGTGGGATTGATTTTGAGCAGGACCAGAAGTCACAAGTAAACTATATAATCAAGTAGCTCAAATTTCTATTTAACCCACCTCAGTTTTACCAGCTCTCCTTCCCTGGTGTCACCTGTAGCCTTATGGACTGATCCTGTAAGACCAGCTGAAAGAGGAAGAGGAGGACTGGGCTGGGTTTATGGCACTTCAGTATGTGAATGAAAGCTAGAAATTTATGGTACCTGCATTATGGCCATATACAACATAGCCATAAAAGGTGGAGAGGGAAAATTATCCCAAATAGGTGGGATTTCAGTGTACCTGGCTATTTACTTTGTGTGGAAGGAGAGTTTTCCTGAGATGAGAATATGTAGAGATTCCTGGGAAGTAAGTAATTTATTGCCAATTTATCAGGAAACTAGAAGGAGAAAGAATGAAAGATTGGAGAGAAGAATGTGTAGTGTAGGGGAATGTGGTTGGACTAATGGCAAGGGGCATACTCAGAATGTTCTATAATGCTACGATGATGTATGCTTTTTGAGGATACCTTCATTCACAAAGATTCTAGGCATCTCCAGGGTTTAGGCATGGCCATGAGCAAGACCAGCAAATAAAGCTTTTTGCCTTTTAGTTGTGATCCCAATGCCTGCTATTTCCAGTGCTGGCCAGTTCTGATTATGGTCAAAGAGCAATAGATCATACTGTTGAGCAATGCCAGGCTTCATCAGAGGATATGGAGTTGTAGTATTTCTGAGTGATGATGTTTTAATAAGTATATTAAAAAATACTTTTAATTCCACATTAGTGCTCCTCAAGAAGCATCCAGCATGGAAGAGGTACTAATTAACTCGGTTAAAAAAAAAAAAATGACTTGGCCAGCTAGACATTAGCCAGCCTTTGTTTTCAGATATCCCGGTACTATTATTATGGTCACATGAATGGAGTGGCCATAGAGTGCTATATATTATCTCAACAGCATGGACTCTTACTTACCAAAGCTGACCTAGAAATTGCTACCTTTCAATGTCAGATCTATGAGAAACAGACCAATGCTGAAGTCCCCAGTATGGCACTGTTCCTTTAGGAGACCATTTGGCCATTTAGGGACAATTTGACCACATTGGTCCCCTTCCAACCAGGAAGAGCCAGCAGTTCATGCTCTAGATACCTACTCTGTATAGGGATTTGCCTTTCTTGCATATAATAGCACCATGCGACATCTTACAGAATACTTGATTTACAGGCATGGAATCCCACAAAACACAATATTCAAAGAGGGTACCCACTTCACAGCGATTATGTAAAGTGAACCCATCATCTTTGGATCCACTGATTGTATCATATAGTGTTCTATCCAGGAGTAGCTACTGTCAGGAACTCTGAAACAGCCATTTGAAGGGATAGCTGAAAAATCAGCTTGGCACCATCACTATGAAAGAATGGGGTACATTTTTTCAATAAATATGCATTAAATAAGTGACCTCTAATTTATACCTTTTATGGTACTTTGTTCCCAATGGAAAGAATATATGAGTCCAAGAACCAAAGGGTAGAAGTAGGAGTAGTACCACACCCCATCACTCCTTGTGACTTACTAGCAAATTTATGTTTCTGTCTTGCATCCCTGAGCTTTGAAGATTGGCAATCCTAATCTATAAAGGGGTTACACTCTTTTCAGGGGACACAGTAAATGTCCCATTGAACTAAAGCTGCAGCTGCCACTGGGGAATTTTGCATTTCTGGTATACAGGATAAAGCAGGCTATAAAAGGAATTATCATCCTGGCAAGAGTAACTGACCCTGATCCACAAGATGAATTATAGTGGCTTTTACACATTGAGAGTAGGAAGGAAAATGTTTGGAACCTAGGTGATAGACACCTCGTGATATTCCCTTAGACCATTTAACATTAAATGGATATGTGTAGAAATTCCTGCAGCAGAAGGCTATGATTACTAGGGACTAAGAATTCTCAGGAATGAAGGATTAAGGTATACCAGTAGATAAGATTGTGCAGTCTTCTGAAGTGATGATTGAGGAATAAGGAGAATTTAGAATAGCTTCTGGAGGAGGGAGAGGATGAATATCAGTTAAGGCCTGAATTACAGTGATGGAGAAAGTAGTTCATCTCACTAATCTCTTTCCTGAGAGGCCCACAGGGACCATATAGGAGCTGCTCCCTGAACCTGTGTGAAGAAATACATTGATGAAGTCCAGGCATTGTTTTATTGTAGCTATGGAAAGGTGCTACTCATATCTTCGACCACAGGGCTTTTTATTGAAAGCTCCAACTGCTACCCCTCTGGATCTACCACTGTGTTCATACCTTACTTACCCCCAGACTGCTACTATCATCCAGTGACTGAGCACAGCAGTGGTTCTAGTCCTTGTCCATTTCTTAGAACTAGGCTGCAGCCCAAGACCCTCCTATACAATCCTCCTTTCTCTCTGTCCTTTCGTAGGTGCTAGACCTGCACTGCAGTCCAAAGACTCTCTGAACCTACTTCTTATTCTTCCTGTTTATTTTTTGTAGACATTTCCCTCAATATTTCCCTTGCATGTAAAATCTCATCTTGGTGTTTGCTTTTCAGACTCAAACTAACACAACAAAAGAGGTCCTCAATAAAGGCTCAAAAAACAATACTGATATAGAACATATATAAAAACAGTTACTGCTATTATGAGTCCACGATAAAACTAATATCTTCCAAAATATTTAAGATTCTTTTTCTTCTGGGCATGTGGTAGATCACCATATGATGGTTGCCTTTTCAAATTGATTATTTTGGAAAGAGTACAACTTTATTCTGAGACAGACATATGTTAGGACTGACTTTAATATTTATTTTCCCATGAGCTAATAGCATGACCTTGGCCATGACACTGCATCCATTTTGGCTTCAGCTGCAAAATGCAAACTATGTGCATTATGTAGGATTGTAATGACATTATGCACATATGGTTCCTTGTTGGTGTCTGTAACATAGAACATGTTTAATAAAGGGTAGTGCTATCCAGTAGTTAAAGTACATCACTATCAGCTGGTTGATGTTTTCTGTTATCTTCTGGATGAACATTTGGAGAAGAGGAGAATGTTTGAATTCCTTGACTTTGCAAGTTCCTATTCTCCCTTGACATTCTTATCCTTTCTGTTCATTTTCTGGTACCGTTTCATATAAATACCTCTACATGGTCCTTAGATTCCCCTGAAATGATAATGGAATTGTATATTGCCCCAGATAAGCAGGACTCCAAATAGAAGGGCATTATGGGGCTATTATGAGTAACTGCTTCTATGAGTCTAGTTCTACAATAGTCTTCAGGCAATAAAATAGGAGACATAGATTCTCTTTCTTTTGGAAGCTGAACTCTCCAGGGCCATGCTTATAATGAACTATTAGCTTCCTAAGTATTTGGATAAGATGATTTGTGTTCCTTGGGATTCTAGCAATAGAGATCTAATGTCTGAACATGTTCAGAAAATTTCAGCAAGCTCCTATGGGAGCCTCTCTAGGCCTCCAGCAGCATGCTTCTTCTTCAATAAACCAACAAGGAGATGAACATATGCCAAAAATTGCTTTGCTTTCAGAATTAGATGAGTTATGCTTTCAGTCTACATAGTCAAGGAAAAAGGAATAGGGACATGGAGGAGACACTTTTTGGAGAATTACGTTCTTTTCTGAAATTCTAGGTTCAATGGAAAATAGGAGAGCAATGGTGACCAAAAAATAATAATAATAATAATCCTAAGATTTAGGGATGCCTGGATGGCTCAGTGGTTAAGCTCTGCCTTCGGCTCAGTGCATGATCCTGGAGTTCAGGGATTGAGTCCCACATCAGGCTTCCTGAGGGGAGCCTGCTTCTCCCTCTCCCTTTGCCTATGTCTCTGCCTCTCTCTATGTCTCTTATGAATAAATAAATAAAATCTTTTAAAAAATCCTAAGATTTAATAAGTGATTTCTCTAATGCTAATCACTGCTCAAGGTATTTCATATACATTACATGTATTATTTAATTTAATTTCCACATATGCCCTGATGGGTGACATTATTCCAGTTTACTGATGAAGAAACACAAGTTACACAGCTGGTACACCTAGAACCAGAGTTAGTTCCAGGTGTTTGTGACTCCCTTACCTCACAGAAGTTTATAATTCATTGAAGCTGACATGGATATGAGGAAGAACTAGAAAATAGAAAATATTTTTTTTCATTTTGTTTTTTATTTTTTTGTATATTTTTTATTGGGGTTCGATTTGCCAACATATAGCATAACACTCAGTGCTCATCACATCAAGTGCCCCCCTCAGTGCCCATCACCCAGTCACCCCAACCCTCCACTCACACCTCCCCTTCCACTACCCCTTGTTCATTTCCCAGAGTTAGGTATCTCTCACGTTCTGTCATTCTCAAAGATATTTCCTACTCATTTTTTCTCCTTTCCCCTATAATCCCTTTCACTATTTTTTATATTCCCTGTATGAGTGAAACCATATAATGTTTGTCCTTCTCTCTGACTTACTTCACTCAGCATCATACCCTCCAGTTCTGTCCACGTTGAAGCAAAGGTGAGTATTCATCATTTCTAATGGCTGAGTAATATTCCATTGTATACATAGACCACAGCTTCTTTATCCATTCATTGTTTGATGGACTTATACTGTAAAAATATCTATATTATCAAAGCAGCCTACATATTTCATAAAATCTCTATCAAAATATCAACATTTTTCACAGAGCTAGAACATACAATACTAAGATTTTATGCATTTGTATGCATAAAAGTCCCCAGTAGTCAAAGCAATTTTGAACAAGCAAAGCAAAGCTACAGTTAAGCGTCAGCCTTTGGCTCAGATAATGATGCCAGGGTCCTGGAAGAGAGCCATATCAGACTTCCAGCTCAGTGGGGAGTCTACTTCTCCCTCCTGCACTCCCTCTGCCTCTCCCCCTGCTCATGCTCTCTCTCTCTCTCTCTCTCTCAAATAAATACATAAAATCTTGAAAAAAAAAAAGAAAAGCTAAAGGCATCACAATTCTGGGCTTCAAGTTATATTAAAAAGATGCAGTAATCAAAACATCATGGTACCACAAAAAGAGTACATAGATCGATGGAACAGAATAGAAAATTCAGAAAGGAACCCACAACAATATGATCACTTTATCTTGACAAAGCAGGAAAGAATATCCAATGGGAAAGAGTGTCTGTTCAACAATGGTGTTGGGAAAACTGGACAGCTTCATGCAAAAGAAAGAAATGGACCACTTTATGGCACCATACACAAAATTAAGTTCAAAATATATTAAAAACCTAAATATGAGACTTGAAATCATAGAAATCCTAGAAGTAAACACAGGCAGTAGCCTCTTTGACATCACCCATAACAACTTTTTTCTAGATATGTCTCCTGAGGCAAACAAAGGCAAAAATGAGCTATTGGGATTACATCAAAATAAAAAATTTCTATACAGTGAAGGAAACAGTCAACAAAATTAATAGGCAACATACGGATTGGGAGAAAATATGTGCAAATGACATCTGTAGCCAAAATATATAAAGAACTTAAAAAACTCAACACCCAAAACCCAAATAATCCAATTAAATATGGACAGAAGACATGAACAGACATTTCTCCAAAGGAGATATCCAGATGGCCAACAGACACCTGAAAAAATGTTTGTCATCACTTACCATCAGGGAAATACAAATCGGGTCTACCATGAGATATCACCCAACACCTGTCAGAATGGCTAAAATCAACATTGAGAAACCATAGGTGTTGGTGAGGATATGAAGGAAAAGGAAACCTTGTGCACTGTTGGTGGGAATGCAAATTGGTGCAGCTGCTCTGGAAAGTAGCATGGAGGTTCATCAAAAAGTTAAAAATAGGAACACCCTGGTGGCTCAGCGGTTTAGTGCCACCTTCAGCCCAGGGCGTGATCCTGGGGTCCCAGGATGGAGTCTTGCATCGGGCTCCCTGCATGGAGCCTGCTTCTCCCTCTGCCTGTGTCTCTGTCTCTCTCTCTGTCTCTGTCTCTCATGAATAAATAAAATCTTAAAAAAAAAGTTAAAAATAAAGCTACTTTATAGTGCTATCCAGCAGTCACACTACTGGATATTTACCCAAAGAATACAAAAACACTAATTCAAGGGGACACATGCACCACTCTGTTTGTTGCAGCATTATTTACATTAGCCAAGATATGGAAGCAGCCCAGGTGTTCATGGATAGATGAATGGATATAGAAGATGTGGTGTATATATACTCAGACATATGACGAATGAATTCTTGTCATTTGCAATGACATAGATGGAGCTAGAGAGTATTATGCTATGTGAAATAAGTCAGAGAAAGACAAATATATGATTTCACTCATGTGGAATTCAAGAGATAAAACAATTGAGCAACATTGGAAAAAAAAAAAAGAGTTAAACCAAGAAGTAGACTCTTAACTATAGAGAACAAAGTGATGGTTATCAGAGTAAGGGTTGCATGGTAGGAAAGGTGAGGTAAGTGATGGGAATTAAGGAGGTAATATGTAATGAGCATTGTGTGTTGCATGGAAGTGTTGAATCATGTTATTGTACACCTAAAACTAGCATTATCCCATATGTTAACTGGAATTTAAATAAAAACAAAAAATTAATTAAATGGTTAACATTTATTGAATGCTTATAATGTGCTTATTACTATGCTAAGGCCTTTAATTCTACACATGCACACACACACACACACACACACACTCCAGTACTACCAAAAACCTTAGGAGGTGGAAGTTGTATTTTCTTTCTACAGAGGAGGAAAATGAGCCTTAGACCATGTAGGTAACTTGCCCAGAAGTCCACAGCTAGTCAGTGGTAGAGCCAAGACTACATTTAAGCCTTAAATGCAAGGCCCTTGCTTTTAACCACTGTGCTGTATTTAAGGTGCTGCAAAATCCCAGAGAGTACAGAATTAAAAAGTGATAGTCTTTGTTTATGAGGAGCTCACAGTTTAGTCAGTTGACAGTTATATATACATATATCATATAAATCATTTCACAAACACGGTTTTGAAGTTTCTTAAGTTGTAGTGAGATCATAGAATTTACTTTGTGTGTTCAAAGGAAGTGAATCTATGCCCTTGGTCCTTGGATCTAAATTTGGTAGCTGAACCATTCAGGTGAAAGGATCTTGTAAATTTTCAACCTTAGTAGTAATGACATTCAAAATGTAATAAGCTTGCTACTCTATCAGTAAGCAAACAAGTAAATTAGTAGCTGAGTTAAAGACGTCAAATGCTAAGGAGGAAACTTCTGAGACCTTGAGGATATAGGTATTATTTAGAGACTTGTTTCGACTTTCCTTTCTGAAACTGTTTTGTTCTATAATCAAGCTGTCTAGATGTTGTAAAAGTTTTCTTAAAATGGAAGTGTTTATGTTTTTAATGAAGTTCATCTAAAATGGTGATGTACACCATAAGTATAGAAAAGGAAGAGAGACATAGCAGAAAAGTACGAATTTGGACAGTTCTGGTAGGATTGAGCCTTAGTGGAGCTATTACCAGCAGCTGCGTGATTCCTTAGGAAACCAAGGGCCAAGGAAGAGCTAAGAAAGATATGTTGCATCTGTTGTCCTTGCCCTGTGTAGTTTCTGTACTAAGCTACTTTTCTGTATCCCTCATTAATTAAATTAGTAACATAATCTGATTTTAGAGAATGTATATGATCATTTCTTGTAACCCACCTGCAATCTACCTAAGATACTGAAGAGGAACTGGCTGGGGAGGAGAAGCAATCTGGAAAAATCACAAAGGAGATGACTCTTGAAGAAAATCAGAAGGCAAAAAGAGGATTTTATTAAGTGAGGATAGGGAGAAGGGCATTCTGGACTAAGGGAAAAAGCCTGAGCAAAAAAGAATGGGGCACAAAATGGCTTGGTATATTGAGGGTAATCATAAAGATAATGATGTCTCCCATGATTTCAGCATTTTCTATGTGTGTACCTCTGTAGATAACTTTCAGTGATTTTCTCATTTGATCTCCCCCCACCCCCACGCAAGTTTTTATTTAAATTCCAGTTAGTTATCATACGGTGTGATGATAGTTTGGGGTATAGAGTTTAGTGATTCATCACTTACATACAATACTCAGTGCTCAGTACAAGTGCCTTCCTTAATACCCATCACCTGTTTAAGCAACCGCTTCTCCTGCCCATCTCCCTTCCAGTAACCATCAATTTTTTCTCTGTATTTAAGAGTCTGTTTTCTGGTTTGCCTTTCTTTTTTTTTTTATCCCCCATGTTTATCTGTTTTGTTTCTTAAATTACACATCTGAGTGAAATCATATGATATTTGTCTTTCTTCTGATTTCTTTAGCTTAGCATAATACTCTCTAACTCCATCCACATCACTGCAAAAGGAAAGATTTCATTCTTTTTGATGGCTAATAGATGATATAGATATAGATATAGATATAGATATAGATATAGATATAGATATAGATATATAGATACCACAACTTTTTTATCCATTCACCATCATTGAACTTTTGGGTTCTTTCCATAATTTGACTATTGTTGATAATGCTGCTTTAAATATTGGGGTGCATGTATCCCTTTGAACCAGTATTTTTGTATCCTTTGGGTGAATACCTAGTACTACAATTACTGGGTCATAAGGGTAGTTCTGTTTTTAACTTTTTAAGGAACCTCCAAACTTTTTCAAAGTGGTTGCACCAGTTTGCATTCCCACCAACAGTGTAAGACAGTTAAAAAGTGATAGTTCCCCTTTCTCTGCATCCTCATCAATACCTGTTCTTTACTGTGTTGTTAATTTTAGCTATTCTGATTGATGTGAGGCAATATCTCATTGTAGTTTTTAAATTTTTTAATTGAAATTCAATTTAATTAACATATACTATGTTATTAATTTGAGGTAGAATTCAGTGATTCATCAGTTTCATTCAACACCCAGTGCTCATTACTTCAAGTGCCCTCCTTAATGCCCATCATTCAGTTACCCCATCCCCCCCACCCACTTTCCCTTTAGCAACTCTTAATTTGTTTCCTATAGTTAAAAGTGTCTTATGGTTTGCCTCCCTCTCTGTTCTTTTTTTTTTTTTTTTTTAATTTTTTTTTAATTTTTATGATAGGCACACAGTGAGAGAGAGAGAGGCAGAGACACAGGCAGAGGGAGAAGCAGGCTCCATGCACCGGGAGCCCGACGTGGGATTCGATCCCGGGTCTCCAGGATCGCGCCCTGGGCCAAAGGCAGGCGCTAAACCGCCGCGCCACCCAGGGATCCCCCCTCTCTGTTCTTTATAGATTTTTTTAATTTATTTTTTATTGGTGTTCAGTTTACCAACATACAGAATAACCCCAGTGCCCGTCACCCATTCACTCCCACCACCCGCCCTCCTCCCCTTCTACCACCCCTAGTTCGTTTCCCAGAGTTAGCAGTCTTTACGTTCTGTCTCCCTTTCTGATATTTCCCACACATTTCTTCTCCCTTCCCTTATATTCCCTTTCACTATTATTTATATTCCCCAAATGAATGAGAACATATAATGTTTGTCCTTCTCCGACTGACTTACTTCACTCAGCCTAATACCCTCCAGTTCCATCCACGTTGAAGCAAATGGTGGGTATTTGTCATTTCTAATAGCTGAGTAATATTCCATTGTATACATAAACCACATCTTCTTTATCCACTCATCTTTCGATGGACACAGAGGCTTCTTCCACAGTTTGGCTATTGTGGCCATTGCTGCTATAAACATCGGGGTGCAGGTGTCCCTGCGTTTCATTGAATCTGTATCTTTGAGGTAAATCCCCAACAGTGCAATTGCTGGGTCATAGGGCAGGTCTATTTTTAACTCTCTGAGGAACCTCCACACAGTTTTCCAGAGTGGCTGCACCAGTTCACATTCCCACCGACAGTGTAAGAGGGTTCCCTTTTCTCCACATCCTCTCCAACATTTGTTGTTTCCTGCCTTGTTAATTTTCCCCATTCTCACTGGTGTGAGGTGGTATCTCATTGTGGTTTTGATTTGTATTTCCCTGATGGCAAGTGATGCAGAGCATTTTCTCATGTGCATGTTGGCCATGTCTATGTCTTCCTCTGTGAGATTTCTCTTCATGTCTTTTGCCCATTTCATGATTGGATTGCTTGTTTCTTTGGTGTTGAGTTTAAGAAGTTCTTTATAGATCTTGGATACTAGCCCTTTATCTGATAAATCATTTGCAAATATCCTCTCCCATTCTGTAGGTTGTCTTTTAGTTTTGTTGACTGTATCCTTTGCTGTACAAAAGCTTCTTATCGGGATCCCTGGGTGGCGCAGCGGTTTGGCGCCTGCCTTTGACCCAGGGCGCGATCCTGGAGACCCGGGATCGAATCCCACATCGGGCTCCCGGTGCATGGAGCCTGCTTCTCCCTCTGCCTGTGTCTCTGCCTCTCTCTCTCTCACTGTGTGCCTATCATAAATAAATTAAAAAAATAAAAAAAAATGAAAAAAAAAAAACAACAAAAAAAAAAAACAAAAGCTTCTTATCTTGATGAAGTCCCAATAGTTCATTTTTTGCTTTTGTTTCTTTTGCCTTCGTGGATGTATCTTGCAAGAAGTTACTGTTGCTGAGTTCAAAAAGGGTGTTGCCTGTGTTCTCCTCTAGGGTTTTGATGGAATCTTGTCTCACATTTAGATCTTTCATCCATTTTGAGTTTATCTTTGTGTATGGTGAAAGAGATTGGTCTAGTTTCCTTCTTCTGCATGTGGATGTCCAATTTTCCCAGAACCATTTATTGAAGAGACTGTCTTTCTTCCAATGGATAGTCTTTCCTCCTTTATCGAATATTAGTTGACCATAAAGTTCAGGGTCCACTTCTGGGTTCTCTATTCTGTTCCATTGATCTATGTGTCTGTTTTTGTGCCAGTACCACAGTGTCTTGATGACCACAGCTTTGTAGTACAACCTGAAATCTGGCATTGTGATGCCCCCAGATATGGTTTTCTTTTTTAAAATTCCCCTGGCTATTTGGGGTCTTTTCTGATTCCACACAAATCTTAAAATAATTTGTTCTAACTCTCTGAAGAAAGTCCATGGTATTTTGATAGGGACTGAGTTCTTTATAGATTTTGGATACTAACCCTTTATCAGATGTCATTTGCAAATATCTTCTCCCATTTTGAAGGTGGCTTTTTAGTTTTGTTGATTGTTTCCTTTACTATGCAGAAGCTTTTTATCTTGATGAACTCTTAGTAGTTTATTTTTGCTTTTGTTTCCCTTGCCTCAGAAGAATATCTAGTAAGTCGCTAAAGGCAAGGTCAAAGAAGTTACTGCCCATGTTCTCCTCTAGAATTTTGATGGTTTCCTCACTTGATTTTTACAATAACCCTTCAGAGAAGGTATTATCACTCCATTTTGCAAACTAGGAAACTGAGGCACAATGAGATTTAGTATCTTGTCTAAGTTCATATAGCTAGTAACTGGATAGGCATGGTCATTCTGATTGTGAAGTCTGTAATCTTTTGATTATGCATAGTTATATTTGGCTACATTGTAGGGTGCTAGGTTAAGAATATTTAAGATGAGTGGAAGAAACATGACTACTAGAATTATGATCACTTGAATGAAACTTGCTGCTGCCTAAGCAAGCCAAATAATAAGTGAAGTCAACTGTTCACATCGTGGAGACTCAATGAAATTTGATTCAAGCAATACTTCTTCTGGATTCATTAGTAGCATTTCTTGGGTCTTTTTAATTGAGGACACAGTTTGTTGAGAATATAATAGGTGGATAAGGAGAAATATCTATTCTCTTAGTATCTATTCTCTTGGCAGTAATATACTAATAGAGGTGGGACAAGGAATTCTGAGAGGTCGAACAGAATCTGCGGTCTGCACACAGGTTGCCTGTTTCATACCAGAGGGTCTTTAAGGTGCTACAGCACATGGGAAGGACAAGTGTGGTGCCCTCCGTAGCTTGGGGAAAACTGCTTAGATATCAGGAGTGAAACACTGTGTCTTTCAGGAGTGGTTGGGATGCTTTAGGAACAGACAAGATTCATGTATAAAAATTCATGATAAAAATTGCTGTACTTCTTTGTATCTTCCTTAGTGCTTTTCACATAGACAGTGTTAATAATTTATTTATTTAAATGATTTTGTTCTGAATGATTTAAATATTTTACGAAAGGATCCTAGTTTGCCTCAGTGAGAAACCAAATGATCTAAGTTCCCTTTCCTTTTGAATTGCACTGATACTCTGTGTTCATTCTTCTGTGCTTGACTGTTTTATCCATTTCTTTCTCAGTGTATTTGCTTTGGTGCTTTATAAAATTCAACATAAATCTCTGTACTAGAATATTATTTGGCAGATTTCTGTAACATCAGGCCATAACTACAAACTGTCAGGGCATATCTGGCACCTGTCTCATCTTTTCATGTCTCTATATAATTCTTTAAAATCAGATACTGTACTATCCAATAATTCAGAGCATTTTATGGGGTTTATAAATTGAGACCATCTCCAACCTTTAGGAATATTTGGATCTATGAATTTAAGAGGTTTTTCCCAGAGCTCTTTATGCCTAACTATTTTGTCCCTTGCATATTTGTTTGTCTTGAAATACAGTTTCTCTTCTAGTTGGGTTTTCTGTCACAGAGTATAGACAAGTTCTATAACCTTATCATCAACCGTCAGGAGATTTACACTGTGTCCTTTGCCTTCTCCTTTGAAAAAGAGAAATGCAGCTAAACTTATTTGTAGGTTTATTGTGAGAATAAGATTTTTAAAGAAAGCAGCATAATGTAGTGAAAAGAGCAATGAATTAGGAGGCATGACCTCCAGACTCTAAACCCAGCTGTGCCACTGTGCTAGTGATTTATTGGGAGAACCAAGGCACTTCACTCTTCTAGGTCTCACTTTTTCTTTTATAATAGAAAGGAAGTAGGATTCAATAATGTAATCCATTCACTTATTCAACATTTGTTAAGGCTGTTAATATGAATAAAGTCTACTTTCTGCCCTCAGACACTTGTATACTAGAGGTGAAGACAGAAGAAAAGTAAAGTAGAAGAGGTATAAAATATGCGGAATATAGTTTAGTAGCATAAGTAAAGGGCAACTGATGGACTGGGGTGATAAGGAAATACTTCCAAAATGAAATAACTAAGCTCAAATTGAATCTTAAATTTATTTGGACTGGAACTCATATATTGTTGGCGGGCATGTAAATTGGTATAAACACGTAGGAAAGTAATATAAAAATACAACTAGTGCTAATATACATAAACCTTTTGCTCTAATAGATAATACTTGTTTTTCAGTCCCAGAAATGCACACATTCTCCAAAAAGGCATACAGAAATATTTTTATTGGTCTATTTATAATAATCAAATGAGTATTATTCAAATGGCTAGAATTAGTAAATTGAATTACAATCCTGCCGATATCTTGGAATACCGAACAGCATTGAGAATGAGTGAACTATAACTACACGCAGCAACATGGAAGAATCGCACAAAAATAATATGGAGAGAAAGGGACCAGACACTTAAGAGCATATGCCATATGATTTCATTCATACAAAGTTGAAAATGAACAAAAATAACATTATTAAAAGTTAGTATAGTAGTTACTGTTGTTTAGTGGGTTGTACCTGAAAAGGGCCTTATGGAGTGCTGGTTTTGCTCTATTTCTTGATCTGAGGGTGGCATATACAGGTGTGCTGGTTTCTAAAAAAATTATCAAGCTATGCATTTGTAATTTATCTATGTATGTATGATATACTTCAATACAGAGCTTACGTACAAAAATGAATGGGAGATCATAGCAAGGAAAAGTGTTCTAAATTGAAAAAAAGACCATGAACAAAGGAAAGAAGCCTTAAAGAATGTGGTAAGGTTTTTTGTTTCTCATATGCTGTGATCCTAATATTCATTTTTACTCATTCAGTAAAAACTGTTGATGCTTACTGTGTGATATGATTTCTTAAAGTAGTAAGCATTGTGAAAATGATAATAGAAATTAACTTCAGTTCTTTTCCTCCACAATTAAGTATTTTATTTATGGGAACAAGACAAAATGACAACTTTTGTTTGAGGTTCCTGAAGGCACTATATTTTTAATATCTCTGTCTTACTTTTACCCAGCACAAAGCTTTTCAAGCAGGCATACGCTAAATGTTGAATGAATGAATTATACCACCATCTACAATATAGATATGTGTATTCATACATGTACATGCACACACACATGCATGCAGAATACGTAGAGACACTTATTTGCATGATTTCCAAAGGGGTTCAACAGGATTGATGTGGGTTTGCCAAACCATAAAATCTTATTCTGCTCAGCACCTTAACTTTATAAGGCTTTTTCCTTCTCAGAAACATAACAATTTTTTGAAATCTTTCTCCGTATAAGAGTAGTGAAAAAATACTTATAAAATATTGGAAACTAACAATTTGAGATGATCTAATATATTGTATTTTAAAAGTATTTTCTGGGAAATCAGGACAAAGGCAAGGTCAAATTATAGAGTTTAGAGGTGAGCCATACTTTCTTTTCATATTCCCTATCTACTCCTTACTCAATTTCATTGATCTCAGTATTAAGTATTCTATTCTTATAGTCATAGTTGTTGGTAATAGCAGAGTCTCCCATTAAAAGTATGGCTAAAACCTAAAAATACCTTGGGCCATTTCTCTCGTGTTCTCGATATTTTCCATTTACCCCTTAGATCCTCACTCCACTTTTTTTCTACCGTGCTTAGAGTCCCAGGAGATTGACCTTATGTACTAAATTAGCAGGCTCTCTTATTAGCAGGCATGCTCTGGTTTGCATTTGTGTGCCGTTGAGAGGGACTGTCAAGGTATCACAAGATGGGAAAAGAGAGAGATTGGAATGTTTATTTCTTCTCTGTTAAAGCCACCTTAACATTTTCCAAGTTTTGGTAATAACTCTCTCCCAATGATCCTTCATTCCTAAAGAGCTTTAGATACGCTTGAACCTCCATGGGTATAAGGTAAAAGCTTTTTGCTTTTACTAGAACTGGGATATTTCATTATCCCTGGTTGGTTTTCCTTACTCTGTTCACACTCATAAATTATTCCTTTATTAAACTCTCGTTTATCTTGTTTGAGTTTGCCATCTGTTTCTAGCCAGACCTTGAATGATGTGCTAGACTAGGTTTTGGTATGGTTTGGTTTGTTTTCCATGCTGTGCTGTACTAGCTCTGCTTTTTGTTCAGGATCCAGCTGAAGAGTTACTGCCTCTGAAATATGGATTTTGGAGCCTAAGAAATCTGTTTGAATTAAAACTCCAGCACTTTAGCTGTGTGACTTTGGGTAAATTTCTGTGTATTTTTGAACTTTAGTTTCCTTCTTTATAAACTTAGGGGAAATACCCTCCATTCAAAGTTGTTAGCTCTTAAATAAGATTGTTTCTGAAACAATTGTTCTGGAACTAAATCAGGTCTCAGTAAATGTTAGTTATTTTTCTTCTCCATGTTTTTCTGACCACCTTATCATATTTAATTTTTTATTTTCTATTATGCATTTATTTTATGTTGCTTTGACTCTGTTTTCTAGTTGTTTCACCCTAAATACCTTGCCTTTCTGAATTTATCCTGAATTTCAAAGGTCAATAGGTCATGGAGAAATACTAAAAATAACTAAAAATTGTGTATGTTTAGAATTTTTAAAAATAGTTAATTCTCATAACTGAAAAAGACGAATATAATGTTTCATTTCGCAGATGAGGGAACTAGGCACAGATAAATTAATTATCTAAGATCATAGAGCTATATAGTGGTGAAACATGGCTCAAACTCAGATTCTCAGGTTTTAATCCCCTTCATTACCATATTATGGTATATATTATTACCATAATGGACATGTTTTGCTTCTTGAATATGTTATCCTTTGATTCATTCTATTGAATTTATATTATTTTAGGTGATTGGTAAGTTATGTCTGTCCTTTTTTTTCTTTTCCAACTTCTGTTTTGATGAGTTGGCTACTATTTTTATTTTTGTCTAATCTATTTTCATTATGTTTTGTGATTTTTATCCCTTCTCAATCACTCTTTTTCTCCAGAGACCATAATCATAAAAACTTAAAAATGATCATAACTAAGAAACCCAGAAAGGAGGCCAACACATTTATACTTCATTTCTTCCAGAATTGTCTTCTGGATCTGATCTTGATTTCTGATGTGGGAAGTAGTTTTTGTTCCTTTCAGTCCTGTGCATAGCTAGTGTCCTTGAATGTGTAGCCCTGTGGTTATATATTGACCATTCCTGAAGTTAGGTAATATAGGAACACTTCATGAGAGGCAATGCAGTAAAGAAGAAATGACAGCAGCGTCATTGCTAGACTAGCCTGGGTTTAAATCCTGAGTCTGCCATTTACTAGTTGTGTGACTTTGGGTAAATTACTCTTAAACTTGCACTTTAAAAAAATCAGATTCTCATTTTTAAAATGGTGAGAGGTCAGTGGAGGTAAGGTGTGTATGGTAAGAATTATATACCTTGCAGAGTTCTTATGATAATTAGATGTGATAGCATCTATAATGGATCACATTGTAGATTTATAATAAATAGTGGGTTTTTTTTTGTTTTTGTTTTTGTTTTTTTTTACCATTATTACCATTTACTATTATTAGAAGACACACAAAAGAATCCCTATTTTTTAAGTTCTTGTTCAGGCTGGTAGGTGCATTTAGTAATGAATAGGATAATTACTAGATTTGGAGTTTGGCCAGGCCATTGGCAAACAGACTTTAAAAGGCATAGCATCTTAGTGGTGCCCAGTGTGAAAAATCTCCTTTGTTCTTTCTGCTTGGCTCCCTTTATGATCCATAATGCCTTCTGCTTTGGTGATGGCATTGACTGGGTATTTTAAGGCAATTTGTAGGATTAAGCCTCTCAGTATACCACAGCAGGTTGAGGCCTGGATCAGTCTGGTAACAATGCAGTCTTTCTCTCATGGAGATTAAGACTTACCTAACAATCTCTCTAGGCTCTGTTGGCCTCCTTCCCACCCCCACCCCCCTTACCAAGAACATTAAATGCTTATAAAAAGACCTGCCATAGATGAGAAATTTTCGGTGCCAGTGACTTTCTTATTCATTTCTTTTATGAAAGTGAGACAAAAAGAAATCTAGAATAGGATGGAAAAATATGTAATGAGAATAATTTTTTTTAATTCTATATTTAAGGAATATTGGCAGTACATTAGAGCGGGTAATGTCCAGATCTTTACTCATGTTGATTCTCCCTCTTTTCTTTCTCTAGTGAGCTTCTAAGTCTTTTGAGAATTAGCCCCAATATTTTTTTGGAGCTTTCTCATTAGACTCTGAGCCCCTTAAGAGGCAGTGCTATTTTCCTCATTTTTGTATCTGCTTCCTGCCTAACACTGAACCTGACATATAAAAGGCATTTGACAAATGCATGAAGTGGGATGCTGGTATTCCTTTACATTTTTATTTTTATTTATTTATTTTTATTCCTTTACATATTTTATTTATTTTATAAATACCCAGGTATTTTCACAGTATCTGAGATTAGGAAGTCTCACTTCTCCATGTAATTCAACCATGATGACTACTGCTTCCCTTAAAGACTTCCCTTAAAGACAATTCTGCGAATTGCTGGTTAAATTTGTCTTTTGTTTAAGATACTAGTGGAAGGCAATAAAAGATTATGGTAGAAGAGAAATATCAACTAGCCTGGAGAAGTCACACTAAATGAGATTTGAATGTAAACCTACATGACACAGTTTCTGGCACTTTTATAAACTGATTGATGTGAGATCCAGCAGAATTTGGCTTTAAGGAGATAATAGTCTGGCTGTAGAATAAAGACACACTGAAGGTAGAGTCTATTTAAAGGCAAAGTGTAGTTGCTGAAAGATATGTGGTAGGTTATAGGAGATGGAGTGATTATCACAGTCAGAAAGGCTAGCAAATGCTGCCTACAAGAGATAAGGCTTCAACAAAGCTTTAAAAGAGCCCAAGGACAGAGAACTCCAGGTAAACTCCAGGTAAAAACTCAGGCAAAGGAATGTTAGTGAATGTGTAGGACTCCTTTTGGGGATTATGTGATGACATAACAATCTGGAACAAACAAGATACATTTTTACTGTTTTAGAAACACAGTAAAAAAAATAGGAAATAAAAATGTAAAGGATTACCAGCAATGAAGAAGTGGAATTTTAAATTAAAAATACAATACTATTGGGGCACCTGGGTGGCTCAGTGGTTGAGTGCCTCCCTTCAGCTCAGGGTGTGATCCCATGGCCCCAGGATCAGGTCCCACATCGGGCTCCCTGCATGGAGCCTGCTTCTCTCTCTGCCTGTGTCTCTGCCTCTGTCTGTGTGTCTCTCATGAATAAATAAATAAAATCTTAACCAAAAAAAGCCACTTAGATCTACTAATAAAAATTAAAATACAATACTATTACATTAGTGCTCTAAAAAATTAGTTACTTGTGAATTTAATTAGATATGTCAAAATCTACATAAGGAAAATTATAAAGAAGTCAATAAATGTAGAGATAGTCCATGTTCATGGATGGGAAGACTTGACATTATTAGGATGCCTGTTCTTCCCAAGTTGATCTATAGATTCCATGCAATTCCACTCAAAATCTGAGAAAGAGATTTTATGATGTCAACAAATCGATTCAAAAGTTTATATGGAGAGGGGAAAAAAACAGAATAGCCAACACAATAATAAAGAAGAACAAAGTTAGAGAACTGACACTACCTGGCTTTAAGACTTATTATAAAGCTATAATCAAGATACTATGGGGTTGACAAAAGAATGAACAGATAGATCAATGGACCATAATAACCCAGAAATAGACCCATAAATATAGTCAACTGAACTTTGACAAAAAAACAAAAACAATAAAATAGAGGAAAGATAATCCCTTCAACAAATGATGCTGGAATAACTGGACATCCACATAGAAAAAAATGAATCTAGTTACAAAATTTATACCTTTAACAAAAATTAACTCAAAATGGATCACAGGCCTAATAAATACAAAATGCAAAACTCTTAATAAAACTCCTAGAAGATAATATAGGAAAAAACCTGGTGACCTTGGGTTGGTGATGACTTTTAGATACAACACTAAAAGCATAATCCATGACAGAAAAAATTGATAAACTGGGTGGAGTTCAGTAAAACTAAATATTTCTGCTCGGTGAAAGACACTGTCCAAGAAAATGTAAAAATAAGCCACAAATTGGGAGAAAATATTTGTAAAAGATATATCTGATAAAGGGCTGTTATCCAAAATATATGAAGAACTCTTAAAATTCAACAATAGAAAAATAAACAACCCAACTAAATGTGGACAAAGTACCTGAATAGACACCTCACTGAAGAAGATACAGAGATAGCAAATAAGTATAAAAGATGTTCCACATCATATATTTTAAAGGATATTATAATAAAATGGAGAAATACCACTGTACATCTATTAAAACAGCCAAAATCCAAAACACTGACAGCACCTAATGCTAGTGAGGATGTGGAACAGGAGGACTTTTTTCATTCATTGCTGATGGGAATATAAAGTGGTACATCCATTTTTGAAGATGGTCCTACAGAACTAAACATACTCTTACTGTAGAAAATAACAATCATCCTCCTTGATATTTATTCAGATGAGTTGAGCACTTACATCCACACAAAAACCTACACAAAGATGTTTATAGCAGTTTTATTTATAATTGCCAAAATTTGAAAGCAACCAAGATGTCCTTCAGTAGGTGAATGGATAAGTAAACTGTGAAAAGTCTAAACAATGAAATATGTTTCAGTGCTAACAAGAAATAAGCAAACAGTCCATGAAAAGACATCAAGGAACCTCAAATGCATTTTAGTAGGTTAAAGAAGCCAATCTTAAAAGGTTACATACTACACAATTCCAATATATGACATTCTAGAAAAGCTAAAAGGAGACAGTAAGAAGATCAGTGGTTGCCAATTATTGGGTAGGGTGGAGAGGGGGATGAATAGGCTAGAGCATAGAGGACTTTTAGGCAAAAACTCTGTATGATATAATGGTGGAAACATGTCATTATGCATTTCTTCAAATCCATAGAACGTACAACACCCAAGAGTGAACCTTAATGTAAACTGTATACTGAGTGATAATGATGCCTCAAGGTAGGTTCATTATTTATAACAAATGTACTGCTCTGGTAGGAGATACTGATAATGTGGGAGGGTATGGGTTTATGGGGACAGGGTTATATGGGAAACCTCTGGACCTTCTCTCAGTTTTGCTTTGAACCTAAAACCACTCTTTAAAAATGCCTGTTTAAGTAGTAATAAAGTGTTGTTTTGAAATAGAAAATAAAGGAAAACTTAAGCTTGAATTCTACCTGAGTTTTGGCTTTATCCTAAATAGCAGCCATTGAGAGATGAGTCAGTAGTTTAACAAAATAAAGCTGATTCCTGGGCTTCAGATTGTTTATGAAGAGGTAGGATAGCTGGAAAGCAGAACATTGCAGTCCTTTAGCCTCTCTCAAGGGCATTATGGCTATCAAGGGCATGGGAGTGTTGGCACATTAGGAAAAAATTCATAATAATTTTAAAGACTTTCTATTTATGAGTACCATAAGGTATAATTTGAACTGCATTGTAAAATATTGGTAGGATATCCTACTGAGAATTTTGTGTTTAACATATAAGTAGTTGGTGAGAAACCAAGATGAGGTAAAAGGATGTAAAATGGATTGGAAGGGCCAGAGGCAATAGCCCTAGCCTGGGCCTGCCTACACAGCCTTGTCTGCTTCTGTGATTCTGTGAGTATGGATTGGCCGGTTATGGATAATTCCTTAAATGAAGGATTTTAAGGCCCTGTGGGGCAAGCAAACTTGTTTTCTGAATTTGTGTGGCCCTTGGGATAAAAAATACCTGGGCTAAAATCCTGATTCATGTTCTTACTTTCTTTGTGATCTAGAATATATTACTTCACCTTTCTGGACTTCATTTGCTGATGTATAAAATGGGAATAATAGCAATAATAGTAATACTTAATTTGCAGGGCTGTAATGAGAATTAAATACATTTGTAAAGAATCCAACACTCAAAGGTTTGTTCCCTTTAGAGATGCAGGGAATGAACACTGAGCTAGAACAGGTCCAGTCAAGAGGAATCTTCAAGACTTAAGCAGCTTCAGACCATATCCCTGTGACTACTACCATCCAAGTACTGTAAAGAGGCTAAGAACTATTCGTAAATAGGACCCTATAAATATAGATCAAAACATCCTCATTGACTGTCAAAAATAAGATCGCAGCAGCATTAAGGTACCCAGATGAAACACACCAGCACTTATCCACAGTGAAATCTATAAAGTGCTTTCGATTGCTCAAGGGATCTTTAGATATAGCATCATTTTCTCTATCTTATGGATGACTTGGCCACCTCCGCTATGAATTTTTCATGATTCCCCTGACCCAGCAGCTCTTGCCTGTGGAGAGAGTAATACGCTATTGATTTCGGAGTTAGGTTTCTGCCTTTTTTTGCCACAACAGGATTTTTGTAGCCTAGAAACCTCAATCTCTTATTACTCATTAGAGACTCGGGCAACTTTTCTTAGATCTGGAATTCAGAAGGCAAACAATTTAGCTGTTGGTGTCAAAGATAGCCTTTATAGTAAGAATTTTAACTGATCTCAGTAATGAGAGTAGCTGTTATTAAAAACTTCCTAATTAAACCAGTAGAGGTAGGATTATAAAGAGTGCCAAGAAGAGACAATATTCTTCTGTTTTTCTCACAATTAGTATGTTTTTGTAGGCATTGTTTTTGGAATGAACCTATTAAAAATGTACTAAAGGCTAAAAGAGAATAAAAAAATAAAATATAACAGGGAAATCCAGTCCAATTTTTAGTATTTTTTTTCTTCTGTGTGATTTTGGGAATAGATGTCTAGGTGATTCTTATTTTCAGTGGCCCTTGGTCATGTAAGAGAAGTGAAAAGAGGCCATGCTGTTGGTAGTTTTTATTTAAACTGCTTTTAAGAAATCAAAAAATCCATATCTTACATCCTGTGAAAACTCATTCTTGGCATTACCATGGTAACAAGACTTTTAAAAGGGAGTTAACTGAAATTTAGCTGCATATATTATTTCTTTGTGATTCATACTTCATAAAAATGCAAATGTCACACTAATACATGTTTTACCTTAATGTTTTATACCACCATTTAGTCTTAATTGATCTAATGTTTTCCTTAATTAAATTTTGTGCTTCTTTGAATGGTTTTTTTCCCCCTCCTCCAATCCCCTCTTCTGTGGACCCATCAAACTATACATTTCGCCTGGGTGACATGCAATTTAGGAAACTGTCACACAGGAGATCAATCATCCGAACCTAAGAACTCAACAAAAGAGTTTTGGAAAACTGCTTGTCCTGCCTAGAAATTCAGCCTACCCTTCTACTTGGGTAAAATTTTGGCATCTTCTTTTGTGCTCTTGTCCATCCTCTCACCATTTGGGTCTCCAGAAGACTGAGAAGCAGGGTACACTGGTGGAGAGAATGCAGCCAGTACATCCTGGATAAAAATACAGGCATCACAATTCCCTAGCTCTGTGGCTTTGTGCAACTTATTTAACTGATCTTTCTAACTCAGTTTTCTAATAGGCAAGATAAAGATAAAACAATACCTTTGTCACAGAACTTTTGTGAGAATGTTAAATGTGATAATGCTTTCAAAGTACTTGGCATAGTGCTTGGCATAAGATCTATGCTCAGTAAATAATAATTATCTTTTATTTATAATAATAGTAAGTATGAGGAAATAGAGAAAACATTATTCACCTAAATTACTCTCACTGACAGGTTTGTATTTGTTTGGAAGATATTGTTTGGTAAACTTCTTGGGATGAATAGTTAAACTCCATGGGGAATGTATTATTCCTGAGAAGAGATGACAAATTTGCTTTCTGGTGTCAGAGAGTAAAAGAGAATAAAAGTAAATGGAGAGGGGAATGGAGGAGTGAGAGTAGGTTGAGCTAGTGAGATGGAGAAAGGCTGTATACCACCTGAATGGCACATTAGCAACTCCCAGGTATTTTGTGTTGTTAGACAAATCCATGAAATGGCTTGTGAAAGTGAAATCTGAGTGTGTATAAGAGAGCAGAATAAAAGAGATATTTCACACTCTGATTGGCATGGGCTAGATAAAAACAACAAGTGCTGACACTACCCTTAAAATGAGAGAGTACCTTAAAGATCTAACCCTCTGGGAATTCAGAGGAAAGGCATGTGGGCTTATATAGTCTGAAACTGGGTATAGAATGAGTGTGGGAATTTTGTCCATTTTGCCTAGATCTCTAAGAGGTAGAAATGCCTCAGCTAGCATCTGCATTTTATTTTATTTTATTTTATTTTATTTTATTTTATTTTAAAAAATATTTTTTTATTTATTTATGATAGTCACAGAGAGAGAGAGAGAAAGAGAGGCAGAGACACAGGCAGAGGGAGAAGCAGGCTCCATGCACCGGGAGCCCAACGTGGGATTCGATCCCGGGTCTCCAGGATCGCGCCCTGGGCCAAAGGCAGGCGCTAAACCACTGTGCCACCCAGGGATCCCAACATCTGAATTTTATAATGGTAACGTCAACCACTTCTTCCCCCAGCTCTATTGAAGTATAAATGACAAGAATTTAAAATGTGACAGTATATTTTAAGAGTGACAAGTATATTTATAGTGTCCATGTGATGATTTGATATATATCTATACATTGTGAAATAACTCCCATAACCAAAGTTAATGAACACATCTATTATCCCACAGTTAACATTTGGGGTGGTGGTGGTGAAAGTGCTTTAGATAAACTGCCAGCAGATTTCAGGTATACAATGCAGTATTATTAACTGTGGTCACTATGCTGTACTGGATTTTCAGAACATAATCCTCTTCTAACTGAAACTTTGTTCCCACCCAACATTGTTCCCATTTCCCTTTCTCTTCAGTTCCTGACAGCCACCATTCTATTCAGTTTATTTGAGTTCCCATAGGCATTAAAGGACTCTCCAGTGAAATGACTCCTTGCTAGAAAGAGTGTTTTCCTTTTCCAGGGTCAGGTATTATTTCTTTCATTGATTTTTGATTATTACAGGACATCTGTGAACAGAGAAGAGTCTTATGAAGAGTCTGCATAGACTTTTCATTTCTGGTAGATGTATCATTCCTGGCCAGACCAACCACACTATCTCTTATCTCTGCACCATCTCTCCTTCCCCACTGCTTCCCACTCAGATTCCTGTTCTCTTTAATTTCAGTTCAGGAAGTAGCTGCTATGAGCAAGGATTTAGAAGACAAATGCCAACTGCCCTTGCCTAGCTATATAATCTTGAAAAAGTCATTTTCCTAATATTCTTGAGTCTTTGTTTCTTCTTTTATAAAATGGATAATGATTCTACCCTTTAAGGGTCATTTTAAGAATTAAATGAGTAAATGTATTTGAAGCACATTGCGTAGGATCTAACTTTTGTTATGTACTCAATAAAAGTTAGTTATTTCCTTTCTCCTTAATCTGGACTTTTACAAATACCCACCCCCCCAAGCTTCTTGAAGATGCATGATGTCACCCTCTTGTTTTTGCCTTTTTTGTCGAACCTAGCACCATGTGTATGTTAAGCATGTGGCATCACTTTGGTTTTCCCTCTGTGTCCTCCAGTCATATTGAACTTATTCCAGCTTCTTGAATGTCCCCTGTTCTCTCCTTCCTCTGGGTCCTCCAAAACGTAATTCATTCTACTGAAGATGTTTTTTTTATCTTCTTCTTCTGATTTTGAATAAATTTATCTAATGTTGACTTGAGATGACTGTTCTTCAGAAAAGAATTCCTTAACCCTCCAAACTAAATTAAGGGCCTCCTTTTTAGTTTTCTTTTCACCTCCTGTACTTTTTCTTTTCAGCATTTTGCCCTCTTGCAATAATTTCATCAATTGAAATTATTCATATAATGTCTTTATTTATTATAAGGCTGTAAAGAGAGCCTTTTAGGTAGAGATAGTGTTTATTTTGATCAGTGTTTCTTTAATGCCTAGCATAGTACCTAGGATGATGGGATGTATAAATGATTCTTAGTTGATTGACTTTTAATATTATTCAGATGAAGATTGGTGCCACCTGAATAGGGCAGTATGCACATCATAGTTCTAGGACATTAGATAGATGTCCAGTATAGTAATTGGTACTTAATAAATATTTGATAAATAATGATTTAAATCTGGGTTATGAGAAAAACAGGATTGAATGCACTTTAATATGCACACTTGCTTTTCATTTTTTTAAAAGCTGTCTTTGTTTTGTTAAGGAATTATTACCCAAATTGCTAGCTAGATAGAATATTAGTCAGAGAGCTATTAATGATTATGAAAAGCCCTTTATTATACTCTTTGCCCCTTTAAGAGAGTCACAATGAGTATGGGCATTTTTAAGGGTTTGAGAAGTCTGCTACTAAAGAAAATGGGCTAACATTGCTTCATCCAGTATTTCCAAAATGTTTTTCAACACAGGTACCCTTTTTGCCCAAAAACCTATTAACATTTAGTGTAATATAAGCCATGTAGGAAACACTGACTTAGGGAGTAGCATAATTTTCTCCTTTCTCCTTCATTTTAAATAGCCCAACTAAGTTATTTAAATGTTCAAAACTTTTAACTAAATAGAAAATAGATGCCTCTCACTAACATACTCAGAAACTCTAGAATGATTAAAGTTTTCATCTTAAAGATCCTTTGAAGTATAAATGAAGTTGATGTGTGATATTACATATGAAGAAGTACAAAAACATTTCCTGCAGGAGTATACCATGCTGGGAAAAGTCACAAGCTCCTTAAGCAGACAGCTTGGGCATGATCCTGGCTTCACTACTGTGGGATTTTGGTCAAAATTCTGGCCCACTACCTGTGGGATTTTGGTCAAAATTCTCTTGCTTTCTGTGTTTGGCAACCACCTCACTTTATATGGTGAGGTTACAAACTAGAGTGGCGATTTGCGAATAGAGAGGAAGGACAAAGATGAAAGATCGTGGGAGGGCCCAAGTGTCTGTCTGGGAAATGAGAATCCAGTTTTCAGTTCTCCAGGCTGAGATGCTCTGGGAAAAATAGTTGGATTTGTAGAAGGAAAACATCACTATGTAATCTTGTTAGGACTGTGACATATTTACATACTTAGTGAAATAAAAAATATTTTGTTGCTGACAAAAGCTGTATTTGTATCTTTGGTTTTTTTCTCAAATCATACATTCTAAAACTTGCTTTCTCTTGCTCACTTGTGCTATGAAGTAATTGCATATCAAATGAGTATTCAAATAAAAGAAGTCACCTATAATATCCTAAAAAGAACACTACCCCCCCAAAAAGGAAAAGGTCCCAAATCTCTGCTTTGAATGTGTCATTCTTTTCTCTAAATTTCAGTGACTCTCTTTAGCCTGCAGCAATGTTTCTAAAATGGTGTTCTTTGGAGCACAGGGTGATTTTTAGGTGTTCCTCAAAAATAGTGTTTTGTAGACAAACAGGTTAAGAAAATGCAGCTTTGAATAAAGCTTAAAACTACTCTACTATACACATTAAAAAATTATTAATCATTTAATTAAAAAAACATGAGCAAGGAACAAAATTCAGAAGGTATGAAATAGTATATGAAGAAAAGTAGGTTTCCTGTCTCTCTTGTCCTCTAGTTATCCCATTCTCCCCGAAGGCAACCAATGATAGGAGTTTCTTATATATCCTTTTGGATATGTTTGTATATAAGTATACACATTTATGGTTTTCTCTTCTGTGTTACTGTTTAATGTAATACTGAACATCTTATTCTTACCCTTTCTCTTTTTTCTTCATCTAGCAAGTCATATTGTAGAGAATAGTAATAGCATTTATAGATCACTTACTATGAGCTAACACTCTCTGAAGGAATTTACCTGTAAATATCCATTGAATAATCATAGCTATGTGAGATATATATTATCTTATCCCCATTTTACAAATAAGGAAACAGGAACAGAGAGGTTATGTGACTCTCATTACGTTGTAGAACTGAGTTCAAATAGGGACAGTTTGGCTCTAGAACCTTTGCTTTCAACGCTTATACCTTTCTACCATGATGTCTAAGTAAATTAGTTTGGATTATTTTTAAATGATATTCCCATTGGTGTTCATTACAGGAGTGCATTATAATTTATTTAATCATTTCTTTATGTGTGGATACTTGTATTATCTATTTTACATTATAAGGAATGCTGCAGGGAGTATTCCTTTTTTTAATTATAAAATTTCTGCACCTTTATTTTTTCTTTAATTCTTTTTTGTTTGTAGCACATTGAAATGTGAACAATAAAGTTCACATTTTTGATTGAAGACATTAGTACAATTTACTTTTTTCCCTCAAGTACATTTTCTGAGATGTATGATTACATTTATTTAATTATATAATGTTTTTAGTTGTTATAAAATATTCTCTTTTTTGTATATTTTTTATTGGAGTTCGATTTGCCAACATATAGTATATAACACCCAGTGCTCATCCCATCAACTGCCTGCCTCATTGCCCACCACCCAGTCACCCTGTCCCCCCACTTACCTCCCCTTCCACTACCCCTTGTTTATTTCCCAGTTAGGAGTCTCTCCTGTTTTATGACCCTCTCTAATATTTCCAACTCATTTTTTCTCCTTTCCCCTTTATTCCCTTTCACTATTTTTTATCTTCCCTGTATGAATGAAACCATATGATGTTTGTCCTTCTCTGACTGACTTATTTCACTCAGCATAATACCCTCCAGTTCCATCCACGTCGAACCAAATGATGGGTATTTGTCATTTCTAATTGCTGAGTAATATTCCATTGTACACATACACCACATCCTCTTTATCCATTCATTTTTCCATGGACACCGAGGCTCCTTCCACAGTTTGGCTATTGTGGACATTGCTGCTATGAACATTGGGGTGCAGGTGTCTCGGTCTTTCATTGCCTCTGTATCTTTGGGGTAAATCCCCAGCAGTGCAGTTGCTGGGTCGTAGGGCAGGTCTATTTTCAACTCTTTGAGGAACCTCCACACAGTTTTCCAGAGTGGTTGCATCAGTTCACATTCCTACCAACAGTGCAAGAGTGTTCCCCTTTCTCCACATCCTCTCCAACATTTGTTGTTTCCTGTCTTGTTAATTTTCCCCATTCTCACTGGTGTGAGGTGGTATCTCATTGTGGTTCTGATTTGTATTTCCCTGATGGCAAGTGATGCAGAGCATTTTCTCATGTGCGTGTTGGGCATGTGTATGTCTTCTTTGGTGAAATTTCTGTTCATGTCTTTTGCCCATTTCATGATAGGATTGTTTGTTTCTTTGCTGTTGAGTTTAATAAATTCTTTATAGATCTTGGATACTAGCCGTTTATCTGATAAATCATTTGCAAATATCTTCTCCCATTCTGTAGGTTGTCTTTTAGTTTTGTTGACTGTTTCTTTGCTGTGCAGAAGCTTTTTATCTTAAGTCCAAATAATTCATTTTTGCTTTTGTTTCCCTTGTCTTCGTGGATATATCTTGCAAGAAATTGCTGTGGCCAAGTTCAAAAAGAGTGTTGCCTGTGTTCTCCTCTAGAATTTTGATGGATTCCTGTCTCACATTTAGATCCTTCATCCATTTTGAGTTTATTTTTTTGTATGGTGTAAGAGAATGGTCTGGTTTCATTCTTCTGCACGTGGTTGTCCAATTTTCCCAGCCCCATTTATTGAAGACACTGTCCTTTTTCCAGTGGATAGTCTTCCTGCTTTGTTGAATATTAGTTGACCATAGAGTTGAAGGCCCATTTCTGGGTTCTCTTTTCTGTTCCATTGATCTGTGTGTCCGTTTTTCTGCCAGTGCCACAAGGTCTTGATGCTCACAGCTTTGTAGTACAACTTTAAATCCAGCATTGTGATGCCCCCGGCTCTGGTTTTCTTTTTCAATATTCCCCTGGATATTTGGGGTCTTCTCTGATTCCACACAAATCTTAAGATGATTTGTTCCAACTCTCTGAAGAAAGTCCATGGTATTTTGATAGGGATTGCATTAAATGTGTGAATTGCCCTGGGTAGCATAGAAATTTTCACAATATTAATTCTGCCAATCCATGAGCATGGAATATTTTTCCATCTCTTTGTGGCTTCCTCAATTTCTTTCAGAAGTATTCTGTAGTTTTTAGGGTATAGATCCTTTACCTCTTTGGTTAGGTTTATTCCTGTATCTTATGCTTTTGGGTGCAATTGTAAATGGGATTGACTGCTTAATTTCTCTTTCTTTAGTCTCATTGTTAGTGTATAGAAATGCAAATGATTTTTGGGCATTGATTTTGTATCCTGCCACACTGCTGAATTGCTGTATGAGTGCTAGCAATCTTGGGGTGGAGTCTTGTGGGTTTTCTATGTACAGTATCATGTCATCTGTGAAGTGGGAGAGTGGACTTCTTCTTTACCAATTTGAATGCCTTCTAATTTTTTTGGTTGTCTGATTGCTGAGACTAGGACTTCTAGTACTATGTTGAATAGCAGTGGTGAGAGTGGACATCCCTGTCCTGTTCCTGATCTTAGGGGAAAGGCTCCCAGTGCTTCCCCACTGAGAATGATATTGGCTGTGGGCTTTTCGTAGATGGCTTTTAAGATGCTGAGGAATTTTCCCTCTATATCTCCACTCTAAAGAGTTTTGATCAGGAATGGATTCTATATTTTGTCAAACGCTTTCTCTCCATCTATTGAGAGGATCATATGGTTCTTGTTTTACTCTTGTTGGTATGATTTATCACGTTGATTGCTTTACGAGCGTTGAACCATCCTTGCATCCTGGGGATAAATCCCACTTGGTCATGGTGAATAATCTTCTTAATGTACTGTTGGATCCTATTGGCTAGGATCTTTTGAGAATTTTTGCATCTCTGTTCATCAGGGATATTGGTCTATAATTCTCCTTTTTGGTGGGGTCTTTGTCTGGTTTTGGAATTAAGGTGATGCTGGCCTCATAGAACAAGTTTAGGAGTATTCCATCCCTTTCTATCTTTCTGAACAGCTTTAGTAGAATAAGTATTGTTTCTTGTTTAAACGTTTGATAGAATTCCCCTGGGAAGCGATCTGGCCCTGGACTTTTGTATCTTGGGAGGTTTTTGATGACTGCTTCAATTTCCTCCCTGATTATTGGCCTGTTGAGGTTTTCTATTTCTTCCTGTTCCAGTTTTGGTAGTTTGTGGTTTTCCAGAAATGCATCCATTTCTTCTAGATTGTCTAATTTATTGGGGTATAGCTGCTCATAATACGTTTTTAAAATTGTTTTTATTTCCTTGATATTGGTTGTGATCTGTCCTTTTTCATTCATGATTTTATTAATTTGAGTCTTTTTTGTTTTTAATAAGGCTGGCTAATGGTTGATCAATCTTATTAATTCTTTCAAAGCACCAACTCCTGGTTTTGTTGCTGTTCTACAGTTCTTCTGGTCTCGATTTCATTGAGTTCTGCTCGAAGCTTTATTAAATTTCTTCTTCTGCTTCCTGTAGGTTTTATTTGCTATTCTTTCTCTAGTTCCTACAGGTGCAAGGTTAGCTTGTGCATTTGAGTTTTTCCCAATTTTTTGAGGGTTGCTTATATTGCTATGTATTTCCCTCCCAGGACTGCTTTTACTGTGTCCCAAAGATTTTGAAGGGTTGTTTCTTCAATTTCATTAGTTTCCATGAATCTTTTTAATTCTCTAATTTCTTGGTTTATCCTTTCATCTTTTAGCAGGATGCTCTTTAGCCTCCACATGTTTGAGTTTCTTCCAAGTGTCTTCTTGTGATTGAGTTCAAGTTTCAAAGCATTGTGTTCTGAAAATATGCAGGGGACAATCCCAATCTTTTGGTATTGGTTGAGACCTGATTTGTGACCCAGTATGTGGTCTATTCTGGAGAAAGTTCCATGTGCTCTTGAGAAGAATATGTATTCAGTTGCATTTGGATGCAAAGTTCTGTATATATCTGTGAAATCCATCTGGTCCAGTGTATCGTTTAAAGCTCTTGTTTCTTTTGTGATGTTGTGCTTAGAAGATCTGTCATTTGCAGAATGTGCTGTGTTGAAATCTCCTACTAATAGTGTATTATGTAAGTATGTCTTAACTTTGGTTATTAATTGATTGATATACTTGTAGCTCCAATATTAGGGGCATAGATATTCATGATTGTTAGGTCTTCTTGTTGGAAAGACCCTTTAAGTATGATATAGTGTCCCTCTTTATCTCTTACTACAGTATTTATGATAAACTTTAATTTATCTGATATGAGGATTGCTACCACTGCTTTCTTTGATGACCATTTGAATGGTAAATTGTTCTCCAATCTTCTGTTTTCAGGCTGTGGGTGTCCTTAGGTCTCAAATAAGACTCTTGTAGATAGCAAATTGATGGGTCTTGCTTTTTTATCCAGTCTGAAACTCTGCATTTTTTGATGGGCTCATTTAGCCCATTCACGTGTAGAGTTACTATTGAAAGATATAGTGTCATCATAATACCTATTCAGTCCTTATTTTTGTGGCTTATTTCTTTGGGCTTCCTCTTTCTTTTACAGAGTCCCCCTTAATATTTCTTGCAGAGCTGGTTTGGTGGTCACATATTCTTTCAGTTTCTACCTATCTTGGAAGTTCTTTATCTCTCCTTCTATTCTGAATGGGAGCCTTGCTAAATAAGTATCTTGGCTGCATGTTTTTCTCATTTAGGACCCTGAATATATCCTGCCATCCCTTTTTGGCCTGCCAGGTCTCTGTGGAGATTTCTGCTGTTAATCTAATATTTCTCCCCATATAAGTTAGGGATCTCTTGTCTCTAGCTGGTTTAAGGATTTTCTCTTTATCTTTGGAATTTGCAAGTTTCACTATTGAATGTTGAGGTATTTAATGGTTTTTATGGATTTTTTTGGGGGGGGGACTTCTCTATCTCCTGGATCTGAATGCCTGTTTCCCTCCCCAAATTTAGGGAAGTTCTCAGCTATGATTTGGTCAAATATGGTTTCTGGCCATCTGTCCCTCTCGGCACTCTCTGGAACCCCAATTATATGTAGATTTTTCCTTCTGAGGCTATCATTTATTTCCTTTAACCTTTCCTAATGGTCTTTTAATTGTTTTTCTCTTTTTTCCTCAGCTTCCTTCCTTGCCATCAACTTATCTTCTATCTCACTCACTCTTTATTCTACCTCATTAACCTCCTTGTTAGGACCTCCAGTTTGGATTGCATCTCCTTGAATTGATTTTTAATTTCCACCTGATTAGATCTAAATTCTGCAGTCATGAAGTCTTTTGAATCTCTTATGCTTTTTTTCCAGAGCCACGAGTAGCTTTTTAATTGTGCTTCTGGGGGATCCCTGGGTTGCTCAGCAGTTTAGCGCCTGCCTTCAGCCCAGGGCGTGATCCTGGAGACCTGGGATCGAGTCCCATATTGGGATCCCTGCATGGAGCCTGCTTCTCCCTCTGCCTCTGTCTCTGCCTCACTCTCTCTCTGTCTCTCATGAATAAATAAATAACATCTTTTAAAAAAAATATGCTTCTGAATTGGCTTTCTGACATCAAATTGTAATCCAAATTCTGTAACTCTGTGGCAGAGAGTACTATTTCTGATTCTTTCTTTTGTGGTGAGTTCTTCTGCTAGTCATTTTACTCAGTGCAGAGTGGCTGTATAAGCAGGCTGCGTCAAAAATATCGACCATGACCTAAGTAAATTTCACCCTAGATAATTCTGACGAGGTCAGAGACTAGAAATTGAAAACAAAGATCAGAATAAAACGAAACAAAAGGACCACTAAAGTGAAAAAGAAATTTTAAAACAAAGTCGTAAAAAATAAAAGCCCAAGAATCCCCAAGAAGAAGAAGAAAAAAGAAAAGAGACAAAAAGAAGCGAGAAAAAGCAAATGTAAGGAAGAAACAAAAAGAGAAAAATGGGGGGTACTGGGAGATGGTGGTGGTGACAAAGTTGTAGGGGAGGGGGAATGTAGTCCTCCAGAGGGGTCCTAGAGGTTGATCCTCTTGTTTCTGAGTGTATTAAATTCTGTATGTTAGAAGGTGCTCAGTCCCAAATTTTTATAAACCAGAAATACTTGGAGAGAGCCCCACCACTGACCACCAAAACATAAACGAAATAGAAGAAGAGGCAGAATGGGAATGAGGAAACTCACAGAATGAACCAGCATGGAATACCACTTGGTTCTGGGTGCATGCCTGTCATGTTTCAGAAGGTATTAACTTCCACCATTGTAGAACAAAATGAGGCAGAGACAACGAAAAACACAAAACAAACAAACAAAAAACCATATCAAGTTTGTATATCTCCCAAACTTAAGTTGAGTATTTTGACGGGAATCTAGAAGTGGAAAATATATCTAGGACCTGTAATTGTAGAAATATGAAAGTTCAAAAGGAAGAAACTTAAATATGAAGAGGTGGTAACATATTGTAGATAAGGTGGGAAAAGAAAAAAAATGATAATTTACAGTCTGATAAAAAAATGAGTTATACTGAGAAAAGGAAGAAAAAAAAATAGGAGGGGAACCTCTGGTTCTACATACTGTAAATTCCTTGACTTCCCCTGGAGCTTTCCAGCGCTGCTTGGTCAAGAGCTTTCTCTTCCCCTGTCCTTCCAGCTGGTGTGTGTGTGGGGGGGGGGGGGCTGCTGTGCTGATTCTCAGGCGTGTGCACCTGGGGGAGCTGCCCCCCCCCCACCGCCGGGTGCCGGGCTCAGTGGGGGCTGTTGACCCCCTGAGGCCCCTGTTCCCTGGTGGCCCCACCTCTCCCAGGCACAGGGTGACACCAGGAGGAACACCACCACTGCCCGGGCCAGGTCTCCGGCCTTGAGTCAGCTCCCCCAGTAACCACCGTAGCTCCCAGTCCGCACTGCCCTGGGTGCTCACAGCGGGGCGCTGACCTGCACAGCTGGGGGCGCCCGGGGGCAGGAGCATCCTCGCTGTCCTGGGCCCTCCCCGCGCCGCCCGTCCCGGGGGAAGCGCAGCGTCCGGGGCTGTGTGCCCCTGGGGTCCGGGGCCTGCGCCTCTGGAATCGCGCTCTCGGGGCCACGGCACTGAAGGCACCAGGGCGCAGCCCCCTCTGCCCGGAGCCCCCCGACCCACCGGCTTCTCCCAGAGGCCCCGCCCGGGCTCTCAGCCCATTACGGAGCTCGGCCGCGGTGTGGGCGGCTCTGCCCCAGCGCCCCTCCTCTCCTAGTGACCCCGGGAGACGGAGGCCCCCGCCCCCGCCCCCCGAGGTGCTGCCGGGTTCCCTGCTGAGCGCCCTTCCCTGGGGGGTGAGATCCGGTGCGGGTTTTGAAAGTTCCCGCTTCTCGGGGGCGGGGCTCTCCTGTCCCAGGCCCCCCCCCCCCCCCCCCCCCCCGCCTTCCTACCTTGTTAGAGGCCAACACCCTTCTCTCTGGAGCGTCTGCCTGTTCCCTGTCTACATCTCAGGTCGGATTCGTAGGTGTACGGAATGGTTTGTTATCTAGGTAAGTCGGTGGGGCGGGGGTCTTGGGGACGCCACTCCTCTGCCATCTGGCCCCACCTCCTCCGCATTGAGTATTATTGAACAAAAGTGATTTTATACATGACCAGGTATATCTGTAGGATAACCTTGTAGAAGTAGAATTACTGTATTAAAGAATAGGTAGATTTTTAATTATTATAAATGTAGTCAAATTACCTTCCATGAGGATTATATTTGGTTGTATTTGGTAACGTTTCCTTTTTTAAGTAAAAAATGATAGACTCTCAACATTTATTTCTCATAAGCATTTATCCTTCCAGCAAGTATCACACCAAGAAGGGGGGCTATTGGAGCAGTCTGCCTTGTTTCAGACAATACAGAGGTACATTTTCTAAAGATAATTCTAAACTATAATAAAGCAGACTAAAAGTCCACTTTTTATTTGCATAGTAAGCTGACAATTCTTTCTTTCTTTCTTTCTTTCTTTCTTTCTTTCTTTCTTTCTTTCTTTCTTTCTTTCTTTCTTTCTTCTTCCTTCCTTCCTTCCTTCCTTCCTTCCTTCCTTCCTTCCTTCCTTCCTTCCTTTAAGGGAGAGAAAGAGAGAGCAAGCAAGCAAAGAGTGGCAGAGGGAGAGAGAATCCTAAGCAGCCTCCACACTCAATGCATAGAACCCAATGTGGGGCTTAATTTCTTGACCTTATGATCATAACCTGAGCCAGTATCAAGAGTCAGATGCTTAACTGACTGAGCCACCCAGGTGCCCCTTAATTAGTAACTCTAAACACAGTTAGTGACAAAATATTCCTTGTTGCCCAAAGAGACTGCTTCTGTCATACTGCTTCACTTAGCATAACCACTGCTTCCACCAACTGTGTGTGGTTGTGAATTTTCAAGCTACTATAATTAAATTTCAGTTCATTTTTCCTGTTTTAGTGTTTTAAAAAATTATATTGGACCACACTTCACATGCAATAAAATTTACATTTTTAATGTATACAATTGGGGGAAGCAGAAATAAGGGGATATTGTTTAATGGACTGAGTTTATTCCATCATTTCAGCCAGTCATATCATTTTGTGTATTGGAGGACCATGGTCTCTAAGAATACAGTTCAGTGTTTGACTTTTTCCCTGCCCCCAGCATCTGATCATAAGCTAGGAAAAAATTGGCATCTCATGTGTGTTATCTTTTGTGGTATCTGAAGATATGGTTGTATCCATAATCAAGCATATAAATAAATATGCATGTGTAGGACATTAAAATAAAATACACGACTTAATATAGTTATTTTAAAAAATAAGTCATCAGTGATCACCACAATTCACTTTTAGAATATTCCTGCTAACCTGAAAAGTTTCCTAATGCCCATTTGCAGTTAATAACCATTCCTATGCCTATTCCTAAAGAACTGCAGATTTGCTTTATGTCTCTATAATTGTCTTTTTTGGGGGTATTTTACATAAATGGAGTTATTTAATAGGTAATATTTTGCATCTCACTTTTTTTCACTTAGGTTAATGTTTTCAGGGTTCATCTACTGTATCATGTATCAATAGTTAATTCCTTTTTATTTTTGAATAGTAATGCATGGAATGGATATCTGATGTTTTCTTCATTTGTTTAGCAGCTAGCACACATTTGGATTGTTATAAGGTTTTTGGCTAATATGAATAATATTTCTGTAAACATTCTGAGGAATCTGGCTTCAAGCCAGAATCCTATGTGTGATCTTTCAGGCCTGACCTTAAGCAAATGTAAGGGTGTACTTGGCAGGCCTCATGGGGGGGAGGTGTCCTTCCCTCAATAGATTCTGTGCACAGCAAGGGCATTGTAGTATTCTGGAGAGAGTTGCTCAAGGGCTCAACTTCCCAAAGCTATGTTTATAGACATAACTGACTTCATAGTCAAGGAACCTCCATTAGGAATTCTTATCATATATGAAATTTAAGAAACAAAACAGATGAACATAGGAGAAAGGAAAAAAAAGTCCTTTTTTTTTTTTTTAATTCTGCTTGGTTAACATATTGATTTCAGGAGTAGAATTTAGTGATTCATCACTTACATATAATACTTAGTGTTCTTCCCAAGTAGTACCCTCCTTAATGCCCATCACCCATTTAACTTGTTCTCTAACTGACCTCCCCTTCACCAACCCTCAGTTTATTCTCTATATTTAAGAGTCTCTTATGTTTTGCTTCCCTCTGTTTTTATCTTTTTTTATTTTTCCTTCTCTTCCCCTATGCTCATCAGTTCTGTTTCTTAAATTCCACATATGAGTGAAATCATGTGATATTTTTCTCTGACTTATTTCACTTAGCCTAATACACTGTAGTTCCATCCACATTTTTGCAAATGGCAAGATTTAATTCTTTTTGATTGCTGAGTAATATTCCATGATATCTATCTATCTATCTATCTATCTATCATCTGTCTAGATATATAAATATATATTGCATATCATCTTTATCCTTTCATCAGTCAGTGGAGTTTTGGGCTCTTTCCATAATTTGGCTATTTTGCTAGTGCTGCATTGGATGAATGTGCCACTACCAGCATTTTTTTATTCTTTGGATAAATACCTAATAGTGCAATCACTGGATGGTAGGGTAGCTCTATTTTTAACTTTTTGAGGAACCTCCATAGTGTTTTCCAGAATCGCTGCAACAGTTTGCATTCCCACCAACAGTGAAAAAGGGTTCCAGAAAAGGAATCTTTCTTATCAGAAGCTGATAAGAGGTTCCCAGGAGCCTTGCTGAGACCTCCTTATTAGGATAAGACTTTTCTTCACTGACTCAATACTTTTATATTCTCAGCCCTCCTCCTTTCCCTTCCCTAGGTTCTTCCATAAAAGGCAAGAGATTTTTGTTGGAGACTCCTTGGCAGTGAGATGATTTCTCCCTTCTAGGGTGCATATTTTCACCTATTGTTATTCCCTGGGGTAAGAAATGGAACAGTGGGCAGCCAGCGCCTCTCCTTTTGACTGCCTTTTTTTATTAAATTTTTCTTTTAGCACATAAGAAAACTTTAGCCATATTTATTTTTCGTATATATCTTTATTGGCATTATTGTCTCCACAGGCATGAAAAACTAGGGTATAGATGCTTACATATTCACAATGACATTGGAATATGTTGCTAGTAACTGTATTAGTTTCCTAAAGTTTCTTTTGGCTTCTTGTTTGCCTCCTTGCACTAAGTAAAAGCCTATTTGTTGCTTTTAGTTTGGATCGTTGTCCTAATTTACCCCTCTACAGTTGGTAGTTCAATACATTCTTGTGTACATCTTTGTGAGGACATATACTTTTATTTCTCTTAAATAGATATCTAGAAGTGAAATTCCTGTGTCTTATAGTAAATTTGTATTTTGCTTTTTAAGTCACTTCCAAAATGATTTCCAGAGTGACAGTACTGCTTTTCATTGCCAACCAATAATGTATGAAGTTTTTACTTTCTCCTTATTTTCACCAACACTTACTGTCTTTTTGAATATTAGCCACTGAGTCTTATAGAAAATTTATTCTGGGGATCCCTGGATGGCTTAGTGGTTTTGCACCTGCCTTCAGCCCAGAGCATGATCCTGAAGTCCCGGGATCAAGTCCCACATCAGGCTCCCTGCATGGAGCCTGCTTCTCCCTCTGCCTATGTCTCTGCCTTTCTCTCTCTCTCTCTCTGTCTCTCATGCATAAATAAATAAAATATTTTTAAAAAGAAAATTTATCCTACTTTTAGAGAAGATTTTAAATCAAATTGATTTCTTATTGTGATTGTAATTTGCATTTCCTTAATTATTAGGCCTGTTGAGCACTTTTTCATGTACTTCTTAGCCATTTGTATATCTTCTTTGCTGAAATATCTTTTGAAATCTTCTGCCCATTTTTAAATAGATTTGACTACAAATTGAGTTGAAATAATTCCTTAAATATTCTGGATAATAATCTATTATCAGGGATGCCTGGGTGGGTCACCGGTTAAGCGTGTGCTGTCAGCTCAGGGCATGATCCTGGAGACCCGGAATCGAGTACCACATTGGGCTCCTTGCATGGAGTCTGCTTCTCCCTCTGCCTGTGTCTCTGCCTCTCTCTCTGTGTGTCTCTCATGAAGAAATAAATAAAATCTTTAAAAATAATCCATTATCAATTTGCAATTATTTTTCTCTCAGTTTTATATTGGGTTTATCTTTTCATTTCTATATTACATTTGAAGTAGAAAAGTTTTGAATTTTGGAAAAGTACAATTTATTTTTTCTTTTATAGGTTGTTTTTGGTGTCACATCCAAGGATTCTTTCCTAGCCCAAGATTATGTTTCCTGTAAGAGTTTTAAAGTTTTAAGTCTTAGGTAGAAGTATTTGATCCAGTTTGTGGTAACTTGTGTGTGTGATATTAGATAAAGATATAAATTTCTTTTTCTGAATGTAGGTATCTATTCGGTCCAGCATCACCTATCAAAAGATTATATTTTTCACATTGAAGTTTCTTGACACATTTGCTGAAAATCAGCTACTTTACATGTATGGTTTTATTTCTGAACTCTCAATCTTGTTTATAGATCTATATGCCTATCCTACTCCTAATACACCAGTCTTGGTTAATGTAACTTTAAGTTTTGAAATTAGGTAATGTCAATTCCCAGAAGTATTTTTTTAAAAATTGTTCTAGCTGTTGTAGGTTCTCTGCATTTTGATATAAATATTTGGGTCATCTTGTCATTTTTAGCAAAAAGCCTGCTAGGCTTTTGATAGTTATTATGTCGAATTTATAGATCAGTTTGGGAAAAATTGCCATCTTAATAACATTGAGCCTTCTAATTTACATACATGGACTATCTCCCCTCTTATTTAGATTGTATTTAATTTATCTCAGTTGTGTTTGTTAGGTTTTGGTGTATAAATTTTACATTTCTTTCATTAAACTTATTTTTATTATATTATTGAATAATATGTAATATATGCAATTAACCAATCTATTTATTTTACTGGCTAGAATGGAATTGAAATGACAGAAGTAAACATCATGTTTTTGATCCTGACCTTAGGGAGAAAGATTTTACTCTTTTGCCATTAATTATCTGAGCTAGGAGGTGGGTTTTTTTCTAGTTGTATTGTGAAATAATTAACATATATTACTATATCAATTTAAGGTGTATGACAGTGGTTTGATTTATATTTTGTGAAGTGATTACCAAAATAGGTTAGTTGACATCTACTATGTCATACAGATACAATAGGAAAAAAAAAGAAGAAAGTCATTTTTCCTTAAGATGAGAACTCAGAGGATCTACTCTCTTACCAAATTATAAAGTACAACATGATGACTATAGTTTACACTGCTATACGGTATATAGGAAGTTGTTAAGAAATAGGATTTTTGTTGTTGTTTTTGTTTTTATTTTTAGAGAGAGGAGTGGCGGCGGGAGGGGCAGAAAGAGAGAGATAGTATCCTAAACTGGCTCCCCACCAAGCATGGAATCCAATGAGGGCCTTAATCTCACGACTCTTATATCATGACCCGAGCCGAAATCAGGAGTCAGATACTTAGACACCCAGGTGCCCCCCAAAATAGGTTCTTATAGATGCCCTTCATCAGGTGGAAAAAGTCTCCTTCTATTCTTCATTTTGAGTGTATTTATGATTATTTGGCATTCAGCTTTTAGGAGTATCTAAGTATCTTTATTTTATGAAGTTTTTTAATTCTTGCAATTTTAGTTAATTTTGCTATTTTTTGCCATAATTCTTCATGGTTATTTTTAAGTGATTGATCCACCATATTTACTATATTGTTAAATTTTCCAGCGAGATTTTTATTTTCATATCTTTTCTTGTTATTAATTAGTACCATTCCTTTTCAGCTTAAATAAATCCTTTAACATTTTTTCTAAGATTGGTTTATTCATGATGAACTTTTGCATATGTGGAAAACTCTTAATTTCTTCAGTTCTGAATGATATCCTCTCTGGGTAGAGAAGTCTTGGTCGGAAATTTTTTCGTTTTTTTTTTTTTTTTTTTCCATTCATACTTCAAATGTGTCATTCCATTCTTTCCTGGTCTGAAATTTTTTTTGCTGGAAAATCCGCTTATAATCCTAGGGGATTTCACTTGCATATAACAAGTTGTTTTTGTCTTCCTGATTTTAAGATTTCTTCTTTATTTTTAACTTTTACCATTTTAGTTATAATGTGTCTTTGGTTCATCTTATTTGGAACTGTCTGGCCTCCGCAATCTGGAGATTTCCTTCCTTTTTGAATTTAGGGAAGTTTACAGCCATTGCTTTTAAATTTTTTTCTGACTCTTTCACTCTTCTGGAACTGCAAAAATACAAATGTATTTTATTCTGCTTGATGGTGTTTCAACGATCTGTTAAGGTATCTTGACTTTTTAAAATTTCTTTTTTCATTTTATTGCTCTTAGTGAGTTCTAATGTTTTATCTTCCAGCTCCCTTACCTGTTTTTTTGCTTTATCCAGTCTGCATTTGAACTCCTTAGAGTATTTTTTAGTTATTGTATTCTTTAACTCTGTAATTTTGGTTTGGGTACTTTCTTGTTGCTATTTGTTGAAGTTTTCAGTGTTTGTCCAATCTTCTACTGAGTTCAGTGGGTTTCTTTATGACCATTTTTTGGAAATCTTTGTCAGGCATATTGCTTATCTTTGTTTTCTTAAGGTATTTTTCTGAGATTTTTTTCTTGTTCTATCGTTTGGAACATATTTTGCTGTTTTCTCATTTTATCTCACTCTGTTTTTTTCTCTGTATTAGGCAAATTGACTATCTCTCCTTGTTTTAGAGGAAGATGTCCTATGTGGCTCAGAAACACTTTCACCCTCGGCTACCAGAACCAGGTGCTCAAGGGACATTTCCTGTGTGACTTGTGTACTCCTTTCTGTTTTGACGAGGTGCTACAGTGGTAGGTCTGCGTGATCCTCTCAACCATTCTGGAAGAGATGCCCAGCTGTGATGTGGGGATAAGTGAGGGCCTTAGTGTGCTATGCCTTCTGCTACTAACAGGGAAGAGGGAGAGTTCAAGACTAGCTACTACTAGTGCCTTCTTACCAAGTCAGAATGAGAATACAAAAATGGTGCCTGCCATTCTTGGAGGGAGTCTTAAGTTCCTGACTCTCTAGCAAATTTTTTAGGATTAGTAAGTGTTATTCATATATGGTCCAGGTGTTTTCAAAGTGATATTTTTTCACTGAATCCTGTGGCGAATTGTCTGTTTGCAAGCCCTTTAAGAGCTGGTTCCCTGGGAATGTGAAATGGTGCAGCCACTCTGGAAAACTGTGTGGAAGTTCCTCAAAGAGTTAAAAATAGACCTGCCCTATGACCCAGCAATTGCACTGCTGGGGATTTACCCCAAAGATACAGATGCAGTGAAACGCTGGGACACCTGCACCCCGATGTTTCTAGCAGCAATGTCCACAGTAGCCAAACTGTGGAAGGAGCCTCAGTGTCCATCGAAAGATGAATGGATAAAGATGTGGTTTATGTATACAATGGAATATTCCTCAGCCATTAGAAATGACAAATACCCACCATTTGCTTCAACGTGGATGGAACTGGAGGGTATTATGCTGAGTGAAATAAGTCAATCGGAGAAGGACAAACATTATATGGTCTCATTCATTTGAGGAATATAAAAAGTAGTGAAAGGGAATAAAGGGGAAAGAAGAAAAAATAAGTGGGAAATATCAGAAAGGGAGACAGAACATGAAAGACTCCTAACTCTGGGAAAGGAACTAGGGGTGGTGGAAGGGGAGGTGGGCGGGGGATGGGAGTGACTGGGTGACGGGCACTGAGGTGGGCACTTGATGGCATGAGCACTGGGTGTTATTCTGTATGTTGACAAATTGAACACCAGTAAAAAATAAATTTATTTAAAAAGAAAAAAAGTAGAAAGTACAGGGTTGTTATATTGTGTGGTCTGGAAACTCATCACTGAAGAGGTGACTTTTTTTTTTTTTAAATTTTTATTTATTTATGATAGTCACACAGAGAGAGAGAGAGAGAGGCAGAGACACAGGCAGAGGGAGAAGCAGGCTCCATGCCCCGGGAGCCCGATGCGGGACTCGATCCCGGGTCTCCAGGATCACGCCCTGGGCCAAAGGCAGGTGCTAAACCGCTGCGCCACCCAGGGATCCCTGAAGAGGTGACTTTTAATGAGAAATTTGAATAAAGGAACAAGATAAAGATGTATTGAACACCAATAAAAAATAAATTTATTATTAAAAAAAAAGAGCTGGTTCCCTGTTTCCTACAGGTCTGTGGTTTTCCTAGATATAATCCCTGTTGGTTTTCAAAGCCAGCCATTTTGGGGATTTGTCTCTTTTGTATAGGATCTAGGGGTTGAGTGTCTGATGTGGAGAACAGACCCTATACTTTCCAGGGGAAAGTTGTTTTGTTGGCAGGGGGCCCTCCTGATTGTGGATCACTATGTGAGGTTTTTTTGTGAGGTTGTATCTCTTTTCCTACTCATTTTGATGCTGCTCTTTTATACTTTCTTGCAGAAAATCTGTTTATCCAGCTTCATGTCTTTTGTAGAGGAAATTATTCCATATACAACTGTAAATTTAGTGTCTGTAGGAGAAGGTAGGTTCAGGATCTTTTACCTGCCATCTTTGGTGTATAATTCTTTTTATAGGCTGCTGGATCTGGTTTTCTAGTATGTTGTTCAAAATTTCTTCTATTTTCATGAATACTGGGCTCTATTTTATTTTTCTTGTGATGATTTTCTCTTGCTTTTGCAATATGGTATTACTGGCCTCATTGAATTGAAAAGTATTCCCTCCATTTAATGAAAGAATGTGTGAAGGATTGATGATATTCTCTCTCTACGTATTTGGAAGAAAGTTATTGAGGCCTGGGATTTTTTTGTGTGTGAAAATTTCTAATTACTATTTTAATCTTTTTTTACTTGGTTTATTCCAATTTTCTGTTTCTTCTTAAGTTAATGTATTTTCTCAAGAAATTTGTCAATTTTATTTGTCTAATTTGTTGACAAAAACTTTTTCATAATATTCCCTATAATTTAAATTTCTATATTGTCAATGCTGTTGTTACTAATTTCATTATGAGTTTAATAATTTTAATAATAATTTAAACCCTCCCTTTTTTGGGAGGGTTTCACTAAATTTGTCAATATTGTTGAATTTAAACCAACTTTGGTTTCACTGAATTTTTCTATTCATTTTGTTTTGTTTCGTTTCTTTGATTTTCCTCTCCCTAATCTCTGTTATTTTTCTTCTTTGAGTTTCACTTTCACTTTTATGATTTTCTTAAGGCAGAAGTCTAGCTTATTGAAGCCATTTTTAGGTTCTGATACAGTCATTTAAAGCTTTAAATTTTCCTCCAGGCAGCATTTAAGTTTCATCCCATGAATTTTATATGTTTTGTTTTCATTTTAAGTTAGCTAAAATATTTTCTAACATTTCTTGAAATTTATTCTTTTACTCTTGGGTTATTTAAAATCACATTATTTTACTTTCTGGAGATTTCCAGAGTTCTTTTCTGTTGTTCATTTCTAATTTAATTCTCAGATGATGATCTTTTATCCATAAATATCCTTTTTTCAAAGAGTTAAACTTTATTCATTAATTATTTAACATATATTTATCCCTTTAATGGAAACACTAATTCATAGAGAGGTAATAGTAGTTGTGGGAAGATAATTGAAAGGGAATGAGTTTTAATGAGAACATTAGAATGATGGTTTCATCTTTATTACACTAATATTTTCTTCTATATTAATTTTTCTATTTATTCATTTTGATTAAACTTTCTTAATGCAAAAAATGTCAATTATAGAGAAATAGAAACAAAATTAACTTCCTTTAGTTTCACTCACAGAGTCCCTTCCTGTGATCTATTTAGTGTGCATATTTTTCTTCTGTCCCTTCCTCCTTTCTATTCAATGGGCAGCTGATTAAAGAAGTACTTACCTTGTGCTGAAAAGTAAGCTCCTTTTCTTTTTCCTATGATGTGTATGTCCTTTTACATTAATGTTTTGCATTCTGCATATGATTTCTGTTCTAGCTTTTTCATTAAATATTGTATTCTGATTTTTTCCTGTATTGTTAAATATTCTTTGCAAACATTATTTTGATAATTATATTTAATTTAGAATTGCATTTAATTATTTATTTTTCTTGATATTGAGCTCTTGGCTTATCTCCAAATTTTGCTTCCATAAATACCATTGTAGTGAGCATCTTGGTCAATGAAGCTTGTCTCATTTTGTTTTATCTTCTTAATGATAAGCTCTTAGAATTGGAATATCTGGATCAATACATAAATTGCTTTCAATATATTTCCAAATGCATTTAAAAATGTAATTTTCTTAATTTCAGTGTGTGTGGTGTTTTTAAGTACTGCTTTTAAGTATTATATTAATATTGTATTTCATCCAGAGCCATGAGATATATGGAAGAACACCCATCAACCACTTACTGACTCTGCCAAATAAGAGTCAAAATAGGCATCTTCACAGATAAATAAAAATAAGGAAGAGTAGTTTGTTTCTTATTTAAGTAAAATAAGTGTTCACTGCTACACAGGGCTTTCTTGATTCTGTCAGCAAGTTTCAATTAATCTTAAATGGGAAATCAGAATTTCACACTTAAGCAGTCTTAAGTCTTACTGCCCATTTTTTTGTCTTAGTAATAAACTAGCATTGTCATCACCATTCACAAAAAGTGTAAATATGTAAAAGTGTATTATTTTCCATTTTCATTCATTTATAAACTTGATTATATGAGATAGAATTTCCATTTTTAAAAATTTACTGAAGTATGATTGATATTCTGTATTAATACATGTACAAAATATTGGTTCAACATGTGTACATTTCAAAATGACCACTACATATCTAGTTACCATTTATCACGTTACAAAGTTAATACAATGTTATTAACTATATTCCACATGGTATACATTACATCCCCATGACCAACTTATTTTGCACCTGGAAGTTTGTATTTCTTAATCCTCTAAGCCTTCAATCCCCTCAACCTTCCTCTCATCTGGCAGCCACCAATTTGTTCTATGTATCTATGAGTCTGAGTTTTGTTTTGTTTATTTTTTAGGTTTCACATGTAAGTGACATCATACAATATTTATCTTTCTCTGTGTAACTCATTTGACTACTATAGTATTCTCAAGATTCATCCATGTTGTTGCAAATGGTGAGATTTCTTTCTTATGACTGAATATTTTTCCATTGTGTATATGTGTGTATATGTATATATAAAATTTATATATATCTATAATATCTATACCCATGCACACATACACACACACACAAACACACATACCATATTTTCTTTACCAGTTCATCCGTCATTGCACACTTAGGTTCTTTCCATATTTCGGTATTGTAAATAATGCTGCAGTGAACCATAGAGGCACATATATCTTTTCAAAGAAGTTTATTTGTCTTTTCATTTTCTTTAGATAGATATCCAGTAGTGGAAATGCTGAATCATAGCTCTATTTTTAAATGTTTGAGGAATCTCTGTACTATTTTCCATAGTAGCTGTATCAATTTACATTCCAATCAACAGTGTATGCTGGTTCCTCTTTCTCCACAGCCTGAGCAACATTTATTATTTCTTATCTTTTTGATAATAGCCATTCTGACATGTGTAAGGTGATAGGGCATTGTGGTTTTCATTTATATTTTCCTGGTAATTAATGATGTTGAACATCTTTTTATGTTCTGTTGACTATCTGTGTCTTCTTTGGAAAACTCTCTGTTTAGATCCTTTTCCCATTTTTTTTTTTTTTAGTTTTTTGTTGTTGTTGTTACTGAATTATATGAATTCTTTATGTATTTTGGGTATGAATCCCTTCCTTATTGGATATACCACTTGCAGATATCTTCCCCCATTCATAGGTTGCATTTTCATTTTGTTGATAGTTTCATTCTCATTACAGAAACTTCTTAGTTTGTATTCCATTTGTTTAGTTTTGTTTTCGTTTCCCTTGTTTTTGGAGTCAGATTAAAAAACAAACAAAACAAAAAACCTTTACTAATTAAGACTGATATCAAGGAACTTACCGCCTATGTTTTCTTCTAGTTTTATGGTTTCAGGTCTTAGATTCAAGTTTCTACTTAATAATGAGTTAATTTTTTTATATAGTAGAAGATAGAATCAAGTTTCATTCTTAACATGTACCTATCTAGTTTTCCCAAAAACCATTTATTGAAGAGACTGTCCTTTTCCCCTGTATATTTTTGTCTTCCTTGTTGTAAATTAATTTACATTATATACATGAGTTTATTTCTGGTTTCTCTATTCTGTTCTATCGATCTATGTGTCTTTTTGAAATCAAATTCCATACTGCTTTGATTACTATAACTTTTGTAGTATATTTTGAAATCAAGGAGCATGATTCCTTTGGCATTGCTCTTTCTCAAGGTTGTTTTTGCTATTCATTGTCTTTTTTTGTTCCATACAAATATTTGTTTTATTTCCTTGAAAACTGCTATTGGGATTTTGATAGAGTTTACATTAAATCTATTGATTTCTTTGGGTAGTACATCTGTTTTAACATTAATTCTTCCAATTCATGAGCACAGACTTTTCCTATTTATTTGTGGCTAATTCAGTTTCATCAATGTCAGTTTTCAGTGTACAGGTGTTTCACTCTTGGTGAAATTTGTCCTAGGTAAAAAATATATATATATATATATTCTAGGTATTTTATTTTATTTTTTGCAATTGTAAATGGACTGGTTTATTGATTTTTCTTTCTGATAGTTTGTTATGAGTGTATATAAATATTACAGATTTTTGTATATTTTGTATTCTGCAACTTTAGTAAATTCATTAGTTAGTTGTAGTACTTTTTTGGTGCAGTCATTAGGGTTTTGTATATCCAGTATCATGTCTTCTGTAAAAGTGATCATTTTACTTTTTATTTTCTTTTTACTTTTTTTTTACTTACTTTTTATTTTCTAACTTGTATTTTTTATTTCCTTTTCTTGCTTGATTATTATGGCTAAGACTTCCAATACTCTGTTTAATAAAACTGAAAAAGTGGCCATTCTTGTGCTGTTACTGATCTCAGAGCAGAAGTGTTTTTCTATATGGTATTTAGAATATAAACTGTGGGTCTTTTGTATACGGCTTTTATTATGTTGAGGTATATTCCTTGTATACCCACTTTGATGAGCATTTTATTCTTAAATGGATTTTGAATTTCATCACAGGCTTTTTCTGCATCAGTTGAGATGATTATCTGTTTTATAAATTTTGTAAATGTGGTGTATAACATTAATTTGCAGATATTGAAGTATTCTTGCATCCCTGGAATAAATTCCACTTGATCACGATGCATGATGTTTTTGATATGCTGTTGAATTCATATTACTAATATTTTGTTGAGGATTTTTATAACTATGTTCATCAGAGATATTGGCTTCTAATTTTCTTTTTTAGTGGTATTTTTGTTTGGTTTTAGTTACTGGGTAATATAGCCTCATTAAATGGTTTGGGGAACTTTCCCTCTTCAAGCTTTTTAGAAGAGTTTGAGAAAGATAGACATTAATCTTTAATTTTGGTAGAATTTATCAGTGAAGCTATCTAGTCCTGTACTTTTATTTGTTAGTAGATATTTGATTACTGATTTAATCTCCTTACTAGTAATCAGTTTATTTAGATTTTCTATTTCTTCCTGATTCTGTCTTGGAAGATTCTAAATTTCTAGGCATTTTTCTATTAGGTTGTCTAATTGTTGGTGTATAATTATTCATTATATTCTTTTATGATCATTTGTAATTTTGTGATATCACTTGTAACTTCTGTTTCATTTCTGATTTTATTTATTTGAACTCTCTTTCTTCTAAAACCCTTGGACTTCATTTGTTCTTCATTTTCTAGTACCTTTTGGTATAAAGTTAACCTGTTGATTTGAGATTTCTTTTGTTCCTTGAAATGGGCCTATACTGCTATGGATTTTCCCCATAAGACTATTTTTGCTGAACCCTGTGGCTTTGGTATGCTGCATTTTTGCTTTCATTTGTCTCCAGGTATTTTTTTTTCTCCTTTGATTGTTTTCTATGGCGCAGTAGTTGTTTAATAACAAGTTGAGTAATCTCTTTCGACTGTAATATTTTTTGTGTGTATAATTGATTTGTTTCACACAATTTTGGTTGAAAGAAATGTTTGATATTATTTCAGTCTTTTTAAATTTATTGAGACCTTTTTGTGGCCTAATGTGTTTTATCCTGGAGAATATTCCCTGTACACTGAAGAAAAATGTGCATTCTGATGATTTTGGATTGCATGTTTTATATAAATTTGTGAAGTCCCATCTGGTCTAATGTGTTGTTTAAGACTGATGTTTCCTTGTTCTGTCTAGATGACCTCTTGTTGATACAGGTTTAGGTATTAAAATCTCCTAATATTGTGTTGCTGTCAATTTTTCTCTTTAGGTCTGTTATTATTTTCTTTATATATTTTGGGATTTTTTTAAAAGATTTTATTTATTTATTCATGGGAAATACAGAGAGAGAGGCAGAGACACAGGCAGAGGGAGAAGCAGGTTCCATGCAGGAGCCGGATGTGGGACTCTATCCTGGGTCTCCAGGGTCACACCCTGGGCTGCAGGCGGTGCTAAACTGCTGAGCCACCTGGGCTGCCCTATTTTGGTTCTTTTATATTGGATACATATTCCATATAAATGTTATATCTTTTTTCTTATTGACCCTTTTGTCATTTTGTAGTGCCTTTTTTTGTCTTTTATTACAGTCTTTGTTTTACAGTCTGTTTTTTTTCTGCAATTGGCATAGCTACACTAGCTTTCTTTTTGTTTCTATTTGTATGTAGTATTTTTCCATCCTTTCACTTTCAATCTTTCACTGAGTCTCTTGTAAACAATATATAGATATATCTTGATGCGTATTGTTTTTTAAATCCACTCAGCCACTTGATGACTTTTGAGAATTTAAAATTCTCTAAAGAGAATTTAGTCCACTTACATTTAAAGAAATTACTGATACTTACCTGCTTATTGCCAGTTTGTTATCATTTTCCTGTTTGTAGTTTCTTCCTATTTCTTTTTTCTCTTCTCTTATGTTTTGATGCCTTTCTGTGGTATTATGTTTGTATATCTTTCTCACTTTTTTGTTAGTATGTTGTTAACTTTAGAGTGGGAGTGGGAGAATGCTACAACTGCTGTTCTCACAAGCTCTATCTGAGAGGCATGGGAGTGTTGCGATCTCCCATGTTTCCATATTTCTCTAGGCAGCATGAGCTTTGTGAGCATTTCTGTTTACTTGCCCTTCCCAGGGAGTGTCACTGTACTATTTGGTTCCCTATGAATTTATGGTTTTAATAATTATACAGTTTTCAACTGTAGGTATTTTTATTGAGGTAGTTAAGATATTGTGAAAAACGGAATTAATATTTATTAAATAACCTAGTAATTGAATACAAGCTTCATTTTGGATTCAAAGTATAGTGATGCTTTCCTGGTTATAATTTGAATTTTCTTTAGTCTTATAATTAAGATTGGAAATTCATATCTAGATTCTTAGGGGTTTGGAACAACGGAATAGTAGGACAAATAACATGCTTTGATTTGAAGTTATTCATGTTGAACAAGATTAAAAAAGAGATTGTTCCTTCTACTTCAACTCAGCTTACTGGAATCTTCTATTTTGGGATAGGGGACCTAAGTCACAGCTAATACTAAAGTATCTTTCCCATCTTTGCTTGTAATTATTTCTTGTATGCATACATCTTTTCCCAGGATCTCTCAAAATGGAGTGGTTTATTGAAGAGTGACTTTATATTGAACTAGCATGTACTTTGCACCTCTGGACAAATACCATTAAAAACATTCTGATTTGGGGGAATCCCTGGGTGGCTCACCAGTTTAGTGCCTGCCTTCGACCCAGAACGTGATCCTGGAGACCCAGGATCAAGTCCCACGTCTGGCTCCCTGCATGGAGCCTGCTTCTCCCTCTGTCTGTGTCTCTGCCTCTCTCTCTCTCTCTCTCTGTCTCTCATGAATAAATAAATAAAATTTTTAAAAAAAGCATTCTGATTTCACCTATATTTCTAACATGGTTGAACCATATGTTTTTATATCATAACCTAGTCTCACAAATTTATTATGCAGTCTTGGTTAAGTTGATAAATTCCCATGCGTCGTAGTGTCCTTGGATTATAGTATCAGTTGTTTCAGTGATTATTTAATGATACCATCCCTTTATGAACTCCTTCAAAATACATGTTATATTTTGTTCATGATAAATCCCAGTACTAGTATAGAATGTAATATATATCAATGTATGCTTGCCAAATTTTAAATTCAAGAAAAATATAGGCATATGTAACGGAATGAACCAAATGTCTGGGCTAAGTGTATGAGTGAGGAGTTGCTGGTCAAGGATTGGGGATCTCTCATTACGGTTTTTAGTTTAGGCCAATGTAAGCTGGTTTTGTAAACCAGTCTTTGGAGTGCTGTGTTCTTCTAGGGTCTCAGGCAGAAAACAATTCTCAATCCTTCCTAACCTTGAGCAGTCTTTTCATGGTCATCAGTCTGTTGATTCGGAGTGTCTGCTTTATGCTAGGATCTGTACTGGGTGCTATGAATATAATAATGAATGAGATGAACCCAATCTCTGGCCTTGAGGAACTGTGTGTTGGGATTGTGGCATCCACAAATAGATGTACTGCAGCATCACTGAGAGTATGAAAGAAGTATATCAGAGGACAGGGTAGCACAGAATTAGACCTGGGGTATACCCCACTGGAAGCATTGCTGTGAGAAAGGAAGGTTTTTGTTGTTGTTGTTGTTTTTTTTTTTTTTTTGGCTTAGATACAGAGTGCAATTGCATTCAATGCTGAAAAAGGGTTGTAAAGAAAGATATAGTGGTTTGAAACAGTTTGTTTTGGAAACAAGTGTTATTTTAGCTTGACTGGAATATGTGATTTAAAAGAGGGGGTGTGGTATCTGGTGAGAAATGAGACAGGATACATACAATAAGGTTAGGTATTTATCCTTGAGAGGTTGTTGAAAGACCATTGAAGTATTTAAGAAAGGGTAAACAATATGGTCTGATTCAATATTTAACAGTATCCTTACTATCTTCTTTTTGTCATGAGAAATTTATTTTTGTCATGAGAATCTGACTCTCTTGTATTTATTTAATGAAATCACTTCCTTGATTGATCATGAAGCTGGGGGCCAGAAGGAGAAGGAAACTGACAGAACTTAGGTTTGCAAACAACAATTTTCTGTTTTGGGGACTAATACTTTAAAATCTGGTGTTTGTACTTATTTTCTTCATTATATATACCTGTTGGGTTGCCAAGGAACAGTTTAGCAACATGATGACAGACTTTCAATTCAGATATTTGCTCTTCACTCCCCTTGTAATTAGTGGCAAAGAATAGAACCTTTTGTATATTTCTAGCCAGCAGGTTCAAGCAAACATTTATGGACAGGTAGATATGTGTGTGCATGCTATGTAAAGACACTGTTTGGTATAAGTGATATAGGGATGTATAAAACATGAATTCTGCCCTGGAAGAGCTAGTAATCTTAAGGCAAATAAACAGTAAGTTCCTATATGCTGAGATTAGGGCAACAATAGTGATAAGCAACAGGGACTATGGTAGCACCGAAAAGGGGTCCCTGACACAGCCTAGGAAGTGTCTGAAGGTACTGGGAGTAGGTGATGTCTGGGCTGAGGTTTTAATGATGAGTGGGAATGGAATGAACCAACGAAGAAGGAGTAGAGGAGGGGAAAAGATGGAGAATGGATGACAGTTGTGAGAACGGGATGAGACAGTGAGCTGAGGGAGACTGGTGTATCTAAAGATATATAAGTAATTTAATGTAACTCAGTTGCGTTTCTTTTTGATTTACAGAACTTTTATTTTTATGATACTGGTTACTAGAGGGCCATGTAACCTTATAAACATAATTAAATTCTGTTTTGTTTCAGGGAAGTGCTGCTATAAGGAAAATAGCATTGCACTTGGAATAATATATTCATTTATTCATTAATTCATTTATTCTCTAAACAATTTTTGATGACTGTTACATGCTAGAAACTGTTCATAGTGAGGAAGATATCCTCTTTCACTGAATTGATTTAACTATATGAAATTGGACAAAGCTTCTAGTTTTTCTGAGCCTTAATTCCACATTTGGAAAGTGGAGTATTAATTTCAGGCACATAAGATTATCTTGAGTATTAAATTAGATTATATGTGAATATTTTTGCAAATTCTAAAGTACTATCCTAAAATTTTTCATCTTAACGTTACATGTGACAAGGTTATCTTGATGGACAGAAACAAAATCTGTTATTGAGAAGCTCCCAGAGACCAAAGAGGAATAGTAGAGTAGACCTTTTGTAGGCATACCCTAATACTTTGAATCTAGCATATATATTTTTTTAATTTAATTTTTTTAAGAGAGGCAGAGGGAAGGAGGGGCAGAGGGAGAGGGAGAGAGAATCTTTTTTTTATTTTTTAAAGATTTATTTATTTATTTATTCAGAGAGAGCGAAAGAGAGGCAGAGACACAGGCAGAGAGAGAAGCAGGCTCCATGCAGGGAGCCCGACATGGGACTCGATCCCGGGTCTCCAGGATCACACCCCGGGCTGCAGGCGGCGCTAAACCGCTGCGCCACCCGGGCTGCCCGGGAGAGAGAATCTTAAGTAGGTTCCATAGAACCAGAATCACAGCTCCATCTCACAACCCTGAGATCATGATCTGAGCTGAAATCAAGAGTCAGACACTCAACTGAGCCGCCCAAGTGCCATGAATCTAGCAAATTAAAAAAATATATATCCTGAGAGGTATCTTCAATTCTTTAATAACACTATCCCTTAAATGTTTTTTAGTATAAATTGAGGGAAAGAATATTTTTCTTACCAGATTTTTATAGGATTTAAAAGAGATAATATACATGAAATAAATAATTTATCTCAGTGTTTGGCACTCAGTGTGTTTTTAATAAATATTTATGCCTTTTAAATATGAGGACAAATAAGAGATTTGTTTTAGAGTTGTGCATAGGCAAAGGGATCATTTTAGAATTTGTGATTATCAGTTTGTTGAAAGCAGAGAATTGCCAAATATGGTCCTAAGACTTTAAGGATACCCAGAAAAATGTTCACCTTTCACTTTCTTTTCCTATTTTTCTTGTAGAGTAAGGATGCTAGCGTTACAGATAGCAGTAGACTATATGCTTCATCATGCTTCATTAAAAAAGCCTTTTATTAGGGGATCCCTGGGTGGCTCAGCGGTTTGGCACCTGCCTTTGGCCCAGGGCGTGATCCTGGAGTCCCGGGGTCAGGTCCCATGTCGGGCTCCCTGCATGGAGCCTGCTTCTCCCTCCTCCTGTGTCTCTGCCTCTCTCTCTCTCTCTCTCTCTATCATAAATAAATAAATAAATAAATAAATAAATAAATAAATAAATAAATCTTTTTTTTTTTTTTAAAGCCTTTTAATAATACCACTTCTGGTTTTCATGAGATAAGAAAGATTAAGTAACAGGTTAGCCTAGAAACCAAATAATAGTACCTAGTAATTAAGCAAATTGCATTATTGCTTTTTTTTCTATTTTCAGTTTGGTTCCATATTGTTTCAATGAACATATTTCTGTAGGTGTAAAGAATTTGAAGATATAACCCTTTGTGTCCAAGTGCTAGAAGCAGAACAAAATGTGTTGTAGAAGTGAACGAAGCCAAGAACCTAGGAATGGATGTTAGGGATAGTTTCCTTGATTCATTTCTTTATCTAACTGTCTACATTCAGTCAGGAAGTATTACAGATTTTTCTTCCTAAATATTTTTCAAATATCTTCCCTGTTCTCTTTATGTTGCCTCTTTAGCATCTCTATGTGGCTGGTAATCTGCTCCTCAAGCTTAACATGGTCTAACTAGAACTTCTGAGTTTCCTCCAAGTCTTCTCTGCACTAAGCTTTATTTATCTCAATAAATGACACAACCTGATCATTTACTGTGCTTTCTCCCTTGTCTTCACGCCATACTTTTAATCCATTAAGAAGTTTGATTATAATGTATTCTGAATCTGACCGTTTTCATCACCTCCATTGCTTCAGTCATGGTTTTGTCACCTTTATCTCCAACCTCATATCAAATTTGTAACTGCTCTTCCTGATTCTACTCTTGCCCCTTTACACAGCATTCACAGTGATCGAAAGAAAGAAAGAAAGAAAGAAAGAAAGAAAGAAAGAAAGAAAGAAAGAAAGAAAGAAAAAAGGGGGGGGGGAAGCAAGCAAGCAAGCAAGCATATATAAAGAGTTGTAATCCCAGCCTACCATGCTTCAGTGGATTCCTGGTATAACCAGAGTGAATTTTATACTCCTTGACAGGGGCTATCAGGCTCTACCTGATGTGACCCTGTTTATGCCTTCAGCCTCATTTCCCTCATTAGACTTTTCATACACTCTGCTTTAGCCACAATGGCCTTCTACTTGTCTCTCAACCTGCCACAGTCATTTCAATCTTGGAGGGAGAACACCAGGGTAAAGTACAAGGGGGAAGCAGGCTTCCCACTGACCAGGGAGCTGAACATGAGGTTCAATCCCAGGACCCTGAGATCGTGACCTGAGCTGAAGGTAGATGCTTAACCAACTGAGCCACCTAGGCACCCCAAGAGTCAGAAAAAAATAGAATCATTTAAGGAAAGGATATTTAAAAAGGATGATGGTGATAACAACTGAGGCTTTACCTCCTCCATGAAGGCTTTACCAGATCTTTCAGCTTGAGTTTCCCACTTGGTTCTCTGCTTGTTTATGACTGTATTTATCATACTGTGTTGTGATTATCTTCACCTATGTCTATCTTCTCTACTAGTCTGTGAGATCCTTGCTAGTGAGTGGGGCCTAGGGTTTCATCTCTACTGTTCTAAGGTAAAGCACAGGACCTAGGGAAATATTGCTTTGAACTATTGCAGGTGACTGCATTTAGGGACAAATTGATTACTGAGCAAATTTTGTTCTGAATAAAATTACAGTTAACTCTACACACTGGAATTTAAAAAGGCAATGTCAACAGCATGAACATGGGGAAAGTTTACAGATACCAAATGTTGGCAGGTTTAACCCAAAAGTTATAAGCTATGTATCAGTTTCATTTTGTGTTGTTTTTCTTATAGTTTTTCCTTTTCTGTATATAATCAATATTTAGCTTTCCATTCAAAATGCATGGGAAAAATTACACTTTTAATTATAAACATCATGGGAAGGTGATTATAAATGAGCAAATCTCAGAAATTATGAACACAATCAAATTTTTTTTTCAAATTAAAAGGGGAAAGTCTTGTTATAGACTGTATTACTCTTTCTGAGATAGGTAAGGATATGTTGGTAGTGATTTTTTTTTTTTTTAGTATAAATCACTATATCCAGGGTGTTTTTACTGAAATAAATTACCTTATTTTATCCATCTATTCCCACTTTTAGTGAGGTGCCGGAGGGTGGGATGAGATAGCTAGGGAAATGTTGGTGGGGAGTATGAACTGAGAGAAAACAAAAAAAATACGATTGACCACTCCAGGGACTTGAGCTTTTATTATGATAAACCATTTGCTTTTATAAACATATAGGATTTTCTTCAATATTGTGAATGTGTCAGTTCCTTGGTTTTGTTGTAAGAAATGCAAAGAAACAGTATTCTCCCCATCTACAATGTGAGGAGTCCTCATTGATGGTCAACTCAGGGTGCTTTATTATGACATAGGATGTGATCATGGAGCCCCTATTATTGGAAATGATAATAAGGAATGGAGAGGTTAGATAATGTGCCCAAAGTTACACAACTGATAAGTGGTTGAGCTAGGCTTTGAACCTTGTAAGTCTGATTTGCTATTCTGTAATCTATATTGTGATTCAATCCAATGAAACTACATTCAGGCTTATGGCCTAATTAAGAAATACAGGAGATCAATTAATTCATTCTTTCCACAAACACTTACTATATACCCATTGGGTATTCTTTGAGTAACTACTAGGTATTTTTCCTTTTCTCTGGGTTCCTATAACACTTCATATGTTGACACATAATTGTCTTATGTTGGCAACAAAAAATTTAAGGGTGGAAGGGTAGAGATCATATTAATCTGTATATTCCAATGTCTACAAATATTACCTATTCAATAAATGTTTGCTTAATTTATAAGCAAAAAAGATTCAGCAGTATGATCCTACGAGTTGCCACACTAGACTAAGTTTATAAATAGGAAGTCTAAAATCTAAATATCTTTGATTTGTGTTCACAGTTGATTTGCTTTAAGCCTTTTTCCTTACTGAGGTTGGAGTCACAGAGATCAGAATTCCAAGATTGATTTTATTCATTCATTCATTCATTCATTCATTCATTCATGAGAGACACACAGAGAGAGAGGCAAAGACACAGTCAGAGGGAGAAGCAGGCTCCATGCTGGGAGCCCGACATGGGACTCGATCCTGGTTCTCCAGGATCACGCCCTGGGCTGAAGGCAGCACTAAACCGCTGAGCCACCCTGGGCTGCCCGAGATCAGAATTCAAATCCTAGATTGACCACTGACTAATATATAAAGTTGGACTGTTCTTGCTATATTAATTATTTATTTGCTGTATAGTAATTTTACCCACAAATTTGGTGATTTAATGTGCATATGTATTATCTTACAGATTCTGTGGGTCAAGAATCCAGGCATGGCTTAGTTGGGTCTTCTGTTTTAGGATTTCTCATAAGGTTTCAAACAAGCATCAACCAATCTCATCTGAAAATTTGACTGGGGAAGATTCTCCTCCAAGCTCATATACTTTAAAAAAAATTTTTTATTTAAACTCCAGTCAGTTAACATACAGTGTGATAGTTTCAGATGTACAATATAGTGATTCATCACTTCCATAAAATACTCAATGCTCATCACAACAAGTGCGGTCCTTAATCCCCATTATCGATTTCACCCCGGATCCCCTGTCCACCCCCCCACACACAGTTTGTTCTGGTAACCATCAGTTTGTTCTGTATAGTTAAGAACCTGTTTCTTAAAAAAAAAAAAAAAAAAAAAAAGAACCTGTTTCTTGGTTAGCTTCTTGTTTTGTTTCCCTTTGCTCATTTGTTTTGTTTCTTAAATTCAACATATGAGTGAAATCATATGATGTTTGCCTTTCTCTGACTTACTTTGCTTAGCATAATAATATCTAGTTCCATCCATGTCATTGCAAATGGCAAGATTTCATTCTTTTTTATGGCTGAATAATATTCCATTATATATATGTTTAAATACATATCATATCACATCTTCATTATCCATTGATCATTTGATGGTCACTTGCTTACATGGTTTTTGACAGGATTCAGTTTCTTGTAGCCTAGTTGATGGAAGGCCTCATTTCCTGTTAACTAGATGCTGCCACAGTTCCTTGCTACATGGGCCTCTCAAATATGGTTGTTTGCTTCATCAAAGCATGGAAGTTGGAAAGGCAATATAAGAAATCTTTGTAGCAATATGGAAATTATAATCCTATGTAGCCTAATCATGTAAGTGACATCCCACCATTTTTTGTCATATTCTATTGGTTAAAAGCAAGTAGCATCCTATCCACAGCTATAGGGAGGGAATAACACACAGATGTGAATATCAGGAGGTGAGGTTATTGGGTCTATTTTAGAGTCTGTTTGCCACACTCATTAGGCCCTATTTTCTTATTTGAAAAAAATATGTATTTATATAAATTAATAGTACTTATATACTATTATAGAAGTACTATATATACTATATATATATATATATTATACTTATATACTATTATTTAAGTACTATTATATATGGGCTGAATATATAATATATAATACATATAATATATATTGGGCTGAATTGTGTCTCCTCCAAATTCATACATAGATGCCCTAACTCCCAGTACCTCTGGATATGGCTGTATTTGGAAATAGGGACTTTAAAGAGGTAATATGGGGTTAGATAGGCCTACACTCCAGTATATCTGGTGTCTTTATAAGAAGAGGAGATTAGGACATAGAGAATACAAATAGAGGGGTGACTACATGAAGACACCCTGAGAGGGTGGCTATTTGTCAGCTAAGGAGAGAGGCCTCAGAAGACACCAAACCTGCTGACACCTTGATCTTGGACTTCTAGCCTTCAGAACTATAAGCACATAAATATACAAATAGAGGGGTGACTACATGAAGACACCCTGAGAGGGTGGCTATTTGTCAGCTAAGGAGAGAGGCCTCAGAAGACACCAAACCTGCTGACACCTTGATCTTGGACTTCTAGCCTTCAGAACTATAAGCACATAAATTTCTATTTAAGCCAGCAAATCTGTGTATTTTGCATGGTAGCCCTACAAAACTAATACTGCTGCCTTATAGGCTAGTGTTTGGCAAATTATCTGATTTATAATATATGTTAAAGAAATGTTGGCTTTTAATATTATTTGTTAGTGCTATTATTAAGGAGAAACTCCTAGGACACAGATATATTAAATAATGAGATTTTAGAGATCATCTAATTTATTTATTTATTTATTTTTGTCAGGAGTGTAACGCACCTCTCTCTCCTATTGAGTGTAATTGAGCAAACCTATATTATCTCCTTTTTTATAAAGCAGGTACTGAGCTAGAGTTAAAAAAGATACAGTCCTTATACCTGTTGGGATGCTTAGACTACTGGGGAAAGATTTACCTCAGCATATATTTTATGTAGAACATTGCACATTCTAAGAGCTCTTACTTGAGTACCATAAAAGCCTAGGCGTGAGGTTCAGGACCAGCTTCCTGGAGAAATAACTAAAGTAGAATCTTAAAGGAGGAGATAGAATTCCCAGGCGCAGAAAGGGGAGAGAACTGATATTCCCTGCAGAGGTAACCAAATATAAAACAATTTAACGTTGCTAGAGCTTAATACAAACAGGAATTATGAAATACACCCCAGTTTGCTTTTGAGCAGCTTATGTAAAAGGCAAGAGCAAGAAACATTAAGAAATAGTTTTCTTTTTTTCTTTTAATGAAACAAAATTTGTAAGTGGTATATCCTCTTAGTAGGTATCATGTTACCTTTTCTGTTTCTGTGTGTTTTGCATGTAGTCATTTAGATCTGATGTTAGACCCGCTCTTTTATGCCTGCTAGGAGGTTGAACAGGAGACTTCATACTGTGACTAAATACAATTAAGTTTCATTAATAATTGGATCTATAAAAATAAACAGTGTGCCATATAGGGAATGTTTAGAAAATCTTTAAAAATATATAATTGATAAGGAAAATCTCCTGATCTTGTTTTATTAATGAGGTTATTTGACTTTAAATTTTGAAAATAAGAAAAATGGGAGTAGTGTCAGAAAGTAGTAACTGGAAAAATCATGAAGATTTGGCTTTCCTTTATTTGATCAGATTATGATGTGTGTGTCCTTAAGGAGTTTCAGTCTAATAGAGTACAACTTCATTAAAAGCATAGGTTTATTAATATCTTTAGCTTTAGTACTTTTATAGGCTTTGAACATAGTAAATCTTCAAAAATTGTTATTGATTAAATAAATAATATATTATATAGCCTTGGTCAAGTCTCCTGTCCTCTCTAGGTTTTAGTTTTCTCATTTTTATGTAAGGGAGTAGAACTAGATTATATGTAAGACAGTTATGGGATTAAGACCATGAATTTAGATCGTAGTCAAATTTGAACTCCAAACCTAGGTCTGCATAGTAGACTTCAGTGAGCCTCAGTTTCCTATAATAAAATGGGGATAGAATAGGATGAGATACAAATGAAAAATATGCATAAAATGATTATGCTTCATAATAGAAAGTACTTTTAAATTGTAGCCAAACAAAAATCTCCCTAGCTCTACAATGCCAATGGTAGGATTCTCATTTTACTCTTTTATAGATAAGGAAATAAAAGGATAGAAAATTGTGGCTTATTTAACCCAGATATTAGCTTCTGCTTGTGCAGAGCATTTACTATGGAATCAGGATATTAGTAACTAGGACATTCAAAGAGGCATAGCAGCAATACACAACACACTTAGTTTATACACACGTGAAATCCTGAAGGAAACTAAAAGTCCCATCCCCTTTTTAGGCTAATTCATCTGTATCTTTGTCCTGGCTTTGGCCAAAATGACATGTTACCAGAAAAATTCCATTACGTTCCAGAGCACTGATGCTACTAGGTTAGCTTCCTTACAGTATATTGGCTATTCCTTCTAACAGGTAGTCACAGACTCCTGAAAAGCTTGACTGTGGTTTTTGTCTATGTGCCTTATTTTACCAGGAGCTTAATACTTAAAACCTCTTACTCCTCTGTACAAATCATTACTTGTTCCACTCTTCTCTCCTAGTGTGTTATCTACTCTTTGTTATACCTACAGCAAAGTGAAAAGGGTAGGGTAAGAAGTAGAGCAGGGACTAATAAGGAGTAGAGCAGGGACTAGAATTTAGATCCTCTACCAGTGAGTTCATCACTCTGTCCACCAGGCTAATGCCCTTCCCAGCATGCACAAGAATGTGAAGAGATATGGTTTTTAGTTGTGGAAAGTTTACTGAAGGCGATGACTTGAGGAGCTGGGCACAGAATCATGGATTATAAAGCTAGACTAGCGAGACAGTTCTGGACAGGGGGTGAGCAATGACAATGGCATGTGAAGAAGCTCTGTAGTTGGGTCTTGGTGCAAAATCAGCAATGCCAATTTTTAATTCCTTCCTGCAAGGTAGTCACCCTCTTCTTGTTGCTATCAGCCAGTGGCCCTTGTTAGTAAATCTTAGTCATATGCAGATTAGGTGATTACCTGGCACCTGGAAATGCTAGAGACTAAATGACACCATTCACATTTGAAAGAATCTGGCTTCTAGAGTTGAGCTTGGTTTCTTGAGAAATAACAGCTCTAGATTCCTGAGGGTCCATTGTGATCCAAGTATAGTTCTAGGTACTTTATATACATTGTTACATATAGATTTCATATAAACTGTATAATATGTAAATTGTTATTCCTGTATTATGAAAAAGGAAGCTATACTTAACACTGGCTTGATTTGTCTTCTGTTTTGTATGGAGCAAAACCACTTTAGAAAAGTGGAATCAGTTACCTGTTGATTTCTCTAAGCCTTATTTTACTGTATTTTGGTACAGTAGAATTATTACATCATAAACTTGGCCCCCCTAGTTGTATTAGTATAATAAGAAAAATTAAGCCTATCTATTCATTATGCTATGGACTTAAGTGATTTAAGAAAATTGGATTTAGCTTAATGTTGTATACAAGGCTAGGGATTTATTTATTTTATTTTTTATTTTTTAATTTATTTTTTATTGGTGTTCAATTTACTAACATACAGAATAATCCCCAGTGCCCGTCAGCCATTCACTCCCACCCCCCGCCCTCCTCCCCTTCCACCACCCCTAGTTCGTTTCCCAGAGTTAGCAGTCTTTACGTTCTGTCTCCCTTTCTGATATTTCCCACACATTTCTTCCCCCTTCCCTTATATTCCCTTTCACTATTATTTATCTTCCCCAAATGAATGAGAACATATAATGTTTGTCCTTCTCCGACTGGCTTACTTCACTCAGCATAATACCCTCCAGTTCCATCCACGTTGAAGCAAATGGTGGGTATTTGTCATTTCTAATAGCTGAGTAATATTCCATTGTATACATAAACCACATCTTCTTTATCCATTCATCTTTCGTTGGACACCGAGGCTCCTTCCACAGTTTGGCTATCGTGGCCATTGCTGCTATAAACTTCGGGGTGCAGGTGTCCCGGAGTTTCATTGCATTTGTATCTTTGGGGTAAATCCCCAACAGTGCAATTGCTGGGTCGTAGGGCAGGTATATTTTTAACTGTTTGAGGAACCTCCACACAGTTTTCCAGAGTGGCTGCACCAGTTCACATTCCCACCAACAGTGTAAGAGGGTTCCCTTTTCTCCGCATCCTCTCCAACATTTGTGGTTTCCTGCCTTGTTAATTTTCCCCATTCTCACTGGTGTGAGGTGGTATCTCATTGTGGTTTTGATTTGTATTTCCCTGATGGCAAGTGATGCAGAGCATTTTCTCATGTGCATGTTGGCCATGTCTATGTCTTCCTCTGTGAGATTTCTGTTCATGTCTTTTGCCCATTTCATGATTGGATTGTTTATTTCTTTGGTGTTGAGTTTAATAAGTTCTTTATAGATCTTGGAAACTAGCCCTTTATCTGATATGTCATTTGCAAATATCTTCTCCCATTCTGTAGGTTGTCTTTGAGTTTTGTTGACTGTATCCTTTGCTGTGCAAAAGCTTCTTATCTTGATGAAGTCCCAATAGTTCATTTTTGCTTTTGTTTCTTTTGCCTTCGTGGATGTATCTTGCAAGAAGTTACTATGGCCGAGTTCAAAAAGGGTGTTGCCTGTGTTCTTCTCTAGGATTTTGATGGAATCTTGTCTCACGTTTAGATCTTTCATCCATTTTGAGTTTATCTTTGTGTATGGTGAAAGAGAGTGGTCTAGTTTCATTCTTCTGCATGTGGATGTCCAATTTTCCCAGCACCATTTTTTGAAGAGACTGTCTTTCTTCCAATGGATAGTCTTTCCTCCTTTATTGAATATTAGTTGCCCATAGTTCAGGGTCCACTTCTGGATTCTCTATTCTGTTCCACTGATCTATGTGTCTGTTTTTGTGCCAGTACCACACTGTCTTGATGACCACAGCTTTGTAGTACAACCTGAAATCTGGCATTGTGATGCCCCCAGATATGGTTTTCTTTTTTAAAATTCCCCTGGCTATTCGGGTTTTTTTCTGATTCCACACAAATCTTAAAATAATTTGTTCTAACTCTCTGAAGAAAGTCCATGGTATTTTGATAGGGATTGCATTAAACGTGTATATTGCCCTGGGTAACATTGACATTTTCACAATATTAATTCTGCCAATCCATGAGCATGGAATATTTTTCCATCTCTTTGTGGCTTCCTCAATTTCTTTCAGAAGTGTTCTATACTTTTGAGGGTATAGATCCTTTACATCTTTGGTTAGGTTTATTCCTAGGTATCTTATGCTTTTGGGTGCAATTGTAAATGGGATTGACTCCTTAATTTCTCTTTCTTCAGTCTCATTGTTAGTGTATAGAAATGCCACTGACTTCTGGGCATTGATTTTGTATCCTGCCACGCTACCGAATTGCTGTATGAGTTCTAGCAATCTTGGGGTGGAGACTTTTGGGTTTTCTATGTAGAGTATCATGTCATCGGCGAAGAGGGAGAGTTTGACTTCTTCTTTGCCAATTTGAATGCCTTTAATGTCTTTTTGTTGTCTGATTGCTGAGGCTAGGACTTCCAGTACTATGTTGAACAGCAGTGGTGAGAGTGGACATCCCTGTCTTGTTTCTGATCTTAGGGGAAAGGCTCCTAGTGCTTCCCCATTGAGAATGATATTTGCTGTGGGCTTTTCATAGATGGCTTTTAAGATGTCGAGGAATGTTCCCTCTATCCCTACACTCTGAAGAGTTTTGATCAGGAATGGATGCTGTATTTTGTCAAATGCTTTCTCTGCATCCAATGAGAGGATCATATGGTTCTTGGTTTTTCTCTTGCTGATATGATGAATCACATTGATTGTTTTACGGGTGTTGAACCAGCCTTGTGTCCCAGGGATAAATCCTACTTGGTCATGGTGAATAATTTTTTTAATGTATTGTTGGATCCTATTGGGCAGTATCTTGTTGAGAATTTTTGCATCCATGTTCATCAGGGATATTGGTCTGTAATTCTCCTTTTTGGTGGGGTCTTTGTCTGGTTTTGGAATTAAGGTGATGCTGGCCTCATAGAATGAATTTGGAAGTACTCCATCTCTTTCTATCTTTCCAAACAGCTTTAGGAGAATAGGTATGGTTTCTTCTTTAAATGTTTGATAAAATTCCCCTGGGAAGCCATCTGGCCCTGGACTCTTGTGTCTTGGGAGGTTTTTGATGACTGCTTCAATTTCCTCCCTGGTTATTGGCCTGTTCAGGTTTTCTATTTCTTCCTGTTCCAGTTTTGGTAGTTTGTGGCTTTCCAGGAATGCGTCCATTTCTTCTAGATTGCCTAATTTATTGGCGTATAGCTGTTCATGATATGTTTTTAAAATCGTTTGTATTTCCTTGGTGTTGGTAGTGATCTCTCCTTTCTCATTCATGATTTTATTAATTTGAGTCTTCTCTCTCTTCTTTTTAATAAGGCTGGCTAATGGTTTATCTATCTTATTAATTCTTTCAAAGAACCAACTCCTGGTTCTGTTGATCTGTTCCACAGTTCTTCTGGTCTCGATTTCGTTGAGTTCTGCTCGAATCTTTATTAACTCCCTTCTTCTCTTGGGTGTAGGATCTATTTGCTGTTTTTTCTCTAGCTCCTTTATGTGTAAGGTTAGCTTTTGTATTTGAGTTCTTTCCAGTTTTTGAATGGATGTTTGTATTGCGATGTATTTCCCCCTTAGGACTGCTTTTGCTGCATCCCAAAGATTTTGAACGGTTGTATCTTCATTCTCATTAGTTTCCATGAATCTTTTTAATTCTTCCTTAATTTCCTGGTTGACCCTTTTATCTTTTAGCAGGATGGTCCTTAACCTCCACGTGTTTGAGGTCCTTCCAAACTTCTTGTTGTGATTTAGTTCTAATTTCAAGGCATTATGTTCTGAGAATATGCAGGGGACAATCCCAATCTTTTGGTATCGGTTCAGACCCGATTTGTGACCCAATATGTGGTCTATTCTGGAGAAAGTTCCATGTGCGCTTGAGAAGAATGTGTATTCAGTTGAGTTTGGATGTAAAGTTCTGTAGATATCTGTGAAATCCATCTGGTCCAGTGTATCATTTAAAGCTCTCGTTTCTTTGGAGATGTTGTGCTTAGAAGACCTATCGAGTATAGAAAGAGCTAGATTGAAGTCACCAAGTATAAGTGTATTATTATCTAAGTATTTCTTCACTTTGGTTAGTAATTGATTGATATATTTGGCAGCTCCCACATTTGGGGCATATATATTGAGGATTGTTAAGTCCTCTTGTTGAATAGATCCTTTAAGTATGAGATAGTGTCCCTCTTCATCTCTCACTACAGTCTTTGGGGTAAATTTTAGTTTATCTGATATAAGGATGGCTACCCCTGCTTTCTTTTGAGGACCATTCGAATGGTAAATGGTTCTCCAACCTTTTATTTTCAGGCTGTAGGTGTCCTTCTGTCTAAAATGAGTCTCTTGTAGACAGCAAATAGATGGGTCCTGCTTTTTTATCCAGTCTGAAACCCTGCGCCTTTTGATGGGGTCATTAAGCCCGTTCACATTCAGAGTTACTATTGAGAGATATGAGTTTAGTGTCATCATGATATCTATTCAGTCCTTGTTTTTGTGGACTGTTCCACTGAACTTCTTCTTAAAGGGGAATTTTAAGAGTCCCCCTTAAAATTTCTTGCAGAGCTGGTTTGGAGGTCACATATTCTTTTAGTTGCTGCCTGTCTTGGAAGCTCTTTATCTCTCCTTCCATTTTGAATGAGAGCCTTGCTGGATAAAGTATTCTTGGTTGCATGTTCTTTTCATTTAGGACCCTGAATATATCCTGCCAGCCCTTTCTGGCCTGCCAGGTCTCTGTGGAGAGGTCTGCTGTTACCCTAATACTCCTCCCCATAAAAGTCAGGGATTTCTTGTCTCTTGCTGCTTTAAGGATCTTCTCTTTATCTTTGGAATTTGCAAGCTTCACTATTAAATGTCGAGGCGTTGAACGGTTTTTATTGATTTTAGGGGGGGATCTCTCTATTTCCTGGATCTGAATGCCTGTTTCCCTTCCTAGGTTAGGAAAGTTTTCAGCTAGAATTTGTTCAAATACATATTCTGGCCCTCTGTCCCTTTCGGTGCCCTCGGGAACCCCAATTAAACGTAGGTTTTTCTTTCTCAGGCTGTCGTTTATTTCCCTTAATCTATCCTCATGGTCTTTTAATTGTTTGTCTTTTTCCTCAGTTTCCCTCTTTGCTATCAACTTGTCTTCTATGTCACTCACTCGTTCTTCCACCTCGTTAACCCTCGTCGTTAGGACTTCTAGTTTGGATTGCATCTCATTCAATTGATTTTTAATTTCTGCCTGATTAGCTCTAAATTCTGCAGTCATGAAGTCTCTTGAGTCCTTTATACTTTTTTCTAGAGCCACCAGTAGCTGTATAATAGTGCTTCTGAATTGGCTTTCTGACATTGAATTGTAATCCAGATTTTGTAACTCTGTGGGAGAGAGGACTGTTTCTGATTCTTTCTTTTGAGGTGAGGTTTTCCTTCTAGTCATTTTGCTCAGTGCAGAGTGGCCAAAAGCAAGTTGTATTGGGAAAAGGAGAAAAAGAGAGGAGAGAAAGAAGGAAAGAAAAGAGAAAGAGAAAAAAAAGGGAAGAAAAAAAAACGAAAAAAAAAAAAAGAAAAAGAGAAAGAAAAAGAAAGGAGAAAAAAAGGGGGTGGGGGAAGGAAACAAATCAAAAAGCAAAACAAAACAAAAACAAAAACAAAAAAGAACCACAGGGGAGTATCTTCTGATTCTGTGTTCCTTAAGTCCTTTGGCTTCTCCTGGAAGTTGTCAGTCTAGCTGGTGTTCTGGGGGAGGGGCCTGTTGTGCTGATTTTCAGGTGTTAGCAGTTGGGGGAGCTGCTGTGCCCCTGCCTGGTGCAGGGCTCAGTGGGGGTTGTTTACCCCGTGAGGCCGCAGGAGAACAGCCCCAGTGGCGGGGCCAGCTCTGGAAACCTGGATTCAGCTCCGGCAGGAACTCCGTCTGCAGGGCCTGGAGGCTCTGGGGCGGGGCCGCTGATCTGCTCAGCTCGGGGCAGGAGCGTCCTTGCTGTCCTGGGCCCTCCCGGCCTCTGCCTGTCCCGGGGGAGGCGGGATCCTGGGCTGTGTCCCGGCGCCCTGTGCTCCGGAGCCTGCGCTGGTGGATTCGCGCTCCCGGGCCGCAGCCCCCTCCGCGGAGCTGCCGCCCGAGCCCCTCCGAGCTGCTCCTGGAACCGCGCAGCCCCCTCTGCACGGAGCCTCTTCCTCTGCCCGAGCCCCTCCGAGCTGGTCCCGGGGCCGCGCAGCCCCCTCCGCGGAGCCGCCGCCCGAGCCCCTCCGAGCTGCTCCGGGTCCCGCCGGGTCCCGCCGTGCGCGCTGCAGCCCTTAGGGAGCTCGGCGCACTCTCCTGGGCGCGCAGTTGCTCTGTTACTGTCCCGGGGAACCCGAGGGCATCCTCGCCCTCCTGGGTCCTGCTCCAACTCCCTGCGAGCCCCTTTCCCCCCGGGAAGGTTGGTGCAGCTCCTGCGTCTCCGGGACGGGGCTCTCCTGTCCTGGGGACACTCGCCCCGGCCTCAGCCCGGTTCCTCGCGGGGCCCCTCCCCCTTGGAGGCCTTTGTTCCTTTACTTCTTTTTCCCCCGTCTTCCTACCTGGATAGAAGCGCGAACTCTTCTCACTGTAGCATTCCAGCTGGTCTCTCTTTAATTCTCAGGCCGAATTCATAGATTTTCAGGATGATTGGAAGGTTTTCTAGGTAATTTGGTGGAGACAGGTGATTTGGAGACCCTACTCTTCCGCCATCTTGCTCCTCCCCCAAGGCTAGGAATTTAAAAGGCATTTATTAATTAAAAGAAATTTAGTTGAATGACTAAAATGATACTTAAATATCACTATTAAATAATACTGCCCACTCTGGGTATATAGAAGTTAGCAGAAAATTAAGGAAAACAAGATATTACAATAAACTTGTTCAACTCATTTACTTTATTTCCATTATTTATTTTCATTAAATGGGAGATAAATTTTAATTCCTTCATAAGCTTTTATTTTCAAATATACTTTTGTCTGTAACCCAATTTCTTTCAATTGGTATATAGTATCTATCCTTTTCCTAACTTTAGCTTAGCATTTAACAAATATTTATTGAGCTCCTACTATTTGCTAGGCTTTGTGTTAAATTTTGGGATTCAGAGATAAACAGATGATCATCTTTAATGAAGAAATGATGATTATCCTGGCTATTTAAGGGGTACTGGTCTAAGTGGAAGAATCAACATATCTGCAATAACTATACAGAATACCAAGTACTCAAATAGTTGAATGAACAGATTTTAGGAGACACAGAGACAGATGTCATTACTTTTGCCTGGAGAGATCAGGGTAGGACCTTATAGAGGAGTTGACTTTGGTGTTGTGCCTTTGAAAAATAAACAGAATTTTACCTGTTGGAAAAGTAAGAAAAGGATGATCTAAACAGAGGGAGTAATATGCAAAGCCATGGAACAATAAGAAGATAAGGTGTATTTATAAAGATTTGTTTACTGTAACATAATAGAGTTTATGAGGAAAGAAAGGGAGGGAGGTTAATCTGGGAAGGTAAATTTACACCAGCTTGAGAAGGACCTTTAACTGCATACAAGGTCTTTGGGCATAAGTTGAAAAGCATTTTTTCTTTCTTGCCATATTTCAAATTAATCTATTTTTTTCTTGACATTTAGCTTGCCTTTTCTTTGTATTAGCTGTCCTTTCCTTTAGGCTCATAGCTCATGACACAGTTCAAACAAAGTTCAAAATTTGCACTCAATTTTCTTAAAACTATACTTCCAGCCCTTTCCCCCAGTATGAATCCTCCACTCCAGCTGGCGAGTTTATTTGCTGTTTCCTCCCACTGTGCCTGTGTGCCTGCTGCTCTGTACATCTGGAATGTTTTTATCCTTTCTCCAAAACCTCCACTTCTCAAACCTTACTGAATCCTTTCTAACCCCAGGTCAAGTGGCTCCCCTTCTTGCAAACCTTCCTTAGCCACTCAGGCCAAAATCAGCCTTCGCTCATTTTTATTTTGTTGAGTTCTAATGGAGGTCAAGCTAAAGAAAGAAAAAGCCAGAAAATCAAAACTATGAGGGTTCTACATAAATATGGGGCTCCCAGAACTAGGTCAAAGAATTTTGTTGTGCAGGCCCTTCCTTGTGAAATCCAGAAGGAAAAATTCAAGAAGCAAAGCAGAGTCAAGGCCAAGGGAGTCAAAGGTGCATATTGCTAGAGTGGAGGGTAAAGCCAAAACAGAAAGTCATTGAACAAATGCAGAAAAGATTGCCAGGCAGGAGATTTGAGGTATGTGTGAAGGATTGGCTCAGGAACTAATGGAAAAAACCCCCTGCATATCTTGATGTTTCTTAGAAAATGATCCAGTAATGTGCTCTTAAAAATTAATTTTTAAAGTTAAACAAATATATGTTTTGAAAAATTCAAGATACAGATAAGTTTAAAAAAAAAAAGCAAATGTACAGGTTCCTTAATCTATCTGCTTATGTATAATTGTTAAAGTTTTAGTAAATATTCTTCTGGATTTAGATATGAATGATTGTTTACAAAATTGAAATCATAATATATTTTTTGTAATTTTTTGCTCAATTATATGTCATGTGTATCTTATGTCAACAAATAGACTTCTACATCTATTAAGATATAAATGTCATATAACGTATGTTTCAGGTGTACAGCATAATGGTTTGATGTATGTATATGTTGCAAAGTGATCACCACAATACCTTCAGGGGCACCTGGGTGGCTCAGTGGTTGAGCATCTGCCTTTGGCTCAGGTTGTGATCCTGGAGTCCTGAGATCGAGTCCCACATCAGGCTCCCTCTGGGGCCCCTGCTTCTCTTCTCCTTTTGCCTGTGTCTCTGCTTCTTTTGCTGTGTCTCTCATGAATAAATAAATAAAATCTTAAAAAAAATAATTAACATCAGTGTACATAGTTACAATTTTTTTTATGTTGAGAACTTTTAAGATCCCCTTAAGCAACTATCAAATATACAATACAGAATTGTTAATTATAGTCATTATGCTATAACATCCCCAGGAATTTATCATAATTTTTAATGGCTATATTATATTACTTTGTAAGCAAACACTATTTGAAATTTAGGGTTTTTTTTCACCTTTATATTATTTTTGTTATAAGCAACACTATACTGAACCATCCTCATATAAATGCATTTGTGCACATCTTTAATTATTTTCCTAATATAAAATCTAAAAGTGCAAGGTAGTGCATTTGCTAGGTCAAATGATTTGTACTTTAAAATATTTTTAAAAACACTTATTGTCAATTGCCCTCTAGAAATGTTTGTGTCAATGTATACTCAGCATGCACTGAATAAAAATAACTGTTTTTCTCAACCCTTAACAACATTGGCAATTATTACTGTCTTGCCTCTTTACCAATTTAAGTGACAAAGCAGTGTTTTTATGCTTTTAAAATATTTTACAATTCTTTAATTACTGGTGAGTTTGAATATTTTTGTATATATGTTTATATTTTCTTGATGAATTGTCCTTTCATGATTTTCTGTCATTTTGCTATTCATGGTAATTATTCGTTTTAGATTTTTTTTCTTTCTTAAGAAAAACTAGCTTTCCAGTCATTGTGTGCAGTGCTTGATAAAAGCAAATGTTATTTATTTTTTATTAAGTTTTAAATTTTAATTCCAGTATAGTTAACCTACAGTATTATGTTAGTTTCAGGTATACAGTATAGTGATTCAACAATTCTATACCTTACTCAGTGCTTATCTTGTCAATACTCTTATTTTTAGTCGAATACAAATGATAAAAATATACATAAAAAATTTAGACAATTTCATCACCCTAAAAAGCAAGAAAATAAAACACACATAAAACTTTCAGCTTCCTGCTGCTGTGATATGTTTACTATTTTAAGAAACACAGAATTCCTACTAACACCAGTATAGGCTCCCAAGGGCCCTGAAGAGCATTGTTGAGACATGATCACAACTAACCATCCTTTTATTTTAAGAACTAGTTAATTTTCCTTGTTATTTGCTGTTTGTATTCTGTTTGCAAATTGTGCTATATAGCTTAAGGAACTCAAACACTAGAAATATATTTAAGAATATACAAATGACAAAAAAAAGAATATACAAATGATATAATGAAAATTACATAATTATTTTATAGGTTGTAATTAATAAAAAATTGCTTATAACCACAAAAAGGAATGTAACAATTGGTCACTAAAATGTGTTCTTCTGAAACATTATTACATTAAAATGGATGAAAAGTTGGTTGAAAAATCAGTAAAAAAAATATTAATACCACAATATGCAATGGCAGACAGAAAGCTTTAGAAAGCTAGCTAGATTATAAATGTCTTATAATCATTTCTATATATTTTGTAAATCTTTTCTAGTTTGCTTCCTTTTTGCTTTTATAAAATTGGTCTATCTTTTCTTTTAAGTTGCCTGATTTACTCTTATAGTTAGAATTTTTTCCATATAATTATATGAGTGGCCACCTAATTTTCTTCAGCTACCTAATTTTAAACATTATATTCTTTAATATATCTGTAATTTATAATAATGCAGAATCAAGTAGAGTTTTAACTTATTTTTCTCCCAGATGGTTCACTACCAGATGTTTTAGCCATTATTAACTAATATATCCTTTTCTCAATTGGTTACAAATGCTATCTATTTTTTTAAGGTTTTATTTATTTATTCATGCAAGACACAGAGAGACAGAGACATAGGCAGAGGGAGAAGCAGGCTCCCTGGAGGGAGCCTGATGTGGGACTTCATCTGAGGACCCTGGGAACATGACCTGAGTTGAAGGCAGATGCTCAACCACTGAGCCACCCATGTGCCCCTCAAATGCTCTCTTTCTTATGTATGAAGTTCTTTTGTTCAGTTGGTTCATTTCTAGATTTTCTACTCTATTTCATTGAACTCTTTATTTGATACTGCTTCATGTACTGTCATTTTATAAAAAGTGTCAATAACCAGAAAGGCAAGGCATCAAATGGTGTATTCCCAAAGTGTCTGATTCATTCCAAATTGCTTTATTTCTGATATTAATGGTCATTCAAAATCAATGCCTGGGAATAAAACGATGGCTTTTCAATCAAGATGTGACATTGAAAAATTGCTAGAACTAATACAAGAATTCAGCAAAGCTGTAGGATGTAAAATCATTTCACAGAAGTCAGTTGCATTTCCATACGCTAATAATGAAGCAGCAGAAAGAGAAATCAACGAATTGTTTCCATTTACAATTGCACCAAAAACTATAAGATACCTAGGAATTGATGTAACCAAAGAGGTAGAAGATCTGAACTCTGAAAACTATAGAAAACTTATAAAAGAAATTGATGAAGACACAGAAATGAAAAAATATTCCATGCTCATGGGTTGAAAGAACAAATATTGTTAAGATGTCTGTGCTACCCAAAGCAATCTACACATTCAAAGCAATCCCTATCAAAATACCATCAGCATTTTTCACAGAACAACTGGAACAATCTTAAAATGTTTATAGAGCCAGAAAAGACTCAAATAGTCAAAGCAATATTGAGAAAGAAAACCAAAGCTAATGGCACCACAATGCCAGACTTGAAGCTGTATTACAAAGCTGTAATCATCAAGACAATATGGTACTGGCATCAAAACAGACACACAGATCAGTGGAACACAACAGAGAACTCAGAAATGGACCATCATCTATGGTCCATCATCTATGGTCAACTAATCTTTGATAAAGCAGGAAAGAATATCCAATGGATAAAAGTCTCTTTAATAAATGGTATTAAAAAACTGAAAGTTACATGAAGGAAAATGAAACTGGACTACTTTTTAAAACTATACACAAAATGAACTCAAAGTAGATGAAAGACCTAAATGTGATATTGGAGACCATCAGATTCCAGAGAAGAACAGAGGCAGCAACTTCTTGCTAGAGATATCTCCAAAGGCAAGGGAAACAAAAGCAAAAATTAACTATTGGGGGATCCCTGGGTAGCTTCGCGGTTTAGCACCTGCCTTCGGCCCAGGGCATGATTCTGGAGTCCCGGGATCAAGTTCCACCTCAGGCTCCCTGCGTGGGGCCTGCTTCTCCCTCTGCCTATGTCTCTGCCTCTGTGTGTGTGTGTGTGTGTGTGTGTGTGTGTGTGTGTGTGTGTGTCTCATTAATAAATAAAATATTTTTAAAAAATTAACTATTGGGGTAAAAACTTTTGCACATCAAAGGAAACGATCACAAAAAAGATAAAAGGCAGCTTATGGAATGAGAAGATATTTGCAAATGACATATCAGATAAAGGGCTCGCATCTAAGATCTACAAAGAACCTACCAAACTCAACACTCAAAAAACAAAAAAATCAAGTCAAGAAATGGGCAGAAGACATGAACAGACATTTCTCCAAAGAAGACATACAAATGGCCAACAGACACATGAAAAAATGCTCAGCATCAATTGGCATCAAATCAAAACCATAATGAGAGAGCGATACTTGGGAGGCTCGGCCGTTGGGCATCTGCCTTCGGCTCAGGTTGTGATCCCAGGATCTGGGATTGAGTTCTGCCTCAGGCTCCCTGCAAGTAGCCTGGTTCTCCTTCTGCCTATGTCTCTGCCTCTCTTCCCATGTGTGTCTCTCATGAATAAATAAATCTTAAAAAAAAAAAAAACACAATGACATACCAACTCACACCTATTAGAATGACTGAAATTAACAACTTAGGAAACAACAGATGTTGCCAAGTATGCAGAGAAAGGGGAACCAGAACCCTCTTATATTGTTGGTGGGAATGCAAACTGGTGCTGCCACTCTGGAAAACAGTATGGAAATTCCTCAAAAAGTTCAAAATAGAGCTACCTTCTGACCCAGCAATTGCACTTCTAGGTATTTATTTAAGGATACAAACATAGTGATTTAAAAGGGCACATGCACCCTACTGTTTATAGGAGCAATGTCTACAATAGCCAAACTATGGAAAGAGTCCATAGTCCAAATGTCCATCCACAGATGAATGGATAAAGAAGATGTGTGTGTGTGTGTGTGTGTGTGTATAAAATAAGTTAAAACAAAAAAATAAAATAAAATAAAATAAGTTAAAACAGAGAGGGAGGCAAACCATAAGAGACTCTTAACTGTAGAAACAAACTGATGGTTGTTGGAAGGGAGGGGATAGGAGGATGGGGTTACTAGGGATGGGCATTAAGGAGGGCCCTTGATCTAATGAGCATTGAGTGTTATATGTAACTGATGGATCACTAAATTCTGCCTCTGAAGCTTATAATGCAAAAATATATATATATATGACATTGGATAGTTTTTACCTAGGATCCTAGGTCAGGGCATTTTGCAGGTACAAAAGGTATAACTTTTTCATTATCCTGTTTGAAATATTAATTTATATTCCAAATCCTGACAAATTAGGAGTTTTATCTATATTGTAAGTCCTTTTACAGCTATAAAGAAGAAATTGTCCCATTTCTAAGTTCGGTAATATTTTACACACACACTCTTACCATCGTTTCCATGTGTAAAGATTTTCTGATTCTCTTTCTTCTTTCTTTCTTTCTTTCTTTCTTTCTTTCTTTCTTTCTTTCTTTCTTTCTTTCTTTCTTTCTTTCTTTCTTTCTTTCTTTCTTTCTTTCTTTCTTTCTTTCTTTCTTTCTTTCTTTCTTTCTTTCTTTCTTTCTTTCTTTCTTTCTTTCTTTTCTTTCTTCTTTCTTTCTTTCTTTCTTTCCTTATTTATTAAGATTTTATTTATTCATGAGAGACAGAGGGGGAGAGAGAGAGAGAAAGAGGTAGAGACACAGGCAGAGGGAGAAGCAGGCTCCACGCAGGGAGCCTGGTGTGGGACTCGATCCCAGGACTCCAGGATCAAGCCCTGGGCCAAAGGCAGGCTCTAAACTGCTGAGCCACCCAGGGATCCCCTGATTCTCCATTTAAATAACATTTTAACCATCAGCAGTACTGTCAGCTTCATGATGTGATCTGTTGGTTCTCATTCCTGGAAGACTGAAATATAACATTTGTACAGAGTGGGTGAGATCTTGCCAAATTAGTTGGAGATTCTTACAGGGGGAGTTCAGCTTCATAAACAGTTGCAAAATCCTCCCCTGCCTGGAAAGGTCTTCCCCTGCAAACAGGGGCTCTCATAGCAGTTTGACCTGGGAGGTTGTCTCAGGTTTGAGGAGGTTGTCCTTTTGATTAACTTCTACTATTATGTATAACTTTGACCTCTTCTGTCTTGGAACATCATCTTTTTGGGTCCTGTGCTACTTTGAAACACTTGACTGAGGACTAAAGACTTACTTTCTCTCAGGAGAAAATCTCTTGTCTTCCTTAATCACATATTTCTTCAAATTTGTCTCTTATCTTCCCTAATCACATATTTGGCTTTGGGAGGGGCATGTGTGGAGCAGGTGGGCCACTGGCCCAATTGGCTATATCAGCTGAATTGAAGTCATTATAGCTTATATGCATTGTTGACATTGCAAATATTGCACCTTTTACCTGTTGAGGAGTGGTTAATATAAGCCTGTTTTGTTTGTTTCTTTTGGTTTTTTTTTGCAAGTTACTTTTCAGACTAATCAATTTACAGACATATATTGAATTCTATATTAAGAACATCATTATTGGGGATCCCTGGGTGGCTCAGTGTGGATCGGCCCAGGGCGTGATCCTGGAGTCCAAGGATTGAGTCCCACATCGGGCTCCCCGCATGGAGCCTGCTTCTCCCTCTGCCTGTGTCTCTGCCTCTCTCTGTGTCTCTCATGAATAAATAAATAAAATCTTTAAAAAAAAAAAAATCATTATCTTAACCATACTGTGGCAGTTTGATGCCAATTCTTTGCCCATAAATAATTTGTGTGCTATGGTTCTTTTTTTGCAAAATAACAGTGGTGCCTACATGACAGGACTCTTGTAAGTACTTAATGAGTTAATGAATATAACTCATTAGTAGGAAAATGCTTTAGTCGATGTTCAAGAAATGTTTATTACAGCTGTGGTTATACTTAGGAAGTTGGTAGAACATTATAGAAATATGATCCTCTTTAGACACCATAGATCCTTTGGTGAAATCACCACATTTGTAGATTTTATGCTTTTACTCTTTCCTAATTCTGTTCCTAACACACAGTGTGACTCCTTGCTATACAGGGCTTGTGTTGAGGGTAGATACTTGTTAAAAGCCATGCCAAAATTAGGATTTAGGAATATGTTCAAATTGAAGGTCACTGTAAAATAGGAACCCAGCAGACAACATCTGAAGGAATGCATGGATGCTGAAGCAAGAAAGCATGGGCTTAAGAATCATTAAGATACTAGAGAAATCTAATGCTATACCAGCCAGGCACATAGAAATTTTATTTTTATGATAATGATAATCCTCAGGAATTTAAGTGATTAGAACAAAACTAGCAGGAGAATAAATTGGAGATCCCAGAACTAAGAAAATCATGGCTTTATAACCCAGAATCTTTAAGTCTGTACTTAGGAAGGGACTTAATAGTCATCTTATCTAGACTTTAAGGTAGTGCTTGAAGCTCCTCTATAGCTGCACTTTTGAGAATAGATCATGGAAATGAGAACAGGAATAAGTACAAGGACACCGAGGACCGCTTGGAAAGGACCATTATGTCAATGGGGGTAAGAAGTTTAGATGATCATCAAGATTAAGCATTCATCTTTGCAATTTGCTTTTTACATTGCTGATGGTGTGGAATATCAGTAGTTTAAAGGTGTATGCAGTACTCAAAGGGACAGAGTCAGAAGGAGTAGTGGGAACCCAGGACTCAGATTGAAGAATAGTAGGAATTTGGATCACTTGGCTGGATGTGGTATGAGAAGGAGGAAGAAATACTGAGAACAGGGAGGTTCAGAAGCCACTGACTTGGGAGAAAGCCAGTTATAGTTCCACAGTAACTTCTAGGACCTATACACAGACTAGATGTGGAGATAGGAGTTGGAACACTAGCGGAACTGTCGTGTAATACCAGAAACAATAGTGCAGGAAGAAAATATGATAGGTACATACTCTTGCAAATCTGAGAACTGTATCAAGAGGCAGGAAAGCTCCAATGAATTTTTCTGGAACTCATAATAATATGAAGAGAAACATGGGTCCAGTAACTGTCCTACTCAATGGTGAGAGATTACAGTCATGCAGTGTGGAAAGGGAACAGTGAAATGAGCACAGGATTCAAGATGTTGGGTTGAAATATTAGAATATACGTGTTGGTTTTTTAGGATATTGTGAAATCATGCCTGTATCTCCTCTGATGCCAATATTCTAAAAGCCAGATCCTTTGGTAGGATGAGACAATTAATTATCAATAGCAGTGTGCTATCATAGGAAAACCATGGACCTTTAACTTACACATAACTGTATTAAAGATCTGCCTCCATCTTTTAACATATGTAACTTTAATAAATTATAGAGCTTGTCAGATTCTTATTTTCCTTATGTGTAAAGTGAAGATAACAATTTATGAAGATAACAATTTATCACAAAGTTATTGTGAGAATTAGAATATGATGTGAATATGATACATATAAAACAGAACAATGCCTTGTACTAAGAAGGAATATAGGGAATTATTATTTTTAAAAAAGATTTATTTACTTATTTTTGAGAGAGAGAAAAGGAAAGGGCAAAGGAAGAGAATATCCAAGTAGAATACCCCTGAGTGTGGAGCCCAACACAGGGCTTGATCTTATGACGCATGAGATTAGAACAAGAGCCAAAACCAAGAGTCAGATGCTTAACTAAACTGAACCACCCAGGAAGCTCAGGAATTAGTATTTTTTATTTAAAGAAAGTTACACTCATTTTAGTTTTGTTACTGTCCTACAAAAGTCTTTAGGTTATTCCCCTACTTTTTATCGCCAGGCTTTGGAAGTTAAAAGGGTTTCTATAATTGCTGTACTAGGGCTGGTTACTTTTGTCACCCTTTCAGTAGAGTCTAGGGAATGGAGACATCATAGAATGTCCAAGTAAGAAGAGGCCCACTTAGTCAAAACTTTATGCTTTGCAGATGAAAAAAATTAAACCCAGAGAGAGCAAGTGACAAATCACAAAACAAGAGAGCCAGACTTAAACACTTAAGCCCTGCTCTCAGCAGCCCAGGGCCTCAGAGCAGTAACACTTGTAGAGATTTAGATGCTGAGTTCCCTTGTTCCTTATCCCAATGGAGTCACTCTCCAGAGACACAAAATTGCTCTCCTTTGATATCAAAATTGAAAAACAAAAATCTTAGTCCAAATGTAGTGAAGAAGCAAACTATGAGAAAAGAAGAGAGAATACATGTAAGATGAGAAATTTGAAGTTGATTGTTCTGTGCTAGGTATTCAGCTAGATATTTACATATATTATCTAATATACTTTTATATATTATTATATATCATTTCATTTAATCTTCAAAATTCAGGTGTTTTATTTCCTTTTTTTTTTTTATAAACGAGATAGCTGTTGCACCCATATTTTGAGTAATTTTCTAGTCACTCTGCTAGTATGAGGTACATCCAGGATTTGAATCTGGGCAGTCTGACATGAGAGTTCATGTTTTTAATCATTTCATTATATTTACTCTTTCAGGAAGATAGTAAATCTATAGGAGTGATCACCTTGCCAAGTGATCAAAGTCCAGGTTTGTCTGGGACTTTCTCAGATTTAGCACTGAAAGTCCTGAGTTCCAGAAAGCCTCTCAAACTAAATCTCTCTTTACGCTATCCTGTGTGAACACGAGTATTATCAAATGTGACAGTGCATGTGAATGTTCTTCCAGTCCTAAAACACTATGTGACTTTAGGAGATTACTTCAGAGTGATGGCAGTAGTACACTGAACACTGAACTGGAAGTCAGAAGATTGAGGTTGAAGATTCTCTTATTCTTGCTAGCTTTTAGCTAGTTACTTCACCCTCCTAAATCTAAGCATTACATCTATAAAAGGAATATTTTTAAAAAATTATCTTAGAGAGTTTTCACGAGTTCTAAATGACAGCAGCATGGAAATTCTTAACAGCAACACCATAACTATATGTAAGGGAGAGTGATGATGATGATGATGATGAGATGATGATGATTTAGGTTCAATAAAGTAAAATTCTTTCTTAAAAATGTTCAGTAGTATTTATCATATATAGAATCAAGAAAGTCCCTTATTCTTTCAATAGATATATTTTGAGCCCCACTGTACCAAATATCATTACACAAAGGACCTCCATGACCTGGCCCTATCCTCCTTTCCAGTCCCATCTCCTGCATCTCTTGCACCCTACTTTTCATCCATTTTAGTGGGTTTGCATTTCCCAAAACATTCTATGTTCTTTTTATGCCTCTGTACCTTTAATGGTGCCATAAATACCAGTGTTCCTCAGGCTTGTTCTCTCATCTCCATGTCTGCTGATGTTACGCACTGCCCTTTTATGTCCTCATATACACTCCAAGAGATTCAGTAAGATCCCAGATCTTTTATCTCTAGCCCTTAACTGTCTGCTGAAAGTTATGCCCCTATTTATAACTGCCTACTACACATGTATACTTGAGCATTTCACATATACTTTGAACTCAACTGGTCTAAAACTGAACTCATTATTTCCTTACATTTGTTCTTTTTCTTTTGTGCCACATCTCATTCAGTGTGCCATCTTCCCAGCTGTCATCCAGTATGGAAACATTTAAGTCTTTTCAATTCTTCCATATTTCATCCCAATATCTAAATATTTATCAGGTCTACCAGATTATATTCTTCATTATCTCCCAAAGACATTTCTTACCCCTAATCCCATTACTATAATTCCAGGCTTTCACCTCTTCTTAACTGGCTTGCTTGGGTTTCTTCCCAGGCCTCTTGTGTTTATGGTTTTCTCTTCTCATTACTGTCTCCCACTCCAATTTTGTGGTCCATCTTCCAGATTGTTGATACAATCTTTCTAAAATAACTTGATTTTTAAACTTTTCAGTCCATAATTCTTCAATGACTCTGTAGCATTCAAAATAAAGTTCAAGTTTTGTACCTTCATATACAAGATTCTTTGTGACCTATGTGTTGTCTATCTCTCTAAGTTCATCTCCTGCCACTTCATTCTTTTTAGGCCTACACATACAAAGCTCCAATCATAGAGAACTCCTTGTTTTTCCCTATCTATCAAGTCTAAGATTTCTAACTTCCTTATTTTTTGTACATTCTATTTCCTCTGCTTGAAATATCATTCCTGCCTCCCCTACATTTTTCTTTGTCTAGCAATCTCCTACTCATCCTATAAATGTCATTCACTTTGGGAGTCTTTTCCTGATCAGCTAAATTTTTGGATGCCACCTAAACCTTTGGTTCTCCCATGCTGTAAGTTTTACTACCATCCTAACCCCAGTCATTCTATATTATAATTACTTACTACCTTCCTGTTTATCTCTCCTATAGGACAGTGAGCAATATGAGGACAGGGATTATATTTTAGTCATCTAATTCTATCATTTAGCATAGTACCTGATGCATAGTAAATGTTTTTAAGAGTAAGTAGAGTGAATGAATGAATGAGCCAGCTTATGTTATGCTAGTACCTCAGAGGCTGGTCATTAGGGTAGAGGAGGGAATGGAACAGATAAACACAAGTTTGTGGGACTAAATCATATAGAGGTACTAATTAATTATAGTTCTTTGCTTGTAAATGATAGGAACCAAAGTAGCTTGAGTGCTAGTTTTTTTTAAAGGAGTTTATTAAAAGATACAAAAGTGTTTCATACACCCCAAGGGTAACCATGTCTCATGAAGGGTCTTGAAACTCTCATTGTTCCTTAAGTCAGGTGTTATTCCTCTCGTTTTAGAGACAGGTTTTCTCTGCTTCTTCCCTATAATAGAATGTGGTGACCCTACAAAACCCCATAATTCTATTTTATAATCTACTTTGTGCATCATATTGGTCATCAAGCCCCCCTCCCCCAATCATTATTCCTCAGCATCTCAAAAATAAGTCATTTTGTAAGGGGCCAAACATCTAGAGACTAGCTATCTCTCCTAATTTTGATTTCCTACTGAAGAAAATATGGTTAGTTTAATTCAATCAATTAGCTGTGACTTGGGACCAAGATTCATACTGCAAACTTGCTGCCACAGATATACCCCTTTTCATCAGGTGGCCATAAGTCTAATTCTTGATAATGAAGGGCTGGAGATGCATCTCAAGTATTTCCTCTGTGCTAAGTAGGACAGGTTTAAAAGTATTTATAGGTTGAAGCAAAGCTATTTGCATATTTCATGGTTAGCAGTCTTCATTCTGGCTAATGTTTTATATTTGTACCATTCTAGATAGTAGATGAAGTAGAGGGAAGAGTGACAAATGCCTTGAGAGAATGAGTTGACAAGAGTTATGAGAGTTGTAACCAGTTCAGTCAAATGGGATGGGGTTTAAAGCAGAACTTCACTCTCATAGAAAATCTTACTAGTATCTAAAGTGAAAACTAAGAGCTTTGCATAACTTGAATGAGATGAATTTGGCACCTGTGGAGGTTACAAAGAAGGCTGTAGGTAAATGGAAGCTCAGGACCCAACATCTAATAAAAACTCAGTTAATGTTTGTCAGTTAATGAATGAATAAGTGGTACCTACTTCCAGGCACTGAGCACTTAGTTCAGGGCTATAAGCCTAATTCCATATCCCACTCTCTGGTATTGATTGGGTTCTTCATATAATCCTTGGTGCTTATGGGCCTCATGACTGGTAGGACTAAGTTGCAGGGTATAGGTCTCTAATACCTGCCACTTGGTAGGGCCAGAGCCCTTGGGAAATGACCATGAGAAAGAAAACAGTATTCTCTCTTAGCACCTGAATCCTTTCTCTCTTTGAGGACTGAAAACACTGAATAAGAATTAGTTGCATAGAGTATGTCTACCCTGTAAGCTTCTGGTAGTCAGAGATAGGTCTTATTTGTGTATTTCTGGTTTCTAGCACAGGGTCTAGAACATAGTTGTTGCTCAACCAATGTTACTTAAATGAAAGAAAAGATGTATCATTTCCAAGTGTAATATCATTAATCTAATATTTGCTTTCTTCTAAAATCATGAACAAATTAAGATATATTTTGTTTTTAGTGTATCTGGATGCTGCCTGACTTGGTTTAAGAAAATATATTTTTACTACTGTTTTTACCTTTTAGTTGTCATTGAATATTATACAGAAAATGCTATTACTGGTCAATTAGATAACATGCACAGTGTCAGATGTGGAGAATAAATAATTCTCTTCTAGACAAAATAACCAGTGCCCTGTTGTAATTGATGTTCATAGAAAGAACTCTGTCATATTGTATATTCCAAACTCTTTGTTATCCTCTGCTAAACAGCCACTTGACTATCCTTTTAGACATTGATTTGTCACGAGGGATGAGGCTTTTTTTAATGTTGCATTTAAATTTGATGCTTCATAGTGGATACAAAGGCACTGATGACTGGTATCTCTGGTACCCACATATATATCTATTTGTGAGTTTGACTATCCAAAGAGAGGAGATTCCCAATAATCAATAAACATGAATGATTAGATACTCCTTTTTAAATTTCTTTTCTTAAGCAAAAACAATTTATATTATGCTTTTTTTTAAGCTTTATTTATTTTAGAGAGAAAGAGGGTGAGTTAGGGGAGGTGCAGAGGGAGAGAAAGAGAATTCCAAGCAACTCTGTGTTGAGCATGGAGCCCAGTGTGGGGCTCAATCCCATGACCCCAAGATCATGACATGAACCAAAATGAGGAGTCAGACACTCAACTGACTAAGCTACCCAAGTGCCCCTATATTATGCAGCTTTTAATGCATTGTTCGGATCACAGTTTAAAGGTTTCTGTTTATATTTGTGTGGAATATCTCTAAAGTGAGCATCCCCAGACCCACAAATGGTAAATGTAAAATCAAGGACAACAGCAGTAAAATAGACCAGATTCTCCAGATTTTGTAGTTTGTTCTTCTTATATCTTTTTAATGGTTTAACATAGAATTTTCAGTGATACAAAGACAACAGCAGTAAAATAGACCAGATTCTCCAGATTTTGTAGTTTGTTCTTCTTATATCTTTTTAATGGTTTAACATAGAATTTTCAGTGATACAATTAGTTGATCAAAGTTATCTTCCTCTACTGTGAGAGCAAAGTCTTGCTATGCAGTAAAACCCATTTGTTCACCTAATAGATATTTATTGAACAGTTGCTAATTCTGAAGCCGGGATCCTGATCTTCATGTAGCCATCTACTCTCCATACTAGATTTCTATGGAGTCTCTCTCCACGAGATGCTTGGGCCAGTGGCATGTTCTTTCTTCTTAGTCAGCCTGTACTGCTACTTTCTGTCTGGCCTCTTTCCTGGTGATCAGAGAGGGCTCCTTTTCCCCCTTTTACTTAAGACCTAGGTAAGATAGAGGCTAACTTGACTCTGCTCGCTTCTCATGGTCTCCCTTATTTTGGTGCCCAAACAGGAGGCTACTGCAGGCCTGTTTTTCATCTCTGCTGCATGGAAGAGAGAGAAGAGATTAATTACAAGAAGAAAAGATACCCTAAAACTCAGAGATCTTCTACTTTAGGCTGTTTCTATCACCAGGATAGTCTTTACTCTGAGGTCCTGTTTTTTTTTTTTTTTTTTTTTTAATAAATTTATTTTTTATTGGTGTTCAATTTGCCAACATACAGAATAACACCCAGTGCTCATCCCGTCAAGTGCCCCCCTCAGTGCCCGTCACCCATTAATCCCCACCCCCCTCCCTCTTCCCCCTCCACCACCCCCAGTTCATTCCCAGAGTTAGGAGTCTATGTTCTGTCTCCCTTTCTGATATTTCCCACCCATCTCTTCTCCCTTCCCTTCTACTCCCTTTCACTATTATTTATATTCCCCAAATGAATGAGAACATACAATGTTTGTCCTTCTTTGATTGAGGTCCTGTTTTGATCTGAGCCAGAGAACCTCTTTTCATCAACCTCAGCTCTTTTGGAGCATCATTCTTAATTCCTACTTCTAGAACATTGTATAATGACCTGCACATAGCTGGCACTCGAGCCATATTTTATTCACTCAAAATCTCTGGGGGATCCAATATTGTTTGATCTCCTACAACATCATCACTGTTTTGAGAGTAATAGCAACCATGAATCAAGGGATCAAATATCAGATAATGTGCTAGTCTCTTTTAATGTATCAAATTAAGGTTTTATCTATTTAAAAATCCTTTACTTCTTCTTTTCACATTTAGAATAAAGCAGTTTATAAATCCCTACAGGATCTGGGTCCTATTCATCTCTTCAGAATCAGGTATCATTTTCTACCTACTGTATTCTAGGCATAATGCTGTTCTTTCAGTTTATCAGACTTACCAAGTTCATTACTGCCACAAATTTCTGCATTGGCCAGTTCCTTTGCTTGGAAAGGTGCTCCACTATCTCTGATCCTTCTTATCAATAGATCTCAGTAAAGGCGTAAAGGCTTGGCTTTTTGAAAGTCTTCCCTGATCACTCTAAAGCAGCTATGCATATAACCTAGGCCCATTATATCATTCGATTTTAATTCTCTGTAATTCTTTTTATCAGATTTTTTGTATTTGTCTATGTCTTTATCATTCATATCCTCCAGTGGAATATAAATTGCAAGGAAGCAGGATTGTGTCTCTCTTATTCACCACCATATTCTTAGCACCCAAAATTGTCCCTGGCACATAGTTGGTACTCAGTAAATATCAATTAAATGAATAAATCTATTCCTAATAATAGCTTTGCAAAGTAGATAACTATTATCTTCATTTTATTGGTGAGAGAACAAAAGAGTAGGCTGCCCAAGATGATGTAGCTGCAAATTTTTGAGCCAGGGCAAAATCAGGTTTCACTAAACCCAAAGCCCATATCCTTTTTATTAGACCATTTAGTCTTATCCCAGCTACTATTGGTTTCTGAGGTTGCTATTAGAGTGAATTAGACTGGTTTTTGCCCATCAGGGGCTCACAGTTGAGTGGGAAAGATGAACAAATCGTTGATTATAGGATAATGTAATAGCTACTTCAATAAAGGCATGGACAAACTCTTAATGATGTTACAAAGAACGGGTAGAGATAAGCTTTCTATGGAGGTGTCTTTAAAGATAATTAGAAGTTTTGGGTCACCCTAGGTAGCTCAGTTGGTTAAATGTCTGACTCTTGATTTTGGCTCAGGTCATGATCTCAGGGTCGTGGGATGGAGCCCCACTTGGGGCTCCTTGCTCAGTAGGGAGTCTACTAGAGATTTTCTCTCTCCCTGTTCCTCTCCTCCACCCTGTCCCCTGTCCTTCTCTCTCTCTCATAGATAAATAAATCTGTAAATAAAAGAAAGATAAATAGAAGTTTTCTGGACAGAGGGTTAGAGGAGATGTTAAGAAGAGACACCATAATGTATGTCTGATAATTGAAACTATGTGCCTGTAGTGATCATGTGAACTCCTTTTTAAGGCCCTGTATCAGGTATTCCAGCATTATACTGTGGTCAGGCCTGAGGCCAGATATAAGAACCTTAACTACATCTGCCACCAAGCTCTTATGCCCAGAATTCCAAGTGGCTTCACGTTAAAGTTACTCTTTCACTTCCTTTCTTTCTTACTTGCAGAGTAAGTAAGAGTGCAGACTTTGGCTCTAGACTCTCATGTGCAATTCTAGGCTCTGCTAGTTATGTGATCTTGGAAAGTTATGTATCCTTTCTATAAAATGAGTATACTAACAGTACTTACCTGATAGACTGGTGTGAAGATGAAATGAGTCAATGAAGCTATTATGTATAGAACAGGACCTGGCACATAGCAAGGATTCACTGTTATTATTAGTGGGGAGCTGAATGTGTGTGCTTAGAATCCCAAAACTTGAGTGTTGAGTAGGAGAGCATGGTGACGAGGCAAGGTAGAGATGTAGAACATGAATAATCCACTCGTACCTTGCACATTGTTGTGTTAGATGATAGAATGCATGCCAAGTGTCTGCCACACCACGTAGTGACCACTCAGGAAACGGTTAGTTCTATCATAATGGTGCAGGTGATGATGTTTATCGTTATCCCAAGCCTGTCCAGCTTGACTGAGCCTCTTGCTATTTGGCACTTGACCAGCCATTGGAGGTATAGCCATGAAAAAGATAGACAGGAACCCACTTAGAGCTGACATGAGGAGATCCCTGGGTGGCTCAGCGGTTTAGCACCTGCCTTTGGCCCAAGGTGTGATCCCGGAGTCCTGGGATCGAGTCCTGCATCAGGCTCCCTGCATGGAGCCTGCTTCTCCCTCTGCCTATGTCTCTGCCTCTCTTTCTCTCTGTATCTCTCATGAATAAATAAAAATTCTTAAAAAAAAAAAAAAAACTGACATGTGAGTTTAGGCCAAGTGAGGGATCATGCTTTATTCATTTTTGTGTTCAATTTTACCCTGCCTAACACTGGGTAATTGTAAGATAACTATATTGAACTGATTCATTCATTAGTAAGATGAAGTTGTCTGAATACATTATATTAATTTGACTTGACATCAATCAAATGGAAGGATTGAAATCAGCCTGTGTTACATGTTGAGGATCTGCTCTGAACAAAAGCCTTTTTCCTTTATGTCAGTTCTTAGTTATTATATTCTTAATTTTTGGGAAATTAGGCTAGGCTTAAAAGACACCAAACAAATACCAAGATTTTTTTTTAATTAAGATAAATAAGATTATAAACGGGCCAATACTTTAAGGTCCAGTGCTAAACCAAGTATTGGTCTGAGTACTTTTTGTTCTTCTGTTTGTTTACTCTTCACAACTCAGAGATCTGTGATGGGGAAATCAAGCCAAGACACAAAGGATTCCAATCACTTGTCCAGGGCCACACATACAATAAACAGTAGTGGTGTGACCAGATTCAAAATCTTCTGATTCTCAACCCTGTTCGTGTTCCATCGTGTCTTTCTGCCTCACTAAGAATTCTTGACAACCTTTATGTCTCCCAGTGATATATTTACCAAACTATCCAGTTTATAGATGACATTTGTCACTGATCATTGTGAAAATACAGCTGAAGTCATCATTTGAAGGGTTAATGGGATACTAATGAGGAGAAAAGGCTTAGGTACTACAAAGATTAAGTTTGATTGAGGAAATTCAGATAATCGGTTGATTTTTGCAGCAGTAGTCCTGTGCTATGATCCCTCATGCACTGCTGTGCATTTCTGCATACCCATTTTGCCTCTGAGGTATACCCTGCTTCCTTCTTTGCATTGAACATTTCCTAGGGGCAGGTACTTCTTTGCTGGGCAGAGGACAAATACTAGCAGTCTGGTAGAGTGGAAAGAAAGAATACTTGCAAAGGGGATGAGGAAACCTACTTGTAAGCTTGACTTCCTATGTGAATTAAACCAAGTCCCTTTTCTTCTTTGGGCTTTGGTCTCCTCATCTATGAAATAAGAAAATTAGAATGAATGATTTCTAGTTTTTCTTTCAATTCTGTGATATGTCTAACCTGTAGTAAGTCTAATTTGAGCATCTGTTTTTTGTGTAAAGATTGCAAGGCAGAGTGTTTTTTTGTGCCGGAGTGTATCTCGCACCACAGAATTAAGCCAGCATGGACAATTTTTTTGACCTATCTGGCTAGCCTTGACAACAGCTGACTGATCTGAGACTGGCAAGGAAGGAGAGGGGAAGCTGCAATTCACAATGAGCAGATGACTTGATGCAAACCCGCAGTGTTCTTTCTTTTTCCACTCTGGCAAACTGTTTTTTTTTTTTTTCCTTTGCCCAGCTAGGAGCTCCTGCTCCTTGGTCGTGCAGGTCAGGCAAAGGACCAGGCCTCCTGGGTTTACTCTTAATTGCAATGATATGATGAGGCAAAGGGGTATGGTGTGGAGTGTCAAGCTTCTGGCAGGAGACAGGTTTGCTAGATCTGTCCTCATAACACAACTGAAAAATGGCCAATAAACAACTTCTGTGTGATTTCTACAGGGTCAGCTGATGGCTTTAGCTTCACCTACTGAATGCTATCAGCCAAAGTATTCTCTTTATTGCTCACCCTGTATGTATCATAGCAAGTACTCTGCCATTCCCTAAGCCTTTGTTTACATAATTTTACCCTGCTTAGAATAATGTTCTATTTTACCAAGTTCCATTTTCCTTCTAAGTCCTACTGTTACCTACAATGAGATTCTCCAGACATTGACTTCCTCTTTTGTGTAATTTCAACATTTTGAATATCCTTTTATTGTTGCACTTAATCTCATTATATCTTAATTTATTTAGTCTTGTATGTTGTCTTCTCCACTAGTCTGTAATCTTCTTTAGAGGAAGGAGACTATCATTCATATGATAATCAGTGCCTAACAGAGTGCCTGGCACATATAAGATGCTCACTAAATGTTTGCTGAAAGGACAAACAAATAAATCTACTGAGGTCTTGGGATCCCTGGGTGGTGCAGCAGTTTAGCGCCTGCCTTTGGCCCAGGGTGTGATCCTGGAGACCCGGGATCGAATCCCACATGGGGCTCCCAGTGCATGGAGCCTGCTTCTCCCTCTGCCTGTGTCTCTGTCTCTGTCTCTCTCTCTCTCTCTCTCTCTCTGTGACTATCATAAATAAATAAATAAAAATTAAAAAAATATATTAAAAATATAAAATAAAATAAATCTACTGAGGTCTTATTTACCGTAGTACTTATCTTTCCCTGACTACTGTAGCCCTCCTCTGTGACTCAAGAGCTCCTCTGAATTTTTGTATCACTACTCATTTTATGTTGTTATTGAGCATTTAGCTGCTTTAGCCCTATGGTAAAGAGAATGTGCAAATGAGGAGGGTGGAACGAAGGTTAATGGGGATAAGCTATGGACTTAATTAGACTAGAAAGGATACCTCCTACATCCATGAGACTTGCCACCTGCACAGATTATGAAGATGGAAGTCAGAGATAGTTCCTTATTAAGACATTTGAAAGCCCTAGGCTTTCTTACTTTTTGAGTCCTACCACTTACCTATAATACCAAACATTAAAATATACTGACCTCTGAAATCAAATCAAATTAATATATATCTCTAAAAGGAATTGAATTGAATTTCAGTTGGCTACTTGACTTTTTTGTAGCTATTTAATTCCTGTTTACTATGTTTGGTCTTGCAAGTAGTTTGTTTTGTTTTATTTTTGAGCCTTTCTGTTTGTTTGTTTGTTTTTTAGGTCTCAACCCATTTTCATAGGCTCTTGAAAGCCCTTAGGCTCTGCGCGCTGTGACTTTAGCACCCAGGGGATAAAAGAGCCCTAATAAGAGGAGGGAGTCAAGTATTACCAGGCAGGAGTAGTGAGCAGGTTGTCATGGTCTCCTGGAGATGTGTAGAATAAAGAGTGAGACATTAATAGATATATCAGGTCAGCTCTATCCAACATTGACCTAGCATTACCAAGGGATTAGTAGATTATGCTTTGTTCAAGTTCTTAGAAGCTGAGCAAGACTTTGTATGTTCACACTCCAGATATATTTTTAAAATGCCACTGATGCCCCTACCTCCACCCTCTCCTATTCACTGTCCCACTCCAACAGCCACAGGGACTAGACTAAAAAGCAAATAAAATGAAAACAATATACTTTCTAGGATTGTCTGCTCTTCGGTTTAGATCTCACTCCCTGCTTCCCATTTTAGATCCTTAGTAACCTTGCCAAGCTCAGTTTCATAAACTCATCAGATTTGGGTAGTCTCATTTGGACCAGTGAATTTCTTTTGGACTCTTAATATGGCTTGGACCTGAAAAAACTTTGTGAGGAAACCAGAGTTGCTGCTTACCACATTGTGTTTTTGACAACTTTATAGTGATCTAGTAGAGTGTTTCCCTCAATTTTCAAAAATGGATCCTGAAGTTCAAAAAAGGTAAATGATTGCACTGGGCTTCAGAGCCATTGGTGGTAAGCACAATAATAGAATTCACATGTTGTAATCCCTAGCCTTGTGCTATTTTTTGCTTTTATGCTTCTTGGCCTTCAGTGTTTTCACCTATAAAATAAGATAAACTCAGGTATCAAGGAAAAGTACTCCTTTTAAAATCATTTAATAAGTAGAAGTTAAATCTATCTACTAAAAATGATACTGATATCAGTTAACTTAAAATAGCTCTGTATGTTATATAGAGCAGATGTGCTATCTTACCTCACTTAATTATCCCTGTGAATTTGTCACATAACTATGCCTGTCTTGCATATCTTAGAGATCAGAAAGCTGAGTATCATTTAAGGGACTCACCCAAGATCATAGGCATCAAATGGTAGAGCCGGAGTCAGGTTTGGCATTGTGAGGAAAGATTATGTTTTCCTTCTGCTGTGGCATACCACTGCCATTCTTCAGTTTTAAATGGTGGAAAGTTATTGTATAGTTTAAATTAATACGAAAACTGAAGTAATTTGGCCAATGTTTGCATGTTCTCTGCAAATTTATTCCTAGTAGAGCAAATAATGGTATAAACCTCTTTGCAAAAGAGGTTTTTTATAGCCCTTAAGAGATCTGACTGTTTTTGAATAGTTCAGAAGCATCTACTTACATAAAGGATTGCTGAAGGGAAGGTGGGGGGAATGTGGTAATGAGGAGGTTGTGGGTCACTAGGTGACAGGTAATGAGCACTCTTAATGGGATGAACACTGGGTGTTATACTATATGTTGACAAATTAAAGTTAAAATTAAAAATGTAAAAAAAAAAGAAAAAAATAAAATCAATATAAATACTTTATATCTATGCCTTTAAGTGATCCATCAAATGATCTTTACTAAATGATAGTTTATTGACCTACTTTTAGTTACTGCAAATATTAGAAAACAATACAATTGTATTTATTTTAAAATATTATGATTAATCCTTTTAGTTAAATCAGAGACTCCCTTTAATCATGACAATGACAAATAAAATTCATTATATTTTCACATACCTTTATAATTTTCAAGGTGCTTTTGCATTCATGATGTCATATGATTTTGAATAATGCTGTGAAATGAATAAGGTAAATACTATTATCATTTCACAGATGAGAAAACCAAGGACTGGCAAGGTGATATAACTTGTTCAAAGTCACACAGCAAGGGTGTGCAAAAGTCAGATTGTTTTACTGATATGAGTGACATAGCTTAGCAATCTTTTCAAAGGCTTTAGCAGGTTTTTCTCTTCTTTACTTTTTTGTCAGATTTGAATCTCATGAAAGCAGGGAACTCTTCTGCTTATTCAACTTTGTAACCTCAGTGCTTAGCACAGTTTGTGGAGCACAGCAGTTGCTCATTAAGTATTGTTTGAGTGAATGAACAGTGTGGGGTCATGAAGTCATAGGTCATGAGGAGAAGCTTCTGATGGAAAGATAATGGAAGTCTGTTTGAAAAGTGTTGGTTTTCAGAATTTTGTACAGTTAGGAAGGGCCTGGATTGTCATAGATACATTGGCTTCCAGATTGAAAGCATATATACCTGACTGCTACACAGCTCCCTTGAACATCCTATATCATAGCACTTATCACTTTATGTGCTAATTATCTGTTTAGTTGTCTGGCTTCCCTTGCAGACTGTGAATCTGCTGAGACTAGATGTTCCATTGTAGTCATACATAGCACTGAGCTTAGCATTTAATAGACACCAAGTTAATATCTATAGAATGAATGAATGAATGAATGAATAAACAATAATATGACTCAATGTGAGCAAAATAGGTAAATTGCTGAGAAAGGAACAGTGTTTGTAACAAAGAAGTATTAAAATAATTAAGTCTGATTCAACATTAGATTGGTAAGAAAGGTAGCAGCAGTTTTCCCTGGTATATTTACCTTTTAAAATAGTCTTTATATGTTTATGACTTAAATGCTTCCAGAAGTCATCAAAATGTTGTTACATTGAATACTTCTAATAAATTCAACTCTTCCCTTTTTTTGGTAAAGGAATACTTTGTGCTTAAATAAAAACTTAATGTAGGATCTCTATAAGTCTTAAGCTTTACTTCCCTCAGTTTCGTTACCTGCAAAATAGGATTAGTAATATTTCTTTTTAAATGAGATAGTACTTGTGAAAGTTCCTAGCATGGTACCTGGCTTATAGTAGTAGGAACTTTACAAATATTTATTGAGTGAATGGTCTTCATTCTCCTTTGCCATAATGCTTCTTTGATCCATTCTCTTGTCACAGAACTTTTGATCATTTCAGCAAAAACCTGCATGAGGGAGAAAGAATAAGACATTTTGGTGTCATCTGAAAATTCAGCTATTAAATACTGTTTTAGGACCATGCTATGATTACTAGGAGTAATATCTATTTCCATCCTGGTGATACTAGGGTTTTCGCCTTGATCTCCGAAGAGTTTTAGAATTCATATTATTTTCTGCTTTTGGAGCATGTTTTCGTTTGTGAATGGAATTTGGGCCTTGGTACTAGATATCTTAGTTCAATAGTCTCATTGTCCTCAATTTAGTCTTGTGTTTCTTCACAGTCCAAATTGCCCTTCATGCAGAGCTGAGCTTGTAATATGTACTTGAGGTGATGTGTAAATGGTTTCACTGGCTCAGCTCCCTTCCCCACCTACTATGCCTGGGTCACCTTCACAACATCGAGATTAGGTGTACATGCACCACCATAAATAATGCCTTACGCAGGAGTAATGTAAATGGAATTTGTTGAAATACGGCCTATTGTATTAAAATTTATGTTTCGATTATCGTTTTTATTTTATGAAACAAGCTTGAGCTTTATAAAGTCATTCAGAAAAGAGATCTGCATCACTGATAGGAATGTCTGTCTACTTGGCATCCATCCCTAGCAAAGTGAGAGTCATATGAACATTTCTAAGGGTATTCTTTTTTTCTCTCTGACTTGAAAATTCAAATTGGATTACTTAATAAATTATTCTTTGAAATACTTCTAATGGTGTTATACGTAGACACAGCACTTCCCCACGTCAAAAAGTCTTTATAAAATGCAAATTTAATCACATGTGCCTTCCTGTTTTATCTCCTTCATGACTTCCTGTTTCTTACCTTATGTAATAAAACGAGCTCCTTATTTTAACAAGACCTTTAGTATTTGTCCCTGATTACTTCCTTTCCTCTCTTACCTTATGTGAGAAACATTCCTAACTCAGTGTTTATCCAATAGTGATGTTTGCAGTTTCCTCTAGCATGCAATGATACTTCTTTCCTCTGTTTTCCCCCCAAATTGTTTCCTTTCTGTGGGAGGTATCATTCCTTGTCTTCTTTTTTTTTTCTTTTTTTTTTTTTTTTAATTTTTTTATTTATTTATGATAGTCACAGAGAGAGAGAGAGAGAGAGAGAGGCAGAGACACAGGCAGAGGGAGAAGCAGACTCCACGCAGGGAGTTCGACGTGGATCACACCTGGGCCGAAGGCAGGTGCTAAACCGCTGAGCCACCCAGGGAATCCCCTAGGGCTCAGTTTAATTGTTAATGTTTTTTGGAGAATTTCCCTTGATCCCCCAGACTGGGTTAAAAGCTCCTTTTCTGTGTTCTCATAGCATCTTGGACTTTTCTTTACAATAACATTTATGACCTGGTAGTATAATTCCATGTTTACTTACATATCTTCCCCATTACACTGTAATATCCTTGGAGGTAAAGATACTGTCATATTCATTCCATTATCCCAGCATCAGGGCTGCAGCTAGCTTCTAATGAACATTTGTGTGGCTTAGAAAGACACATTTCCTTTTGGGCCAGTGTTAGCCATAATAGTGGGTCCTTATGTAATGTGCACCCTGAATGTAGCAGTTCTGCCCAGGTCCACCACCATGTCTGATGTGCAATAAATTCTCAGGATATGTTTGTTAAATGATGAATGTATCAGTCAAGCAGTCAGTTGAAACAGGATAGCAGGAAAAGTTGAAATGTAATTGAAACTGGCATTTATAACACCTATAAATTAAGAAGAAAATGTAGATCAATTATCAAAAGACTGTTGAATTGAAATATCTTTAACAAAGGGAATGTTTCTTGGACAAGTCTTTATATAAACATAGGGAAAGTTGTAAAAGTGGAAGATACTCACAATCAACCAGTAGATATGCAGGCACTGAATTTACCTTAATTTCTGCAAGTCTGTTCTACTGAAGATATATCATAGTCTGTGTGAATTGCTTATTTTTCCTGAAAGCTGTAGCCAGTGTATCTCAGTAGCAGTGTATTAGGTTTTTATCCAAACTGGTCAGCATGGGGAAACAGAATGGATAGTTACTTAAAAAGCAGTGTGGAGAAGTATAGAGTAAGCCATAGCAACTTTGAAAGTGTCTTTTTGTCTTTATTTTGTCTTTTCTCTAAAATCTGAAAAATACTTTGATAGAATTGAAAATAATATTGAAAATAGAGAATAGAAACACTGAGTTCAAACTCCAACTTCACCATTTCCTATCATCGAGACTTCAGCAGCCTTCATTGGTGCTGTCTGATATCTGGTCCTAACTCACTCTCCTTCCTGGGTTCATAGATCGACCAACTGTCTTGCAGTTGGTGGGGCTGTGAGGCTAGTTGCACTCAGTAGAGAGGGGGGGATGGGACATGTGTCATATCCATGCTGAGTTAAAGAAAAGTCCCTGAATGACCTTACAGCTCTTTCTTTGCCATTAGTAGAATGAGTTACCCGTTGGAGAATAGCTGCCCTGAGTCCTGAAATGAATTTTACATGAATTAGAAATCAACTTTCTATGTTAAGACACTGAGATTTAGGGGTGTTTATTCTTTAGCATTAGCCTCCTCTTTCCTGGCAAATACAGTGGCCATGGAAAAGTCGTTGACCCTGTATGAGCCTCAGCTTTTTAAATTGCAAAATGGAAATAAAAATACTGTCCTCACAGGATTATTGTGAAAATCAAATAATCTTATTTGAGAATTGTAAAGTATTACCAAAGTGGAGGATATTTCTTAAAGATCTTATATTTTAGTGGGAGAAACAATTTAATCAGTGTGATTATCTTAAGCAGACTATCATATTTCTGTGTTGATATAATATCTACCATTTGGAAAATGCATGCTATATATTATAACTTTACATACACTTTGCTATTTAATTCTCCTCCTAAATCCTCTGATGAGGTGTTATTATCCCCATTTTATAGATAAGGAAACTGCAGTTTAGAAGGGTATAGCAAGTAATTTATGGTCACACAGTGATCAAATCAGGATACTAACTCTGGCCTGTCTGTTGCAAAAATGTATTCCTAGTTGGAGTTAAGCCTATTATTTTGTAGCTGCCTTTTTTTTTTTTTTTTTTTACTGAGAGTATGCCTTCCTTTACATAGGCTTTAATCATTGCTATTGAAAATCTGGTTCACATTAATGAGTAATGTAATCCATGCTGATGCATACGAGAAACCTAAATGCTAAATGATAGGAGGTTGGAAGCTTGATCATTTGAACTAGATGAGCATAACCTCTTTAAGCCCTCGGTAAAAGCTTCTTCAAGTAACTTCATTGACACTGATTCAAGGACAATCCTAATACATGCATTTCAGAAATAATAGTGACAACAAAACATCGTTAATTTAGGTTAATATAAGGAGTCTGAATGAAGAAGTCTCCATTCTGGAATATTATGTAGGGAATTCAGACTAGTGTTGGACTTTGAAGACATGGGTTCATTTTCCAGTTCTGCCACACTGCTGTGTTGAGACTATTGTTTGTGTGAGATTGAATAAGTCATTTATCTTCTTCAAGCTTCTCTTTTCCTATTTGTGCAATGGGGATGGTTAGCCCTGGTCAATCTACATCACAAAGTTGCTTTAAGGATAAGATAAAATGAGATAATGAGAGGGAAAGTGTTTGGATTCGTATACAAGATGTTTTTTAAAAATCAAATTATGGAGGAAAGAATAATAGTAGCAATATTTTGGTTTTGTCATGTTTTAGTCCTGTGACTTAGGGTAAGATTATCTGCTCTGTGCTTCTGTTTCCTTATCAGGAAAATCCAGAGGGATAATAGAACAAATCTTATTATTTTGTTAAATAAATAAGGATTAAATGAGATAATTTATGTAAAATGTTTAGAATGGTGCCTTGTAGTTAGTGTCATTTAAAGTTAACTGCCATTGTTATTAATAGTAGTAGTTGTAGTAGTGCCTGCTGAGTTTCACCTCTGAACCACGTGTATTGTTAGGACTTTATCATTTAATTTTCAGAGCCACCCTATTAGAGAAGTATTAATATTTTAGTTTTGTAATTGAAGAAAGAGAGGCACAGGTACTTGGTTTAAGATCTCATAGCTAATGAACACTGTAGTTGTCATTTGAACCCAATTTTGCTTTGCTTGGAAGCTCAGGCTCTTTCCATTATACTAAGCTTCCTCCTATACATTTTAAACAATTGTTTCAATATAGACTTTTTTTTATTTTTCTCAAGGCTGAAGTGCAGACCTACTCCACCACTTTTTCTTTTTTTTTCTTACCTCCCAAATGCCACTTTTCAAATATAACAGGCACTTTATTCAACAGTGTTTTGGGTGCCTACTAGGTCCATAGCACCATTCAAATGAAAGAGGCTTTGCATATCTCATATCTCTTTTAATTCTCATGATGATCTCATGATCATGGGAGGGCAAACTTCACTATTTACAGCTCAGGACTCTTGGGCATAAAGGGGAGAGTTATCTGTTAATGGTAATAAGACTGAGTCACAGCAGGTTTGGAAGTGGAATCCAAGTCTCCTGACTTGGTATTTCCTCTCCGCTGCACTGCAAATTCTGCCAGTTTGGACCCCATCTAAGGAGACTCAGGTCCTAAATATTCTTAGGGATAGAAACTAGTGGATGGTGCTGTTACATGATCTATCTACCCCCTTATCTAGTTTAATCATTCCTCCTGGATTTTTGTCATTGCTCTTGTTGTGAAAGCAAGCCTTGCCCTCACTGATAATATACAATGAACCCTTCTATTCAACTTTGAATAGAAGGCTGAATTGTCAGATTGGGTTGCAAGACTTCTACCCTAACTGTAACAGCAACAGTAACAACCAGCACAGCCACACTTTAGTAAGTGCTTACTATATGCCAGGAAATATTCTAAGGCTTCTAGGTATAAATGAATTTACTCATCCTCGCAACTATAAGGTAGGTACTATCATTACCCTTATTTACAGATGAGGAAGCTAAGGGAGAGAAAGTTTAGGTAATTTGCTTCCAGACCATACAGCTAGTAAGTGGTAGACCTGGGATTCAATACTAGGTAGTTTAGCTACAAAGTCTAAGCTCTTAAACATTTTGCTATACTATTTTCTTTACATTTTCTTAGGGAATATGATCTTCATCTTGTGTCATTTTTCTCCTTCTCTGAAATCTTCAGTGGCTCCCTCTATCTTTTTAAATTCAAAATGCAAACTTTACACATTGGCATTTAGAGGGCTCCCTGTCGTCAACCCAGTTCTTATTTTTAGCTATATTTCTCATTATTTAGAGAGAGCATGGATCTTTAGAGTCACAGATACATGTTTTTATAGTTCCACTCTGTCATTAAATGACTGTGAAAACTTTGGATAATTTATTTTTTTAAGTATCTAAAAATTGAGAATACTAAAATTTGCTTGAATAAGTAAATGAAAATAGAGCTCGCAAATGCCTAATACATGGTCTGATATATAGACACCCATTATTATTTTAAGAATACTTAGTTATTCTTCAGCTACAACTACTCTTCCCCACACTTTGCTTCCTTCTTTGTGTATGCTTTTTTCCCTCTCCACCTTAAGTGCTTTTCCTCACATCTCCAGCTGTCAAAATCCAACCCATCCTTTAAGGTCTCTTTTAACAGCAGCCTCTGTAGGAAGTCTAATTTTGATCCCCTTGCCCCCTGCCATCTCATCCTAAAGTGCATTCTTTCATTTGAACTCTAGCACAGTTTGGTACACCAAGTTTAATATATACCATATTTGGCCTTGTGTTTGGGGTATTTGTGTATCTAGTCCATACTCCCTACTGGATTATAGGTACTTTGAACAGGAGCCATGTCCTTCTTCTTTCTATCATCCTCAAATCTTAGGAGAAGCATTGGGTTTGGACACATGGTACCTGCTGGCAAGAGTGAATCATATCATCAGAAGCTTGAAATTGCCTGTGGTACTATAATCTACAGACCAAGGAGAACGGAAGGACACTATTTTTATGCCAGGCCTGCTGTTATATACCTCAATTCTTTTAGTATCCACAACAATCATATGATATGGTCATTATTATTCATTTTACAGATGAAGAAACTTAGATCTAAGAGGGTAAATGATTTGCCTAAGGTTACATAGTTAGGAGACTGCAGAGATTTGAACCCATATCTATATGACTTTCTGCTTCACTGGTGTTATTTCTGTTTATTAATAAAAAGAGACATCATCTGATCTACTAGCCTTGGTGGAGTCATTGAAAGTCAGAACCATAAAATATTACCTGGCCAATTCCTTCATTTTACAGATGAGGAAATTCAGACTCAGGAAAAACCAGAGGCTTGCTCAGGGGCACTCAGCTAATAAACGCCAAACTATGTCTAGGTTCCAAGCCAATTTTAAATGTAGAAATTTTTGAAGAGACCTAGGTGCCTTTCCCATTGTGGGCCAATGAAATATATTTCTCTTCTGAACTTCTGGCCCTCTTCTGGGCTCTAATATTCACAATCAGAACCTACCTTATTTTGGTTAATGAGTTATCATGATTAATTTTTCTAATGTGAGTCACATTAGAGGTTATAGTTGCTGACCCCAAGCTGTGTTTAATTTCTAAATGGTAAATGTTGGAGCAGAAAAATCTTTCTGAAATTACATAACGATGATGTTGCCCCTTCTTAGTTATCTGAAACTTTTAACTTTTCAAAAACATCCTTTCATATTTTCTGTATCCTGGAAGGAGAAATTAGAGGATTGTATTAGATGATTCTTAAGATCTGTCTTAATTCTCAGGTTCTGATTTTGTGATTCTAAGGCTCATAACTTACTTTACATTTTAAAAAAAAATGTTTATTTATTTACTTATGATAGACATAGAGAGAGAGAGAGAGAGGCAGAGACACAGGAGGAGGGAGAAGCCGGCTCCATGCCAGGAGCCCGACGTGGGACTTGATCCCGGGGCTCCAGGATCGCGCCCTGGGCCAAAGGCAGGTGCCAAACCGCTGAGCCACCCAGAGATTCCCTACTTTACATTTTATATTAATTTATGGGTCCTGTGGCTATATGTGTGTTTGATTAATGTTTACACTATAAATTCCATGAGGATGGAGGCTATATCTATTTTTGCTCACCATTGTATACCCAGAACCTTCACATAATAGATAACTCAGGAAATATTTGTTGATTGAATGAAGAATTATGTGACATTGCAAGGCAATTATCATATCTAATTGATAGATTACTAAATCAAAGCCACAAAAAAAAAAAAAAAAAAGACTTCCTTAAGAACAACTGTTATTTAGTGACAGAGCCATTCTGAAACCCAGAATCCTGCCTTTTGGATTGTTGGCATGAGCAAATAAAGTAATAAAATTCTGAATCCTTATAGTCTATCTCCTATTTTTTTTAAAGATTTTATTTATTTATTTATTCATGAGAGACCCACAGAGAGGCAGAGACAGAGGCAGAGAGAAAAGCAGACTCCATCCAGGGAGCCCGACGCAGGACCTGATCCCAGGGCCCCAGGATCACACCCTGGGACGAAGGTGGTGCTAAACCACTAAGCCACTCGGGCTGCCCTCTCCTGTCTATTCTTAAAGTCATTGCTAGTCATGAAAATTAAGTTCTTAAATACTTAACTAATAATAAAAGATTCCTTTTTAAGAAATAATAAAATATAATGTCAAGAACTTAAAAACATTTATCAATAATTATTTTTTTCCTCCAAGAAATACCTGAGTTCTCAGGTAAATTTCCTTAGCTTCCAACTCTAGGCTTAGAGAAACTTTTATTTTTACTCTTGATGATTGGAGCAGAAATAATTGAAAAGGCAGCAGCCTCAGACATTAAATAGAATAAAAAAGATTGAAAATACTAAGCCTTAGTGAAGTTATAGAACAATAGAATACCCATACACTCTTAATAGAAATTGACAGAACAACTTGGGAAAACTAGCCATGCCTATTAAACCTGAATCCTACAATCCAGCAATCCCACTCCTGGTTATATGCCAATAGAAATATATACATATATTCACAAAAAGATCTAAAAGAATGGTCATTGTACTATTCTCTAAACTGTAATTACCTAAATCTAGGGATTACTTAAATGTTAAACAATAGTAAAATGAATATAGTATGTTCATGCAATGGTATACCACACAGAAATAAGAATTACAGCTTTAATCACATTCAAATTTAGATGAATCTAAGAAACACATGGTGATTGAAAGAAGCCAGATGGGCAAAGGTATATGTTGTATGATTCTGTTATTATAAAGTTCCCAAACAGGCAAAGCTAATCTCTGCTGTTAAAGGTAAGGGTTGTAGTATACTTGGAAGAGGGCATGAGAGCATGAGGATGGGTAGAGTGGTTCTGGAATACTAGTAATATTCTATTTATTTTTAAAAATTTATTTATGTGAGAGAGAGAAAAAAAAAAGAGAGAGAGAGAGAGAGAGAAAGTGAGCCAGCACAGAGGAATTGGGAGGAGAAGAGGGAGAGGGAGAGAGAATCTCAAGCAGACTCCTTGCTGAACAGAGTCCAACAACAGGGTTTGATCTCATGACTCTGAGATCATAGCCTGAGCTGAAACCAAGAGTCCAATGCTCAACAGCTGTGCCATCCACGTGCCCGAATAATATTCTATTTCTTGATCTGTGTGGTGGTTACATGAATGTCTTCATTTTGTGAAAATATATGGCCTGGATATTTATTATAAGTGAACTTTTTGGTATATATTTTATTAGATAGTTAACAACAACAACAACAACAACAAAGCAACTTCCCAAGAAGGTCTAGATTAAGACTTGATTAATTAAGCAGCACAGCAAAGCAGAATGATGTAGATACAAAGCAAAAATAGTGTTGGTGTGACCTAGGTGAGTGAAGTCTCACATCTGTGTTGAGACTTAGCCCTTCTATATGGTGATGCCATTATCTCAACATAAAGTTTCCATGTATCCTGGGGCAGAGGGGGCACATTGGTTCTTAGTTTCCTTAGCTTGGATGTGACACATGTAAATTTTCCTCAAAATCCATTGGCCTAAATTAGTCCCATGACCCAAACCAAACTGTAAGAGAGGTTGGGAAATGTATGGAAACAACTGGATATTTGAGGAGTGTTACTTGGCTATGCCAGGAGCTGGATCTGTGATACGGCCTATATCTCAAGTTACATGAGACGTTTGTTTATGGGTGCCTTGTATCTATGTTAGGTTGAGCTTGAGTAATCATGTTGAAAAGTGGAACAAGTGGGTACAGAAAGGGAACTTAACTATTTACCATGCAGCATATATACTGTTTCAATTGTCTGTTGCTGTGTAACAAACTACTCCAAAATTTATCAGGTTAAAGCAACAGATTCATTATTTCTCATGCCTCTGTGTATTGAGTAGGTACAACTGGTTGGTTCTTCTGGTCTCATATAGGCTCTCTCATATGGCTGTGGTCAGGTCTTAGATATAGCTGCATAGGAACATCCAAAATGGTTCACTTGCCTGGTAGTTGGTCCTATCTGAGGGCTGAGAAATAGGCACAGTTGAGATGCTAATATTACGGATTCTGTCTCTTTCCTTGTTGTCTTAGGACTTCTCTTTCTTAATATGGCTTTCCCACATGACATCTCTAGCAGGGTAGCTAGACTTTTTACATGGTGGCCAAATAGCCAAGGGTGTAAAAGTGGAGGCTGCCAGGCTTTCTTAAGAATTAGGCCTAGAGGGGTGACTGGGTGGTACAGTCACTTAAGCATCCTACTCTTGGTTTCAGCTCAGCTTGTGATTTTGGGGTTGTGAGATCCAGCCCCATGTCTGGCTCCACGCTCAACATGGAGTCTGCTTGGATTCTCTCTCCCGCTCCCTCTGTCCTCTCCCCTATTCTCTCTCTCTCTCTAAAATAATAATAATAATAATATCTTTTAAAAAATTAGGCTTAGAGCTGGGATAGCATCACTTCTGCTACATTCTGTTAATTAAAAGCCCATCACAGAGCCAGCCTAGAAGACTATACAGTGGCAAGAATATGTATAGGTGTGGTTCATTGGGGGCCATTAGTGTAGTAGTTCAGTAATCAGTTGGCAAACTGTGGCCCCAGGTCAAATCTAGCTTATCTATTTTGTATGGCCCTTAAGTAAAAATGATTTTTATAGATATATATTTGCAATTGATTTGATAATAGGCAGCAGTTGCTTTGAACCCTTCCTTAGTGAATTGTTATCTCCCCATAGAAAATTCCACTCTATTCATTACTAAACCTGTATTTTTTTTAAAGATTTTATTTATCTATTCATGAGAGACACACACACACAGAGAGAGAGAGAGAGAGAGAGAGGCAGAGACACAGGAAGAGGGAGAAGCAGGCTCCATGCAGGAAGCCTGACGTGGGACTCAATTCCAGGTCTCCAAGATCAGGCCCTGGGCTGAAGGCAGCACTAAACCGCTCAGCCACCCAGGCTGCCCCTAAACCTGTATTTTTTAAAAAAGAAATTCAATTTGTTGTTCTGTTTTACAGTTTGCCAATAAAAGTTTTATAGAAATTTGTTTTCTCTCTTGTTACATAAGTACCTATCTAATATACTTGATTTTTTACTTCAGCTACCTGGCCCTTTATAAGAAAAATTTGCCAACCTCTGTAGTAGAATATGACATGTTCATTAATTTATTTTTTCCTTATTATATCCCTGGCAAAGATGCATTTTTATCCTCATTTTTAGATAAGGAAAAGGAGAATCAAAAAGACCCAGTATCAAATGATTCCTGCATAGCAGAGGTGGGAATCTTAGAATTGACTTTTGTTTGATGTTGATGGTTGTATTTTTGTGCTGTACTGTGCTGCCTTCTCTGATGCATTTTAAGGGATCTCAGTGGAACAGACCTTTCAATTTTCTGAGTCTGGGCTTGGTGGCAATTTTTGTCCTGTGTATAAGTGTCTATGGGAGGCCCAGATCTCATTTTAACCATAATAGTTCTTTCCTGCAGTGAAATTTAATGTCTTCTTCTCTCTTTCTGTACCCATACCCTATAATTTAGACCATTTTACAGATGAAGAAATTGAGGCTAAAAAGTTTCAGAGACTTCCTGAGGTCTGATTTTTTTCCCCCATAGGAAATACCAGGAAAAGTGCTTTTCTAAAATTTGCTTCTGTTCCGTGGGAATATTTTCTGCTTCTCCCCCAAATATGAACCTTTTTGATCCTTAATTTCTTTATTCATAAAGTAAAACTATTAATTTCTACCCTGTTTTTATCATTGTGAGGATCAAAGGAAAAAGTTTATGTGAAAAGCACTATAAAATCATTAAACTTTCTATTATTGTACATTCTTGTCATGATTTTCACTCTTGTTGTAATTATTATTATTTTTTGAAATCTTTATACTTCATCACTGACCAGAATAATGGCATCGGTATATCTAAACCTGGATTTTTTTCTTCTGGAACCAAAGATCCTATATATGGATCACAGGCAAACATGCATGGTCTGTCTTAACATTTATGCCTCAAGGCCTTCAGTGTTGAGAGATCAGCGTAGGATTTCTTAGTACTAGATAAAATCTTATGTGATTACAGATTTTGAGTGCACTAATGTAATCCTGTAATTAGATGTTATTATGCTAAGGGGTCTATTACCCTCCACCCATTTCCAGATGTGAGTTGACTTCTGAGAATGTGCATATTGAGGAGAGAATAGGCCTCTAATTAAGTAAATAAATTTAACTCTGTGAAGATTATATTTTAATAAGATAATTCATACTACAAAAATGACAATTAAAGTATATTAAAGTTATACTAAAAATCTCAAAGTAAGGATGTTCACCATGTTAATGATGAAGCCAGAAATAGACCTACAGAGCTAAAGCCATAACTCATATACTGTATTGTGTCTCTTAGCACTGGGAATTTAAACTTGGATTTCAGTGTGAGCTTCTGTGGATTTTATTTGTTAATATTTGGGTAAGGGTTAGGAGGAAATGAACTCCCTTAATTAAAATACATCCTAGTCTGTCCTGTAAGGATTGAGATTAGGACTAAGTAAACTCTGGAGGGAGGGGGGAGTCGGGCTAGACAGGTAGCTCTGTTTCCTAAGTCTTATCTTCCCCTTTCCAGTCTCTGCCTCTGATCCTTTCTAATCATCAGAAGAATGTTGTTACTTCCCCCATTTAACCCCTAGCATATATACAAACCCCTTTGTTTGGCTCTTTGAAAAAAGAGGGGGGCTGCAGTAGCCTATCATTTTCGAAATAAACTTTATGTACTTAATACAGTAGCAATTTATTTAAGTAAAATGGGATTGACTTAAACAGAATATTTTTGTCAAAATGATTCAGGGATTTGCCAAAAATCATGAAACTAGAACCCAGTGACTAAGATTTGGGAAACACAACTGGTCATTCCACAGGATCTTGTGGGTTCGGGGTAGGGGGCACTTACATATGTTTCGGTTTCTTCTCACACCATTCTCCTCTTGCTCTTTAGTCACCCCGGTCCTCTTACTTTCTCAAATATCCATGCTGCCTTGGACTCAAGAATTTTGTGTATGCTGCTCCCTCTAACTGAAAAGCATTCTTACCACCCCTACAGACATACCTTTTGTATATTATGACCACCCAACTTTCATATCTAAGGGAAATGGCAGTTTCTGAAATAAACCTGGCAGTAATTCTAAATTATCCCACTGTTAAAGGCTCTCAATTATTCTGCACACTTTCTTAATACATATTGTTGTTTATATTTGTCTGATTATATGATTATCTCCTTCTTCCTACTAAATTCTGCTCTACAAGGTCAAGGGCCATGTTTCTGTCCCCACTTTGTACCTTAGCGCCTAACATACTCCATAGTACACACTAAGCAGTCAGTAAAGGTGCTAAATGAATCAATAGAAAGAAAATGAATACAAAAAATGCTTGGGCTTTAATAAGGAAATTTATGATTACAGGAAAAAGAAACCATCCTTCTTTAGTATCATCTTAATTTTAAAAAAATATTTATTTGAGAGGGAGCACATGTACACATGCACAACCAGTGGGAGGGGCAGAGAGGGAGGAAAAGGGAAAAGGCTCAACACAAAAGATTCTGTGTTGAGCATGCAACCTGACTCATGGATGGACCCCAAGACCTTGAGATCATGACCTGACCTGAAACCAAGATTCAGACGCTCAACTGACTGAACCACCCGGGTGCACATTCATTCTATTTTATTTATTTTTATTTTTTAATTTTTTGTACATTTTTTAATTGGAGTTTGACTTGTCAACATATAGCATAACACCCAGTGCTCCTCCCATCAAGTGCCCCCCTCAGTGCCCATCACCCAGTCACCCCAACCCCCTGCACACCTCCTCTTCCACTACCCCTTGTTCGGTTCCCAGAGTTAGGTGTCTCTCATGTTCTGCTTCACTCACTCATATTTTCACTCATTTTTTTCTCCTTTCCCATTTATTCCCTTTCACTATTTTTTATCTTCAATGTATGAATGAAACCATATGTTTGTCCTTCTCCGATTGACTTATTTCACTCAGCATAATACCCTCCAGTTCCATCCATGTCGAAGCAAATGGTGGGTATTTGTCATTTCTAATGGCTGAGTAATATTCCATTGTATACATAGACCACATCTTCTTTATCCATTCATCTTTCGATGGACACCGAGGCTCCTTCCACAGTTTGGCTATTGTGGACATTGCTGCTATAAACATTGGGGTGCGGTGTTCAGGTATTTCACTGCATCTGTATCTTTGGGGTAAATCCCCAGCAGTGCAATTGCTGGGTCATAAGGCAGTTCTATTTTTAACTGTTTGAAGAACCTCCACACAGTTTTCCAGAGTGGCTGCACCAGTTCACATTCCCACCAACAGTGCAAGAGGGTTCCCTTTTCTCCACATCCTCTCCAACATTTATTGTTTCCTGTCTTGTTGATTTTCCCCATTCTCACTGGTGTGAGGTGGGATCTCATTGTGGTTTTAATTTGTATTTCCCTGATGGCAAGTGATGCAGAGCATTTTCTCATGTGCTTGTTGGGCATGTGTATGTCTTCTTTGGTGAAATTTCTGTTCATGTCTTTTGCCCATTTCATGACTGGATTGTTTGTTTCTTTGCTGTTGAGTTTAATAAGTTCTTTCTAGATCTTGGATACTAGCCCTTTATCTGATATGTCATTTGCAGATATCTTCTCCCTTTCTGTCGGTTGTCTTTTAGTTTTGTTGACTGTTTCTTTTGCTGTGCAGAAGCTTTTTATCTTAAGTCCAAATAGTGCATTTTTGCTTTTGTTTCCCTTGCCTTCGTGGATATATCTTGCAAGAAGTTGCTGTGGCACAGTTCAAAAAGGGTGTTGCCTGTGTTCTCCTCTAGGATTTGGATAGATTCTTGTCTCACATTTAGATCCTTCATCCATTTTGAGTTTATCTTTGTGTCTGGTATAAAAGAATGGTCTAGTTTCATTCTTCTGCATGTGGCTGTCCAATTTTTCCAGCCCCATTTATTGAAGAGACTGTCCTTTTTCCAGTGGATAGTCTTTCCTGCTTTGTTGAATATTAGTTGACCATAGAGTTGAGGGCCCATTTCTAGGCTTTCTGTTCTGTTCCATTGATCTATGTGTCTGTTTTTGAGCCAGTTCCACACTGTCTTGATAACCACAGCTTTGTAGTACAACCTGAAATCCAGCATTGTGATGCCCCCAGCTCACAATATTCATTATTCAATATTTCCCTGGCTATTGGGGGTCTTTTCTGATTCCACAAAATCTTAAGATTATTTGTTCCAACTCTGTGAAGAAAGTCCATGGTACTTTGATCGGGATTGCATTAAATGTGTAAATTGCCCTGGCTAGCATAGACATTTTCACAATATTGATTCTTCCAATCTATGAGCATGGAATATTTTCCCATCTCTTTGTGTCTTCCTCAATTTCTTTCTGAAGTGTTCTGTAGCTTTTAGGGTATAGATCCTTTACCTCTTTGGTTAGGTTTATTCCTAGGTATCTTATGCTTTGGGTGCAATTGTCAATGGGATTGACTCCTTAATTTCTCTTTCTTCAGTCTCATTGTTAGTGTATAGAAATGCCACTGATTTCTGGGCTTTGATTTTGTATCCTGCCACAATGCCAAATTGCTGTATGAGTTCTAGCAATCTTGGGGTGGAATCTTTTGGGTTTTCTATGTATATGTATAGTATCATGTCATCTGCAAAGAGAGAGAGTTTTACTTCTTCTTTGCCAATTTGAATGCCTTTTGTGTCTTTTTGTTGCCTCATTGCTGAGGCTAGGACTTCTAGTACTATGTTGAATAGCAGTGGTGAGAGTGGACATCCCTGTCGTGTTCCTGATCTTAGGGGAAAGGCTCCTAGTGTTTCCCCACTGAGAATGATATTTGCTGTGGGCTTTTCGTAGATGGCTTTTAAGATGATGAGGAATATTCCCTCTATCCCTACACTTTGAAGAGTTTTGATCAGGAATGGATGCTGTATTTTGTCAAATGCTTTCTCTGCATGTATTGAGAGGATCAAATTGTGCTTGTTTTTTCTCTTGTTGATATGATCTATCACGTTGATTGCTTTACAAGTGTTGAACTAGCTTTGCATCCTGTGGATAAATCCCACTTAGTCATGGTGAATAATCTTCTTAATGTATTGTTGGATCCTATTGGCTAGTATCTTGTTGAGAATTTTTGCATCTGTGTTCATCAGGGATATTGGTCTATAATTCTTTTGGTGAGGTCTTTGGTTTTGGAATTAAGGTGATGCTGGCCTCATAGAACGAGTTTGGAAGTATTCCATCTCTTTCTATCTTTTCGAGCAGCTTTAGTACAATAGGTATTGTTTTTTTCTCTAAAGGTTTGATAGAATTCCCCTAGGAAGCCATCTGGCCCTGGACTTTTGTGTCTTGGGAGGTTTTTGATGACTGCTTCAATTTCCTCCCTGATTATTGGCCTGTTGAGGTTTTCTATTTCTTCCTGTTCCAGTTTTGGTAGTTTGTGGTTTTCCAGAAATGTATCCATTTCTTCTAGTTTAATTTATTGGCCTATAGCTGTTCATAATATGTTTTTAAAATCATTTGTGTTTCCTTGGTATTGGTTGTGATTTCTCCTTTTTCATTCGTGATTTTATTAATTTGAGTCTTTTCTCTTTTGTTTTTAATAAGGCGGCAAATGGTTTGTCTCTCTTATTAATTCTTCCAAGAACCAACTCCTGGTTTTGTTGATCTGTTCCACAGTTCTTCTGGTCTCTATTTCATTGAGTTCTGCCCGAATCTTTATTAACTCTCTTCTTCTGCTTGCTGTAGGTGTTGTTTGCTGTTCTTTCTCAGTTCTTTCAGGTGCAAGGTTAGCTTGTGCATTTGAGTTTTTCCCAATTTTTTGCAGGATGCTTGTATTGCTATGTATTTCCCTTTCAGGACTGCTTTTACTGTGTCCCAAAGATTTTGAAGTGTTGTTTCTTCATTTTCATCAGTTTCCATGAATCTTTTTAATTCTTCTCTAATTTCCTGGTTTACCCCTTCATCTTTAGCAGGATGCTCTTTAGCCACCACATGTTTGAGTTTCTTCCAAATGTCTTCTTGTGATTGAGTTCAAATTTCAAAGCATTATGGTCTGAAAATATGCAGGGGACAATCCCAATCTTTTGGTGTCAGTTGAGGCCTGATTTGTGACCCAGTATATGGTCTATTCTGGAGAAAGTTACATGTGCACTTGAGAAGAATGTGTATTCAGTTGCATTTGGATGTAAATTTCTGTATGTATCTGTGAAATCCATCTGGTCCAGTGTATCATTTAAAACTCTTGTTTCTTTGAAGATGTTTTGCTTACAATATCTATCAATTGCAGAAAGCGCTGTGTTCAAGTCTCCCAGCTTAAGTGTATTATTATCTAAGTATGTCGTAACTTTGGTTATTAATTGATTTATGTACTTGGCAGCTCCCACATTAGGGGCGTAGATATTCATGATTGTTAGGTCTTCTTGTTGGATAGACCCTTTAAGTATGATATAGTGTCCCTCTTTATCTCTTACTACAGTCTTTATTGATAAACTTTATCTGATATGAGGATTACTACCACTGCTTCCTTTTGAGGACCATTTGAATGGTAAATTGTTCTCCAACCTTTCATTTGCAGACTGGAGGTGTCTTTTGGTCTAAAAGGAGTCTCTTGTAGACAGCAAATAGATGGGTCTTGCTTTTTTATCCAGTCTGAAACCCTGTGTCTTTTGATAGGATTATTAAGCCCATTCATGTTTAGAGTTGGTATTGAAAGATATGAATTTAGTGTCATCATAATACCGAATCAGTCCCTATTTTTGTGGATTATTTGTTGGGCATCCTCTGTCTTTTACAGAGTCCCCCTTAATATTTCTGCAGAGCTGGTTTGGCAGTCAGATATTCTTTCAGTTTCTACCTATCTTGGAAGCCCATTATCTCTCCTTCTATTCTGAATGAGAGCCTTGCTGGATAGAGTATTCTTGGCTGCATGTTCTTCTCATTTAGGACCCTGAATTTATCCTGCCATCCCTTTTTGGCCTGCCAGGTCTCTGTGGAGAGGTCTGCTGTTAATCTAATATTTCTCCCCGTATAAGTTAGGGATCTCTTGTCTCTAGCAGGTTTAAGGATTTTCTCTTTATCTTGAAATTGGCAAGTTTCACTATTAAACGTCAAGGTGTTGAACTGTTTTTATTGATTTTAGGGTGGGATCTCTCTATCTCCTGGATCTAAATGCCTATTTCCCTCCCCAAATTTAGGGAAGTTCTCAGCTATGATTTGTTCAAATATGCTTTGTAAAAACAAAACAAAACAAAACAAAACAAAACAAAAAACAAATATGCTTTCTAGTCCTCTGTCCCTTTTGGCACCATCGGAACCCCAATTAAAGGTAAATTTTTCCTTCTGAGGCTGTCATTTATTTCCCTTAAACTTTCCTCATAGTCTTTTAATTGTTTTTCTCTTTTTTCCTCAGCTTCCTTCCTTGCCATCAACTTGTCCTCTATGTCACTCACTCTTTCTTCTACCTCATTAACCTTCGGTGTTAGGACCTCCAGTTGGATTGCATTTCATTTAATTGATTTTTTAATTTCGGCCTGATTAGATCTAAATTCTGCAGTCATGAAGTCTCTTGAATCCTGTTTGGTTTTTTCCAGAGCCACCAGTAGCTTTATAATTGTGCTTCTGAATTGGCTTTCTGACATGGAATTGTAATCCAAATTCTGTAACTTATGCCAGAGAGTTCTGTTTCTGATTCTTTCTATTGTGGTGAGTTCTTCTGTCTAGTCATTTTGCTCAGTGTAGAGTGGCCAAAAACGAGTTGTACTTGTTAGAAGGGCAAACTCTTCTCTCTGTAGCGTTCCAGCTGTTCTCTTTTTAAATCTCAGGTTGAATTTATGGGTTTCCTGGACGATTTGAAAGTTATCTAGATAAGTTGGTGGGGACAGGTGACTTGGGGATCCTACTCCTCTGCCATCTTGCCCAATCCCTTCCCCCTTCATTTTAAAAAAGACCAATTTAAAAAAAAACAAAAAAATAAATTAAAAAATTTAAAAAATAAAAAAGACCCATTATCAATATATTTTTTTCAGAGTGATGTTTACTCATATCTGCTCAAATAAAATAAACTGCATGTTGTGACAAAGTTACTGAGCAAGAGCAATCTGTTAATTTGTGGTGGTAACTGAGACAAACAGGCTATTATTTGATTTGTGGGTTCAGTTGTTACAGTAACAGAACTAACCTGTCTCCCCAACATGTTAGTTTCCTAAACATCATAGCAAGGCAGAGACCAATATTCTGCTCCATATTTCTAGATCAGTATCCTGACTAGTGGAGATCAAGCTAGCTAGTCTCAAGGTTCGGAAAGCAAAAACTGGTTATATAGCCCTGCTAGTCTCCATGACTCACTGCCTTCCTGACCCCCAGAGTCACCCCAGCTTCATGTAACTCAGTCATGATAATTTCCTCCTTGTCTCTCTTCTTTGTCTCAGTTCTAGGTCATAAAATTGCCTTTTTCTTTTATGTTAACTTGTTTCTTATCAGTTCTTTTTACCTTTAATTTATTTTGAGTTGTCCTTCCTGCTGATAGTCCAAAGCTGAGGTTGCCATCTCTGACTCACTCCTAGAAATGCATCCCTTATTGATTTCTCTTTAATGTAACTAAAATTTTCCAAGCAAATCTCATTAAAGAGGAATGGGATAATTGGAGCGATTTTTCTTTTACTGAGGATCTGGGGTTTGTATAGGATACATGGGAAGAGTGAATGGTGAAAACATTTTGCAAATAATAAATGCTTGACCATGGTGTAATCTTTTTAATTAATTAATTAATCTATTTATTAATTTATATTTTAAGAGAAAGCAACTTGATCACACCTGTTAATGCCGATGACTAATGGAGCTTTTTAGGAACTTTGTCCTTTCCTTATCTGCTTCTAGGATCTGCCTTCTCCATTGATCTTTCCCATTTTCCCCTTCCTTAGTGACACTCAAATCTTTCTGTAAGAAGTGAGGGGTAAGTTTGGATTCAATAAGCATAATAAACTGGTTTCCAGTCATGCTATTCACGCTTAGAAATTCTATGTTCATCTCTCTTAGTGTGGTTATTTCTAAAATGATAACAATTACTAAAGAAAATTGTAATGAACGTTAAATATGGATAATAGTGCTTAGGATAAATTCTGGTACATTGTAAATGGACAATAAATATGAATCTGCTTTTCTAAGTTTCAGTGACATTGAAGTTCTGCTATGTACTTCCACAGTTCATTCATAGCTAATTACCAGGACTCAGCTCATGAATCCCATGAGGGATGTAGGTCTGATATAATAGCTCTGCCTATCTTGGGAAGCTTCTAGTATCTACTCACTTAAGTAACTCATACAGTGATGGAGACTTGAAGTCTGACCGTCCTATCAATACAGGGACTAAACCTACATGTGATAAAATGAGCACAGATGCAATGGCAAGAAAGCCTTTTAGTGAAATTCAGAGCTGTTTTGATTAGAAAGCAATATTGCATATTGGAAAGAGCATGAGCTTTGGCATCAGACAGATCTGGATTTTAATCCTGGCTCTGCCACCTAGAAGGTGCTCAATAAATGGCAGCTGCTGTTGTTGTAGCAAATTTGCTTTCACAAGAGATTCGATTAACTTGACTAAGCCAGCCTTTTCTGGGAAGGTTTCACCAGTGTTTCATTAAACATTGGCTTCTGTCTAGCCCTTTGCATATACTCACAGTCTTCTGATTTTGAATCATGAGAATTCCTTCCGGAAAAGATAAATGACTGAAACTTGATATATGTCCAGAACTAAGGTCAAATATGGCATTTCAAATCCAGTGCAGCTTTTCTAGTTTCTTACAGTTGTTTTTTTGTTTGTTTGTTTGTTTTTGTTTTGTTTTGTTTTTGGAAGAGAAGGAGACAGAGAAGATGTCCAATTTAGAACTATCTCCCTTTTTTTGCACTTACTCTTCACACTATTTGGTGATTTAGTGTGGGTAAGCTGGAAGGGAGACCTAGTCATTTTCAGAGCTTTGGTTACAACTAGAAGGGCTTTATCTTTGGGGAAGTCCTAAAAAATATCTGAGGCAGGAGGCATTTCAAAGCAATTAAAACCAATGTTACTGTGTGCCTTTTTGAGAGTGTACACAGAATAAGAACTAAGTACTGATTATGTAGCTGGGATTGCTTTTGGCCCAGGGTTGGGTGCCTAAGGTGAGTTGTGCATTCTAGCAATCATTCATTCACTTGTCACTGAGCTTCCTGTGTACAGTGCTGGAAATACAGACATGGCATCTCTACTCAAGAAGCTCATAGATTTGCTTATTCAACTCTACCTGTCTCTGAGGTAGATATTTTCTCTTCTTATAGCTCAGGTAAAATTAGTTGAATTACTACTACTATAGATGGTAAGTAGGTAAGGGGATTCCTGGGTGGCTCAGTGGTTTAGCACCTGCCTTTAGCCCACAGTGTGGTTCTGGAGGCCTGGGATCGAGTCCCACGTCGGACTCCCTGTGTGGAGCCTGCTTCTCCCTCTGCCTGTGTCTCTGCCCGCCCCCCCCCCCCCCCGTATGTCTCTCATGAATAAATAAATAAAATCTTAAAAAAAAAAAAAGATGGTAGGTAGGTAAGCTTCAGTTCCCTTTCTCTCTTTTTTTAAATCAGATATTTGTTCTTACTGTGCTTTCTTTTTAGAATTGAACTTGGAAGACATGTAGACAGCTACAATACTTCTCCCTAGCATCCTTTCTTTCTTCTTAAAAATGCTTCTTTTCCTAGTCCATCCATATGGTTTGTAAGGTAGCTGCCTAAACCACAATTGGTTGACTCAAGCAGAATAATTCAGTTATTCCCCAAGATTTTTCAGTTATTCCCCAAGATTTTTCAGATAGGAACTAAGGAGATAAGGTCAAATCTCCAAGATCTACAATTTGGGATTTGTTGGCTTTGATGTTCTCTAATATGTGAAGTAGGTCCACTGCAAGTTAAAACAAAAATAAAACCAGACTCAACTCATTTGAAGAGGATGATAAAACTTTATAAACAAAACCAGGCAAAATGATACCAGATGGAAAATTTAGTTCCATTCCCCTTATAGATATTGGTACAAAAATCCAAAATAAATATCTACAAACCAAATTTGTCAATGTACAGAAAAATACAGCAGTGTACATAATAACATAGTTAAAAAGGAGTAGGATATATGAAAAAACTCAAGGATATTTTAATTACTATTAGTTTTTTTTCTTTATTTTGTATATTTTTTATTGGAGTTCGATTTGCCAACATATAGGATAACACCCAGTGCTCATCCCATCAAGTGCCCCCCCCAGTGCCTGTCAACCAGTTTAATTTGCCACATTAACAGATTAAAGTAGCAAAACCCATAAGACAATCTCAATAGATGAAGTATAATAAAATTTAATAACTATTTATGATTAAATCTTCTAGGAAAGTAGAAATTGAAAGCAGTTTCTTTAAACTATATATAATTATCTATTAAGACCCAAAATTATTATTGAAGACTTAGAAACATTTTTCTTAAAATAAAAAGAACAAGTAAAAGATGCCTGCTGCTCACATGTCTATTCAACATTACACCTGAGGCTTTAGCCAGTATGTATAAGAAATAGCAACCAGAAATATAATTTTTGAAAAACAAAATTACTTGTAACTTACAGGTGGTATGATTATCTGCAGAGAAAATCCAAGAGAAAATAAATAGAATAATCTACAGATTAATTGTTAGGAGCAATAGGCTTGTTGGAATTCAGGCTGCTGAATTCTAGGCTAATATACAAGAATTATGAATTTTTAAAAGAACAAAAATGTATAGATGAAGAATATATAGCAACTGCAAAATAGTAGTTATTTCAGAGATAAAAAGGAGGTGAATGATTTTCTGGGAAAAATGGTTTTAAGAAAATCTTTAATATTTTTATTTGTTTTTAAAGATCTGAATTTGGGAAAATATTAACATGAGTTAAAATCTGGAGTGTCAGTGTATTTAAACATTTCATAACAAAGTTTTAAAAATTCAAACAAATGTAATATGTCAGGGTTTTGAAAACAACAGTTTTTGGTATTGAGGTTCAGAGTTATTTAATTTAGATTTTTTAGACATAAAAAAGGTTTCTGAAATTTGTGTTGTTAGTAGCTGTGGTTCTACTTACTCCTGATGTCTTTGCTTTTATTTAATTGTTTAAATCTATCCTTCGATTACATAGTCAAGACCATGGGTTTGGTGGTCAAAAGCGCCAAGGTTCACATCTTGCCTTTTACCAATTACTGGCTGCCTGACCTTACTCAGATAGTTACTTTTCTAAAACACAGGTTTTTCATATGTAAAACTATAGTAATAGTGGTGGTACCTACAGCATTTAGTTATCCTAGCATAACATAAGATAATGCATGTAACATTTGGTGTGATATCAGGCACATTGTAAATACAGTGTAAATGTTAGATGTTACTTAAACTTTTTGAATGTCTCAAGATTATTATAAGAATAGAATGAAATAATCTGAGTAAAACTCATGGTATAATACCTGGCACTTACTAGGGCTTTCGTAAATCTTAATTCCACCTCTCCTTCTCTACCTCCCCCACTGCTTGCTTTTGAACTTAATTAATTTTCTAAATTTTGCCAGGTATTTTATTGAACTGAATATCTTTGTTCACATTTGACTGATGGTTTTTCTAACATTTATACTTACATGGGGGCAAAGATTGTATTTTTTCATTTTTATATCACAGCTTGAATTATAGCAACTATTGTTCACAACAGAAAAAATATATCCCTATTTCTTAGCTTAGGACAAATACATGGAGCAAAGGGTACCTGATTCTATGTGTGAGAAATGTACTTTTTGGGGATCCCTGGGTGGCTCAGCAGTTTAGCACCTGCCTTCAGACCCCAGAGTGTGATCCTGGAGTCCCGGGATCGAGTCTCACATCGGGCTCCCTCTGTGGAGCCTGCTTCCCCCTCTGCCTGTGTCTCTGTCTCTCTCTCTCTCTCTGTGTGTATGTCTCTCATAAATAAATAAATAAGTAAAATCTTTTTTTTTTTTAAAAAAGAAATGTACTATTTTCCCTCAGATATCCAAGACCTGTTTGTAACACATGAAGAAATGTTTATTTATTCAGGCTTTTTTTTTTTTTTTTCAGAGATAGGGGCTAGCCCTGAGATTTCTCTTCATCTGAAAGTGAAAGTAATGCTAAAATCAAAGGAAAATGCATGACCATGAATGAATTAGGTAACTGGGGCAATGAGACAGAGAGAGGCCTGAATATGTCCCCAATCTGAGGAGGGTAGGCAGGAAACATTGAAAAATGGTTGAGGAGAGCCAAGTACCACTGTATCTTATAAGAAGAGTGTAGTAGGATCTTATAAGGAGAGTGACTGGTTAAGGGAATTAATTAATTGATTAATTAATTTTTAAGAGATTTTACTTATTTATTCATGATAGACATAGAGAGACAGAGACAGAGACAGAGAGGCAGAGACACAGGCAGAGGGAGAAAAGCAGGCTCCATGCCGGTAGCCATGTGGGCCTCAATCCCGGTACTCCACGATCGCGCCCTGGACCAAAGGCAGGCGCCGAACTGCTGAGCCACCCAGGGATCCCCTGGTTAAGGGAATTTAATGGGTTGGGATTCATAAAGTAGGAGGGGCTTTCTCCCTATGGCTTGCTTTTCCAGATTCTTTGTGGCATGATATGAGAGGCTCTAATGTATTTAAACCAGGTGAGCGTGGGTCCCTTTACTAAAGAGAGGTGATCTCATTAATCTATTAAGTATTACTATTTTAAAAGAACAAGCTATATTGTTGCACCTTCTTAGATTACTTCTGAAAAATAAGTGAAGATTCCTTTTTTATTTTTTTCTGTAAAGGTAGTTGAGAGTGAATTGGGCACACATTTGAGCAAGAGCATGTGAACTCTGATTTGCTATCTGATTTCAGTGTGAATAATCAGGACTCTGGGATCTGACTAATTGGAGCAACATGAGAAGAGATGATACTCCATATATCCTTCCAAAGCAGTCATCAGACTAGAGCAGCTCTAATAGCAGGGCCTCCGATTGCTAATCAGATGAAAAGAATGTTTTCATGAAATTCTTCCCTCAGATTTGAATAAAGGGAATGTATTTTGATGTACCAAATTTTATGATATGATGAAAACAGAGCCAAGAGTTAGTGTATTCTGATTTTATAACAAACATGATTGACAAATCCTTTGAGAAAATTGACAAGCTAATGTTAATGCAATCCATACTAATCTACAAGAGGTATCATATGTAGTCACTAATTTATTTTTAAATGAATGCAAATACATTTTCCTAGAATGGAAGCAAGGAGTTTCTGACAATCTCAGTGTTTCCACAGAGAGATTTGAAAAGGAAGAGAGTAAACTAAAAATTTCCTGTGCTTAAAACTATATCTCCCTCATCCTATTATAGCTCATCAGGTATTAATGAAACGTTCCTAATAAATGTGGGTAACTGTAGTTTTGTACCCTAGCTCATATTTTATTATTAATTTATTCTTTCTTTAAAAAGAAAAAAATTGGAGGTAATATGGTATAGTATGAAAAGCAAAGGGTTTTGGAGTTTAAGTCTTATATTTCTTAGCTGTGTGACCTTGGACAATTTAAAATCAAACTTCTGAGTTTTAGTCTTATCATCTCTGAAATTGAGTTTAAGAAAAAAAACTTGCTGTTGGATAGCTGTGCCTTCTTAAATTTTATAACCTAGGCGCCTCATTCTTTTAAAAATTTTTTATTTAAGTTCAATTTAGTTAACATATTAGTTTCAAGGGTAGAATTTAGTGATGTTGCATATAACACCCAGTGCTCATTACATCAAGTGTCCTCCTTAATGCCCATCACCCAATTATCCCATTTTCCCTCCAACCACCCTCTGTTCCCTATAGTTAACTCTCTTATGGTTTGCCTACTTCTCTTTTTTTTTATCTTATTTTATTTTTCTTTCCCTTCTCCTATGTTTATCTGTTTTGCTTCTTAAACTCTACATGAGTGAAATCATATGGTATTTGTCTTTCTCTGATTTATTTTGCTTATTAGCATATTACCCTCTAGTTCCATCCATGTTATTACAAATGCTAAGGTTTCATTCTGATAGCTGAGTAGCATTCCATTGTGTGTGTGTGTGTGTGTGTGTGTGTACCAAAACTTATTTATCTATGCATCAGCCAATGGACACTTAGGCCACTTCCCTAATTTGGCTATTGTTGATAATGCTTCTATAAACTTTGGGGTGTATGTGTCTCTTTGAATCAGTATTTTTGTATCCTTTGCAGTAGCTAATAGTGTAATTGCTGGGTCATAGGGTCATCTATTTTTAACTTTTTGAGGAATCTCCATACTGTTTTCCATAGCTGCTGTACCAGTTTGCATTCCCACCAACAGTGTAAAAGGGTTCCCCTTTCTCCACATCCTTGCCATTATCTGTTGTTTCCTGTGTTGTTAAATTTTGTAATTCTGACAGAGGTGAGGTGATTCCTCATTGTAGTTTTATTAAATCAATAGCTTCTTATCCAAATATCCTTATCAGCTTTTCTTAGAGTTTGACCTTCCTATAGAGAGGGTCCCACAGAAAAAGTGCAGATCAGAAGTTTGTCTTTTTTACAGTATTTTGTACCAACCCAGATTCAAGTTAAAAAAAAAAAAATGTATGAATTTGTGATGCCCTCCTGGAGGCCTTTTAAGCTCATTAAACAATGATTCACACACACACACACACACACACACACGTGTGCTACCTTCTCTCTATATTTAGAATTGTTGGTGGTCTTCATTATTTAATATTCTCTATTTTATGTATAATTCAGATAGAACTTAATGCAACTTACCTATATCAGTTAAGCATTTGTCATTCTGCTTTGCCTATTAGGAGTTATCTCCAGCAAGTGAGCTCAGTGGAATGGACTTATTTAAGTAGATGTGTTAATGAACAAGCCAAAGGGACTATGAAAGCAGTAAGCTAATGCTTAGCTGTTCATGACCTCCTAATGATAATGATGAAATGCTACTCATGCTCCACCTAGTACTTGGTGAAAGGGTTATCTGATCTGAGTCAAGGCAAACCTGGTAGGAGAATTTGATGAGGTTTAGGAGTATAATCAAAATTGCAACAAAGCATAAAGGACAAAGTCAGAACCAGAAGGAGAAGATCAAACATCAGATATACAAGGTTAGTGCAAGGATGAAGATAGGCACTAAGGCAAAAGGCAAGGAACTGATGCAGGTTAGAAAAAGGAATTTCAGGCAAATGAGGCTTCACATTTCACAAAAAGAGCCATGAACGAAGTAATGGAATGGATGCCAGAATGGATCCTGCATTCCAGGAAGAGGCATAGTTGTGAGCTTTGTGCAAGTCAGGACCAACCAAGGTTTCTTATTTGAGGCTGTGAAGATTACCTACCCTGCTGAACAGACTTTCTCAGACTTTGCTGGCTTCTTATACTATGTGTAATCTTTAAATGCTGACATTCTCTGTGGCTCTTTCCTTGGCCCTTTCAACCAGCATGCCCTTATCAGGCAGTACCTTTTGTGACTGATTGGTTTCTACTTCTGTATTTCTAGCCTAGATCATGCTCTTAAATTCCTGTCTAATATAGTCAACTGTTTATTAAATAGTTTTACTTGATATTTTGTGGGTAATTCAAATTCTACATGTCCAAATTGAAGTCATAATATTCTTTTCAACTTTTTTCCTCCACTATATCCTATTCTCAGGACATGAAGCCATAATGTACATAGTTGTACAAGCTAAAAACTTGGTTGACATTTTTCATGATTTTTTAAACTACTGTCTACATCTGATTCATCACCAAGTTCTGTTGACTCTGCCTCCTAAATAACTCTGAAGCATTTGGGGATCCTTGGGTGTCTCAGCGGTTTCACACCTGCCTTTGGCCCAGGGCGTGATCCTGGAGTCCCGGGGTCAAGTCCCACGTTGGGCTCCCGGCATGGAGCCTGCTTCTCCCTCTGCCTATGTCTCTGCCTCTCTCTGTCTCTCTCTCTCTATGTCTATTATAAATAAATAAAAATAAATCTTTAAAAAAAAAAAACTCTGAAACATTTCTCCTTTCCCCCATCCCATTGTCTTTATGCCAGTCTTGGCCATCATCATCTCTCACCTGAAGGATTGTATTTACTTCCTAACTGGTTCACACTGAATCTTGATCTTTCATTTTTTCCTCACCCAATAGCAAAATGATGTTTGTCTAATGAAATTCTGAGTAAGTTTCTCTTCTGTGGAAACTTTTTAATGACTTATCAAGAAATCTTTCTTTTTAATTATTTGCCCTCAGAATAAAGTTCGAACTTCTTAACATAGTGTATGAGGCCTTCTGGGATATGGCTTCTACATATCTCTTTATCCTCACTTAGCACCACTTTCCTCCTCACTTCTCCCTTCCCCCCTCCCATATATCACATCCCTACCATGACAGGGCAGCAGGGTAGGCTCAAGGTGAGGTAAATAAGATGTCAAGGGCACAAAGTTTAATGAGGCACTTGCTCTCATATAGCAACACTATACATGCACAACCCTGAAAGTGTCTTTTAAAGAGTGAGATGCCTACATACATACCAGTGTTTATAGCAGCAGTGTTGTCCATGGTATCCAAAATATGGGAAGAGCCTAGATGTCCTTCAACAGGTGAAAAATAGACTCTTAAGTAAAGAGAACATACTGAGGGTTGCCAGAGTGGGGAGGGGTGAGAGATTGGGTTGAATAGGTGATGGGAATTAAGGAGAGCACTTGCGGTGTTGAGCACTAGGTGTTGTATGTAAGTGATTAATCACTAAGTTTTACTCCTGAAAATAATATTACACTATGTGTTAACTAATTGGAATTTAAATAAAAACTTGAAACAAAACAAAAAATACAAAGCCATACTCAACATAAGCCCAAAGTCACTTGCATTATTGAATGGTTTCTATCTTCTTTTGGCCAAAGTATAACTTGAAGCTGTAATTGTTGAAAATGTTGTTATATCAATACATTAAGAAAATAGTGACATGTCAATGGAGGAGGAGGAGGAGGAGGAAGAAGAAGAAGAAGAAGAAAAGAGAAAAGAAGAGGAGAAGAGGAAGAGAGGAGAATAGAAAAGAAAAGAAACGAAACAGCAGCAGCTACTGATTTAAGGAGTAACCTAGTCTGTCTTCTGTACATGGTCGGTTCTTTTTGAAGAGATGCAACTCAGTACAGTATACCAATTTGAGCATTATTAGTACAACTTAATTCCAGTTTCTGTTTTGACTATAGTTCACTCTTGAACTTGAGAATTTGCTACCTCTCCTCGGGCTTCTCTTTTCCTATTTATCAAATGAAGGAGTTGAAAGATTGGACTAAATTATTCTAGGAGCCTTTCTAAATGAAAATATAGCATCTCTGGTCAAAAAACCTGCCTCACAGATCTTGATCATAAGAGAGAGATAAATTCTGAGAAAGAGAATTTTTTTCTGAGCAATTTTTGTTAGTTTTTGTCACATGGATGTTGATAAAGAATCTTACAGCTGTAAGATAATTCAGAATGCAGGAATTCCTCTAAAATGAACTGGCCCAGTGGTAATTCAGCCTCTTTTTATTTTTTTTATTTTTTTTATTTTTATTTTTTTCAGCCTCTTTTTAGATGCCTCTGGTGGTAGGGAACTCACATTTTATAGAATCAGTCCATTTGATGTCGGGTTGATCTGATGACTGTTAAGTTCTTCCTTACATTAAACTGAAACCTATCTCTCTGTAACTTCTGCCCACTACTTCTGCCATTTTCAGATGCACATACCTGATTTAAATCCCATTTTCACTCTTATTGGATTTGTAAGAGAAGTGATAATTCTTGACTTTTTTGAGTTTTTATTTCCTCATCTGATAATGGATATTTTAATTCCTGTCTCCCATGATGTTATAATTAAAGTGAGATAATGCATATTGATTGCTTGTCTAGGCTCTAGTTGATAAAGACTTTACAGAGGACTTGGATTTGGCAAAAATTATGAAGGGTGGGTAGGATTTCTCTATAGAGGTGAGTGGGGTAGGCAGAAGACAGGTAAATGACAGGTTGGCCCTTTGAGACTGAGAAAAAATAGCATAAGCAAAAGCATGGAGCCATGAAAACAATGTGCAAAACATTTCTAGTAATCAGATTTGTCTTGATCTTTGAATGCCTTGGGCCAAGGGGAAAGAATGATAAGAGATGATCCCAGAGAAGTAAGCTACAGGCAAACTGTGAAAGGACATGTACACAATACCACATTCTAATATCACATTACTTCTAGATGCTACTGAATTTAAAGAAAATGATAAAGAGTGGAGAGTTGAACCAGGATTTAAATCCAAATCTTCTGAGACCATGTCTCACAATACCATAACTTCTTGGACATAAAAAAATATTTTTTTATTGTTATAGAATTCTAGAAAACAAGTTACTTCCTTCTGGCACTGTATAGTGATGTTCAAGAAGGACTCTAACCCAAATCCTGAGGCCTTCCACTTGCCTCCCAGCAGGGGAAAGTGCTGTTCTGTCAGTGAAGCCAGTGTATTTCTTTGCTTTCTCTGAATTGATGTTTATTACAAGAGAAGAAAATTTGAGAGAAAGAAAGAATACTCTACCTATTTTTTCAAATATACATGGCTGTATGCTATAGGAGAAAGGGCTCTATTTGACAAACAACTTGGATTCAAATCCTAACTCTGCCATTTACTAGCTGTATATGTAGTTGATGTCTCACTTTACCCTGAGCCTCATGTTCAGTAACATGGAAATTATGGTCCTTGCTCTGCCTTTTTTAAAAAAAAATCATAATAAGGAAATTAGATGATTGTCAAAGCCCTTTAAAAATAATAAAGTGATATTTTATTACTACTACTATCAGGAGATCACTAAGATGAGAGTGCACAGTTCTAATCAGGATTGCTCTACAATATGTTGACTGGACTCGGTAAAAATCATTAAGATCAGAAGTTTATCTTCATTGTTCTGACCTTTTCTCCCTGTCATTTTTCCTTTTGTTTCCTGTCTTCTCACTCACTTCTTTGGTGTGAAGAGACTGGCATCCTATAGCTTTCTCTTCTCGTCTCTTCTCTTTCCACAAGTTCCCAGGATAGGCTCTACTAGTATATCTTTGAGGCCAAGGTGTGAAAACCAGTAACAAGATCTCTTCTTTGTACAGTTCCCTAGTGGAACCTCATCTTTAATCATAAAAGGAAAAGACATTATTTATTCATTAAAAATTATTTGTTCAGCGTATAATCTGTACTTTATTCCTGGTGAAATAATTTGAAAGATGAGTTAATTTAGGGAAATTCAAGGACTTCTAATTCATTTATTGATGTGTTTGTTGTTCATTCTATCTCTCTTGTATTTAAAAATATGTTGTAACACCTACTATGCATTAGATATTGTGTTAGGCAACATGTAAGCCACTTAAGGACCTAATGGTAGTACTTAGATTGTCACATATCAGGTTCATGGTGGTTTTAAATGGCCTTACTTTATTCTTAAGCATAGCTCCTGGGAATGAAACAATTTGGTGTGGTGACAAGAACAAAAGAATGGAAATAAGATAGTATTTATTTTTCCTACATCCAAATGTCTTTGAATTCCTGCTATGTGAAAGTGACAAGCTACTTTTCTGACTTCTCTTGACTATAAAATGGAAGAGACATTATGACATAATACATGTTAAAGCACATGGCTCAATTCCTGGTGCATAGAGGCTTCATGAATGGTAGTTAATGCTCTCTTCTTTTTTCCATCTTTTGTCTCTTCCACTTGTGTATATCCCTGCTGATACTGAAGACAAGAAAAGAAATCGCCAACTAGCAAGGTTGAAATATATCAGCCCCAAGAGCAGTTTTGCAGATGGTCTGAAACAGAGCATTTGCAAAAGGGTAATTGTTCATTATAATTTCTCACACTCTTTTCAGTTTACAAAGCACATTTATACATACCATCTCTTATAATCCTCTTAACAACCATGTAAGATGAGATTTATTATCTCATCTTCTGGGTGAGGAAACTGAGGCTTGCAGAGACTTAGTGACTTTCCCATCAGAGAATTAAAATTGGCTCTTGGTCTTTTAATATGCAATCCTTTATGTATCTTGCTGTCTCACACTAAATTTTGAGCTTAAAATTTTCCAGCTTTCACCCAACTTTTCCATTTTCCTGGCTACAGGCCTATCTTTAAGACTAGGGAACTGATACAACTCCTTTTTTCTTTTTTTTTTCTCCATAGTGTTTGAAACTGATGCAGTCCAGAATGTAGATTGAGAATCCTAGAGATTTAGTCTGGCTGTCTAAAGAAGAAAATTCATACTCCCATCAGTTCTTACTTGGACTATTGTAATAGGCCTCCTTCTTCTCTTTGACTACTTAATGTTGACCTTTCATACTCCTAAGGACATCTTTATACCATAAAACTGAAGTTTGCTCACATCCTTTGTATGCTTAAAACAAAACGGAACAAAACAAAACTGTGTTTTCCCATCTGCAGAACTGAGATCTGAGTGACATGGGCTCATCAAGGCTCCTTAAGCTTCCACTGTGTCCTGATAAGCATCCTATCTTAAGGGCCTTTGTAGATGTTTTTCCTTCTTTCTAGAAATTCTTTCCTCCTTTTTATCACTCTTGGTGAACTCTTCCCCCCACCCCCTTCAAAACCTAGGTTAGATTAGATGACCGTCTATCAAATCACCACAGTGTTCTTCCTTATGCAGTTGTCATAGCTCTTCCTAGACAGGATAGTGATTGCCTGTTTTTTTCTTTTTCTTTTTTTTTTTTTTTTAAAGATTTTATTTATTTATTCATGAGAGACACACATAGAGAGAGACAGAGAGTCAGAGACACAAGCAGAGGGAGAATCAGGCTCCATGCAGGGAGCCCCACATGGGACTCGACCCCGGGTCTCCAGGATCACACCCTGGGCCAAAGGCAGCGTTAAATCCCTGAGCCACCAGGCTGCCCCGATTGCCTGTTTTTTTTCATCTGTATGCCTTGAGTGCAGGGCCCTTTCCTTTATTCCTCTGTATTCCTATTGCTACCTCTATTTCTTGACAGTTTTTCATCATTGAATATAATAATACCTGTAGATTTTTGAGATGTTTGTTATCAAGTGGAGTTAGTTTTTATCTATTCCTATTTTTCTGAGAGTGTTCATTATGAATGGGTGGTGAATTCTGTCAAATAATTTTTCTGCATCAGCACATATGATCATGTGATTTTTCTTTACTTTGTTAATATGGTGAATTACATTGACTGGCTTTTGTTTTTGTTTTTTCTTAAATGAAAGCAAAGTTTATTGAATATATATATAGTTACACGCACATATATATATAGATGTATATGTATTTGTGTTTGTATACATATATGTGTCTATATAGATATAGAGAGAGAAAGAGAGAGAGAGAGATGGACAGAGCATCTAAGAGAATCAGAACTCAGGAAGGAAAAGAGCATGAGTCTTGTCTTTGCTTGGGGTCTGACGTTTTTATTGCCAGTTGGAGTCTCACGCATGTGTCTTCTTAGGCATCCAGGAACTGGTCAGAAAAAGGACAGAGTGCAGGTGTCCTTCATGAGTCATTCGTTCCCTGAAGCCAGGTGTCTTGGCATCAAGGTGTTTTGAGTCAGTGGTCTTGGAAAACTATATAATGACCCTGCCCAGTCACTCCTTAGATGTTATTTATTATGCTGGAATGCTCCAAAGATATCACTATTTCTTTGTGCAAGGAGGACAAGTGTTATTTGTATTACAATGCATGTGTAGAATGGGGTGGGGAGTGCAAGTCTGAGCAAGACTAGAAGCTGGAAAAGGAGCAAAGTTAAAAAAAAAAAAAGTTTTTTATTTGTTATTCATGGCATCCCTTCAGTCTCCCTGTTTTATTCTCCCCTGTGGAATTACTGGCTTTCGAATATTGAATCATCCCTAATTTCCATTTGGTTATGGTATACAATTCTTTTTATATATTGCTGAATTCTTTTTGTTACTATTTTGAGGATTTTTGCATCTATAGTTATGATTTTTACTTGTGGGTTTTTTTGTATTATGTTTGTTTTGATATCAGGTTAAAACAGTAGATTCATAAAATGAATTGTGAAATATTCCCTCTCTTTGTATTTTCTGGAAGAGATTATGTAGAATTGATGCTAATTCTTCTTTAAATATTTGATAGAGAGGTATCTAGGTTACTCAGTCGGTTAAGCAGTCATCTCTTAGTTTCCACGCAAGTCATGATCTTTTTTTTTTTTAATAGTTTCATGAGTCCGGAGCTTAGATTTATTGACTTGAGTCTTTCCCTTTTCTAAAATGGGGTACATTGGGTGCTGTAAAATTTCCTTTCAACATTGCTTCAGCTATTCTCACAAATTTTGATAAAGTCTACTTTAATTTTCATTTAATTAAATGTATTTTTAAAAATTTCACTTGAAAATTCTTGTCTTATAGATAATTTAAAAGTTTGTTGTTTAGTTTTAAGTGTTTCAAGATTTTCGTGTTATTTTTTCTATTAAAGATTTCTCATGTAATTCCATTGTGGCCAAAGAACATACTCTATGATTTCAATTATTTTAGATTCAGTAAGGTTGGTTTTATAGGCCAATAGATGGTCTATCTTCATATATGTTTGTAGCTGCGTGAAAAGAATGTTTATTCTATTATTGGGTAGAGTGTTTTATAAATGTCCGTTTTAGATCCTGTTGGTTTCTAGCATTGTTGAGTTCTTCTGTATCTATCCTGATTTTGTAGTTGTTTTGCTGTTGAAATATCTAACTTCAGTTGTGAATATACTGAATCACCTTTCAGTTATATCTTCTTCCTTATTCTATCTTTTCATGCAGGTTTGCTTCACATATTTTGCAGCTGTGTTGTTTGGTGCATGAACATTTAAGATTGCTATGTATTCTTGGTAGATTGACTCCTTAACATTACATAGTAATGATAATGTTCTCTGTCTCTGGTAATTTCCTTGGCTCCAAAGTCTCCTTTATCTGATATTAATACAGTCACTTCTGATTTCTTAATATGTTTTCATGAAATACCTTTTTTCCCATCTTTTAACTTGTCCATATTGTTATGTTATGAATAAGTTTCTTAAAGACACTCTATAGTTAGTTAGGTCATGTTTTCTAACTCCTTCTACCAATGTCTGTGTTTTACTTGGTGTACTTAGACCTTTTACATGAATGTAATTAATTATTGTCACTTTAGTCTGCCATTTTATTTCTTCTTTGTTTTTCTTACTTATTGCATATGTATAACTTACCACAGTCTACTATAGTGTTATTATTTTATCATTACAAGTATAGAATCTTTTTCTCCCTTTACACACTTCTACCCTCATCCATTTATAATATAATTGTCACAAATATTTCCTCTACTTAGATTTAGAGCCAAATCAAATAGTGTTACAATTTTTGCTTCAATTATTAAGCATACTTGACTGAAGTAGAGTAAGGGAGTCTATATTTACTTCTATTTTTGCTTATTTCCTTTCCTCCTTCCTGATGTTCTAAGATCCCTTCTCTAATATTTCCCTTCTGTTATAGTGCATTTCCTTTAGGCATTTTTTACAGTAGGCCTGTTGGCAACAAATTTTCTTAGTTTTCCTTCATCTGAGAATGTCTTGGTTTTCCCTTCATATCTGAAGCATATTTTTGCTGGATATAGGATTCTGAGTTGACAGTTGTTTTCATTCTGAAATAAAAATGTGGTATTTCCTTCTGGTTTCTCATAAGAATTTTGCTGATTTGTAGTGTTTTCCATGTAGATAATGTATTATTTCTATGTCACCATTTTCAAGATCAGTTTCAGAAGTTTTATTATGTATCTGTTTGTTAATTTCTTTGAGTTTATCTTATTTGGAGTTTGTTCAGTTTTTTTAAACTAAATTTATGTTGCCAAATTTGGGCAGTTTTCAGCAATTATTTCCTTCAGTATTTTTTCAGCTCTGCTGTATTTTTTGTCTATTTCTGAGCTTTGATTACACAAATGTTAGATCCTTTATCACTTTTTTGTTTCTAGTCTCTTTTTATTCTGTTGTTCAGATTGAATAGTGTCTTATGTTGTGTCTTCCACTTCACTGACTTGTTCCTCTGTCTTCTCTAGTCTTCTGTTTCATCCATCCACTGAGTTTTTTTATTTTAGTTGTTGTGTTTTAAAATTTTTAAATTTCCATTTGATTCTTTGTATTTTGTTTTTCTATATAATTTCTGTTTTCTATTAAATTAAATTAAAATAGCTAACATATATAGTACATCATTAGTTTCAGATGTAGAGTTCAGTAATTCATCAGTTGCATATAACACACTGTGCTTATCAAATCACGTGCTCTTCTTAATGCCCATCACCCAGTTACCACATCCCCTCACCCACATCCCCTCCAGCAACCCTCAGTTTGTTTCCTATAGTTAAGAGTCTCTTATGGTTTGCCTCTCTCTGTTTTCATCTTATTTCATTTTTATTTTCCTTCCCTGTGTTCATCTGTTTTGTTTCTTAAATTCCACGTATGAGTGAAATTATATGGTATTTGTCTTTCTCTCATTGACTTATTTTGCTTTAGAGAGAAGAGATTTTTGGGTTTTGTCTTTCTGTACTTGTTGGCATTTCAGAGTTTTTGCCTTCTCTCATTCTGGTATAAATGAGGCAAAAAGAAACCCCACAGGGCTTAGCACTATGTCATTCTTTGAATTGTCAGCTTCCTATGCAGTCTTCTGATTCTCTCCTCACTTGAGAGTCTTCTTATATTTTTTCTATGTATAGTTTACTTTGCAGGAGAATTAGGGAAACATGTACTCCATAGTCTTGGGAGTAGAAGTTTAGATTTAAAAAAAAAAAATGCTGTTGAATGTTTGAAGAAGAGTAAGGTGGAAAGTAAAGTATCCATTTGAAAGATTCTGAATGGAGATAGTGCAACCCCATTTGTGGTGCTTATAGGAACAGAAATTTAAACATGAGGTAGCTATTGCATTTAAAAATTAGATACAGCTCTAAGCTTCCTAGATACCAAGGCAGAAGTAATATGATGACTTATATTTGTTCACTTTCTTTGAGAAAAGGAAGCAGATCTGTTGAATGAGAGTTTTTCTATATTCTCAGAGGGATTATCATGTGTATTCTTTAAATAAGAGGCTTTGTTAAAATTCATATTTTTAAGCTAGGGTTTTGTAAAATACTAGCATATTGCTCATAGGTGAACACTTCTTACAATAACTGTCTGTAGAGGTGGAAGGCATAACCTACTTAATTATACTTCTAATGGTAATTAAGATAATAAAAATATATTGCTTTTTAGCATTTATCTTATTGTCTAGAGATCAGACATCTTGAGGAATGGATAGTAAATTAGTTCCTTCTATTGTCTTTCCCAAATACTGGATATCTTAAGTGAATATCTGGCATGAGTGTTTGGCTAGGGCTGAATTGCTGGGAGTTCTCAAGTTAGTCTGATGAGTGCATGGACTGAGTGTAATCTGATGTATTATTTCTAGGGTATCTATAGTGCATATTTAATATAGGTATTATTTTAATGCTCACATATCTAGAAGAGAATTTTCAGGTTAAGTAAATGTTCCTTTCCAGGAGAAAATGATATTACAAAATACCTCCTGTGTACCAGAGATTATACTAGAAATTCTATATATTACTCTTAACTTTTTAAGTTACTGGAGTAATTGTTATTATTCCCATTTTATAGGTAGATAGACTAAGACTAGGGGAGATTAAATCTTTTGCCCAAGGATGGACAACAAGGAAGTGTCAGAGTTGATATTCTATATCTAATCCTATTTCCTACTCCTGTCCTGTATGGACCCTATACTTCAGCCAATCTGTTTTATTGAAAGAAAAAAATGAGTATGAAATACTTGGTAGGAAGAAGTGAATGGAAGTAAAAGCACATTTGAAAAAATTCAAATGAGTGAGTTCATCTTCTCAAGCAGTTTGAATGAAAATTATGACAAAGAAGTTTGAAAGAACTGGCTTAATGGTAATTTAATCTTCCTGTGAATTTCATTTTTATAATCTTTGTTTTAGCTAGAAGCATGAATAATTTGTAGTACTTAAGAGTGCTTTATGAGATGTTGGAGTTTGGTCATTTTTGGTATAAGCGTATATTGCTAGTATATGTATGTATGTATTCTATAGTAGAGTTATTACAAACAATTTGATAACAGACTAGCGAAAATACAGATTCTCAAAGATCATCTAGGTTGGACTAATCTCTTGTTTGATCAGTAGAAAGCTAATACGGTAGGAGATTAAGTGACTTGATTAGGGTCTCATAGTGACTAGCAGTAAAGTGGACTAGAGAGCCCAACTTATTTGAATCCCAATCCAGTATTCCTTATTAAAACAATCTAAAGACTTTTGAAATAATTCTGTTTTTCTAAAGGTAAGACTTTGCTTAATTTTAAATATATCATTTCAATTTTACAGTTCTTTATTTTTATTAGCTTAATATTTCTAATGTTATAATTCAGTTATTATGCTTAAAATATCAGGGCCTTGGAAAATACAATTGAAAAGCACCAACTGTCTCACCTAAAGGGATCTCATTTGGTATAAACTCCATTCAACTGTGAACTCTTAGGGGAATGGATCATATCAATTATTTTTTAATTTTCAGCACTCAACTTGGGGCCCATTTGAAATTTGGTTGAATGAATGGATGAATGAAGTCCAAATGAGTCATAATGCTATTCAATATTAGAATTTTAAAAAGCCTTAAAAATTATATGGTTCAACATCTTTAAGTATGAGGAAGCTCACAACAAAAGACAGTATATGGCTTAATGTCATAGAAACTAAAAATACAATATTTTTTTTATAATATATTTATAATACTTTCCACTTTTCAGGTCATGTTAAAATTTCATAATAATCTTGCATTGCACAAATCCAGGGAACACTGTTCACCTTACAGTTGATATGAACGGTACCTTCACAGTTGTTTAGCTGTGCATAATGGCTCAGTACATGAGACTGGTATTATTTCCTGTATTTTACAGATAAAGAAATAGGCCTACAATGGAAGTGACTTATCCATGATTAGACATATTATGTGTAGCAGTACTGGACCTCTGTTTTCTTAAAATTCAGTACCTTTTTTCTTATAGTGCTCAAGTCTGAAATATATCATTTAATCCTTCATGACTATCTCCATAACACATTTCAGACAATATTTAAAGCAGGGACTGAAGCATACACACTGTTCATAGCTCTGGTCCTGAATCTGCCTATCCTAGTTTTCAGCCCTTTTGACACTTTTCCATTTCTAGCTTTACCTTTTTCACCAAAGCTCACATTATCTTTTTAACTACAATCTTGGATTGCCTTCAGTATAGTTTTTCTTTCTACCTTTGGCTGCCTTCACAATTCAACTCCATTCCCTGTCACCTGCTACCTTAGCTTTCTTTCACCCTAGCAAATGCCTTTAACTGTCATGATTGGCTGTTGGACCTTTAACTGCCATGATTGGCTGTTGGACATGATACCATTCTTCTTTTGAACGTAAAACTTAACAGGATTTCTCCTATACATTCTCTTTTTCTGACTTTCCTTTTCAAGTCCTCCCTGAGAGTCATCTTGCCACCCAGCACAACTTTGCTCTCTGCACATGGTCTCTGGGTGATTCATCTCTGCCTGTCACACAGGCATGAATGCCAACACCTACACATGCAGGTGAATCTGCTCCAGTGATATATTTTAATTACAGATTTAGTCAGAAGTAATTAAGCCTCTCTGTAACTGGTATGGGCACCGAGTTTTAAAAATTCATGAAGTTTCAGACATCCCATGTGTGGTTTGTGCCACCCTGGTTTGCAGAGTAAGAAGGAGCCTCTAGTGTCCTTAGATTAATTAATAGAAAGAGAATAAACTTAATGGAGCCAGAAAAGTGCAAAAATTGGTGCTTTCCCCCCTATATCTCATGCAGATGGAATGGCCATCCTGGGATTGTAGCAGGGGATGGCAATTGCATTTTAATTACAGGGCTGATGATTTCAGTACTGCACCAGATGGAAGGGCCTTTTTAGAGAAAGAGGCCCACTCACTGCCTCTGTCGATTTTCCCTCTGATGGTGGTTAACAAAACCCGACAGGAGACAAAACTGATGAGGTTGCATTCTGATCCCGTGGATTTTATTCTCTATTCTGTGGCTTGACTTGTGAGTTCAGTCAGATCTTGACTCCTGTGAAAAAGATGCAGCTCCTTCAGGCACTTTAACAAATGAAAGAGAAAAGATGAGGCTGGAGGAAAGGAATGATTCTTTTCCCCCTTGCTCTTCCTTTATCATTGTTGTGGTCACTTTATTGCCTACAAAGCACTTTTACTTCCATTGTATCACTTAACAATTATGACATTTCAGTAACAGAGGTATTGTTATCCCCATTTTAGTGAAAGGAAAAATTGAGATTGGACACGTAAGCTTTTATACATTTCGTAGTGTTGGTCAGTGAATTACTAGGATTAAAACAAAATTAAAATAAAAGCGTTATGTGTTCTCTGGCCAAAATATAGTTGTGGATCTAGAAGCCCTCTAACACTTCATCTCATTTGATAGAAAATAAAACTAAGACTTAATTGGTCTAATGGAGAGCAGTGTGGAATAGTTGAAAGAGCATGGGCTTTGGGAAGTCCTAGTGAAGTTTTACTTCTGTATTTATGTATTAGGAATTCCGGGGCAAGTCTACCCTCTGAACTTCACTTCCTGCATTTGTAAAGTGCAAATTTGTGCTGAATAAAACAAACACCTTCAGCCTTGAATCCTCTGCTACCCAGAGCTTGGATTTACTTATGCCTAGGTTAGGAGTCTTTTTTTCTGTATCTCCTGTGGGTGGTAGTGGCTCATTTTGGGGAAATCCAAATTTTAAAAAATGATTCTCAAGAAGCTAGACTGGAAAAGATGAATCCTGAATTGAACTTAATGGAGGCCAAATCCTTAAGAAATTTTTAGAATGTTATCACACAGGAAAACAGCCAAAACATTGGGAAGCTATTTACCCAGAAATCGCAATAATTCAGACAAGTGAATTTGGGATTGCTATGAAAATTTCCTTCTCAGACACAAAATACTAGTCCACCAAGTGCCTTGCCAAACCAAGAAACAGTTCTGAAGCAGAGAGATGAATCATTGGGAATCATTTGGTCTCTTTTGCCTTCTTTTCAACCATTTGATTCAATGATGCTTGTCCCTCAGAATCTCCTCCTTTGACTTTTTCTCCTTCAAAGAAGAATCATTTGTTATCTTCTCACTATAATTAGATGGTTTGGGGGGATAAACATCAGACCTTCATAGCTGCCAGACCTGATTTATAGGAAAATTATTTGTTCTAATTATACAGAATGATTCATAGCTTATGCAAATGTGTGATTTATTACCAGACCACCTCTTTTATATGTAGGTCCCATTCTCTTTAGTTTTTAGTTCAGTGCTTCCTAGGAATAGCAATACCATCTAGACCAGACTGCTGGATTCCTTTCGTCATTCTCTTGACAGTCTAGAATAATAATGGCATGCATTCATTCACTTGACAAAAAGGTCATCAAGCAGTCTCCATGGACAAGACACTGGGATATAGAAATGTGGTTACATTTACTTTTATAGAGGACATCGGGGAAGGGCATATTCTGTAGCACTGTAACATCCTTTATCTCATGTTAGCCTCAAGGCAGCCTTTATCTCATGTTAGCCTCAAGCCCTGTAACATTATTTATACCTCATGTTAGCCTAAGTAAAGCAGCCCATATATTCTGAAAGTATTACAGATGAGGAGACAGCTCAGAGAGGGAAAGTGACCTATCCAAAGTCAGTTGGTATTAAAATTATAGGAATCTACTGGGAATAATACATAATTCCTAGTACTCAGAGTCAGCTTGCATACATTCACACATACTTTGTGTGTGTGTGTGTGTGTGTGTGTGTGTGTGTAGGAGTGGGGTTGGGCATGAAGTCAGGGCTGGGAAGTATTGTTTTCCTATGTGAAGGGATGAAAAAGATATATTTTCTTAAAATGGCTCCACAGTTTATCTACCTGACCCTCCACTTTATTAGTTTAAGGTATTAAAGGCTGGTATTAAAGTGTCAGTGCTCTTTGGGAGGGAGGCACATTTAAATCTGATACTTGTTATTCATTAATTCAGCATGCCTTATTAGAAATCTTTTCAATGCCTGGTCTTGAGCCTAGGTACCAGGAGAGGGGTGGAGGGTGGCAGTTATGTGGATGTGATAAAAGCATCAGTTAGAAATGGCCTCTCTCATGATGGAACCCAATTCCTGTCAATATTTCTGTTTTACTAACATGCTTAACTTTCTATGTTAAAGCTATTGAGAATTTCACATAGGAAAATGTTGTGTTTTTTTTTTTTTTTTCATTCCTGAATTAGGTATCAGCTCCAAACCTTTCTCTTTTCTTCCTCTCCTGGTACGTGCCTGTATTATCTTACTAGACCTTGAGTTCTTTGAAATCAGAGACATGTATTCCATATCTATGTCTTCAGTGACTGATACACAGTAAGTTCCCAACAGATATCTGGGAACAAAAGAATCCCTTAACGCATTGTTAAAGTTACCTCTGCTTCTTTCTCTTAAAGATTCCTTCATTCTGGCCCTTATTTAGTTCCTTTTTGTTCAAAGAAAGTATGCTTATTTTTAGGGTTTCTTCTTCAATCCTCAACTATCCAAATATCTTTCTCTATTATTTGTAATCTTTGCCAAGGTCCGTATTCTCCCCCTGTGACTTCTTTAAAGCTATTAAAGGAATAGATTAATGTGAAAATTGGGTAACTTTTTTTCACTTAGCTTCCCTGAGACTTAATTTCTTTCTTTGGAAAGTAGTAACAATATCTACTTTTCAGGTTATAATTATAACCAAGTGAGAGTATATATTGCCAACCACTATTTCAAAATTCAGCTTAGGTATAAGCACCTCTGGCAAGTTTTTCTGACCCTTACCTTCCAGGCTGTCTGATTGCCTTCTGTGTTTTTCAGAGTTCCATTATTTCCCTCTGTTTTATACTTGTAGCATTATATTTTCAGTTTTAATTTGTCTTTTTCTTCTACTACACAGTGAATTTTTGGACAGTCTCTTATTAAACTTTGTATTCATGCATATTCATATTCATCCTCATATGTTTACTGAGCAGCTATTATGTGCCAGCAATGTGCCAGATGTTGTGAGTTTAGCAGTAAGACCCACAATGTCTCTGCCCTAAAGAAATTGTAGTGTTTAGCTTCAGTTCAGCACAGGAGTCACTAAGTGTGTGTTGGATGAATGAGTGAAAAATGAACATAATCACACAAGTGGATGAAACTACTTGTTAACTGTAGAGTGCTGTATGGGTGTTAATTATTTATACTTTCTGCTGCATAGAAATAAGGATCTGATACAATATCCAATAGAATCTTCCCAGAATCTTCTGTGCCAGTTGTCTTTAAATAGATATGTGGTCTTCCCCTTGCTTATGATTTGCTAATTGTCTAAGTATTAGTTTAAATAGACTCCCTTTCTTAGCTTAAGTATTCCCCATCACCTTTCCTGCTGTTTTCTTTCTTTACTAATAATTTTTGACCTGAGGATGAGAAAGCCTCAAAAGAACCAATGAGAAGAGCAAACTTTTTATTTTATTTTTTACTTTAAAACATAAGCCAGTTTTCTCCAAAGATCTACTAGTAATAGAGAAATCTTCATGGGCGCCTAGCTTTTGGGTCCCCAATTTTTTTTAAAGAAAGTGAACAGTGCTTTACAATTTTCAATTAATGATAAAAAAAAAAGTTGGTCATATAATTTATCTTCCAAAGCTTACATTTTTGTGTCAAATGGTACTATTGAAATTTATGCTAGGATAATATACATAAAGTAGGACTGTCCCTGGCAAACCATGATAGATATGTTCTCATTACTAATAGGGAGCTAGCATAATGTCAAACATGGGTCAAGGACTTGACCCGATGGGCCAATGTGGGGTCAATCCTCACTCTGAAATTTTCTATTAGAATAACTATGGATAATTTACTTGAACTTTCTACATCTATAAAATGAAGTTACTAAGCTTGTCCCCTATGTAATAGCATTAATTGAGATAACACGTATAAAGCTGCCTAACAAAACCTGGCAAATAGGAGATGCTCAAAGAATATAACTTTCATTTCTTTTTAATTCCCCTAATAACAGCTCTGCCATTAATTCAATGTGTGACCTTGAACAACTTTTCCAAATTTTTTTATCAGTCAAATGGCAGAATTGAAATAGATGATCTCTTTATTCTCCAGTCATTTTTTTTTCTGGATTTCTCAGAATAACCCCATTTAAAACAACCTTGTTACCATAAACTTCCACATTGTCTTGGGAATCTTGATATCTACAGGATATGTCACAGGTATCCTTGACATGAAAAACAGTGCCAAAATTGTCCAGCAGATTATCTATCATATCTTCTAATTCAGAAATTATAATTTTCACATTATGAGATCCTTCCAAGAACTCAGTCACATTTTGTACTCCTCTCTCAGAACCAGTGTAGCCAAAGCTGATTAACTCTTACATTTCTGATCCTGTAACATCACAGAAATTGGGATATTCAAGGATGACATAATAATTAATGCTTTCAATCCAAGCTTTAAGCTATTTATTAAAGGAAGAAGAGCTTGTGGTGGCTGATCCATTCTCCTTTGAAGATTCTCTTCCCCATATTAAATAACCCAGATTCTTTAAACTGACCCTTTCTAAGGATATGCTGGCAATTATTTAGTCAGCAGTTCCTCTTGCTAGAATCTGATCAAATGTCCTCCATTTCTGGTTCCCTACTCTTTTACCAAATCTGTCACCAAATCTTACTGATTCTATCTACTAAACATATGTTAAAACTGTCCCTTTTCCTTACCTTCTCTGCTTTAAAGTTGTGTTTAGTTCAAATTAACAGTGTTAAGACTTAGTACATGCTATGTGCTAGGCACTCATTACATGCTCTGTTAACATTTATTACACGTTATGTGCTAACCAGTGAAGGAACAAAGATGAAAAAGTCTGTTAGTGCTAGAAATGATTGTAGAATTCATCTAGTCCAACTACCTGATTATGTAGTCAAGGAAGCTGAGATTCAGAAAGGGAAAATGACTAGTACAAAATCACACAGCTAATAAGCTGCAGAGCTAGGGCTAGGACTCAAGATTTTTTTTCACTCTCCCCTCCAAGAATCCTTTCCCCTCTACCACTGTAAACTTAAAAATAACCACTCCCTTCACTGTTTCACCCTAATCATGTTTAACATTTTGTATAGTACTTTAGAGTTATAGACCCATACCAGTCATCTAATTTAGTTTTTATAATGTTCTTGTAAGAGTTTATTGTTAATCATGGTAACCCTGAAACTCAGAGAGGTTAGTTAACTTGTCTTGGTATAAGTTCTGAAACTTATACTCCAAATTCATTATTTTTCCCCATACTGCACTTCCTTTATTGACATAAGCAAGTATTAGACTATGACTGACATGTGCTGGATTGTAGAGATGTTAGACGTGAATCCTGCTTTTGGAAAAAACAATATAGACAGATCATAGACTGAAAGTAAAAAGTCATGCTGGCTGTTGTGTAAGGGCTTCCTGGAACTGTTGTATCTTCTAAAGGTTGTTGTTTATGGCCCCCTAGTTTTTAAAACTGCAAAAATAAAAGCTCTAAGTTAGTTATTTTTGATAAACCAACAAATGAAATTGCTGCAAAAATTAGGTCATTTTGGAAAAATTGGAAGGTAAGATTATCCAGAGTTAATGTCTGATTATATTATATACTTAGGACAGATTTACCATGGGTGAAGCCATTGTGGCCCACATAGAAAAATTATTCATTAAAAAACTTACAACAAAAAGTTTTCAGGAAAAAGGTTAAAAGTAAATTCTCAACAAACTCAAGAATAAATTGATACCATGCATCTTTTCTGATCATGATGCTATCAAACTGGAAATCAATTGCAAAAAAAAAAATAACTGAAAGGACACAAATAAGTGTTACTAAACAATGAATGGGCCAACCAACAAATCAATGAGAAAATTAAAATTAAGTGAACCAAATGAAAATGAAAATAGTAGTTCGAAATGTTTGAGATGCACAGAAGCTGTCCTAAGAAGGAAGTTTATAGCAGTACAGACCTACCTAAAGAAGCAAGAAAAGCAAGAAAAATCTCAAATAGAAAACTTAACCTTACACCTAAAGGACCTAGAAAAAGATGAACAAACAAAACCAAAACTAGTAGAAGGAAGAAAATAATAAAAAGAGCAGAAATAAATGAAATAGAAACTAAAAAACAAAAAGACAAAAAAGAAAACAGTACAAATTATCCTAAGTGTATGGAAACACAGTCTTGTGTTTCTTGTGTAAGCAGTGAAGGAACAAAGATGAAAAAGTCTGTTAGTCTTGAAATAGTCAAAGCAGTCTTGAAAAAGATGAACAAAACCGGAGGTATCACAATCCTACATATCAATAGATACACTACAAAGCTGTGGTCATCAGGAGAATAGTACTGGCACAAAAAGACATATCTTGTGAATATGGAACAGAATAGAAAACTTAGTAAATAAACCTCTAATTATATGGTCAGTTAAGTTTTGGTGAGGGAGGCAAGAATATGCAATGGGAAAAAGACAATCTCTTCAACAAATGGTGTTTGGAAAACAAGACAACTACATGCAAAAGAATGAAAATGGGCCACTTTCTTACACCATAGACAAAAATAAACTCAAAATGGATTAAAGATCTAAATGTGAGATAAAACCTTTAAAATGCTAGAAGAGGGGATCCCTGGATGGCTCAGCGGTTTCGTGCCTGCCTTTGGCCCAGAGTGTGATCCTGGAGTCCCGGGATCAAGTCCCACGTCGGGCTCCCGGCATGGAGCCTGCTTCTCCCTCTGCCTATGTCTCTGCCTCTCTCTCTCTCTCTCTCTCTCTCTCTCTCTGTCTATCATAAATAAATAAAAATAAATTTAAAAAAATAAAATGCTAAAAGAGAGCACAGACAGAAATATCTCTGATATCAGCCATAACAACATTTTTCTGGATATGTCTCCTGAGGCAAGAGAAATAAAAGCAAAATAAAACTATCAAGACTGCATCAAAATAAACATCTTTGGCACAGCATAGACCAAGACCAAAAGGCAACCTACTGAATTGGAGAAGATCTTTGTAAATGACATATCAAACAAAAGTTTAGTTTCCGAAATGTATAAAGAATTTTCATAATTCAACACCCCAAAACCAAATAATCCAATTAAAAAATGTAACAACAGACATCTCTCCAGACAGACTCCATACAGTTGACAAAATCCATAAAGTTGATCAACACACACATGAAAGAATGCTCAACATCACTCATCATCAGGAAAATGTAAATCAAAACGATTATGAAATATTACCTTGGGTAGCCCAGGTGGCTCAGCGGTTTAGCGCTGCCTTCAGCCCAGGGTGTGATTCTGGAGACCTGGGATCAAGTCCCACATCGGGTTCCCTGCATGGAGCCTGCTTCTCTCTCTCCCTGTGTCTCTGCCTCTGTGTGTGTGTGTGTGTGTGTGTCTCATGAATAAATAAATAAAATCTTTAAAAAAAAAAAAAGAAATATTACCTCATGCATCTCAGAATGGCTAAAATAAAAAACACTGGAATTGACAAGTGTTGACAAAGATATGGGAAAAAAAGGAACAGTTCTTTGTCAGTGGGAGTTAAAATTGTTGTAGTCACTGTAGAAAGTGTTGTAGTATGAATATTCATCAAAAAGTTAAAGATAGTATCACCTTATGTTACAGTAATTCCATTATTGAGTATTTACCCAAAGAGTATGAAAACACAAATTTGAAAAAAATATTTTCCACCCATGGTTTTGGTAGCATTATTTACAATAGCCAATTATGGAAGCACTCCAAATGTCCACTGATAGATGAATGGATAAAGAATATATATATATATATATATATATATATATATATATATATATAACTTATATATTCTTTATATATATTCTATATATATATTCTATATATATATTCTATATATATATATATATATATATATCCACACACATACACACCACTTGTTCACTTTATGACAACTCCTTCAGTTGTACACTTAGGAGTGTGTGCATATGTTCACAGATGTGCATAATGTATGTTTCTATATATTGTGTGTATATATACATACATATATATTATATATATGTCTGGCTATATATACACACACATATATATAATGAAATATTACTCAGTCACTAAAAAGAATGAAATCTTGCCATTTGCAACAGCATGGATAGATCTAGATAATATAATGATAAGTGAAATAATAAAAAAAAAATACCATATTATTTCACTTATATGTGGAACTTAAGAATCAAAACAAATGGCAGTAGGGGAACCTGGAGCTTGCCATGTCCATTGAATACAGCTAGATGAATATTAAATCATTTGAACACAAAAGAAACTGATCTGCGGATTGAGAGCAAAACTGTACAACTAGAGCTAGAAAAAAACACACTGTGGAAGGTGGGAGCTGGAGAGAATCAACTGAGGGAGAAAAGAACTGTGGGTGATGTGAAGGAGAAGGAGCTCCAGTTACAGAAGAGTGAGAGAGAGAGAGAGAGAGGGAGAGAGGGCAAGCACAGGGGATCTCAGAGGAAGAACTCGTCCCCAAAACTGTTGACTTGGAATAGAAGAGGGTTAACCACCAGAAGCTTTATAAGCAGCATAGCACAAAGTTTGAAGTTTTGGAGGTCCTTGCCTATCACCCAGGTCTGGTGAGCTGAGCAGTCCTCCAGTGGGGAAGGAGGGTGGAGGCCTGGGAGCAGATGGCTTGGTCTGAGGATGCCCTGGGCCCTGCAGAAACAGTTCCCTTGCTTGGAGTGCCTTTGGGGAAAGTAGCATAGCCTCTCCAGGGACAAAAAGACCTAGCAGATGCCAATGTGCTGAAATGTTCACTAGCATAGGAACAGAGACACTGACCGAGGAGAGCAAACCTTGGTGCTGGGTTTTGGCTATGCTCTACCATAAACTCTGAACTGCTCTGCTGTTGGAGTACCAATTTCTGGGACAAGCCAGCAAACAGCAAAAGCCCAGTGGGACCCTCCCCCAGAGGATCAGCAAAGGTCAGTGTCTCATGGATCTCTAAATTTGGGAGTTTTGAAGCCTAGCCGAATAGCCTGAGATAAAACACAGGAGCACTGTGCCACCTGGCAGGTGGACAGCTGAGACACAGGCGGGTGAAGGCAGGGGTCCGGCAGAAGCAGGGACACAAGAGGGGTGATTGTTTGCTCTTCTGTGAGGGCTTCTTGAAGAGTAGCTAGTGCAAGCTTCCAGCACTAGGGTTGAGAGAGGAGGGCAACTTCATCCCATTCCCCTACCCCACATCAGCATTGACCAAACTCATTGAGAAAAATATTACCATCCAGTGGAGGCTAGAGCCACTTACACCAATTGCATCACCACTGTGCCCTGCGGGTACATCTCCACTAGGGCAAATTTGCCTGAGAATCAGTGCAGCAGTCCTCACCCCCTAGAAGACCAGCACAAACCCTTTGTACCTGGCCTACTGACCATAGAGTGCTACAAAGCTTCAGCTCAAGGGGAAATAAGATCTAGCCTCCTTTTTAAAATTTTAATCTTAATTCTATTCATTCATTCATTCAATCTATCTTTTTTTTTCTATCTAGCTTCTTTTAACAAGCGGAACAAAGCACACATAGGATCTAACTTCCCTTTTTTAATTTATTATTTTTTGGGAGCAGTACCTTTTCCCAATATAGCTATTACTCTTAAGAGCATGAATGCCCAGGCTTTACCAACAACAACAACAACAACAAAATAAAATAAAATAAACAGTGAGCCAGACAAAATGATAAGATGGAGAAATTCACCCCAAAAGAAAGAACAGGAAGAAGTGATGACCAGAGATTTAATCATACACATATAAGTAAGATATCTGAACTAGAATTTAAAACAACAGTTTTAAGGATACTACCTGGGCTCAGAGAAAGCATAGAAGACACTAAAAAATCCCTTACTGCTCAGATAAAAGAACTACAAACTAGGCAGGCAGAAATTAAAAATGCTATAATGAAGATGAAAATCTGAATGGATGCCAAGACAATGAAGATGGATGAATCAGTGACATAGAAGATGAAATTATGGAAAATAATGAAGCTGGAAAAAAAGAGAATAAAAGGTATTGAATCATGAATGTAGACTTAAGGAACACAGTGACTATTTGAGACATAATAACATTTATATGATAGGCATCCCAGAAGAAGAGATAGAAAAAGGGGCAGAAGGTTTATTTGAGCAAATTATAGGCCAAAACTTCCCTAATCTGAAGAAGGAAACATATCAAAAACCAAGAAGTACAGAGAACTCTCATTAAATTCAATAAAAGCCAGCCATAACCAAGACATATTGTAGCCAAATTCACAAAATACACAGAGACAGAAAGAATCCTGAAAGCAGAAAGGGAAAAAACTCCTTAACAAGGGACTACAAGGGAAGACAGATCAGGTTTGCAGCAAATCTGTCTACAGAAACTTGGCAGGCTAGAGAAGAATGGCATGATATATTCAATGTGCTGAATAGGAATAATATGCAGCCAAGAATACTTTATCCAGCAAAGCTGTCATTCAGAAGAGAAGGAGAGATAGTTTCTCAGACCAACAAAAACTGAAAGAGTTCATGAACTATTGCCCTGCAAGAAATATTGAAAGGGGCTCTTTGGGAGTGAAAATAGACCAAAAGTAACAAACTGGAAAGGAACAGAGAACATCACCAGATACACCAACTTTAAGGGCAACCCAATAGCACTAAATTCCTATTTATCAATAATCACTCTGAATGTAGATAGACTGAATGCTCCAATCAAAAGGCAGGGTATCAAAATGGATTAAAAAAACAAGACCCATCTATATGCTGCCTACAAGAGTCTCATTTTATACCTAAAGACATCTGCAGATTGAAAGTGAGGTGATGAGAACCGTCTCTCATGCTAAAAGAAGCCAGAATAGCCTTCTTATATCAGACAAACTAGATTTTAAACCAAAGATTGTAACAAGATGAAGAAGGACATTTTATCATAATTAAAGGGTCTGTCCATCAAGAAAATCTAACAATTTTAAATATCTATTTCCCCAACTTGGGAGCACATAAAGCTATCAAACAATTAATAACAAATATAAAGAAACTCGTTGATAATAATAGAGTAATATTAGGGGACTTTAACACCCCACATACAGTAATGGACAGATCACCTAAGCAGAATATCAACAAGGAAACAGTGGCTTTGAATGACACACTGGACCCGAGGGACTTCACAGATGTATTCAGAACATTTCATCCTAAAGCAGTGGGTACACATTATTTTCAAGTGCACATGGGACATTCTCCAAAATAGATCACATACTAGGTCATAAATCAGCCCTCAATAAGTACCAAAAGATTAAGATCATAGCATGCATATTTTCAGACAACAATGCTATCAAACTTGAAGTCAAACACATACACACAAAATTTTTAGAAAGCCCACAAATACATGGAGATTAAAGAACATCTTACTAAAGAATGAATGGATTAACTGGGGAATTAAAGAGGAAATAAAAAAAATACATGGAAACAAATGAAAATGAAAACATGACAGTCTAAAACCTTTGGGATGCAGCAAAGGTGGTACTAAGAGGTAAGTATATTGTAATACAAGACTATTTCAAGAAGGAAGAAAAGTCTCAAATATACAACCTAACCTTTCCTACCTAAAGGAGGTAGGAAAGAACAGCAGATAAAGCCTAAAGCCAGCAGAAAAGGGAAAATAATGACAATTAGAGCAGAAATAAATGATATAGAACAACAAAAATTGTAGAACAAATCAATGAAACTTAGAGCTAGTTCTTTAAAAGAATTAATAAAATTGATAAACCCCTAGCCAGATTTATCAATAAGAGAAGAGAATGGACCCAAATAAATAAGATCATGAATTAAAGAGAAGAGATTACTCTCAATATCAAGGAAATACAAGAATTATAAGAGAATATTATGAAAAATTATATACCAACAATCCTGGTCAATCTGGAAAAACTGGCCAACTTCCTAGAATCATACAAACTACCAAAACTAAAACAGGAAGAAATAGAAATTTTGTACAGGTCCATAACCAGCATAGAAATTGAATCAAGGGGCAGCCCGGGTGGCTCAGCAGTTTATTTTTTATTTTTATTTTTTATTTTTTTGGCTCAGCAGTTTAGCGCCACCTTCAGCCCAGGGCGTGATCCTGGAGACCCGATATCGAGTCCCCAGTCAGGCTCCCTGCATGGAGCCTGCTTCTCTCTCTCTGCCTGTGTCTCTGCCTCTCTCTCTCTCTGTCTCTCTCTGTCTCTCATGAATGGATAAATAAAAATCTTTAAAAAAGAAAGAAATTGAATCAGGAATCAAAAATCTCCCAACAAACAAAAATCCAGGGCCAGGTAGGCACCTAGGGGAACTCTACCAGACATTTAAAGAAGAGTTAGTATAAATTCTTCTCAAACTGTTCCAAAAAGTAAAAATGGAAGGAAAACTTCCAAACTCCTATGATGTCAGCATTACCCTATTAAAAGAAGAATTACAGGCCAATATCCCTGATGAACATGGATGCAAAAATTATCAACAGAATACTGGTAAATTGAATTGAACAGTACATAGAATGAGTTATTCACCATGATCAAGTAGGATTTATTCCTGGGCTGCATGATGATTCAATATTCAGAAATCAATCAATGTGATACACCACATTTATAAAAGGAATGATAAGAACAATATGATCATCTCAATAGATGCAGTAAAAGCATTTGACAAAGTAGGGCATCCATTCTAGGTCCATAAAAAACCTTCAACAAAGTAGGTACAGAAAGAACATACTCAACATCATAAAAGCCACATGTGAAAGACCCACAGCTATTCAGTGGGGGAAAACTGAGAGCCTTTTTCCTAATATCAGGAACAAGGCAGGGATGTTCATTTTCACTACTATTTAACTATTAATATTACTAATATTATTATTTAACATAGTACTGGAATTCTTGGCCTCAGCAATCAGACAACAAAAAGAGATAAAAGGCATCCAAATCAGCAAGGAAGACGTCAAACTCACTATTTGTAGATGACATGATGTTTTATATAGGAAACCCAAAAGACTCACCAAAAAAAAATTGCTAGAACTAATATATGAATTCAGCAAAGTTGCAGGATATAAAATCATTGTACAGGGGATCCCTGGGTGGCGCAGCAGTTTGGCGCCTGCCTTTGGCCCAGGGCGCGATCCTGGAGACCCGGGATCGAATCCCACATCGGGCTCCCAGTGCATGGAGCCTGCTTCTCCCTCTGCCTGTGTCTCTGCCTCTCTCTCTCTCTCTCTCTGACTATCATAAATAAATAAAAAAAATTAAAAAAAAATCATTGTACAGAAACCTGTTGCATTTCTTTTCACAAATAATGAAGCAGCAGAAAAAGAAATCAAGAAAGTGATCCCATTTACAATTGAACCAAAAACAGTAAGATACGTAGGAATAAACTTAACCAAAGAGGTAGAAGATTTTTCCATTGAAAACTATAGAACACTTATGAGAGAAATTGAAGAGGACACAGCGAAATAGGAAAACATTCCATTTTCACGGATTAGAACAGAAAACATTGTTAAAATGTCTTTGTACCCAAAGCAATTTGCATATTTAATGTAATTCCTGTGAAAATACCACCAACATTTTTCACCGATCTAGAACAAACAATCCTAAAATTTGCATGGAACCACAGAAAACCCTGAATAGTCAAAGCAATCCTGAAAAAGAAGCAGAGCTGGGGGCATCACAATGCTGGATTTCAAACTATCTTACAAAGCAATGGTGATTAAGACTGTGTGTTACTGGCAAAGAAACAAACACATACATCAATGTGAGTGAGTATCAGTACTCTACATCAATGGGTAGAAAACCCAGAAATGGACCTACTTCTGTATGGTCTACTAATTTTCAACTAACCAGCAAAAAATATCCAGTGGAGAAAAAGACAGAAATTGGTTTCAAGAAAACTGGAGAGCAACAGGCAGAAAAATGAATCTGGACCACTTTGTTATACCATACACAAGAATAAACTCAAAATGATGAAAGACCTATGTGGAGAACACAGGCAGCAACCTCTCTGACCTCTGATGGAGCAACTTCTTATTAGACACATTGCCAGAGGCAAGGGGAAACAAAAGCAAAAATGAACTACTGGAACTTCATCAAGTTAAAAAACTTCTGCACAGTGAAGGAAACAGTCAACAAAACTAAAAGTCAACCTATTAAATGGGAGAAGATATTTGCAAATGACATATCTGACTAAGGATTAGTATCCAAAATCTATAAAGAAGGTATCAAACTCCACACCAAAAGAAAAATAATCCAGTTAATATATGGGTGGAAGACATGAATAGACATTTTTCCAAAGAAGACATCTAGATGGCTAAAAGACATGAAAAAGATGTTCAACATCACTCATCATCAGGGAATTATAAATTTGGAAAATAAAACAAAAGAAATGAACAAAGGTAAAAGAGAAACCAAGAAACAGGCTGTTACATACAGAACTAACTGATGGTTACCAAAAGGGGTGGATCAAATAAATAAAGAGGATTAGGCATACCGTTTTTATGAATAATGTGTAGAACTGACGAATTATATCACTGCTTTGAAACTAATATAACACTGTATGTTATCCTGGGATTAAAATTTCAAGAAATACGAAAATTAAGTGAAGTGATTCTTTACAACAAAGAATAAAATAACCACATGGACCCAGGTAGGAGAGACAGAGATAGGGTGTCACCCAAACCCTTACCTTCATTATAGCAACACACAATAGAGAAATCTCACTCTTCTGGACCTTCTCCCAGAACAGTGAGGGTTTGGTGTCCCAAATAAAGCATCCAACCCTAAGTATCTACACTAGAGATTCAATTCCCTAAAAACATCTGGCTTAGAAATCTAATGGGGCTGACATTTATGGGACCCAAAGTGCTATAGGAAAATTAGTTTCTCTTTTGAAGGGGCTCACGAGCAGTCTTATGTTAGGATCTAGTGTAAAAGCAACAATTTGAATGTTCCTGAACTATATGTGAGGAGGGTCCATTGTCTGGTATAATGGCATCTGCTGGAGTGGTATGTGACATTTGGGGCACTCTCTAGAAATGGAGGCGCTGATAAACACAATTTGTATGCTCTCCATCTACTCTGCTAGCCTAACTAAATACATTTGGGCATGATACCTTCAATCTGCCTAATTGGGATGGGCAAGGACAACTGGTTGCTGCACGGTCCTGCTGCCTTACTGATACTGGAGAGTGTGAGCAGTTGCAGCGAGTGTAAGTTGAAGTTGACAAGTGCAAACCATCATGGCATTCTCCTGCTCCCAGCCTACAGCTGGTGCATGGGCACAGACAAGGCAATTTCCTGCTGCTTTTCTGAAGTCTGCAGGCACATAGTTAAGACATTTTCCCTCTGCCCTTCTGAAGTCAGTTAGCATGGATGGCCTTCTATACTCTCAAGCTATTTACCTAAATAGTAGGCACACATAAACAATGCAGGGCAAACAGTATCGACACAGGGGATGCCCCTTGATCACCTGGCCCTGGTGGCCAAGGTGACTCGTGTTCTTGAGCTCCATGCAACAATTGGAAATACTTTTCAAGTATACATGGAATATTCTGCAAAATAGGTCAAATTCAAGAAGTTTCTAATTGTATCAAGCATCTTTTCCCACTATAATCTTTGCCCAGTACAAAACTAGAAATCAATCACAGGAAGAAAACTGGCAATAGGCGCCGCAGTGGCTCAATGACTTAAGCATCTGACTCTTGGTTTCAGCTCAGGTCATGATCTCAGTATCCTGAGATTGAGCCCAGCATGGTCTCCTGGCTCAGCAGGAAGTCTATTTCCCCTGTCTCTCCCTTTGCCCCTTCTCTCTCTCTCTATCTCTTTCTCTCTCTCTCTCTCATATAAATAATTTTTTTTAGGAAAACTGGAAACAATACAAATACATGGAAATTAAACAACATGATGAGCAACTAGTGGATCATAGGGGAAAACAAGGAAAAATAAAAAATTATCCAGAGATAAATGAAAACAGACATGTGACAGGAAAATCCCTGGGATACAGAAAAAGTGATTCTGAGAAAGAAGTTCATTGCTATACAGGCCTACCTCATAAAAACAAGAAAAATCTCAATCTAACTTTGTGCCTAATAGAACTAGAAAAAAAAAATGAAGCTCAAGGTTAGTAGAAGGAAGGAAATAATAAAGATCAGAATGGAAATCAATGAAATAGAGACTAAGAAGATAGTAGAAAAGATCAGTGTAACTAGGAATGGGTTCTTTCAAAAGATAAGGAAAATTGACAAGCCTTTAGTTTAGTTACAATCACAAGAAAAACAGAGGGGCTCAAATAAAATCAGAAATGAAAGAGGAGTTACAATTGAGTACCATAGAAATACGGAGTATTGTAAAAGAGTACTATAAACAGTAATATGACAAGTGGATAATCTCGAAGAACTGGATAAATTCATAGAAACAAAATCTTCTGAGACTGAATAAGGAAGAGAAGAAAATCTGAGTAGACTACAATTACTTATGGTGATTGAATTAATAATCAAAATCTTCCAACAAACAAAAATTCAGACAGCTTTCCTGGCAAATTCGACCAACATTTCAAAGAGGATTCAATTTGGAAGAGTTATTTGGTGAGATTGTCAAAAAGAAAGGGGTGGGGAGGGAACTTTGTACACTGTTGTAGGAATGATGGTGCAGTCACTATAGAAAACAGTATCTAGGTTCATCAAAAAATTAAAATAGAACTACCACATGATCCAACAGTTTCACTCTTGGTTAAATATATAAGGAAAATTAAAATACTAATTCAAAAAGATAAATGCACCCCAATGTTCACCGCGGCATTATGTACAATAGCCAAGATTTGGAGACAACCGAAGTGGCCACTAATGGATGTATGGATAAAGATGTAAAAATGCAGCTATAACAAAGAATGAACTCTTACCATGTGTCAGAAAATGGATGGAAATTGAGGGTATTATTCTAAGTGAAATGAGGTAGACAAGAAAGGCAAATACTACATTCCATTTATATGTGGAATCGAAAAGAGAAAACAAAGAAAAACAAAATCCAGACTCACAAATACAGAAAACGGTTTGGTTGTAGCCACTGGGAGTGGCAGATGGGGGGTAGCGGGTGGTGGGGTGGTGGTGAAATCAATAAAGGGGAATCAAGAATTGCAAACATCCAGTTATACAATTAGTAAATCATAGGATTTGGTAGTGTACGGTATGAGGATATAGTCAGTAATAATTGTATTAACTTTTTATATTGTTGAATGATAACTAGATTTATTGAGTTGATCATTTTATAATGTATACAAAGGTGAAATCACCATTTGTATATCTGAAACTAATATAATATTGTATGTGAATTATATTTCAATTAAAAAATTGAAGTAAAAAGGAATAATAATATTACCTACTATATAGCCTTGAGAATGCCAGAAAATACCTTAGTTCATATCCTGGCACATAAAAAGCACTCAATAAATATTGGCCAATATGATTATATATGTTTTGTGTTACATAATAGCAAATTCATGCTCCTTTATGCATATGATATGACAGGTGATTTTGGCTTTGATAACATCAGTTATATGGAACAACCACATGTCTCCACTGTATAGTTGACTCAGGCCTCAATGACTGGGACCATGTTCTACTCACTCCTACAACCTTCACTCTCCTTTCCAACATCCAACAATATTGTACACATCAACTTCTTTAGTACTTAATGAATTGAATTCTTTTGAAGAAGCAATGAAATATAGTATAATCTGAGGGACACAAGAAACCTTCCCTATCCAAACCCAAATCATCTCTTAGTAATAAAATTCCACTCTAGAATAATTGTATCAAAATTGGAAAGGAGGGATGCCTGAGTGGCTCACTGGTTGAGTGTCTGCCTTTGGGTCATGTCATGATCCTGGGGTCTTGGGGTTGAGTCCCCACATCAAGTTCCCCGCAGAGAGCCTGTTTCTCCCTCTGCCTAGGTTTCTGCCTCTCTCTGTCTCTCTCATGAATGAATAAGTTTTAAAAATCTTTAAAAAAAATTGGAAAGGATACTAGAAATCATGGAGTATATTCATGAAGCCCTTTCCTCTAAATGGATAGACTGTCTTCTGTAATGCCTAGCCTCTGTTTGGTTATCTCCAATTATAGGGAAATCCTGACTTCATAAGGCAGCCTGTTCCAGATTTGGCTCCTGTAATGGTAAGGAGGTTGATTCCCAATATTGATTTGGAATCAGCTTCCCTTCACCTCCAGATATATAGAAAATTGAGAAACTGTGAATAGTAACTGTGCAGTGGAGCAGTTTTTTTCAAGAGAAGTTTGTTTTTTCTCTGTTTGCCATCTCAGTGCTTTGATTATTCCCTTTCCCCCCCTCAACTTATGGAATATCATTGTCTGGATGGGTGAGATTTTTTCCCTGTCACTTTCTGAGAAATTCTGTCTCCCGAATTTCTTATTCCAGGAGATGAAAGAAACTTTACCTTTAAGATTTAGTTTATTCTCAAATGATTCTTCCATGCTCCTGGTTTGAATAGGGGTACCAGAATAAAATAGATCCAAGTAATCCTTATGATCAACAATAAGTTTTACAAGACCCATGGACAGGTCATTTTAAATTTAGAAAGCTCTGAAAGGAACCAGTATGAATGGCAGGAAACTTGGGTTCTAGTCTAGCTCTGCCTTCCATTTTTTATATAACCTTGGGAAAATCTGTCTTATTATGGGCCTTTATCTCTGAAATGCATGGGATTAAATTTAATATTCATTACCTCTTCTCTGATTCTATGCACAAAGTTTGAAGAATTTTTGAAATTTTTCATGCAGCCTCATTAATTAAATGTTTTTTTTTATCTGATTGGGCACAGTTGAAGAAGTTGTAACTTTTTTATTGTTTCATTTATGGTCAAACTCTGACATAAAAGAAAATGAGAAATTTTAGTGGCAACATATCATTAACTTTATGACTCTGAAATATGAGAAAGATTCTATTTTATTTATTTTATTGTTTCCCCTGCTGTTAGCTAAAGTTGACTAGAGAGGATAAGGTAGGGTCAAGAAAAAGGGCCAAGGCTCTTATTTAGGATGATTTCCGGAAAGATGTCTTTGACAGTTGCCATATCATATTGTAACTTGGTAGTTGGGTAGCTATATTAATTTTGCATTACATCTACTGCCTGTGAAAGAATCATCATAAAGGGTATATTAGTGGTGTAATATTTTGCCAACTTTTGTTTGGGATTTAACAGGTTTATTTGCCCATTGTTAATGGCTTAGGAAGGATATAATATATACAAATCATATCTTGAAGAATGTGTCAATATGAGTGGTGACACTGTATGGGTAGTAGCTCATAAGAAAACGTTCTTTTTGGTGGCTTAGCTGCCTTATTCCATCTTTGTAGTATCATTCATTTGTCTTTCACTTATAAACATTTATTAAGCCCTCCTACTTACCATGCTCATTGCTAGGTGCTGTGGATACAAAAGTGAAAATGGAAGAGTTAATTCATCCTTATCTGGACTTTTGTGGCATATGTCCTTCACATGCCTGACTGTATTCGTGGCAGTGAGATGGTAAAAATCAGTGCCATTGAGAATCTTGGGAAGGCTTCCCTCTTTGTCTCCAGCACATACACAGCACAGTACCTGGTACAGAGGAATCCCTCAGCAAACATTTGGGGAAGGAAGGAATGTATGAGTGCTTATTCTGTTAGGGAATCCTTGTCCTGTTGGTTCTGGGAACTAATCTTTAATATGCAACCAGAGAACTCACAATCAAGGAGAACATGTTTTATGTGAGAATTGCTAAAATAGACTCATGTATATGAAGAAAAAGCAATTAATTCTGTCTTTGAAGATATTAGGGAAGGACATTCCAGGTAGATGAAACAACATGAGAAAATATAGAAGATGGTAAGAACACATGCTGTGTGCTCAGGGACTACTGAATCCTCCTGTAATCATAGAGTAGACATGGTGGAAGGGGTGACAGATGGTAGTATAGCAGGAAATATCTCAGAAATACAGATTACACGGAGTTTCAAATGCTATATTAAGGAGCTTGACCTTGACTCAGTAAGAGAGGGGAATATATTAAGGCTTTTTGAGCATAGGAATGTCCTGTCCTTATTTGTGTTTTACAGTTCACTCTGGTATCAGAGTGAAAGATGGATTGGTGTAGGGCAAGACTGGAGGAGGGAAATCAATTCATCCAGATGAAAGATAGACTAGAACAGTATCAGGTGGGAAGGAAGAAATGGACTCTACCTTGAGTTGGAGCATAATCAAATGGAAGATTTGAGCTGATGAAAAATTGAACATGTTTTTAGGTTGATGTGAAAGAAGTAATGGAAATCAAATGATTGAAAATTTATGAAGAAAAGTGTATAATACATGTGTGATGTCCTGGTAGAGGCTGGAAAGATTAGAATCCAGAATCTGGGATGAAGAGTTAGTATTGGGCAAAAGGAGAAAAGGAAGAGAAGGATGTAATCCAGAAGTTTGCCTCTTATTATGTGTCTCTGGGGCTCATTATATTTTGCATTTGTCCTTTAGACACAGCAGCCTTTCCTGCCAGCTGTAACTCTTGAGTTGTTTCAAAAGACAGCAGGATTTAGGCTCACCGATGGATTATGCCATTTTTTTCATCCTCTCAGCAATAGTCTTGGACACCTGTGCTTGCCAATCCCCCCATACTAGTCATTGAAGGTGTAGCAGTGAATCACACCCAGTCTCTGTCCCAGAGAAGCTACTGTCTGTAAGGGAAGACAGTTGTATACACAAATTAATAAACTAAAGTGTTACAGGTGCTTTAACAAAAGTTGTATTTAAAATAATGCTTTCTGGGCAGCCCAGGTGGCTCAGCGGTTTAGCGCCACTTTCAGCCCAGGGCATGATCCTGGGAGACCTGGGATCAAGTCCTGCATTAGGCTCCGGGCATGGAGCCTGCTTCTCCCTCTGCCTGTTTCTCTGCCTCTCTCTCTCACTCTCTCTTTCTCTCTTTCTCTCTTTCTCTCTTTCTCTTTCTCTTTCTCTTTCTCTTCTCTCTCTCTCTCTCTCTCTGTCTCTCATGAATAAAATAAATAAAATCTTTAAAGAAATAATAATTGTTTCTACCTGGGTTAGATGGACAAAAAAGTCTTCATAACAGGGAGTAGTGCTTGAGCTGAAGTTTGAAGGTGTGGCTACCTAGCATTTGTCTAAGTGAAATAGCCATCCAGAGAAAGACAAATGCTATATGATTTCATTGATATGTGGAATATAAAAAACAAAATAAAATAAAAGAAATAAAATAAATATAAAAGAATAAAAGAAACAAAACAAAGGAATAAAGGGGAAAAAGGAAACCATAAAAACAGATTCTTAACTATAAAGAACAGATTGTTACCAAAGTGGAGGTGGGTGGGGGGATAGGTGAAATAGGTGAAGGAGATTAGGAGTGCACTTGTCTTGATGAGCACTGAGTAATGCTTGGAACTACTGGATCACTACACTGTACACCTGAAACTAATATAGTTTCTCTAGAACCATCCATGTTATTGCAAATGGCAAGATTTCATTATTTTGTATTGCTTAATAATATTCTATTATATATATAATGATATACACACACACACACACACACACATATATATATATATTTATCAGATCTTCTTTATATATTCATCTATCCATGGACCATTTGGGCGGGCTGCTTCCATAGTTTGGCTATTGTCAGTAATGCTGCAGTAAACAAAGGAGTGCATGTATCCTTTTGAATTCGTGTTTTCATATTCTTTGGGTAAGTACCCAATAGTAAAATTACTGGATTGTAGGGTAGTTCTATTTTTAATTTTTTGAGGAGCCTCCATACTATCTTCCACAGTGCTGTCCCAGTTAGCATTCCCACAAACAGTACGTAAAATTTCCTTTTCTGCTGCATCTAATGCTACGTCTTCAATGGCCATTTATCAACTGATGACTTTCAAAATTCTGCCTCTACCTTTATTTTATTATTTTTTTAATTTTTAAAAATATTTTATTTATGAGAGAGAGAAAGAGAGAGAGAGAGAGAGAGGAGGCAGAGACAGGCAGAGGGAGAAGCAGCTCCCTGCAGGGAGCCCAATGTGGGACTTGATCCCCAGACCTGGGATCAGAACTTGAGCCGAAGGCAGACACTCAATCACTGAGCCACCCAGGTGTCCCTCTGTCTCTACCCTTAGATCAGAACATGAGTAGGAACCAGGATTCAGAGATCTTAGATTTTCCAAATTAGTCTCTTCTACCTTGATTATTGCCTCCAGAGAGTCCTAAATTGGGAAGAGATTTCCAGCTAAGAAAAAGAAATGTTTTCTTCTATCAAACATTTTAATTTGAAACCCGAGTTATTCCTGGAAGATGATTTATCAAGGAAAGGTTTCATGAGTGTAGGATTGACTGACAGCCAGTTGTGGTGACCAGTCTGCTGGGAGTAGATCCCATGGCATTGCCTATAATCTGAATTTCAGAATAATTCTCTAGTGTCCCCCTTAGTCTCTGAAGTAAAATTTAGATTTGGGTGTTTGAGGAAGGTATGAAAAAACCCAAGATGAACAATTTGACTTTAGATGACACTAGAGTAATGAATAGTGAAGCAGACAGTGCTTATAAGAATTTGAAGGGCAAAAATACCAAACATAGAGGAACTAGTCCTCTGAGAATGCATAGATGAAGCCAGTTAAATCCAGAAATTTAAAAAGTATAGGTTGATTTTTTTTTTTTTAAGGAAAACCACCATACAACCTGTTGCACTCGTGTCTGCAGATCTGTGGCAGCAACTCCTCCTAAAGTTAATGGCAATCTCCCAGAAAAGTTCCCTGGGGATTTCACGCCAATATCAGTCTCCTGTCCACTAGAAAACACAGTTCCTTTTTATAATGTTGCATATGCGTAATGTATAATATGTAAATTAATATATACACTCTGTTATTATAATATAGTATATGGTGTATATGTATATTGCAATATATATGTATATAGAAGAATATCTAGTAAGTATATAATTATAATATAAAGTATTAATCATATTAATATAATTCACTTATGAGTAAATTTAAGTTTTAAATTATTTATAAGTATTATTTTTCATTTCAACAGGCTTCATTGTAAATATCTATCAATCTAATATATCCTTACAGTAAATACACTGTTTCATTCTTAAATAGTATTCTTGCCTCTTAACTATTAACCACATATTTAAAATTACCTTATATTTGTCTATTTCAAATCCGTCTGTCTTACTTTCCATCTTACATGACATAATTGAATCTTTTTTTTTTAGTTTTATTTGTTTTTATTTTTTAAGTATAACTAACATATAGTGTTAATTAGTTTCAGGTGTGCAATATAATGATTCATCAATTCTATATAATACTTAGTGCTCATCATGAGAAGTGTACTTTTTCTTTCTTTCATTTAAATTCAATTAGCCAACATATTGAACATCATTAGTTTCAGATGTAGAGTTCAGTATTCACCAGTTGCATGTAACATCCAGTGCTCATCACATCAGATGCCCTACTTAATGCCTCTCACCCAGTTACCCAATCTTCCCACCTACTGCGCCTCCAGCAACCCTCAGTTTTCCATAGTTAAGAGTCTCTAATAGTTCGTCTCCCTCTCTGATTTCTTCCCATTTCATTTTTCCCTCCATTTCTCTATGATTCTTTTTGCTATTTCTTACATTCCTCCTATGATGAAACCATATAATTTTCTTTCTCTGATTAACTTATTTCGCTCAGCATAATACCCTCTAATTCCATCCACATCAAGGTAAATGGTAATATTTCATCCTTCCTGATGGCTAATATTCTACTGTATATATATGTCACATCTTTTTATCCATTCATCCATCAGTTGACATCTTGGCTCTTTCCACAGTTTGGCTGTTGTGGACATTGCTGCTGTAAACATTGGGGTACAAGTGCCCCTTTGGTTCACTACTTTTGTATATTTGGGGTAATTACCTAGTAGTGCAATTGCTAGGTCATAGAGTAGCTCTATTTTTAGCTTCTTGAGGAACATCAATACTATTTTCTATAGTGGATGTACCAGCTTGCATTTCCACCAACAGTGCAAGAGGGTTCCACTTTCTCCACATCCTCACCAACATTTGTTGTTTCCTGACTTATTAATTTTAGCCATTCTGACTGGTGTGAGGTCATATGTAATTGTGGTTTTGATTGGTATTTCCCTGATGCCATGTGGTGTTGAGCATTTGTCTATGCTACCCACAGCAGTCCGCACATTCAATGCAATCCCTATCAAAATGCCATCAACATTTTTCACAGAACTGGAACAAATAATCCTAAAACTTGTATGGAAGGAGAAAAGACCCCAAGTAGCCAAAGGAATGTTGAACGGGAAAACCAAAGCTAATGGCAATGCTGGACTTCAAACTATATTACAAAGTGGTAATCGTCAAGACAGTATGGTACTGGTGCAAAAACAGACGCCTAAAATCAATGGAACAAAATAGAGAACTCAGAAATTTGGACTCTCGTATCTATAGTCAACTAATCATGAACAAAGCAGAAAAGAATATCCAATGGAATAAAGACTGTCTCTTCAAAAATTGGTGTTGGGAAAATTAGACAGTCACATGTAGAAGAATGAAAGCGGACCATTTTCTTACACCATACACAAATGTAAACTCAAAATGGATGAAAGACAACTATGAGACAGGAAGCCATCAAAATCCTGGAGGAGAACACAGGCACAACCTCTTTGACCTTGGCTGCAGCAACTTCTTGCTAGACAGGTCTCCAAAGGCAAAGGAAACAAAAGCAAAAATGAATTATTGAGAATTCATCAAGGTAAAAAGCTTTTGTACAGCAAAGGAAACAGTCAACAAACTAAAAGATAACCTATGGAATGAGAAAAGGTATTTGCAAATGACATATCAGATAAAGGGCTAGCACCCGAGATGTGTAAAGAGCTTATCAAATTCAACACCCAAAAAAACAAAAATCCAGTCAAGAAATGAGCAGAAGATATGAACAGACATTTGTCCAAAGAAAACATACAAATTGCCAACAGTCAAGAATTGTACTCTTAATCCCTTCTATTTCACTCATCCTCCCACCCATCCGTCCTCTGGCAACCTCCAGTTTGTTCTCTGTATTTAAGATTCTGCTTTTTGTCTCTCTGTTTCTTTATTTTTTGTTTTTTTTTGTTTTTGTTTCATTTCTTAAGTTTCCCATATGAGTGAAATCATATGGTATTTTTCTCTCTCTGATTGAGTTATTTCACTTAGCATTATGCCCTTAAGTTCCATCCATGTTGTTGCAAATGGAAAGAACTCAAAGTATGCAACTGAATACCAAGAAAAAAAAAAAAAAAAAAAGAAAGAAAAGAAATAATTCTGTTAAAAATGAGCAGAGGACCTGAATAGACATTTTTTCCCAAGAAGACACAGAAAAGGCCAACACCTGAAAAGATGTTCATCAGGGTAATACAGATCAAAACCACAATGAGATATTACCTTATACATTTCAGAATAGCTAGAATCAAAAAGACAAGAAATAAGTAAATGTTGATGAGGATGTAGGAAAAAAGGATCCCAACTGAATTTTAAATAAATTTTAATTTTATTAAAATTTTTATTCTATTTTATGAATTTTCCTTTAATTTTCCTACCTCAGTCTTAAATATATTCTATTTGAAATCTCTATTTCAGTTTAAATAATCTTCACATACCATTTGTAGAGGATATCTCCTGGTTTAGTTTGCTAGTATTCTTTCTTCCTTCTGTTAATATATTTACCTTTGTGGAATAGTTCTTAACCTCGTGTTTTGTAGTTTCAATGGGATTTTCAATCGTGGTTTTTCCACACCTTCAATCACAGTGACTGCCATTTGACCCCAGCTTCACCTATTATGGTCCCCTCAACCCCTTAACCACAGTGGTAAGTTCAGTTAGTTAAGTGGCACATGTTGGAGGGACCAGTAAGAGTCATCTTGGGACTTTTTATTCCATAATTGAAAAGGAGAAGATTGTCTTTCTCTTTGAAGTATAAGCCATAATGGATAGAACTCTGAAGCTGCTGACAGTTGCATCTCCTTCCTCATGAAGGAGACTGAGAGAATGAGCTCTATATAGAGACAAAATCTGAAACAAAAGAAAATGTTGAGGGCATCATATGAGGCCCTGATCCAGTTCTTCCATTTGTTCTAATTATAAGAGCCAATAAGTATTCTTAATTAAAGAGTTGGTAGTTGGCTTTCTGTCATATGCAAATAAGAGAGTTCTGAGTAATACACATATATGAATCTTAAAGATATTTTCCAAACTTACATATCTTATCTGAGATTTTCTTCTGGACCTGACCTCAGGATTATATTAATGTTAAAGATTATTTTAAACTACAATCCTGATTTGAAATAGAGCGGATTTAAAGGACTTCTTAGTTGCATCCATTGGAAACAGTTGGGATTAGAACAAAACCTTGTTTCTGAGTTTCAGACTCTAGGTATAGTCATATGTTGGGGCATAAGGGTGTCAAAATTCTTGTGCCCAAGATTGCGAATCCGAGAAACCACCAAGGAGCTGACACCGATGCAAACACACGAGGGTTTATTTACAAGCTGGAGCTTGGGTCCAAGCATACCGGACACAGCGGAGCAGGGACTTGGACCCTGAGGTGGGTTTCAGCTTAGTTTTTATAGGCTGGTCTAGGGGATCTTCAGAAGGGGTGGAGGAATTTCTCAAGTTCTTTTTACATTTTGATATGGGGCTTTCAAGGGTGTTGAGCTCTGTTCTTATTCTAATAGGGGCTTCCTGCCCTTGGCTTGGGCTCTGTTCTCATTCTAATAGGGGCTTTCTAGGACATTAAGCTGCAAGCTGTTTTCTTCCTGTAACTGAAGTAAGGTCAAGTTCAGCTCTTATTCACAGGGGCCTGGGATGGCTGCACTTGTGATAACACTGACCTCAAAGTGGAAGGGCCTTAATTTTCTCGGCCTCCACAAAAATATGTGATATTGGACCTGTTGTGATTGTAAGATCACGCATATTCTAGAACCAGCTCTATCTCCAGTTTTCTATAGGATTTTAGATAAATGCTTTCCCTCTTGTGGTTTCAATTTCTCTTTCTAGAAAAATAAGTAAGTGGACTTGATTTTCTCTTTCAGCCAGTAGTCTGACTTTTTTTGCAGCCTAGAATGGTTCAAAGGCAGAGATATCAACAGTATTACCTGGCAGACTAGGCACTGACAATCTGAGTTGACTTAAAATCTACTAAGTTAAAAGGATTTTTGAAGTACATTGTCTCAAAGATTTTTTTACTTTTACACTTTGAAAGTTACATAAAATAAGTCATACCATTAACCAGATTCCTGTATCCAGAGGCTTCCTCAGAAGAAAAGTGACTTTGAACACTTCAATATAGGAGCACCTGGGTGGCTTAGTTAGTTAAGTGTCTGCCTTCAGCTCAGGTCATGATCCTGGGGTCCTGGGATTGAGCCCCACATGGTGATCACTGCTCAGCAGGGAGCCTGCTTCTCCCTCTCCTTCTGCCTGCTGCTCCCCTTGTGTGTGTGCCCTTGCTCTCTCTCTCTCTGTCTCTGTATCAAATAAATAAATAAATCTTAAGAAAAAAGAAAACTTCAATATTTTCTCAAGTAAATTAACTGTTTATAAGTTTTGTGTCTGTGTGTATATATGCATATATATATATATATATGATACATATATGAGTAAGAGAGAGATACATTCTGATTGACATTTCATTTTGCTCCAACTAGAATTTGTGCATAAACTCCCATGAATCACCTATTTGTACATACCTCCATGTTTTTGCTCATAATGATCCCTCTGCTTGGAATAGTCTTCCCACTTTCAATCCCCATCAAATCTTATATTATTGCATTTTTCATATTGCGTATTTATTATTGTAATATTGCATATTTCATATTGTAATTTTTACATATATGCATGTTTTTCTCATTAAACAAGTAATCTTTGAGTAGAATTGTTATGCCCAACTTACGCATCCAAGAAACCACCAAGGAGCCGACACCGATGCAAACACATGAGGGTTTATTTACAAGCTCGAGCTTGGGTCCAAGTATACCCGACACAGCGGAGCAGGGACTTGGACCCCGAGGGGGGTTTCAGCATAGTTTTATGGACTGGTCTAGGGGACCTCCAGAAGGGGTGGAGGAGTTTCTCAAGTTCTGTTTACATTCTGATATGGGGCTTTCAAGGGCATTGAGCTCTGTTCTCATTCTAATATGGGGCTTTCTAGGGCATTAAGCTGTAAACTGTTTTTTTCCTGTAACTGAAGTAATGTAAATTTCAGCTCTTATTCACAGGGGCCTTGGATGGCTGTACTTGTGCTAACGCTGAACTTAAGTGGAATGGCCTTAATTTTCTCGGCCTCCACAGAATCATGTCTGATTCATCTCTAGGCCCAGTTTAGAGCCTGGCAAAGAGTATATGCTCATTAAATAGGAGTTAACTACTTTTAAGCCTAAGCAAGACACTATCCAATTTCTTATAGTTGGATCTTGGTCATATGTAGCTTCACTGAGAAAGGTCATGGTATGCTAGTTAATGGTTCTTTGATTACAAAAGGAAGTCTATGCTCCTTACCTTAACATTCAACATTTATTTTGTACAAATGTTTGAGAACAGAAATAAGCCTGGTATTTCCAGGATTTACTATCATATTCTTAATGCTTAGCATAGGATATAAAACAGAGTAAATACCCAATAAATGTTTGTTAAATCAACACAAAAGTTTTCTGTGAGGAGAAGGCATAGATGAGGACTAGTAGAAAATGTACAAAATAGATGTTGACATTTACATTTACTTTCTGTTCTCAGAATGCATTTGAGGAGGTCTACAACAAAGCCTATGATGAATCCTTAGGGAAATCTGGCTCCTCAAGCTGCTGCATTTTACTGCTTTGGTTTCTCTTTGAGCAATTTGCCCAAATTCCTCATCTCTCTAGCAATAAAATTGTATTCGTATTTAATTTTCAACACATACTTTGCCAGAGTTTCATTCCCCAAACAATTAAATATTCCCGATAAGTATAAATAGGCACATTGCCATCATTAATATACTATGTTTCTTCCTTCTGCTGTCCTCATTTATCTCCTTTTCTGGATATTGCCTCCTAGACCCAGGTAGGGAAAGAATTCAGAGTAGTTGTCACTCAAGCATCCCTATAATGTGAGTGGTCAGAGAGATTGCCATAGCTACTGGAATCATACCTGCTTTTGGCTATAGCTCAGCTCAACTTGTCTTCCCTGACTCCTGGAGGTTATAGATTGGTCATTTCTTGTGGAAGAAAAAAAAAAAGATAAATTGTTTACTGTACTAATTATCACCCAAAATCTACAATTTTTTGCCTTCAGAAATCCCTCTTATACATTATGTCTCCTTCTACACTACCACCATCTTACTTCAGACTATTCCTAACTCCTAGTTGGATTATTCAATAGCCTCTTCCTAACTAGTTTCTGACAATCCTCCACAGAAGGGAAAAGTGACTTTTGTGAAAGCATAAAACATAAACATAAAGAAAAAAGAACAGTAGAAGGCAAAGAGATCAATGGAACAAAGCTAAATTTTCAAAACTCAGATTTCTGGCTAGATTTTCATCCTTGAGGGCCTTGTAGATAAAGGGGACAAGAATGATTCTTATCTGTTTAACAGTAGTCACCAAACACCTGGGTACTACTTCCTGCCATGCATGCTACCCTCTAGCCACACTTGCCTGTGGTCATTACCAGACCCTCCTTTCCCATCCAGGCAAAATCCTACTGATCTATCATGCATGAACTCATTTTGTGCTCCTCTAAGACTTCTTGCATACTTTTCAACTTGGGTTCGGTGTACCTCCTTTTATTACTTTGTATTAAAATTGTTTATTTATTTGTGAGAATCTCAAGGACTCAGATTCTATTCATCTCCATTTCTCCTGCTAAGGTACCTGGTGACTGCTTAATGAAAGAAGATCCTTTTTGTTCCTTCAGTAGGTCTGCAGGGATGAGACTATGAATAGAAATCTGAGTTTTAGAAATTTAACTTTGTTCCATTGGTTTCCCTGTCTTATATTGTTCTATTGTTCTTTCTTCTTAGTTTATGTTTTTGGGTTAGCCTGGGATTAGTATTTGTGACCAGTTTCCCCTCAGGGAACAGGAATGCAGATTATCAGTTTCCTGCCAAGGAGCTGTGAGTTCCTGCTGAGCCTTTGCTTTGCTCCCCTTTATCATGCTAAAATAATGCATAAATCACCAAAGAGATACAATAATTTCTGTCCTCTTTAAGCATAACTTTAATGATTATTCATAATTAGGAAGTGGTTTATCTAAGAGGCAACTATGTAAAGGAGACCAAATTTGGTAAATCCTACACAGATGATGCTTGTAAATAGATTAAAGGCCTAGGAGTCTAATGGGTAGAAAGTTACCCAGATACGTTTTAGATCCTGATTCTGTAGGGCCATGAGCATAGATTACCTAGCAAAATCAGTTTCCTCACATGTAAAATGTGATTGATAACATAGTTCTCATGCAGTAGTTGTGAGTGTTGTGCCCAAGATTACGTATCCCAGAAACCACCGAGGAGCCGACACCGATGCAAACACACGAGGGTTTATTTACAAGCTCGAGCTTGGGTCCAAGTATACCCGACACAGCGGAGCAGGGACTTGGACCCCGAGGTGAGTTTCAGCTTAGTTTTAAGGGCTGGTCTAGGAGACCTCCAAAGGGGGCAGAGGAATTTCTCAAATTCTGTTTACATTCTGATATAGGGCTTTCTGCCACAGGGGTTGAGTTCTGTTTTCATTCTAATATGGGGCTTTGTGCCACTGGCTTGGGCTCTGTTCCCATTCTAATATGGCGCTTTCTAGGTCGTTAAGCTGTAAAGTGTTTTTGTTTTTGTTTTTGTTTTTCCCTGCTCTTATCCACAGGGGCCTTGGATGGCTGTACTTGTGCTAACGCTGAACTTAAAGTTGAATGGCTTTAATTTTCTCGGCCTCCACAGTGCGGATAAAAGGAGTAATACAGAACAAGTCACTTAGCTTCTCTGGTTCTAGTCTTATGGCTTAAAAACTTGGAAAAATAACACCTGGCCTATCATGGATATTCGATAATAATACCTAGCATGTGAATACTCTTAGAAATGGGGAAGGGAAAAATATTAAACAAATATAAGCCATTTCAGACTAAAAACTTGTATATACAATGCTATTTACGGTAATATTTTGGTGTGATCTTTTTCTAATAGTTTCTATAAGATTTTCTAATTCAGGTAAAATATATTTTTTTGCTTACATTTCAAATAGTCTTAAAACCTCCTTTTACCCAAGGTTAAAAATCAGATTTTCATTTGTTTAGGTTCCTACTGCAAAATTAAATGCTTATTTTGTTTTGTAGATTCATTCCTGGGTGATAGACTAAAGCACACACTGTAAGCACTTGTCCAAAGTGAGCATAAAAGGATGAAAATTTAAATTTTTGTCCCAGATAGCCCCATAAGCTAGAGGATGCAGATAATTCTTTTCTTTTGAGGGGTAATTGAGAGATAGGAGTCACTTTAAAGTGGGGGAAACATGATTTTAACTTAGAAAGGCTTTGTGTATTGGAAGGCTTAACATACCAGAAAGCCAAACCATTTACTCCAAAGTACTAAGAAGTAGAAGATTGATAGCCTTTCTAATGGAAAGAATGGGACAAAAAACAAAACAGTGTAGATAGTCCTTTAACCTAGGCTGTACTCAGCCCCCATACTCTCATGAATTCATCCTGCTTTGATTCTAATACTCTAGTTTCTGGGCTCCCAAAGCCCCCTCTCTAACCATGGACTTCTTTCTTGTACTGCCTCACCTGATGGCTTTTAGGACTGAATTATTCAGGAAGAAAAGGAAAGAAGAGTAGGAGTAAGAGATTTGCCATACTTTTTGTTAATTGTTTTTCCTACATTGGATTGGATTGAAACTTCTACTTATAATTTTATAATTGTAACTTCAAATTTGTAACATTCATTCTTAACCATGTGTTTCCCTTAACAAGGCTGAAAATTATTCAATACCTTTATCCTCTTTCTGGAAACAAGGCAAGAATCTTAGCTTACCTAAATAAACCCTCCTCTGAACTACTTCCCCTTCCTTTCCTAAGAATTTTAATTAAACATTTTAAAAGTATAAGACAAGTTATTATTTTTACTGCTAAAAGATCTGCCACCATGTTTGACCCTTTTTTCTCTCACCTTTGTTTTTACAATCCCAGTACTTCTAATGCTGGCAGGTCAGGTCCAAGGACCCAGAGGGGGGTCCCTGCAGGACCAGCTAAGAGGGTCCTTGGCTTTGCACAGGATGGAAATCTAACACAAGCAGGCAGGAAGTGAGAACAGAGTTTATTGAAGATATATAGAGAGTAGATACAGATGGAGCATCTGGGAGACTTGGAAAGGAAAGCGACATGAGTCTCGTTTTTGCATCAGGTCTGGGGGTTCTTGTTGAGAATTGTGGTCTGGTGTACGAGTCCTCTCAGGCACCCAGGAACCAGTTAGAACGAAGACAAGGGCCCAGATGTGATTCCTTGGTGCCAGAGGGTCTTGGTGTTGAGAAATCCAGTGCTGGTAGTCTGGAATATGCAATCGATAGCTTCATCTCCTCATTCTCACTTGGGCCTGCCTTAGATGTTATCTATTCCAAAGAAATCATTAACTCCTTGTCCTTCCCTCTGGCTTCATTTTTCTTCTTAGAGAAGTAAATCCTTTATTAGTACTTTCAGTGAGGACATATGGATGATAAATTCTCTTAGTTATTGTGTATCTGAAAATGTTGCTGTGTTCCCCTAACTATTGAATAATTGTTTCAGAATATTCCAAACTGGCAGAATTTATTTTATTACTTTGAAGAATTATTTTCTGGTATCTATTACCACTAACAAGAGTTTTGTTATTGGCCTACTTATTATGATATATGATAAATATACCTTTTTGTATGTTAGTATGTAAGAGGATATTTTTTTCTTAAATCTTGATGTTTTTTGCAATTTCATTTTTTTTTTTTTTTTTTTTTTTAGTAGTAAGGGGATACTCACTGCTATACTCATCTACTTTCTAGATGTTTGCTCTCCTTCATACTCCTGTATATACCTGTATATGCTATATCCTGGCCTCTGGTCTGAAACCTTGTTGCACTTCCTCTACTTCACTAGCAGCACTTCTAAAACTTCCCCTCTTACTACTACCTTCTTCTGTTGCAACCCTTTTTGATATTTATGGTTCAGCTCAAATTTTACATCTACCAGAAACTTCTCTAATTGTATCAGTTAGAATGAATCTTTCTCCCAAATACCAATATCATGTGTTATGACCCAGGACATTTGACATATTTAGTCCACATAGCCTTCTCATAAATATTAAAGAGCATATAAGAAAAGGTATAGGTTTTATAAACAGAGAAGCCAGAATTCATTTTTTAGTTCTTTAGTTACTTGGTGTGTAGTGACTTGAGGGAACTTAATCTTTCTGAGCTCCAGCTTCTTCACTTATAAAATGAAAATAATATCTACTTTATAGAATTGGCATAAGCCCAAGCTACTAAATCTTCTGAGTTACCAGAGACAAATCAATTTACAACCACACAGATAACCCAGAATTCTTGTTCTTGTCCTGTGCAAAACCCTCAGTTGTCCTTAGAAAGCACTCCTGGATATTTTCAGAAGCCCTTAAGATGATATCTCACATGTGCTTTCAAACCAGTCTGTCAGTTTCAGACCCCATGTGTCTCCTCTTGGTCTCTGGTTCCCCCAAGTATTTACTTTTTGAACAAGAAGTTACTCGAAGGAACCTAAACATAGACACCATATTCATTCATATATTAATATAATAAATATTCATTGAATATATACTATGCATCATGCAATACACTGGGTGCTAGGAAAATATCAGTGAAAAAAATGAAAAATCTCTGCACTTTATGGATCTTATATACTGAAGGAACAAGAGAAACAATAAACATAATAAATAATGCAACTATTTGCAACTGGATTGGATGAGTGCATCCATTCAACAAACATTTTTTTAAAATATTTTATTTATTTATTTATTTATTTATTTATTTATTTATTTATTTATGATAGTCACAGAGAGAGAGAGAGGCAGAGACACAGGCAGAGGGAGAAGCAGGCTCCACGCACCGGGATCCCGACGTGGGATTCGATCCCGGGTTTCCAGGATCGCGCCCTGGGCCAAAGGCAGGCGCCAAACCGCTGCGCCACCCAGGGATCCCTATTTTGTTTATTAAAGCCGAAGGTGGCACTAAACTGCTGAGCCACCAAGGCTGCCCTCAACATTTTTAATTGCCAACTAAAATCTCAAGCATGGGGACACCTGGGTGGCTCAGCAGTTGAGCGTCTTTGGCTCAGGGCATGATCCTGGGATCCAGGATCGAGTCCCACATCGGGCTCCATGCAGGAAACTGCTTTCCCTTTGCCTGTGTCTCTGCCTGTCTCTCCCTCTCTCTGTCTCTCATGAATAAATAAGTAAAATCTTTAAAAAGATTAAAAAGTTCAAAAAATGAAATACCAAGCATTATATTATTAATAAGTAGATGTAATTCTGCTACATGAAGTATATACAATAATAGAAAGGATACACATTAAATAAATATTCAAATAAATATATAATAACAATGCAATATGTGCTATGTAGATAAAAAATAAGATTCTATGAGATATAATGAGATAAGAAGCACTTAGGGAAGGCCCTATTTAGGGCAGTTCATTTATAAAGAAAGCTGGAGGATGAAAAGAAAGTAACTAGTCTGAAAGGACTTAGACATCCACATAGAGAAGGCATGTGCCAATGTCAACGCAAGGGTGCTACCTCTGCAGGCCTTCATGGCTTTCAATATTTGGAGTACTAGAGTGAGATGGAAATCCTTTTTGAAGTGGTTAAAATGACCACTCATCAACTTTGTGCCTTAATTTTGTTTTTGGGATCTGAAGCAGGTATTTGCCCCCATTTTCTATACAGTTCCCCCAAAAAGCTATTTATTTACAGAGCAATTTCTCTCAACCTAGCCATGTTCTCTAAAGCACAGGTCAAAAGTGCATCTTTACTTTTACTCAACCAAAAGGCACATTTGGATGACTTTCTAGGAAAAAGAATTACATTCAATAAGGATGGAATTCAGATCTGTACTTTTGAAAAATAAGAAAGAGCCAAAAGCTATGAAAGGACAGTTTTTCTTGTTTCTGCTTCTACTCATCTCCCTTTCCCCATCAAAGCTTCAAACCTTTGCTGCATCAATTTAGCAATCTTCCCCCAGAATCTCTGTAAGAAGGAATATTCTTCCAAGAATATGATACAGGAATAGGAGCATCTTACTCCAGGGATCATTTCATTCTCCCCATGCAGTGATGCCTCTTATAGTAAAAATGAAAGTGTACAACATGGTCTTGAGCATAGAGTAAGCATTTAATCAATGAAAATGGGTTTTTTCTTCTTCTTACTGATTTGTTTAACTATCCCAAATCTACTGTTAGATTTTGAATTTATAAAGGATAGTGCCAGTTTCTTATAATTTTTGCACTTCCCACAGATTCAGATTCAAGCAAACTTATTGAATACTTTTTATGTGCCAGTCACCATGTTAAAAATTTCTCTGTATATTGTTTTGCACAATTCTCGTGACACATATGTGAAGTATGCTTTGTCACTTTAGATTTTGCTGAGCAAACTTAGGCTTAGAAATACTAAGTAACTGGTTCCCAATAAAACAGTGGTAAAGCCAGTGGTAAAGTCCAGCTCACCTAGTCCTTTTTTTTTTTTTTTTTAATTTTTTTTTTAATTTTTATTTATTTATGGTAGTCACACACAGAGACAGAGAGAGAGGCAGAGACACAGGCAGAGGGGGAAGCAGGCTCCATGCACCGGGAACCCGATGTGGGATTCGATCCCGGGTCTCCGGGATCGCGCCCTGGGCCAAAGGCAGGTGCCAAACTGCTGCGCCACCCAGGGATCCCATCACCTAGTCCTTAAAATGATATTCTTCCCAGTGATATGATACTATTAATACCTGTAGTCTGTAACCAAGAGCTGTGGACATTTTATGCTTTGATAGGGTTTGTGAAAGAATGGGAATTGGTCTGTTGCTTAAAATGAAAAATACTTGTTAACATGCTATGCTATTTTGTTTAGGCTTTAAAATTTTATGTAAATTGATATGGTGAGATTTTTATGATATAAAACTAAAACCAAGTAAAATATATGTATATTATGTTTCTATATTTGTTTTAAAAAATACACACAAAATGGGGGACACTTGGGTGGCTCAGTTGGTTAAGCATCTAACTCCTGATTTCAGTTCAGGTCATGATTTCAGGGTCAAGAAGTTGAGCCCTGCGTTAGGCTCCATGCTCAGTTTGGAGTCTACTTGGGATTCTCTCTCCCTTTTCTTTTGCCCCCCCACCCACCAAATAAATAAATAAATCTTTAAAAAGTACATACAAAAGAAAGGAATACATAGGAAAATCTAGAGTAATAAGCATTGAAGTTTTAACAATTTTTGGTCCAAAGTAGGATTACCAGTCATATTTGTCTTCTTTATGCTGTATGTTTCTTCTTTTTCTCAAGTTTTTTTTACTATACTGTTATTAGTATAACAAATTTAAAATTTAAAATAATTAACACAGGGCAGCCCTGGTGGCACAGCGGTTTAGCGCCGCCTGCAGCCCAGGGCGTGATCCTGAAGACCCCGGATCGAGTCCCACATCAGGCTCCCTGCATAGTGCCTGCTTCTCCCTCTGCCTGTGTCTCTGCCCCACCTCCTCTCTCTCTCTGTATATCTCTCGTGAATAAATAAATAAAAAGTCTTTAAAAAAAATAAAAATAAATAAAATAATTAAAACAAAAAAGAGAACCACTTATTCCATGGAATATTCAAGATGACATAAATTCTAGAGATTGGTGAATCAGGTGTTTAAAAGATCTATGAATATTGCAAATGTACAGTGGGGATGTAGAAAATATTGGATTTGTAGGTCAGTGTTCTTTCTAATCATTTGACAAACTAGGACATTTCTAAAGAAAACATGGACATGATACCTAACATATTATACCTAATATACCTAATATATTTTAAAATCAGCACACCAGCATTTGTTTTTCCACTGATACATTTGAAAGCATGTCAAAATCTAATTTTGATTAGATAAAGAGTGTGACACATCTAGATTATAAATGCAAATTCCAGTAGATATTTGATTTCATCTAATCAAAGATGTTATTTTTAATTGCTGTGGAACAAGATAATCTTGTGCAAATGAGGCATTGAGTTAATAACAGTACTTTTTATTTACATAGAGATTTTCTATGAGCTCAACATATCTCTTGAATTAAAAGGAGTTCTATGTTGGTGCAGTTACTTTGGAAAACTCTGGCAGTGTCTTCTAAAGGTGAATATATGTATACCTTGTGACCCAGAAATTATACTTCTAGCTTATCCTCGACATAAATGTATATGTATATTTACCAGAAGGCATGGTCAAAGCACTGTTATAACCCCACACCCCAAGGAAAGTATCCAAATGCCCATCAACAGTAGAATGGATATAGAATAGATAAATACATTATGTTATAATCCCACAATGAATGTTATGTAGCAATTAGAATGAATAATCTATACCTACATGTAGCAATGCAGATGAATCTCACAGACATTATGTTGAGTTAAAAAAAAGCCAACATAAAAGAATACAGACTATATGATTGTATTTATATGTTGTTCAAAAGCATACAAAACTAACCTATATATTAGAAGTCAGGGCAGTGTTTACCTTTGATATGTCTAATAATGAGAACGGAGCATGAGTGGAGGATATGTAAGGTGCTAGTAATATTCTGTTTTTGGATCTGAATGCTATGTTTCACAATGTTTCACAAATGTGCTCATATTGAGTTCTAAACTTATGATATATGTACTTTCCTTTATTCATATTAATTAATGTATCTTAAATTATTTTTATGTATTTTTTATTTATTTATGATAGTGACACAGAGAGAGAGAGAGAGAGAAGCAGAGACATAGGCAGAGGGAGAAGCAGGCTCCATGCACCGGGAGCCCGACATGGGATTCGATCCCGGGTCCCCAGGATCGTGCCCTGGGCCAAAGGCAGGCGCTAAACCGCTGCGCCACCCAGGAATCCCAATTAATGTATCTTAAAAATAGATGTTTACATATATAGCTTTAGATACCTTCTAAATATCCTCTTCTAGATTTTGAGCCATTATCTCTTGATACCTAAAGTAACTGTCATTAATCAAATTCACTTTTTCAAAATTATGTATTGTATACCTAATTTTGGTACGTAATAAGGCCTACTGATACCAAACCAAACTAAAAACAAGGAAAGAAAACTCAGTTCCTCTGCTCAAGAATTAATATGGGTAGGTGAGGACAGAGAAGTAATCAATTATGCCTAATATCACATAGAAATAAGTACAGAAAATTTTGCTAAAATCAAATGGGAATACCCAAACTAGACTGTGTGGGCTTGGTGACCAGAGAAGGCTACTGGGACAAGTGATACATGACTTTTACTGGAAAGATAGGCAATTAAACAGAAAGAAACTAGGGGGATCCCTGGCTCAGCGGTTTGGCATCTGCCTTGAGCCCAGCGCGTGATCCTGGAGTCCCAGGATTGAGTCCCGCATCAGGTTCCCTGCACGGAGCCTGCTTGTCCCTCTGCCTGTGTCTCTACCTCTCTCTCTCTCTCTGTGTCTCTCATGAATAAATAAATAAAATCTTAAAAAAAAAAAATAAACAGACAGAAACTAATAGGAAACATATTCTAAATGGATGGAACTCCATTTGGGAAGTATCTGAGATAAGCAGAAATACGGTCTCTGCAAGGAACAGATACTTAGTATGTCAGTAATACAGGTTGTAGAGGAATGGCAGAGTGAGGCTATGCAATTGCGAAAGGGTCTTGAATATTATACTGAAGAGTTTGGACTTTTCCTGAAGCCTAAGGGGATCTAATAAGTATATACAGCAGAAGAAGGAATATAAAGAAGAAGTGATATGATGAGATTTTAAGTTAAAAAAATCATTCTGGCATTGGTAGGGAGAATAAATTGTAGAGAGATAGGACTAGTGGCAGGGAGATCAGTAAAGAATTAACTGAAGAAATAATGAGAACCTGAACTAAAGTAGACAATTTACCCAAAACTCCACTTATACATGTATTTGAACATGGATCTGATTTAAGATTTGGGGAAATAGGCAGTAGATTTACACTATAGTATTTCAAATTCAATATTAGACCTGCCTGTTCTTCAGAATTCTGGGTGCCCAGAACCTAGGCTAGAACCAAGCCTGTTCTCAAGATCATTGCCAGAGAGATCCTTGTTTCTGATGGAACCCTATCTATTGAGGTAGACTTTTATAGTGGATAAATCTCTTCAGAGCTGCAAGGCTCAGCTAGCTGGTCTTTGTGATGTTCTAGATGTCAGACAGAAGAAAACCAGCTCTGTGGGAAAAGTTATCTCCAAGACTGATGAGCACAACAATAAAACATTGAGTGTTCTAAAAAACAAAAAACAAAAAAAAACAAAAAAAAAAAAAACATTGAGTGTTCTGAGATAGGAGGAAAAAAGAATGTCATCAAGAATAAATCCAGATTTGTGCAAAGGCACACTAGGAGTTTCTTACTGTTTATAAGACTAGATATACTGAGTGAAGTAAGTCAATCGGAGAAGGGCAAACATTATATGGTTTTACTCATACGGGGAATATAAGAAATAGTGAAAGGGATTATAGGGGAAAGGAGGGAAAATGAGTGGGAAATATCAGAGAGGGTGACAAAACATGAGAGACTCCTAAGTCTGGGAAATGAACAAGGGATAGTGGAAGGGGAGGTGGGTGGGGGATGGGGTGATTGGGTGATGAGCTCTGAGGAGGGCACTTGACGGGATGAGCACTGGGTGTTATACTATATGTTGGCAACTCAAACTTCAATTATATATATATAAAGACTAGATATACTGGAAATGGAGTTTCATTATACTGCTACATTGCTGACCTGGATGGCAATTCAGATGCTATCTAGCTAATATTTAGTGTAAATCATGGTAACTCTCACAATGGCAAAAATTGGCAATTCAGGAGTTCATTGTTTGCCTTACTGATGCTTTAAATGTCAAGAAAGCCATGAGTGTTGGAGCTGAGGCCTACCATATTTTGAAAAAATATCATTAAGGATAAGAGAAAGAAGCTACCAATAAACGGTATGAGGCAGTTTTCTACTAACATCTTAGAAGAGGCATCAGCTAACTCTGGCCTGTGGCCTAAATGTAGCCCACTTCCTGATTTTGTAAATAAGGTTTCATTGAAACACAGCAACACCCATTAGTTTATGAATTGTCTGTGGCTAATTTTTGCTACAATGGATAGTTGGATAGTTGTGAAAGGGATGATGTAACTCACAAAGTTGAAAATACTTATCATTTGGCCCTTCATAGGAAATATTTAGCTACCTCTGTTTAAAGTGTCAAGAAACCCTGGAATTGCTAATGAGTACTATTAGAATAGCTGGATGTAAGACAATGAGGTTTTAATTGGAATGGACTCTGAATTCTTCCACTCTGGAACATGTGCTCTAGAATGTAACTCTCTGGCTAACCTCAGCACATACATCCCCTGGTACCTCCTATCTTATAGCTTGGTATCTTCTTAGGGTATAAAGCAGAATCTGAGAAATAGGTGACACAGTTAAGGTACAAGATTTGAACATTACTTACCATAGACTTTGGTAAGGTACAAGATTTGAACATTACTTACCATAGACTTTGGTCAGGTTGCTTAATCTCCCAGAATCTAAGTTTCCTCATCCATAAAATAAATCTAATGCGTACTTCATAGAGTTCTTACGAAAATCAAAGGAGAAAATGAAGGTAAATTACTTTGTACTGGGGCATGCACAGAATATGCACTTTAAAAAAATGGAAGCTATTGTTCTTACTATTAATATTATTGCCACACAACAATGATTTTTGGCTTGTAGTTATCAGAAAAATTGAAATTAAAGGAGCAAACAACAAATGCCAGGAGGCAAACTCAGACAGGACTGGGAAAAAGTCCCAAGTACATCTAGGATGGTGTTCAATGACTCATTTTTTTTTCACTTTTTACTCTGAAAAATACAAAAGTAAACAGAAATCGTGCAATGAACTTCATGTACTTATAATTCAGCTTTGTCAATGATCAACTTGCCAATAATTTTTCATTTTTATTGCTACTCCCCTTTAACCCCTCTTTCACTGTATTATTTTAAAGTAAATCTTATATAATGTATTCCATAAATACTTTAGTATATACTTCTGAAAGATAAAGACTTTAAAAATAACTATAAGTACTAAGTAAATCTTAGTTGACTTGAAGCTTGCAGCCCTGTGTAATCCATTCAACCTCCCTAGTAATGTCAGCACACAAACTGAGCCATGAGGTCATGCCCGTTAGGAATGGTAGCAAGGCTGTTTGGCTGGGAGAAATAGAAGAAAGGTAAAGGTTACATGTGATATCATAAACACCCCAGATCATGTCATCAACATGACTGTGGCACAGGCAAGGGGGGCATCATGGTGTAATGGGAACAGGAATGTGCTTTGGCTCAGAAAGATCTAGGCTCCAAATCCTAATCCTACCACCCGTGGCTTCAACCAAATTACTTACTCTTAATACTTCTGTATGCAGTATTTAACAGTTTATCAAGTGCTGCTTTCATGACTGTTAGCTCATGTGTTCCTTATCGTATTGAGGGAGGACACTGAGCCTCAGTAAAGTTAAAGAGCTTGCCAACGGGCAAGAATATATAATGGGAAAAATATAGTCTCTTCAACAATGGTGTAGAAAACTAGACAGCTACATACAAAAGAATGAAACTATACCACTTCCTTACAAAATACACAAAAATAAACTCAAAATGGATTCAAGACCTAAATGTAAGAATTGAAATCATAAAATTCCTAGAAGAAGACATAAGCAGTGATGTCTCTGGCATTACCTACTGAAATATTTTTCTAGATATGTCTCCTCTGGCAAGGGAACCAAATGCTATTGGGACTACATCAAAATGAAAAGCATTTGGACAGTGAAGGAAACCATTAATAAAACAAAAGCACAGCCTACTAAATGGTGGAAGGTATTTGCAAATGGCATATCCAGTAAGGAATTTATATAAAAAATATATTAAAAAAACAACTCAATACCAAAACCCAAATAATCCAATTAAAAAATGGGCAGAGGACTTGACTAGACATTTTTCCAAAGAAGACATACAGCCAACAGACACATGAAAAATGCTCAGCATCACTAATCATCAGGGAAATGCAACTTAACACCACAATTCGTTATTACTTCATAACTATCAGGATGGCTAAAATGAAAACCACAAGTAATAACAAGTGTGGGTAAGAACATGGAGAAAAAGGAACCCTTGTGCACTGCTGGTAGAAATGCAAATTGGTACAGCCATTGTGGAAAACAATATGGAGATTCCTCAAAAAATTAAAAAGAGAATTACCACATAATCCAGTTTTTCACTACTGGGTATTTACCTGGAAAAACCAAAACTAATTGGAAAATGATACTTAGACTCCTATATTTATTGCAGCATTACTTATAATAGCCAAGATATGGAAGCAAGTGAAGTGTCCATCAACATTTGTATGGATAAAGAAGATGTTGTTTGTATATATGCACAATGGAATACTACTCAGCAGTAAAAAAAAGAAAAAAGAAAAAAAGAAATTTTACCAATTGCAACAACATGGATGTACCTGGAGACTATAATCCTAAATGAAATAAATCAGTCAGGGAAAGACAAATACCATATGACTTTACTCAGATGTGGAATTTAAGAAATAAAACAAATGAACAAACAAAGAAAAAAGAGACACACAAAAAAACTCAGACTTTTAAATACAGAGAACAAACAAGTGGTTGCCAGAGGAAAGGTAGGTGGGAAGATTGGTGGAGTAAATAAAAGGGAATTAACAGTATACTTAGCTTGATGAGCACTGAGAAATGTATAGAATTGTTGAATCATTACATGTTACACACAAAACTAATGCAACACTATATATTAATGACTCTTGATTTAAAAAAAAACAAAAACAAAAACACGAATTTCCCAAGGGTCACAGAGAATCAATTTCTTCAGAGATGATAAGGGAACATATGAGCTAACAGTTGTGAAAGAAGCTGGATTCAAGCCCAGTTCTGACAGAAACTCTGTATCCTTTGTGCTATATACCATGTTGCTCTGCCTATACTGACTTCAGCCCAGAATTAGTCCCCCAACCCCCTTTCCCCTGGTCTGTGGTTTGATAAGACAGGGATAAGAGAGACTCTAGCTAAATCGGGTTGCTCACTGGCAAAGGGATCTTACATTGCAAGTGATGAGTGCATGTGAGCTGGGATGTATCCAAGTTTGTGGGGCCTTAAGCTTATTCAATTTGGTGGGCTGCGTTAAGACCATATGACAAATCTAACTTGTGTTGAGTTAGAATATGAAAAGAAAGCATAAATTACAAATTTTTTAAAGGTGACAAATTATTAAATTTTAAATGCTGCAAATATCATAAAATATTTTTTAAATAGTGCAATATTTTTATTAATTAACTTTCTAATATACTCCGATAACAATTCCCCCCCCCCCCCCAGGTTTGGCTGCATACTCTCCAATCTCCTTTTCATGTGACTATGATTATATAATATAATTTTTTGAAGAAAGAATAGAAAGCTAATTTAGTCTTTCCTATAAATTGATTGATCAAATAATTTTTTTATTGATGGTTTTTAAAAAGTTTATTTCAGTGTCGTGACTCATTATTGATAATGTAAAATTTAGAATTACTGTGAAATTTGGGAAAACCTCAAGCTTTTCCATACATAAAACTTAAGGTTTTAGAACATATGTTTTCTTGTGCAGTGATTAATCTTAAATTCCCAGGCCGCCTGAGTGGCTCAGCTGTTAAGCAGCTGACTTTAGTTCAGGTCATGATCCTGGAGACCCGGGATAGAGTCCCACATTGGGCTCCCTGCATGGAGCCTGCTTCTTCCTCTGCCTGTGTCTTTGCCTGTGTGTGTGTGTGTGTGTGTGTGTGTGTGTGTGTGTGTGTGTGTGTCTCAGGAATAAATAAAATAAAAAATCTTTTTAAAAATCTTAAATTCCAAAAAAAAAAAAAATCTTAAATTCCCTTTGATTATTGATTTTCATTAATCACATGTGGAAGTGGGGAATTTTTATATTCCCTGCTTCCCCCACTGCCACACACCAAGCTTGAGTTTCATTAGCTTCAGGGTAAAGCTGAATGCAGGTTAGTTGGTTACCTATCTCTTCTTCTCCACCCCCTCTGGTCAGATCTTCATTTTGTCATCAGGGTTTATATTCACTCACCCACAAAGTAAACTCTACAGTAACCCCCAGCACAGAGTATTAATTTCCCCGACTTTGTCCCTCCCTCCAAAATGGTGTTGAGAGCTCCTATCCTCCCCATCATGACTGAACTAGGACTTAAGTACCTTCTTGATGCATTGAGTATCTATAAATAGGAGCAGACATTGTAAACTTACAGGATTTAAAACACTGGTTACCCTAGTTACAGAAGACAGAGCCCTGAACATGAGGATATTTCACAAACATATAGCCTTGCTGGAGCTGGGATCATTCATTTCCCTCACACTTTTTCTTTGTATAACTACAACATTTCAGATGTTCAATTAAAACAAGTATTCTTATTTCTAAGCCTTTGTCTGTCATGTGCTAAAATTATTCACTGGGCTGCCTGAGATATTTCTCACAATTACTTTTATTTACTTCCCCAGTGAAATTACTGGTAAATTTTGGTTTTTCTTTAATTTAACAGGACAAAGCAAAGCATTCTGGGTATGCCTAGGGCAGGACTAATGTGGCTTTCTTAATAATGGCAACCTCCTGGTGAGGGCTGCCCCTAAGAAAGGAAGAGGAGGGGAAATCCAGGATTTATCATTCTTTAAGTGAAGAAATTGGCCTTATATAACTTTTTTTCTCATTAAGTGTAGACAGACTCAGATATAGAGTTTGTATTTCATGCACTGCTAAACTGTTGGAAATAGGTTGGGAATATATCTTACAGATCTTACTTCTTCCAGAGTCTTTTAAAATGGCACCGTACAAGTCACTGCTGCCTACATTGTCCATGTGTCTCAATCTAGGATTCAGGCTCCTCAGCAGATCAAAGAGTGTTTAGGGGTGTGTATTGTATGCAGGTGCCTCTAAGGGTACAGAACAAGCCAGATAAAGTCAGAGAGAAAAATCTAGGATGCAGATTGGCTTAACCAGTACCAGTACCTTATTAAAAAATAATTTCTCATTGATTATAGGGATTTTGCTTATTTTTTTCACTAACGAGCTGGAGAGCTTGGCTGTGACTATTAGTACTGAATTGTCTTTGAAATGAAGTATAGTAGCTGCCACAGTTAGTTGGTAGATATCTATCAATTTGATTTCTATATCAAATTGATAGATATCAATTGTGAAAGTCATTGATCTTCAATTAATCCATGGATACTCTGTTCTGTCATCTTCTCATGCTTGACTTGAGAAACCTGGGCTTCAGAAAGCTCCAGATAACTAACCTTATATTTATTCATTTATTTGTCCTGTCTCAGGTAAATCCAAAATGCTCTTCTTTGTTCTGTTAAGTAAAAGAGAAACCAAAAATTGTTAGTAGTTTCCCTAGTTAAGTAAGGAAAAAAAGTAATTATGAGGAATACTCCAGGAATAAATATTTATTTCCTGAGTACCTTCTATCCATCAGCATCTTCTTTAAATGTTATAGAAACAGATAAATGAAACACAACCACTGACTTCAGGAAGCTTATAGTCTAGATAGCAAGATGGACATTATTATTGATTATTCTGTTAGTCAATATAAGCCACAACAAACAGCCTCAAAACCTCAGTTGCTTAAAAGTTTACTTCTCATTTATTTATAATGTATGTGAGTTAGTGGGAAACTCAACTCCACCATCAACTGGGGACCCAGATCTCTGCCTTTCAGAGATGAGAGAAGAGAGAGATAGTGAAAGATTGGGTTTACAAGAAGTGAACATCTCCTTGCACATTCCCTTTGCTGGACTCAGTCCATAGTCCTCCCCAGCTGTAGGGAGTAGTTCTAACTGTGTCTGAGAGGAAAAGGAACTGGGTTTGGTGAGCACATGACATTACACTTTGTGCAGTAATAATACAGGGTCATTTGTGCTGTGACAAAAATCAATACAAGGATTAAAAAAAGAAGGAATTCTTAACTTGGCCTCTGGTCTGGAGTTGAGGGTAGGAATCAGAAATGTCTTTTAGAGAATGTGACACTTAAATTGACTTTTAAAGGATATTTAAGAGTTAGCTCAGTGGGCAGCCTGGGTAGCTCAGTGGTTTAGCGCTGCCTTCAGCCCAGGGTGTGATCCTGGAGACCCGGGATCAAGTCCTGCGTTGGGCATCCTGCATGGAGCCTGCTTCTCCCTCTGCCTGTGTCTCTGCCCCCCCCCCTCCTCTCTCTCTCTCTCTCTCTCTGTGTGTGTGTGTCTCTCATGAATAAATAATACAATCTTAAAAAAAAAGAGCTTGGTGAAGATGAGAGTGGAGGTTGAAGTGGAGGGCAGGACATGAACTAAAGTAAGAAGGTATGAGATAGCAATGGGGGGAGGAGGATGAGGAGGGGGAGAAGGGGGGAGGGGAAGGAGAAGGAGGAAAACTTGAGAGAACTTTAGAGAACTTATGACTTTAGAGAATTTAGGACTCAAAAGACTTACATCCAGATCTTACAATTTGATAAGAAACATAAGACTTTTGATCCTCGTGTATTCTGAGATTAGTAGTTGTTTGAATCATACCGATACGTACTAATTCAATTGTTCTGATAAAAAATGCATTGCCTAATTTTTAAAATCAAAGAAGAATTTTTTCAAACTACTTTAAAGTCAGGCAGACAGCACGACCTAGTTAAGAACTTTGTTCAAAAAAGAACAAGAAAAGGAACTTGGAAATGAGTTTCCCTGAAAATCATATCTCCCTCTATTTGTGCAGATACAGAAACCATATATTTTAAGGATGTGTAGAGAAGCACAATTTGGTGCCTTTTTCTCCTCCAATGTAATTTACAGCAAAACTTTCTATTGTAAAACACAAAGGTGTCTTGTTGTGGGTCCACTGAAGAACAGTTTATATGAAAAGTGATTTGATTAAGACATAATCATCTGTTGTACCTCCATCTATATTGTTGCTATTGGGGTAGCAAAATCTAAGGTTCTGGTGTGCCCTAGAGCTCTTGGATTTTATAAATGTCTGTCTGTTGCTTAAGACTAAAATCTATCTGCATTAAGAATCTCTCTTAGGAGGAAATAAAGTTCTTGGCTCACATAGGGATTTCAAAACAGGAGTTATAGCACTGAAAGACACATTTCTTGGACCATTTTTAAATATGAGAAAAATGAATAGTACATCTAAATATGGAATCCATATCGATAGAACTGGAGGTGGGGTGGGCGTCAAAAAGTGCTTAGGGGAAAGGCAGGAGGGAAGTAAGTTAAAATAGGACCAATAGTGTTTATCTTGAAACTTGGCAGACAAATCTAAAATTTTGTGGTTGGAAGATAACAGGGAAAGTCAGGAGATGAGAGAGTATCATAAGTTTCCAGGCAGACCACAAACAGTAAACCAATACAGGTAGAATTAAATGTGCTAATGCAGATAAAGCATTTAACAACACCATGAAAAAAAAAAAAAACAAACACCATGCCTGGCACCTAATTTGTGTTCAGTAAACACTACCTATTATTATTGTTGTTGTTATTGTTATTATTATTACTACTACTACTAGAGTTTTGCTGTATTAGACACTGTTAATTCAAAATATTCCCTCTTCTTTCTCAAGCTATTTCTATTTTTTTCATGTAAATTTAAAAAATTTTTGATAACAAACATTGAAAATATTTAAATTGATGCTACACATTTGTCAAAGCTGACTCTCTTTAGCCTACCCCTCCAACTTCCTCCAGAAAAGGTTTGTGCTTCTCTCATTCCATCCCACATAACTTAGGCTTTCCCTTTTTAAAAAAATAAAAATATTTTATTTATTAAATTGAGACAGAGAGATACAAAGAAAGCGAGAGAGAATGAGCAAGGGAGAGAGGCAAATTCTCCTTTGAGCCAGGATCCCAATATGGCGCTTGATCCCAGGACCTGGAGATCATGACCTGAGCCAAGAGCAGATGCTTAACTATCAGAGCCACCCAGGTGCCCCTAGGCTTTCCCTTTAGAACATTTATGACAACATTGTACTTGACTAGAAGTTCCTTGAAGACAGTAACAAAGTCTTTTTCATCCCTGTATTCTCAGGCAGACTACTGTGTGCTTGGTACAGAGTAGGTACTTGAATACTTGAGTGAATGGCCAATAACTTACAGTTCAGTAGCCATTTCACATTTCACATTTTGTCCTCAGATAAGCTCAGCCATCTGGGTTTTTTTTTTTAAGATTTTATTTATTTATTCATGACAGACACACACACAGAGAGAGAGAGAGAGAGAGAGAGAGAGAGAGAGAGACAGGCAGAGGAGGAAGCAGGCTCCATTCAGGGAGCCCGACGTGGGACTTGATCCCGGGTTTCCAGGATCACACCCTGGGCTGAAGGCAGTGCTAAACTGCTGGGCCACTGGGGCTACCCAGCTATCTGGGTTTTATTACAAACAAGAACATTAAGACTTAGAAAAGTTTAAGATTATTGCCCAAAGTAGGAAGTCATATAGTCAGTATTCCAACCACCCTGTTTGTCTCTAAACTTCCTAAGCTCTTCATCAAAACACACCACGTTTTCTTGGAATTTATGATGAGAAATAACATTGCCTGAACACCTAGAGACTTGGGTTCTAACATTGCTCTTCCCCTCTTGTAGGGCACTGCTAATTATATGATGTCTTCTTTTCTTTACCACAAGCCTGAGAACTTCTTAAGGGCAGGAACTGCTTCTTATTCATGTTTTTATCCTAGCAAATAGTACCAGGTATGTCACAGAGTAGGTTCTCAATATATAGATCTGTGATTGAATGAATACAACTATTCATGATAATAACAATACCAACAATAATTGAATTCCATATAAATAAACAGAAAACAATTTAGTGTCCATTTTCTTCTTTTATACCAATCCCACTTTTTTTTTAATTTTTAAAAAAGATTTATTTATTTATTTGAGAGAGAGAGAGTGAGCACACATGAGCATGAGTGAGGGGAGGGGCAGAGGGAGAGAATCTTCAAGCAGACTCTGAGTGCAGGCTCGATTCCATCACCCATGAAATCACAACCCATGAGATTTTCACCTGACCCAAAACCAAGAGTCAGAAACTGAATTCACTGAGCCATCTAGGTACCCACTAACCCCACTATTTCAGATCTGACAAGGATTCTTTGCTATCTTTATTTTGGAGTGAGGCAAACTGAATCTCAGAGGTTCTCAGCAAATGCCAAATTTTGTACTCTTGATTTTGACCTGGGATGCCAACTCAGATATGTCTTACTCCATATATCATGCCTTTTTCATCAATATCAGGCTGTTTACAAGCTAGAGAAATTTGTATCTTTACAGAGAAAGACTCAAAGAGGACCAAATATTTGATAAATAGAAATAATACCAATATTACTGATAGAATTTCAGGTTATTTTGGCTGTCACAGGTGGATATTCCTTCAAGTATACTTTTATATTAGTGTTTCTCAAACTTCATTGTGTGTACAAGTCATTGGGGATCTTGTTAAAATGCAGATTTTTGATTCAGTAAGTCTGCCACAGGGCCTGAGAATCTCCATTTCTATCAAGTTTTCTTGTGTTGCTGATGCTGCTAGTCCAAGAACTACACTTGAATAGCAAGCTTTGGATAGCAAGGCTTTTTATCAACCATGTGTGGGGCTTTTGTGCTCTGCTAACTCATTCTTGGATATTCCCTCCCCCACCTCTTGTCCCCAAAAAGATTTATACCAGTATTATTTTTCTGAGTAATCATTTTTAGTTCGCAGAGAATTATCCATACACTTATACTCACTTGAGCAGGAATTTGAACACTGAGGAAAAAGCTTTAATTCATTTATTTATTTATTTTTATCTAGACAGACTGCACAACATGCTATCGACTTCCCCCTGAAATATAAAACGTCCCAAAGGGACTTCTTGGGATTTCACTTGTTAGATAGAGCCTTTGGGGAACATTGGTGGGTCCCAGAAGGGATCAACAGGGGTCCAGAGAGTATCATTTTTCATTCTGAGAACTAACAAAGGAGTAGCCAAGTTATAAAGAGAAGGGCTGGTAGTCTCTTCCATTTCTTAGCTGAGCTACCTTTGACAAGAATTCTTGGTTTCAGCATTTGCAACTATAAAATGGGAACCAAATTACCTACCTTACAGAATTACAAATAATGCTATATCCCTTCTATAAGATCATGAACTTTTTTCCCAAGTACAATTAATGTACAGTGTTGCTCTACTTTCAAGTATACATCATGATAATTCAACAGCTCAGTGATCATGAGCTTCTTGGAGGTGGAACCTGGGTTACACTTGACTTCTGCCAATCAGAGCTCTGAGTACAATGCTTTCTGTATAGTAGACCACCAGTTACTGAAGTCCCAATAAAGAAACTATCTGGAGGAGTACTGTAACATGTAAAACATTATGATACTAATATTTTTATATATTGCTTTAGTATTGCAAAGAAGAACATCCACTTACCCTATCAATTGAAAAGCTGTGCTGTTTTTACCTTCTATAACCTCTCAAGTTCATCTCCATCTTTACCATCCCTTTTCTCATCAAAACCATATCATCTCTCACTTGGGCTTGTCTAATTGTCTCCTAACTTACTTTCCTTCATCTACTGTTAACTTTCACAAATCCATTATTCTATGATAAAGCTACAATGGTGTTTTAAAAATCTAAAAATCTGATAGTGTCTGCTCTGCTGCTTAATGGCCTCAGTGCCTTCCCATTATATTTTGAACAAAGACAAAAATTTTTAACAAGGCCTACAATGCCATTAGTGAACTAGCACTTGCCTGTGTCTTTAGCTTTATCTGCTTCCTTTCTCTTGTAAGATCTTTGCACACTAGCTAATAGCATGGCCTTCTTTTAGTCCCTCAAACTGAAGACATGCCTTTTAGGAACAGGAAGGAACACAAGATATTCTCTTTGTCTGAAATACACAACCCATTCCCTAATTTAAAAGCCTTCATATTTTAGCTCAACTATCAGCTATCTCCAAGGAAATTGTCCATGACCCCACTGATTGAGCCTGAGTTTTGTTGTTATATGTTCTTATGCTACCTACTATATATCATATTTGTAATTAAATGTTTTTATATTATTCAGTCAATATCCTCTCCAACTA